>NW_027142409.1:0-600000 GCF_026170545.1 Melanerpes formicivorus
TGTGGCTGAATGTTTATAAACGAAAGACAGATCTCAACTAATTTCATTGGTAGATTGTTAGAAAGCACCTTTGAACTGGGAATACAGCAGAGACTCCTGGGCAGTCCTGCACTTCTTGTTCTTCCTTGCGGCAGCCTGCAGCTTTCTGGGCTTTCGGCCAGACTGACCTTGAAACTGATAAACTGCAAGGCCTGTACTAACTGCTTTCCAATTAACAACTGCTCCTTTTTCTTTTCTCTTTCTAACCCTTTCTGGGGAAAAGGGAGAGAGAAGGGGGTACAGGGGTGGGGAACCCTCCTCGGCAGAGGAGGGAAATCACATTTCTGTGTTACTTTGTTGCATATTTCTGTATATATTGTAAATACTGTAAATTGTGTATATATTTCCCTGCGTTCCCTAAACTGCTTTGTAAATATATAGCACAATCCTTTTGCTAATCAGGCTGTGCATTTTTTTTCCTTCCCTCTCAATTTTCTTCCCTTCACTATACAGGGGGGTGAGACGGCCCAGCCTTTTCCTTCAACCCTCAACATTTTTTTTCTTGGCACCCAACGTGGGGCATGATAATTAGCTTGATTTCCTGCTTTATTGTTTTATAGCCGGATTAGCAAAACATGAAGGAGCTGTGGTTCTTAGAATGATTATTCTTTTCAATTTTTGGGGCTCTGGTTTACAGGTATTGTTTGGGTTTGATTTTGGATTACCTGGGTAAATATTTGGTGCGGACAATTTACCTGTGGTTTATGTATAGAGTTAGATTATGGTATGGAAAATGTGTTGATTTCTTATGGCCGGCGAGATACAGAAATGTAACCTCTAGTCACTGCGCCAGCAGCTGATTTAACTCAGGACCTGTCAGCTTCTATTAAGGTGGCTGTAAATTCAAACACAGATCCAGTTAAGGTGGCTGTTTTAAAGACTAGAAGTGGAAAGACCAAAGATGATCCAGGAGCTAATGGAGGAGAAGAGCAGGAGACTGACCCTGCTGAGGGACCCTCTGCTAGAAGAGATCCTGCTGAGGAGGAAGAGAAGATTTGTTCTAAAGATCTAGCTGACTTAGTGAGAGCAAAACAGGATAGAGATGCAGCTAGGAAAGGAGATAGCAGGGGTGGTTCTCAGCTTAAAGAGATCCTTGACAAAATGGCAACAGGATTATTAGGACAACAAGTTGGGTTAGAGGAGGAATCAGATGACATTACTGACTGTTCGTCACCCCGGGAAGAGTTATGAAATGTCTGTAAAGATTACACCAGGGCAGATAAGGAGCCAGTTCTAGCTTGGCTTAGTAGGTGTTATGATACAGGTGCTCCAGCTTAACAGTTGGAGACAAGTCAGCAGCTCAGTTAGGAACTCTCTCGAGGGATAATGGAATAGATAGACATCTAGGCAGGGTTCTCAGTAAGGTTAATCTGTGAATAAGCCTTTTTATGGCAGTTGCCCTGAGATACCCTTCCCGAGATGATCTTCCATGGAATCCTAAACCCTGGACTACCATAGATGAGGGAATTAAGCACTTGAGAGAATTTGCTGTTAGAGAGATACTCTATGGTGAACATGAAACTCTGAATCCTGATGACTTTCCTGTGGGTATTGGTCTTGCTAAAAAGATCATCAAGTTTGCTCCTTCTAATTATGCAAATATTCTGGCAAGAAGAATTGTGTCAAGAAATTATGGTGGAGCTTCTCCTACGGCTGGCCAATTCAGTGATCAAATGAGACAACTGGAGGATATCATGACATATGTTTCTTTGGTTTCAGCCATTGAAACTCTGTCTGGTGATATACAGAATTGCATAAGACAGTTAAAGGATGAATTTAAAAATTCCATATCCCAATTGGGACAAAAAGATAATTCTAATTCTTCCTCCAGGTGGATACAAGTTTCTTCTGTGAGGAATACACGTCCTCCAAGGAGGTCATTCCAAAACAGGTCATTCCAAAATAGACCACCAAGGCAGTCACGTAGGATTATTTGGATAACTCTGCGTGATCAGTTTGGTGAGAACATGAACCGCTGGGATGGCGAACCTACTTCTAATCTCCTCAGGAGACTAAGGGAATTGCAAAGTGTCAGAGCCCAAGGTAGCAATACCAGAAGGGTAGCTGTTGCTTCCACAGTTCCCCAGAACAACTCTAGTAGCTCCAACAGTGGCTCCAGCTATAACACTGCACACTGTGCTCAATGCACATGTGCGCATGTTCCCCATAACTAGGGGAACTTATTGGGTAATGCAAGAGAATGGTGAAATTCAGTGTATTCCACAAAGAAATTTAACTTTAGCTGAAAGAGTTTAATTTCAAACTGTTGTGCAGCTACACCGCGTCCAAAGGAAGAATCAACGAGAAATCTACGGTGCACGAACCCTGAGATCCCTGAGAGCCCTGAGTCAACTAAGAGACCCTGAGAATCCCTGTTTCCCTTTTCTTCGCTTCATCGGTGAAGAAATAAACTGTTTTCCATTTTTCCCATTTTCTGATTTTCTTGGACTTTTGAATCATGTACATGTAGCCAGAATGGACTATGAAAGTTACTTACGAACTGTAAATATTGTTTTAGATTGGATGGATAGTATGAACAGCCAATGAAATTGTTTAGAAGGGGTGGACTGTGACCGTTTGAGGCTGTCCCTTTAAGAAAGGGGACATTGTGACTGAATGTTTATAAACCGAAGACAGATCTAAACTAATTTCATTGGTAGATTGGTGGAAAGCACCTTTGAACTGGGAGTACCGCAGAGACTCCTGGGCAGTCTTGCCTTTTCTCCCCTTCCTTGCGCAGCTCGCAGCTTTCTGGGCTTTCGGCCGGACTGACCTTGGAAAAAGATAAGGCCTCTGCTAACACACTTGCTCTAACCCTATTTCTGCTTTTAATTAGCGAATTATTCCTTTTTCTCTCTTTCTAACCCTCTTTGGGGAAAAAGGGGAGAGAAGGGGGTACAGGGGGAAACCCTTCCTCCTGGTGGGGGGAAGGGAATCTCATCCTGTGTTATTTTGTTGTATATTCCTGTGTATATATTGTAAATACTGTAAATTCTGTATATATTTCCCTGCGTCTCCTAAACTGCTTTGTAAATATAGCACACAATCCCTTTGCTAATCCGGCTGTGGGGTTTTTTTCCCTTTCAATTTTCTTCCCTTTACTTACGGGGGGGGGGGAAGAAGGCTTTGCGGCCTTCCCCTTCAACCCTCGACAAGTACATAATGGAGAATGGCTGGAATGACATTGTGGGGCTAATAATGTCTGGTTGATGCAGAGTGCTGAGATCGCCACATGTACTTTGACTGTACTGGGCTCTCACAGGTCTCCTGCTTCCCTGAGAGCAGTGAGAAGCCACGGGGCATTGGGAATCCCAGCCTCTCTCTCCACCTCCACTCTCCTGGGTCTAAGAGGTGTTTTGTCTTTCAGATGAGCTCTTTAATTCTCAAATCACAAGCCTTTAAAATGTACACTTTTTTTTTTCACTGTTAAAAAAGAGAAATAAACAAGCAGCCGTCTCCACAACAATTTTCATGTATTTTTTCCTTCCTAAAATTCTGTTAGTTGAACATTTACCTCAATCTCAAACACGGTAAACTAGAATATGTGTAAAGGAAATAAAACAGCTAAGCCCTGATCCACCAAGGCATCCAGCTGCATGCATGAAACTACTGTGCTTTTTATATTTTTAAATACAAACACAGGCATTTGAAACACAGACATTTAATAGAGAATTATCAGGAAGCTTTCAATGGCAGTATTCACAGGTTGCTAGATACATACTGGAGTTTAATCCTCATATAAATCTAAAGCAGCTCTCCTCTTTCAAACTGAATTACTCTCATTTTACACTGTGGTTCATTATTTTAATACTGTTGATGTGCAAATCTAGCAGCCCCTTAGCGCATGTAAATCAGTTTCCCCTACATCAGTATTTCAGCTGGGCTAACCTTCTACTAGAAGATAAACTGTTATGTATTTGAATATTCATATTGTGCAATTTTCTATAAACAAATATTTTCAATATAATACTTATCAAAGATGTAAAAACACAAGATAAGTATTTTATACAACAGCTATTCTTTTAATGCTGTGCTTTTGATACTTCAGACATTTAAACAAAGCATCCAGTACTAGCCAAAGAAAAGGAAAGAAAAGAAAAGAAAGTAGTTAATATTCACTTTCTGTTGCCACAGACTTGTACAACATACATTTTTAGTCTTATGGGAAGATTTTTCAAGGACTTTTTTTTTTCTTAACTAATGGTTTATAGCAATGATTTTTGCAGAATTCTCAGTAGCAACACATTTCTTCAAGTGTGAATAAATAAATTGAACGGTAAGAGATGAATTGATGAAGAACTTGTGGGTATGGGTATGTGAATAAGGGTAACAAATACAGAAGTTTAAAGGCTTCCTCATCCTTTTTCATGTTCTTTTCTAGTAACTTGCCTTTTTGTCCCTGAGCTGTAAGAGCTGCAGTTTTTACGCACTTCTGTGCAATTTTTGCTGCTTCGCCACAGAAATACACAGCTATCATTTTATAATACTATAATCCATGCAACAGAAGGGCTGTGCTGGGTTGAGGCAGCCCCCTTCCCCACCCCTGGCAACAATAAACACTCAGACAAACGGATTGCAAAAGTGATGGAAAGTTTAAATAGAAAGCAGTGAACATTTACAGAAAAGCAAAAGCATAGTGACAAAGAAAGATCCCAAAGCAGACCCAGAGAGATCCCATCCCTACCTGAGGGTACACCCGAGACCCCCAGGGCTCCTTCTTCCCCCTCCCATTGCTAGGCTAGTCTCAGCTGGCCAGATCTGAGACTGCCCATCCCCCCGTGGCCTTGGGCCTAGCCAGGCCCAAAGCCAGGAGACATCTCCCCAGTTACCGGCTGATGGAGGAGGAAGAAAAGAGAGCGTGCTAGACTCCGCACTGCATCTTATAGTGGTGCAAAGGATTGTGGTATGAAATACTACATAATTTCCTGTGTCCACCCCTGGGCTGGACTTCTGGACACAGGAAGTAAACATTGCAGGGGTCACCCAGCTCAAACTGTAACAAGGGCATATAATCATATTTTACCTAGACAGAATGAAGGGCCTAGGACAGGCATTGAATCCTGATCATTAACAGAAGGAGGGAGGTGTGGATCCTTGGAAATGCTCAACTCCATACTGACAAAAATACACTTTGAAATTAACCACTCTGGCTCATCTGGGTTAGTTGGTTGGGTTGTGGGTTTTTTTGTTTGGTTGGTTGGTTTGGTTTGGGTTTTTGTGGGTTTGTTTTGTATGTTTTTGTTTGGGGAACTGGGGGGAGGTTGTTGACTGGTAGTTTTGTGGGTTTTTTCCATTTAATTTTCTCATTTAGAATATCAGCTTAAAATCAGATGTCAGAATGGACGTATCCACATTAATATGAACTACTTAGTTCATTAGTTGAAAAGAAAATATTCTTCAATTACTTTTAATTCAATGTCAACTCATGGAGAGTGACAATAAATTCACAGTCATACAAGGATTCATAGACTTTAATTACTCTTTTTTCATTATTGTTAAACCATATCATCCAGAAATATGCCCAAGGTTAATTTTCACATCATGGGAGTTGAAGCATTTGTGGCAAAGGCCCTTGTTCACCTGCTTGTGTGCCCGCACACATATCCATGCTCCCTATGGCCTGAAGTGTTTGGACCTGGAATGATCTAACTTTTTCAGAGCCTGTCCCCTCATCATGAATAGTTTGAGGAGGTTGTATTGATCTTTCATCAATCTGTAACTTGACACAAGAAATCAGGAGAGAAAATAGAACTTGCTGCTTCAAGCTCTGTCCTCCCACGTGCTGCATGGACTATACTACAGCAAAGAAGCCATCTACTGAAAATCTCAGCTGTAATAATTGAGATTACTACATCAACTATGCAAAAGAACATGAAGTTCAACAGCCTTAGAAACACTGGTAAGTATTTCCCCACCCACCCCATCTTGCTCATTACTGAAAATCCATGAGAACTGCCTGACTGGAATGCTTTGGTTTGAAGCCTGATTGAATCTTGGAAAAGATGCTACACACACACAAAAAAAAAAAATTCCACATTTTCATCCACCATCCGACAATCATATTAACAGCTGTTGATTTCAGATTTATCACTCCTCCTAAGAAGGGAAAAACTCCATCATTATAGCTTCCAACACTATGAAAATCTGCAAAGTGGTAAGAGGTATAGTGAAGATAATTAGAAGTGAAGGAAATTTATTTTGTTTTCTATGGATTTTGATCATGCATGTATATGTTTATTTCCCTACATTTTTTTCCCATAAATCTTTCCACCAGCAGTAAATATCAATCTTGTATTTTAATTGTTCTTTTTTTTTGTTTCTTTCTGTGGTGGGTTGAGAGAAGGCCTAGCTCATCCCCCACAAAAGAAAGAAACCACAGCAAGCCCAGTCAGAAAAGCAAAAGAATATGCTATATTTACAAGCAAAAATGAATCATAAACTCCCTTATCTCAATTGGTAGAGTACTCAGTCACATTTCTGTATCTTGTCAGCCAAAAGAACCCCAGAGAGCGATCATAGAGATGCTGAATTTTATATTTAAACCATAAAAATAATTTTTGCATTATATATTTCCCTATTTGATCGAGAATCAAACCCAAACAGTATTTGTAGATCAGGACAGAACATATTGAAAAGAGCAATTGCTTAAAAATCCAAAACACTTTCATGTTTGCTATTCTGACTCAAGCAGGCAACAAATCAAGCTAATTATCCCCAAGCCCCGAGTTGGGTGGCCAATAATGTGGTGGGTTGAGAGGCCTGCTCTCCCTGCCCCACAAAAGAAAGAAACCACAGCTAGCCCAGTCAGAAAAGCAAAAGGATATGCTATATTTATAAGCAAAAATGAAATGCAGGTTATATATATATATATATACACACACACAATATACAGCATTTACAATATTTATTCAGAAATACACAGCAAAGAAAAATACAGGAACAAAACTCCCTCCTCCGGACAGAGGAGGGCTCCCCCCCTGTACCCCCCTCTCTCCCCCTACCTCCTCTTTTTCACAAAAAGGGCTAGAGAGAGAGAAAAGGTAGTTATTAAGGAAAAGAATTTGTATTAGGCCTCTAAGTGCATGCAGGATTAGTGCTTATCTGTTATCCAAGGTCGTTCCGGTTACTTGCTCAGAAGCAGACACGCTGGAAAGGGAGAACAGAGAGGAACTGATAAAAATTCCAACTGAACTCAAACTTAGAGTTGCATTCTATCAATCTAACAATGAAATTCATTTAGAATATCTCATTGTTTTCATTATTATTCCAAAACATTCAGCCAGAGTGTTTCAGCACTGTCCCGTTCTTAAAGGCACAGCCTCAAATGGTCACAGTCCACCCCTTCTAAACAATTTCATGGGCTGTTCATACTGTCCATCCAATCTAAAACAATATTTACAGTTCGTAAGTAACTTTCATAGTCCATTCTGGCTATCCTCAGATGTAGATGATTCAGAAGTCTGAGAAAATCAGGAAACAAGAAAATGAAAAACAGTTTGTTTCTTTGCAGACGTAGTGAAGAAAAAGGAAAAAAGGGATTCTCAGGGTCTCTTAGTTGACTCAGGGCTCTCAGGGTTCATGCACCGTAGATTTCTCGTTGATTTCTTCCTATGGACGCGATGTAGCTGTACAACAGTTTGAAATTAAACTCTTTCAGCTAAAGTTAAATTTCTTTGTGGAATACACTGAATTTCACCATTCTCTTGCATTACCCAATAAGTGTGACCCGGACCTTCAGCTGAAACCACCCCTCGGACAGGTTTAGCCTCTCCTGACGGCGAAAATACCCAAACAGTTTTACCTAACAGATTCTTTTCTCTAACAACAGGAACTCTATCACCTTCTACTTTCCGTAGCAAATCTGAATGTGCAGGTCCAGCTCGGTTCACTGAACCTCTACTATTTACCAGCCAGGTTGCTTGTGCTAAATGTTTTTCCCAGTTCTTCAAAGATCCACCCCCCATGGCTTTAAGAGTGGTCTTCAACAAACCGTTGTAGCGTTCAATCTTCCCTGAAGCTGGTGCATAGTAGGGAATGTGGAATATCCACTCAATACCGTGCTCTTTTGCCCAGTTCTTTACAAGGTTGCTTTAAAATAGGTTCTGCTGTCTGACACAATCCTCTCTGGAGTTCCGTGTCTCCACAGGATCTGTCTCCCCAGACCGAGAATGGTCTTGCGTGCAGTTGCATGTGGAACTGGATAAGTTTCCAACCATCCAGTGTTTGCCTCTACCATAGTAAGCACATATTGCTTACCAGAACGAGAACGTGGTAGAGCGATGTAGTCAATATGTCAAGATTCACCATATTTGTACTTGGACCATCTGTCACCATACCATAAGGATTTAATTTGCTTTGCCTGCTTAATAGCAGCACAAATGTCACAGTCATGGATGACTTGATTGATAGCATCCATGGAAATGTCTATGGATCTGTCACAAGCCCACTGGTATGTTGCATCTCTGCCTTGATGTCCTGACGAATCATGAGCCCACCGAGCTAAGAATATCTCACCTCGGTGTTTCCAGCCGAGATCAAGATCAGAGTTCGTGTCTACTCGAGAAACTCTTGCAGCTAAATCTGCCTGATGGTTGTGTTGTTGTTCCTCAGTAGCTTTGCTCTTTAGGAATGTGAGCATCAATGTGTCTCACCTTCACTGGAATTCTCTCGATTCGATCAGCAATGTCCTGCCACAGGTCGGCTGCCCAAATGGGTTTTCCTTTCCTCTGCCAACCATTCTTTTTCCAGTCCTTCAGCCAACCCCATAGAGCATTGACTACCATCCATGAGTCGGTGTAGAGATAAAGCTTTGGCCATCTCTCACATTCAGCTACGTCGAGAGCTAGCTGGACAGCTTTTACCTCTGCAGATTGACGGGATTCTCCTTCTCCAACTTTCGCCTCAGCAACTCGGCGTGTTGGACTCCACACTGCAGACTTCCACCTTCGCTTGTTTCCAACAAGACGACAGGAACTGTCTGAACAAAGCATATTTCTTTTCATCATCAGAAAGGTCATTATAAGGAGGAGCATGTGGCATGATGTGGTGTGGAACCTTTGCCTTTGAACATCCAATTCAAAACTGGTAATCTGGGAACTAAGAGAAGTTGTGATTCAGTTCTAGTGTAGGAATAGAATAAGGGAGGCAAAGACCCAGCTGGATCTGAAGCTGGCCACCTCTGTCAAAGATAATAAAAAGCCTTTTTACAAATATGTTAACAATAAGAAGAAGGGCAGGAAGAACCTCCACTCTTTATTGGACCTGGAGGGCGACATGGTGACCGAAGATGAGGAAAAGGCTGAGGTCCTGAACACCTTTGCCTCAATTTTTAACAGCAAGGCAGGAGGAGTTCTGGACGAGCGGCCTCCTGAGCTGGGCGATGGGGTCGGGGAGCAGTGTAGTGCCCCGGTAATCCATGAGGAATTAGTTGGGGACCAGCTTTGCCACTTGGACACTCACAAGTCCATGGGACCGGATGGGATCCATCCTAGGGTGCTGAGAGAGCTGGCAGATGAGCTGGCCAAGCCACTCTCCATCATTTTCCTCCAGTCCTGGCTCACCGGTGAGGTCCCAGGTGACTGGAAACTGGCCAGTGTGGCCCCCATCCACAAGAAAGGTTAAGATGGAGGAACCTGGAAACTACAGGCCAGTCAGCTTGACCTCAGTGCCAGGGAAAGTGATGGAGCTGATTATCCTGAAGGCAATCACTGCGCACCTGAAGGACGGCCAAGGGCTCAGGTCCAGCCAACATGGATTTAGGAAGGGCAGGTCCTGCCTCTCCAACCTGATCTCCTTCTATGATCAGGTGACCCGCCTGGTGGACGTGGGGAGGCCTGTGGATGTGGTCTACCTGGACTTCAGCAAGGCCTTTGACACCGTCCCCCACAGCAAACTGCTGTCTAAGCTGTCAGCTTGTGGCTTGGACCATTACACTCTGTGCTGGGTTAAGAACTGGCTGGAGGGCTGAGCCCAGAGAGTGGTGGGGAATGGTGCCACATCCAGCTGGCAGCCAGTCACCAGTGGCGTCCCCCAGGGATCAGTGCTGGGCCCCGTCCTCTTTAACATATTCATTGATGATCTGGATGAGGGGGTTGAGTCAGTCATCAGCAAGTTTGCAGATGACACCAAGTTAGGAGCAGATGTTAGTCAGTTAGAGGGTAGAAAGGCTCTGCAGAGGGACCTCGACCCACTGGACAGATGGGCAGAATCCAATGGAATGGCATTTAACAAGTCCAAGTGCCGAGTGCTAAACTTTGGCTACGGCAATCCCATGCAGAGCTACAGGCTGGGGTCAGAGTGGGTGGAGAGCTCCCAAACAGAGAGGGACCTGGGGGTGCTGATCGACAGCTGCCTGAATATGAGCCAGCAGTGCGCCCAGGTGGCCATGAGGGCCAATAGCATTCTGGCCTGCATTAGGAATAGTGTGGCCAGCAGGAGCAGGGAAGACATTTTGCTCCTGTACTGTGCATTGGTTAGGCCGCACCTTGAGTACTGTGTCCAGTTCTGGGCCCCTCAGTTTAAGAAGGACATCGAAACACTTGAACGTGTCCTGAGAGGGGCAACAAGGCTGGTGAGAGGCCTTGAACACAAGCCCTATGAAGAGAGGCTGAGGGAGCTGGGATTGTTTAGCCTGGAGAAGAGGAGGCTCAGGGGTGACCTCATTGCCCTCTACAACTACCTGAAAGGTGGTTGTAGCCGGGAAGAGGTTGGTCTCTTCTCCCAGGCAACCAGCACCAGAACAAGGGGACACAGTCTCAAGCTGCGCCAGGGGAGGCTTAGACTCGAGGTGAGGAGAAAGTTCTTCACCGAGCGAGTCGTTTGTCATTGGAATGGGCTGCCCGGGGAGGTGGTGGAGTCACTGTCCCTGGAAGCGTTCAAGAGAGGATTGGACGTGGCACTAGGTGTCTGTGAGGTCTGTGTTGATAGGTTTCACTCAATGATCCTCGAGGTCTCTTCCAACCTTAGTTATACTGTGATACTTCAGAAGCTGCTTTTACTCCTTCATAGGCAGCTAGAATCACCTATTCTGTTGGAGTATAATTAGCCTCTGAACCTCTGTAACCTCGACTCCAGAAACCAAGAGGGCGTCCACGTGTCTCGCCTGGAGCTTTCTGCCACAAGCACCAGGTTGGACAATTGTCACTTGCAGCCCTGTACAAAATGTTCTTAATGTCTGGACCATCTCGGACAGGTCCCAGACCCATTGCTTGATCTACCTCTTGCTTTATCTGGTCAAAGGCTGCTTGTTGTTCAGGTCCCCAGTGGAAATTGTTTCTCTTTCGAGTCACATCATACAGAGGTTTCACAATCTGACTGTATCCAGGAATGTGCAGTCTCCAAAATCCCACTATCCCCAAGAAACGTAGGGTCTCTTGCTTGTTTGTGGGATTTGCCATGGTAGAGACCTTGTCCTTTCACCTTGTCTCGCTTGATGGCAAAACCTGCATTCAGAAGAATGTCAACGACTTTGTTACCTTTCTCGAAGACTTCCTCAGCAGTTTTACCCCAGACAATGATATCATCGATGCACTGGATGCGTTCTGGAGCACCACCTTTCTCCAGAGCATCATGGATCACTGCATGACAGATGCTTGAACTGTGGATCCAGCCCACTGGCAATCTGTTGAAAGTGTACTGGATTCCTCTCCAGGTGAAAGCAAATTGAGGCCTGCATTCCTCTGCTATGGTGATAGAAAAAAAATGCATTAGCAATGTTTATGGTAGCATACCATTTGGCCTCTTTGGATTCCAGCTGATACTGAAGTTCCATCATGTCTGGTACTGCTGCACTCATAGGTGGGGTTACTTCATTCAGGGCTCGGTAGTTGACCGTCAGATGCCAGTCTCCCTTCTGCTTTCGCACAGGCCACACTGGACTGTTGAAAGGTGAATGAGTTTTGCTGACGACTTTCTGACTCTCCAACTGATGAATCAGATTCTGAATGGGCAACAAAGAGTCTCGGTTGGTTCTGCATTGTCTGTGATGCACAGTCTGAGAAGCAACCGGCAATTTAATGTCCTGTATCTTGTGTTGTGTTTAGAACTGGAGCCACTGTTGGAGCTATTATAGTGGTTCTGGGGAACTGTGGAAGTAACAACTACCCTTCTGGTATTGCTGCCTTAGGTTCTGCCACTTTGCAGTTCTCTTAGTCTCCTGAAAAGATTAGAAGTTGGTTGACCATCCCATCTGTTCATGTACTCACCAAACTGATCACACAGAGTTATCCAAATTAAAGGGAACACTAAGAACTTCTACAGGTATATTAATGGGAAGAAGAAGACTAGGGAAGGTGTGGGCCCCCTCAGAAAGGAAAATGGTGACATGGTCACAAGTGATGAGGAAAAGGCTGAGGTGCTTAATAACTTCTTTACCTCAGTCTTCACTGCAAGGGCCTCTCGCCACACTCCTGATGTTATGGAAGTCAAAGCCAGGGACGGGGAGAAAGAACTGCCCATTGTAAGTGCAGATCAGGTTCGTGATCATCTGAAGAACCTGAAAGTGTTCAAGTCCATGGGACCCGACGGGATACACCCACGGGTGCTGAGAGAACTGGCAGATGAGGTTGCTAAACCCCTCTCTATTATATTTCAAAAGTCATGGCAATCTGGTGAAGTCCCCACAGACTGGAAAAGGGGAAACATTGCCCCCATCTTCAAAAAGGGTATGAAGGAGGAACCAGGGAACTACAGGCCAGTCAGTCTCACCTCTGTGCCTGGAAAGATCATGGAGCAGATCCTCCTGGAGTCACTACTCGCTCAAAAGAATAGTGAAGAGGTGATTGGGAGCAGTCAGCATGGCTTTGCCAAGGGCAAATCCTGCCTGACCAACCTGGTGGCCTTCTATGAGCAGGTGACAAAATTAATAGATGAGGGCCGAGCAACTGATGTCATTTACCCGGACCTGAGCAAAGCCTTCGACACTGTCCCGCACCACATCCTGGTCTCCAAACTGGTGACACAGGGGTTGGATGGGTGGACCACTAGATGGATAAGGAACTGGCTTGATGGCCGCACCCAAAGAGTGGCTGTCAATGGGTCCATGTCCCAGTGGAAGCCAGTGACAAGCGGAGTCCCTCAGGGATCAGTCCTGGGACCTGTCTTGTTCAACATCTTTGTGGGTGCCATGGACAGTGGCATTGAGTGCACCCTCAGCAAGTTTGCTGATGACAACAAGCTGTGTGGTGCAGCAGACACGCTGGAGGGAAGGGAGGCCATCCAGAGGGACCTTGACAGGCTGGAGAGGTGGGCACAAGCCAACCTCATGAAGTTCAATAAGAGCAAGTGCAGGGTCCTGCATCTGGGTCGAGGCAATCCCAGGCACAAATCCAGGCTGGGCAGTGACTGGCTGGAAAGTAGCCCTGAGGAGAGAGACTTGGGGGTGCTGGTGGACAAAAAGCTCAACATGAGCTAGCAATGTGCACTTGTCGCCCGCAAGGCCAATCAGATCCTGGGCTGCATCAGGAGAAGTGTGGCTAGCAGGTCGAGGGAGGTGATCCTCCCCCTCTACTCAGCCCTGGTGAGACCCCACCTGGAGTGCTGTGTCCAGTTCTGGAGCCCCTATTACAAGAGGGATGTGGAGGTGCTGGAGCGTGTCCAGAGAAGGGCCACAAGGATGATCAGAGGGCTGGAGCACCTCTCCTATGAGGACAGACTGAAGGAGTTGGGGCTGTTCAGTCTGCAGAAGAGAAGGCCCTGAGGTGACCTAATTGTGGCCTTCCAGTATCTGAAGGGGACCTACAGGAAGGCTGGGGAAGGACTTCTCAGGATCTCAGGTAGTGATAGAACTAGGGGGAATGGAATGAAGCTGGAGGTGGGGAGATTCAGGCTAGATGTGAGGAGGAGGTTCTTCACCATGAGAGTGGTGAAACCCTGGAATGGGTTGTCCAGGGAGGTGGTCGAGGCCCCATCCCTGGGGGTGTTTAAGACCAGGCTGGATGAGGCTCTGTCCAGCCGGATCTAGTGTGGGGTGTCCCTGCCCATGGCAGGGGGGTTGGAACTAGATGATCCTTGTGGTCCCTTCCAACCCTGAATGAAACTATGAAACTATGAAATAGAAGAACTGGAATTATCTCTTTGTGCCAATTGGTATATGGTATTTTTAAATTCATCCTTCAGCTCTTTCATGTAATTCTCAATTTTTCCAGACAGAGTTTCAATGGCTGAAACCAAGGAAACACGTGTCATGCTATCCTCCAATTGTCTCATTTGATCAGTGAATTGGCCTGTGGCAATGCCAGCTACGAGCAGTGTGAGCAATCTGGCAGTGCAGGCCTAGAGCCTGACATGGTGGTAGGCCATAAATGCAGAATCAGCTAGCAGTGTAGCAAAACAGTGCTGTGCCTGCAGCATGTAACTAAAACAAGACACTGGTAGCTATAAACATGGACAGTTATCTTGGGACAACAGGACATGCAGCTGCATCAACAACCTCGTTGTGTCATTAGTAGTTGGACCAATAATCTGTAATAGTGCAATGTGTGGTCACTCATAGGGAACCAATGGAGCTATGCCAACGAGGCTCTCCGAGTTTATATAAGTCATAGCAGTTGCCTTGCTACGCACTTCTACTTCTGCCTTTCCTGTCTCCTGTTTCTTCTACACTTTACCGTGCTATACTTGCACTACAGGCCTGCTCCATAGGCCTGCACCTCAGGCCTGCACCATAGGCCTGCAACACTGGAACAATAAAGGAACAATACTCGATCACATTGGTCAGCCGTATTGATTCCCAATCTCCGTCGTCTACATTGGCCAACCGTAGGAGGAGCTCCACCATAATTTCTTGACACAATTCTTCTTGCCAGAATATTTGCATAATTTGAAGGAGCAAGTTTTATGATCTTTTTAGCAAGACCACTTCCTACAGGAATTTCATCAGGATTCAGAGTTTCATGTTCACCATAGAGTATCTCTCTAACATCAAATTCTCTCAGGTGCTTAATTCCCTCGCCTATGGTAGTCCAGGGTTTAGGATTCCATGGAAGATCATCTCGGGAAGGGTATCTCATGACAACTGGAAATAAAAGGCGTATCCACAGATTAACCTTACCGAGTACCTTGCCTAGATGTCTATCTATGCCATTATCCTTTGAGAGAGTTCCTAGCTGAGCTGCTGACTTGTCTCCAACCATTAGAGCTGGAGCACCTGTATCATAACATCTACCTAGGCAAACTAGAACTGGCTCCTTATCTGCTCTGATGTAATCCTTGCACACGTTTCTATGCTCTTCCCGAGGTAACGAACATCCCTGAAGGTCATCTCCTTCCTCCTTTGCCTCCTCTTCCTCATCTTGTTGTCCAAATAATCTTTCTGTCACTCTCTCAAGGATCTCTTTAAGCTGAGAAACACCACCTCTAGCTGCTGTCCTACCAAAAGCTGCATCTCGATCCACTGATGATCTCAATAACTCAGCTATATTTTTAAGGCAAATTTTCTCTTCCTCCCCAGCAGAAGTACCTTGCTGTCCTCCCCCATCAGCTCCTGGATCAGCTTTGGCCTTTCCACTCCTTGTTGTTAAAACTGCTACTTGCTTAATTGGAGCTGTGTTTGAATTTACAGCTGCCTTAACAGAAGCTGGCAGGTTTTGAGACATATCAGCTGCTTTGGAGGGCACTTCCGGTCCTGCCGTAGGAGAAGGAAATGACTTTGCCTCATTAATGGCTGCTGCTAAGGACAGGGGAGCCGCCATGTTGGGAGTTGCTGCAGCCCCTGGCTGCTTGCCAGAATCAGCAACAGCACTGTTCAAAGCAGCCTTTCAGATAGACTTTTTAGCTTTAACTGATACAGATTCTCCACTCTCCTCATCACTAGAAGTCTCTGGAACAGAGCCAGAGCTGCGCTTCTTTCTCTTTGTTAGAACTGAGGGGCCCAGAACTGGACACAGTACTCAAGGTGCGGCCTAACCAGTGCTGAGTACAGGGGCACAATGACTTTCCTGCTCCTGCTGGCCACAATATTCCTGATACAGGCCAGGATGCCATTGGCCTTCTTGCCACCTGGGCACACTGCTGGGTCGTGTTCAGCCTACTATCAACCAGTACCTCCAGGTCCCTTTCTGCCTGGCCACTCTCCAGCCACTCTGACCCCAGCCTGTAGCACTGCATGGGGTTGTTGTGGCCAATGTGTATAACCCAGTATTTAGATATGTTAAATCTCATGCTGTTGGACTCTGCCCATCTGTCCAGCCTGTCAAGATCCCTCTGTAGAGCTCAACACCTGCCCCTAGCTTGGTGTCATCTGCAATTTTACTGATGATGGACTCAATCCCCTCATCCAGATCATCAAGAAAGATATTGAACAGGATGGGACCCAGCACTGATCCCCGGGGGATGCCACTAGTAACTGGATGATAATTTTTCCCTATTCCCCTCTTGCTGTGAGCACCAAGAAGAAAAAGCTTGCTCTTGTAGTCTGTCTGCACTGTGGTGGAAAATCTGAACTCTTCTCCCTTAGTTCCAGGTAGGAGAAAACTTTCTCTGATGGAGCATTGTGGGTTTCCAATACTTTCCAAGACCTCTCTTTCCATTCATGGGGAGCAATTTTCAGCTCTATTGCTTATTTTTATTTTCCGTGCTTTTAGCTGTTGAGTAACAATAATACATTAATACAGTACTTTGGATTTTAGAAGGAAAAAGAACAGTGCTTAAGTTCACATCTCTTTTTTTTTTTCCTCTTCCCCCCCCCCTTTACTATTGGATCATCCTTTGTCTTATTTAAATGGAATGAAGTGCCAAATGTGTTAATAAAGTAAGATCACTCTACTTTTAGGTAATAAAAAGCATTTATTTTTAGCCATTACTTTAATATGTTCTGTCTCTCATCTTTCATATGCAGTAGTAGCATGACATGTATTTTTGATGGAAATACAACTGTGACCACAGTAATAGAGAGTAGGTGGATATAAACAAAAAGGTGGGAAATTGTGTAAAGCCAGGACAGTCTTGCCAAGCACAACAGGCATCCTGGCACACTGCTTTGATCTGCCAAAATCAGACAGGAACCTGACTACTGGTGAAGTAGTCATTAGTGAAGATGTGGGAAGGAAAGGTTTTGTGGTTAAAGAGCCTTTGAAACTAGTCCTGGAGGCTAGTTTAAAAAAGTCCTATGGGGTCATAAGGGCATGTGTTACTTGTTCTTGCTGCATGGTCTGTAGGTTAGAAAGGTCTATAGATAAAACATTTTCTTTTTGCCAGTTCTGTATTTTTTCAAAGTCAAGGAACTCTGCACTGGGCAGAGTCAGTTGTTGCTGATTGAAACTAGAGATCATACGCCAAATGTATATGTACTTTTAAACATGTTTTTTAATTCTAATACTTGCATACCATGAAGCACTGAAGCTTGAAATGCAACAAAATGTTTGGCAAAGTCATCACAAAAACTTAGTTTATCCATCAGAACCTGAAATGGTAGTAAAATTCTAATTAAAAAAAAATCACCATATCTGCCTTTTTTATTGTTCTAACAATTGGCAGTAGTAATTCACTTCTGTCATTTCTCAGTTTTTATCCTCTTGGGCATTGTTAATGAATTTTGATGCGAGTATAGTGATCATACATCAGTTGTCTGTCAAAAGTATAAGTCATACTTTCCTTTCCTTTGCTCTGTCTTTTGGCCTTTTGCCTGCTCATAGCTAATGTATAGGCAAAAAATACTGCCAAAGGGCCAGTGAGTAAAACTTTCATGGGCATAGCAGTACTCCAAAACTTTAAGTTCTATTTTTGGAAGCACCTCTGATGCTTTGGAGTTTATATTAATGAGGATGTGACCATAATGTATGTACTCACATATGCCCTCACTGTATTTGAGACAGGCAGGAGAAGCAAAGGCTCAGCCATCAATGTAGAATGAAGTCTTGGCAGTCAGCAAGGTGGGTACAGCACCATGCAGGTTGTACGGAGGGATCTTGGGCCATTGGCATCCTCATCCCTTACATGCAGACTACTTCAGAAGTGAGTTGCAGTGAAGCCAGGCTTCTTTGGTGCCTGTGTCACTACTGAGAACATCCTTTTAAAAGACATGACAGCTTATATTCAAGTGTGAAGTAGAAAATTAAATTAAATTTTCCTTTTAGTAATACATTCCAACACTTCCTCTTGGACTGTTTAACTCACTTGAGTGGTATATCTTTCTGGTTCTATCACAATACTTCTGTGGTGTATTTTTCTTTTTATTCCCTGTACTTTCTGCTCACAGAACTCATTATTTCACTGAGAAGCCATTTCCTCTTAAAAATGTAAGTGAATCTTTACTGTTTCTTGTGAGCTACATATGGATGCCAGGTCCTGGGGTGAGCACTACATAGGTATGACCCCATACTGGTTGCTGTACAGTGGCTGTAGCTCCACCATAAACCAGCTCTGGGCTCAGAGGTGATTAAGAAATGAGAAAGCTTGTTTCTATATCAGAGTTCCAAATGCAGCTAATGTAAAATGAAAGTAGAAGTGAAAAGAAATAAGCCATGTAAGTATAGGAATATAGTTAATTTATTATGACAGGTCTATAGCTTGGCTCTAATCCCTCATTTGGAAATCAAAACCAGACTACTGGAACTCACCTGCCAGACTCAATCTGTTTCATAATTACCTGTGGGCTGGTATTTTTGTTTACCTTAATGGCATAGTAAATACTGCTTCTGCCTTTGTTTAAGACCTATTTAAGTTATGCGAATATCTTGAAGGAATTCTGTTTTTAATAGCACCCCAGTGACTACCTTCTTTCAACTCCCAAAATAGAAGCCAATGGATCAGGCCTCCAGCATGAGCTATATTAGAGGGGAAAGAGATTTTTAGTATGCTGCCAAGCTTGATGTTTATAATGATCTTAAATTTTTAGTGGCTGCAAGTGATTAGAAAACATGGGGGATTTTACTTTAAGTCCCAAGCCCATTTCTGCAAGGAAAGGTCCAGCAGTCAGTTGACTTAGTAGTAAAATCTTGAAGTCTAATTATCACTGCCCTTTTCTAGATGGCTGAGGTTGGGAGAAGGGAGAAAGGACTTTTCCTCTCCCTGTCAGTCCTGCAAAATAGAGGTGCATGAGGCAGAAGAAAATTAATTTGTACACTGGTAGAAGTGCCTGTGCTAACCCCTTTGTATATACGTGCTTAAAGGTTAGAATTTACTCCATATCCTCCCATTATATACTGTGAATCCCAGGATGATTTTATCACTTGCTGGGAGAGAGATTAATTTATCCTCCGGGCTCAGAGCTGTCTCACAGTACTTCAGTTTGGAGGTAATAGAGAAATACACTACTTTGCCCAGCACGTGTTTGCAGACAATGCTCACATTTTCCTGCTGTGTTTTTTTCACTCACATACCTTTTACAGTCAACAGTTGTGGGGGATGAGCTAGGCCTTCTCTCAACCCACCACAGAAAGAAACAAAAAAAAAGAACAATTAAAATACAAGATTGATATTTACTGCTGGTGGAAAGATTTATGGGAAAAAAATGTAGGGAAATAAACATATACATGCATGATCAAAATCCATAGAAAACAAAATAAATTTCCTTCACTTCTAATTATCTTCACTATACCTCTTACCACTTTGCAGATTTTCATAGTGTTGGAAGCTATAATGATGGAGTTTTTCCCTTCTTAGGAGGAGTGATAAATCTGAAATCAACAGCTGTTAATATGATTGTCGGATGGTGGATGAAAATGTGGAATTTTTTTTTTTTGTGTGTGTGTAGCATCTTTTCCAAGATTCAATCAGGCTTCAAACCAAAGCATTCCAGTCAGGCAGTTCTCATGGATTTTCAGTAATGAGCAAGATGGGGTGGGTGGGGAAATACTTACCAGTGTTTCTAAGGCTGTTGAACTTCATGTTCTTTTGCATAGTTGATGTAGTAATCTCAATTATTACAGCTGAGATTTTCAGTAGATGGCTTCTTTGCTGTAGTATAGTCCATGCAGCACGTGGGAGGACAGAGCTTGAAGCAGCAAGTTCTATTTTCTCTCCTGATTTCTTGTGTCAAGTTACAGATTGATGAAAGATCAATACAACCTCCTCAAACTATTCATGATGAGGGGACAGGCTCTGAAAAAGTTAGATCATTCCAGGTCCAAACACTTCAGGCCATAGGGAGCATGGATATGTGTGCGGGCACACAAGCAGGTGAACAAGGGCCTTTGCCACAAATGCTTCAACTCCCATGATGTGAAAATTAACCTTGGGCATATTTCTGGATGATATGGTTTAACAATAATGAAAAAAGAGTAATTAAAGTCTATGAATCCTTGTATGACTGTGAATTTATTGTCACTCTCCATGAGTTGACATTGAATTAAAAGTAATTGAAGAATATTTTCTTTTCAACTAATGAACTAAGTAGTTCATATTAATGTGGATACGTCCATTCTGACATCTGATTTTAAGCTGATATTCTAAATGAGAAAATTAAATGGAAAAAACCCACAAAACTACCAGTCAACAACCTCCCCCCAGTTCCCCAAACAAAAACATACAAAACAAACCCACAAAAACCCAAACCAAACCAACCAACCAAACAAAAAAACCCACAACCCAACCAACTAACCCAGATGAGCCAGAGTGGTTAATTTCAAAGTGTATTTTTGTCAGTATGGAGTTGAGCATTTCCAAGGATCCACACCTCCCTCCTTCTGTTAATGATCAGGATTCAATGCCTGTCCTAGGCCCTTCATTCTGTCTAGGTAAAATATGATTATATGCCCTTGTTACAGTTTGAGCTGGGTGACCCCTGCAATGTTTACTTCCTGTGTCCAGAAGTCCAGCCCAGGGGTGGACACAGGAAATTATGTAGTATTTCATACCACAATCCTTTGCACCACTATAAGATGCAGTGCGGAGTCTAGCACGCTCTCTTTTCTTCCTCCTCCATCAGCCGGTAACTGGGGAGATGTCTCCTGGCTTTGGGCCTGGCTAGGCCCAAGGCCACGGGGGGATGGGCAGTCTCAGATCTGGCCAGCTGAGACTAGCCTAGCAATGGGAGGGGGAAGAAGGAGCCCTGGGGGTCTCGGGTGTACCCTCAGGTAGGGATGGGATCTCTCTGGGTCTGCTTTGGGATCTTTCTTTGTCACTATGCTTTTGCTTTTCTGTAAATGTTCACTGCTTTCTATTTAAACTTTCCATCACTTTTGCAATCCGTTTGTCTGAGTGTTTATTGTTGCCAGGGGTGGGGAAGGGGGCTGCCTCAACCCAGCACAGCCCTTCTGTTGCATGGATTATAGTATTATAAAATGATAGCTGTGTATTTCTGTGGCGAAGCAGCAAAAATTGCACAGAAGTGCGTAAAAACTGCAGCTCTTACAGCTCAGGGACAAAAAGGCAAGTTACTAGAAAAGAACATGAAAAAGGATGAGGAAGCCTTTAAACTTCTGTATTTGTTACCCTTATTCACATACCCATACCCACAAGTTCTTCATCAATTCATCTCTTACCGTTCAATTTATTTATTCACACTTGAAGAAATGTGTTGCTACTGAGAATTCTGCAAAAATCATTGCTATAAACCATTAGTTAAGAAAAAAAAAAGTCCTTGAAAAATCTTCCCATAAGACTAAAAATGTATGTTGTACAAGTCTGTGGCAACAGAAAGTGAATATTAACTACTTTCTTTTCTTTTCTTTCCTTTTCTTTGGCTAGTACTGGATGCTTTGTTTAAATGTCTGAAGTATCAAAAGCACAGCATTAAAAGAATAGCTGTTGTATAAAATACTTATCTTGTGTTTTTACATCTTTGATAAGTATTATATTGAAAATATTTGTTTATAGAAAATTGCACAATATGAATATTCAAATACATAACAGTTTATCTTCTAGTAGAAGGTTAGCCCAGCTGAAATACTGATGTAGGGGAAACTGATTTACATGCGCTAAGGGGCTGCTAGATTTGCACATCAACAGTATTAAAATAATGAACCACAGTGTAAAATGAGAGTAATTCAGTTTGAAAGAGGAGAGCTGCTTTAGATTTATATGAGGATTAAACTCCAGTATGTATCTAGCAACCTGTGAATACTGCCATTGAAAGCTTCCTGATAATTCTCTATTAAATGTCTGTGTTTCAAATGCCTGTGTTTGTATTTAAAAATATAAAAAGCACAGTAGTTTCATGCATGCAGCTGGATGCCTTGGTGGATCAGGGCTTAGCTGTTTTATTTCCTTTACACATATTCTAGTTTACCGTGTTTGAGATTGAGGTAAATGTTCAACTAACAGAATTTTAGGAAGGAAAAAATACATGAAAATTGTTGTGGAGACGGCTGCTTGTTTATTTCTCCTTTTTAACAGTGAAAAAAAAAAGTGTACATTTTAAAGGCTTGTGATTTGAGAATTAAAGAGCTCATCTGAAAGACAAAACACCTCTTAGACCCAGGAGAGTGGAGGTGGAGAGAGAGGCTGGGATTCCCAATGCCCCGTGGCTTCTCACTGCTCTCAGGGAAGCAGGAGACCTGTGAGAGCCCAGTACAGTCAAAGTACATGTGGCGATCTCAGCACTCTGCATCAACCAGACATTATTAGCCCCACAATGTCATTCCAGCCATTCTCCATTATGTACTTGTCGAGGGTTGAAGGGGAAGGCCGCAAAGCCTTCTTCCCCCCCCCCCCGTAAGTAAAGGGAAGAAAATTGAAAGGGAAAAAAACCCCACAGCCGGATTAGCAAAGGGATTGTGTGCTATATTTACAAAGCAGTTTAGGAGACGCAGGGAAATATATACAGAATTTACAGTATTTACAATATATACACAGGAATATACAACAAAATAACACAGGATGAGATTCCCTTCCCCCCACCAGGAGGAAGGGTTTCCCCCTGTACCCCCTTCTCTCCCCTTTTTCCCCAAAGAGGGTTAGAAAGAGAGAAAAAGGAATAATTCGCTAATTAAAAGCAGAAATAGGGTTAGAGCAAGTGTGTTAGCAGAGGCCTTATCTTTTTCCAAGGTCAGTCCGGCCGAAAGCCCAGAAAGCTGCGAGCTGCGCAAGGAAGGGGAGAAAAGGCAAGACTGCCCAGGAGTCTCTGCGGTACTCCCAGTTCAAAGGTGCTTTCCACCAATCTACCAATGAAATTAGTTTAGATCTGTCTTCGGTTTATAAACATTCAGTCACAATGTCCCCTTTCTTAAAGGGACAGCCTCAAACGGTCACAGTCCACCCCTTCTAAACAATTTCATTGGCTGTTCATACTATCCATCCAATCTAAAACAATATTTACAGTTCGTAAGTAACTTTCATAGTCCATTCTGGCTACATGTACATGATTCAAAAGTCCAAGAAAATCAGAAAATGGGAAAAATGGAAAACAGTTTATTTCTTCACCGATGAAGCGAAGAAAAGGGAAACAGGGATTCTCAGGGTCTCTTAGTTGACTCAGGGCTCTCAGGGATCTCAGGGTTCGTGCACCGTAGATTTCTCGTTGATTCTTCCTTTGGACGCGGTGTAGCTGCACAACAGTTTGAAATTAAACTCTTTCAGCTAAAGTTAAATTTCTTTGTGGAATACACTGAATTTCACCATTCTCTTGCATTACCCAATAAGTGTGACCCGGACCTTCAGCTGAAACCACCCCTCGGACAGGTCTAGCCTCTCCTGACGGAGAAAATACCCAAACAGTTTTACCTAACAGATTCTTTTCTCTAACAACAGGAACTCTATCACCTTCCACTTTCTGTAGCAGATCTGAATGTGCAGGTCCAGCCCGGTTCACTGAACCTCTACTGTTTACCAGCCAGGTTGCTTGTGCTAAATGTTTTTCCCACTTTTTCAACGATCCACCCCCCATGGCTATAAGAGTGGTCTTCAACAAACCGTTGTAGCGTTCAATCTTCCCTGAAGCTGGTGCATAGCAAGGAATATGGAATATCCACTCAATACCGTGCTCTTTTGCCCAGTTCTTTACAAGGCTGTTCTTGAAATGAGTTCCATTGTCTGACTCAATCCTCTCTGGAGTTCTGTGTCTCCACAGGATCTGTCTCCCCAGACCGAGAATGGTCTTGCATGCAGTTGCATGTGGAACTGGATAAGTTCCCAAACATCCTGTGTTTGCCTCTGCCATAGTAAGCACATATTGCTTACCAGAACGAGAACGTGGTAGAGCGATGTAGTCAATATGTCGAGATTCACCATACTTGTACTTGGACCATCTGTCACCATACCATCAGGATTTAATTTGCTTTGCCTGCTTAATAGCAGCACAAATGTCACAGTCATGGATGACTTGATTGATAGCATCCATGGAAATGTCTATGGATCTGTCACAAGTCCACAGGTATGTTGCATCTCTGCCTTGATGTCCTGACGAATCATGAGCCCACCGAGCTAAGAATATCTCACCTCGGTGTTTCCAGTCGAGATCAAGATTAGAGTCCATGTCTACTTGAGAAACTCTTGCAGCTAGATCTGCCTTATGGTTGTGTTGCTGTTCCTCAGCAGCTTTGATCTTAAGAATGTGAGCATCAATGTGTCTCACTTTCACTGGAATTCTCTCGATTCGATCAGCAATGTCCTGCCACAGGTCGGCTGCCCAAATGGGTATTCCTTTCCTCTGCCAACCACTCTTCTTCCAGTTCTTTAGCCAACCCCATAGAGCATTGGCTACCATCCATGAGTCGGTGTAGAGATAAAGCTTTGGCCATCTCTCACGTTCAGCTACGTCGAGAGCTAGCTGGACAGCTTTTACCTCTGCGAACTGACTGGATTCTCCTTCTCCATCTTTCGCCTCTGCAACTCGGCGTGTTGGACTCCACACTGCAGACTTCCACCTTCGCTTGTTTCCAACAAGACAACAGGAACCGTCTGTGAACAAAGCATATTTCTTTTCATCATCAGAAAGGTCATTGTAAGGAGGCGCTTCCTCAGCACGAGTTACTTACTCCTCTGGAGGTTTAGCACAGTTGGTACCTTCAGGCCAGCTTGAGATCACCTCCACTGGATCAGGTCTTTCAAGATTTCCCATTCGAGCTCTCTGTGTTATCAGAGCCATCCACTTAGACCATGTTGAGTCTGTGGCATGATGTGGTGTGGAGCCTTTGCCTTTGAACATCCAATTCAAAACTGGTAGTTTGGGAGCTAAGAGAAGTTATGATTCAGTTCCAATCACTTCAAAAGATGCTTTTACTCCTTCATAGGCTGCTAAGTTTTCTTTCTCTGTTGGAGTATAGTTAGCCTCTGAACCTCTGTAACCTGACTCCAGAAACCAAGAGGTCGTCGTCATGTCTCACCTGGAGCTTTCTGCCACAAGCACCAGGTTGGACCATTTTCACTTGCAGCCCTGTACAAAATGTTCTTAATGTCTGGACCATCTCGGACAGGTCCCAGACCCATTGCTTGAACTACCTCTTGCTTTATCTGGTCAAAGGCTGCTTGTTGTTCAGGTCCCCAGTGGAAATTGTTTCTCTTTCAAGTCACATCATACGGAGGTTTCACAATCTGACTGTATCCAGGAATGTGCAGTCTCCAAAATCCCACTATCCCCAAGAAACGTAAGGTCTTTTGCTTGTTTGTGGGATTTGCCACGGTAGAGACCCTATTTACCACATCCACTGGAATGTGTCGGCGTCCATCCTGCCACTGCACTCCCAGAAACTGAATCTCTGTGGTAGGTCCTTTCACCTTGTCTCGCTTGATGGCAAAACCTGCATTCAGAAGAATGTCAATGATTTTGTTACCTTTCTCGAAGACTTCTTCAGCAGTTTTACCCCAGACGATGATATCATCGATGAACTGGATGCGTTCTGGAGCACCGCCCTTCTCCAGAGCATCGTGGATCACTGCATGACAGATGCTTGAGCTGTGGATCCAGCCCATTGGCAGCCTGTTGAAAGTGTACTGGATTCCTCTCCAGGTGAAAGCAAACTGAGGCCTGCATTCCTCTGCTATGGGAATAGAGAAAAATGCATTAGCAATGTCTATGGTAGCATACCATTTGGCCTCTTTGGATTCCAGCTCATACTGTAGCTCCATCATGTCTGGTACTGCTGCACTCATAGGTGGTGTTACTTCATTCAGGGCTCGGTAGTCTACCGTCAGACGCCAGTCTCCATTCTGCTTCCGCACAGGCCACACTGGACTGTTGAAAGGTGAATGAGTTTTGCTGACGACTTTCTGATTCTCCAACTGACGAATCAGATTCTGAATGGGCAACAAAGAGTCACGGTTGGTTCTGTATTGTCTGTGATGCACAGTCTGAGAAGCAACCGGCAATTTAATGTCCTGTATCTTATGTTGTCCCACAACTGCAGATTCATCAGAAAGTTCAGGTCTAGCAGACAGCTTCAATTTTTGTCCATCAATTTCTACTGAAGCTACTCCAAAAGCCCATTTGTAACCTCTAGGGTCTTTGAAACGCCCTTCTCTCAGAAAATCAATTCCCAAAATACAAGGTGCGTCAGGTCCGGTCACAACTGTATGCTTCCTCCATTGTTTACCAGTTAAACTTATATTAACCTCCACCTTACTTAAGTCTTGAGATCCACCAGTGACTCCCAGAATAGTTATAGACTCTGATCCCTGATAATTTGATGGCATTATGGTGCACTGAGCTCCTGTGTCAACCAAGGCCCTGTACTTCCGGAATTGTGAAGTGCCGGGCCACTGGATGGACACATCCCAATAGATCCTATTATCTCTGTTATCCCTCTCCTCCCCCTGGCGGGAGGCAGGGCACCCCTAGTTATGGGGAACATGCGCACATGTGCATTGAGCACAGTGTGCAGTGTTATAGCTGGAGCCACTGTTGGAGCTACTAGAGTTGTTCTGGGGAACTGTGGAAGCAACAGCTACCCTTCTGGTATTGCTACCTTGGGCTCTGACACTTTGCAATTCCCTTAGTCTCCTGAGGAGATTAGAAGTAGGTTCGCCATCCCAGCGGTTCATGTTCTCACCAAACTGATCACGCAGAGTTATCCAAATAATCCTACGTGACTGCCTTGGTGGTCTATTTTGGAATGACCTGTTTTGGAATGACCTCCTTGGAGGACGTGTATTCCTCACAGAAGAAACTTGTATCCACCTGGAGGAAGAATTAGAATTATCTTTTTGTCCCAATTGGGATATGGAATTTTTAAATTCATCCTTTAACTGTCTTATGCAATTCTGTATATCACCAGACAGAGTTTCAATGGCTGAAACCAAAGAAACATATGTCATGATATCCTCCAGTTGTCTCATTTGATCACTGAATTGGCCAGCCGTAGGAGAAGCTCCACCATAATTTCTTGACACAATTCTTCTTGCCAGAATATTTGCATAATTAGAAGGAGCAAACTTGATGATCTTTTTAGCAAGACCAATACCCACAGGAAAGTCATCAGGATTCAGAGTTTCATGTTCACCATAGAGTATCTCTCTAACAGCAAATTCTCTCAAGTGCTTAATTCCCTCATCTATGGTAGTCCAGGGTTTAGGATTCCATGGAAGATCATCTCGGGAAGGGTATCTCAGGGCAACTGCCATAAAAAGGCTTATTCACAGATTAACCTTACTGAGAACCCTGCCTAGATGTCTATCTATTCCATTATCCCTCGAGAGAGTTCCTAACTGAGCTGCTGACTTGTCTCCAACTGTTAAGCTGGAGCACCTGTATCATAACACCTACTAAGCCAAGCTAGAACTGGCTCCTTATCTGCCCTGGTGTAATCTTTACAGACATTTCATAACTCTTCCCGGGGTGACGAACAGTCAGTAATGTCATCTGATTCCTCCTCTAACCCAACTTGTTGTCCTAATAATCCTGTTGCCATTTTGTCAAGGATCTCTTTAAGCTGAGAACCACCCCTGCTATCTCCTTTCCTAGCTGCATCTCTATCCTGTTTTGCTCTCACTAAGTCAGCTAGATCTTTAGAACAAATCTTCTCTTCCTCCTCAGCAGGATCTCTTCTAGCAGAGGGTCCCTCAGCAGGGTCAGTCTCCTGCTCTTCTCCTCCATTAGCTCCTGGATCATCTTTGGTCTTTCCACTTCTAGTCTTTAAAACAGCCACCTTAACTGGATCTGTGTTTGAATTTACAGCCACCTTAATAGAAGCTGACAGGTCCTGAGTTAAATCAGCTGCTGGCGCAGTGACTAGAGGTTACATTTCTGTATCTCGCCGGCCATAAGAAATCAACACATTTTCCATACCATAATCTAACTCTATACATAAACCACAGGTAAATTGTCCGCACCAAATATTTACCCAGGTAATCCAAAATCAAACCCAAACAATACCTGTAAACCAGAGCCCCAAAAATTGAAAAGAATAATCATTCTAAGAACCACAGCTCCTTCATGTTTTGCTAATCCGGCTATAAAACAATAAAGCAGGAAATCAAGCTAATTATCATGCCCCACGTTGGGTGCCAAGAAAAAAAATGTTGAGGGTTGAAGGAAAAGGCTGGGCCGTCTCACCCCCCTGTATAGTGAAGGGAAGAAAATTGAGAGGGAAGGAAAAAAAATGCACAGCCTGATTAGCAAAAGGATTGTGCTATATATTTACAAAGCAGTTTAGGGAACGCAGGGAAATATATACACAATTTACAGTATTTACAATATATACAGAAATATGCAACAAAGTAACACAGAAATGTGATTTCCCTCCTCTGCCGAGGAGGGTTCCCCACCCCTGTACCCCCTTCTCTCTCCCTTTTCCCCAGAAAGGGTTAGAAAGAGAAAAGAAAAAGGAGCAGTTGTTAATTGGAAAGCAGTTAGTACAGGCCTTGCAGTTTATCAGTTTCAAGGTCAGTCTGGCCGAAAGCCCAGAAAGCTGCAGGCTGCCGCAAGGAAGAACAAGAAGTGCAGGACTGCCCAGGAGTCTCTGCTGTATTCCCAGTTCAAAGGTGCTTTCTAACAATCTACCAATGAAATTAGTTGAGATCTGTCTTTCGTTTATAAACATTCAGCCACAATATCCCCTTTCTTAAAGGGACAGCCTCAAACGGTCATATACAGGAACGAAATTCCCTCCTCTGGAGGAGGATTCCCCCCCTGTACCCTCTTCTCTCCCCTTTTTCCCCAAAGAGGGTTACAAAGAGAGAAAAAGAGCAGTTATAAATAAAGCAGAATATTAGTAGGCCTAAAGTTGCTTATCTGTCCAAGGTAGCTCTGGCAGGGAGCCCAGAAGCAGATGAGCTGGAAAGGGAGAAGGAAAGGAGCAAACTGAGGAGAGTTCCAGTTGCACCTAAACTTAAAACTGCATTCTACCAATCCACCAATTAAATTAGTTTAGAATATCTGATTGTTTTCATTAATATTCCAAAACATTCAGCCAGAGTGTCCCAGCACTGTCTCTTTTCTTAAAGGCACAGCCTCAAACGATCACAGTGCACCCCTTCGAAACAATTTCATTAGCTGTTCATACTGTCCATCCAATCCAAGATAATATTTACAGCTCGTAAGTAAAGTTCATAGTCCATTCCGGCTATAGTCAGATGTAGATGATTCAAAAGTCCAAGAAGCCATTCAGCGCTGCTTTTCCAATTAACTTTTTACCCTTCTTTTTAACTGACACAGATTCTCCACACTCCTCATCACTAGATGTCTCTGGGACTGACCCAGAGCCACGCTGTCTCCTCCTTGATCTATTTTTAATAATAAAACACGCTCGGGATACCTTCTTCTCCCAACGTAAGGAAATTAGCAGATACACATTAATTATCAACGAGAGCAGGATTACAGACACCAAATAGATCACCTTTGGATCCCAGCCATCACCTAAAGTTATTCTTTCCTCCACTGGAATCTTAAAGCCTTTTATCTCAATCGGGAGAGTGCTAGAGGTCACGTTTCTGTATCTTACTGGCCACAAGAAATCAACGCATTTTCCATACCACAGTCTAACTCTATACATAAACCACAAATAAATTGTCCGCACCAAATATTTACCCAGGTAATCCAGAATCAAACCCACTCAATATCTGTAAAGCAGAGCCCCTAAAATTGAAAAAATAAATGCTGTAAAAACCACAGCACCTTCATGTTTGCTAATCCGGCTATAAAACACTAAAGCAATAAATCAAGCTAATTATCAGCCGCACGTTGGGAAGCCAAGAAAAAAAAAAATATGTCGAGGTTTGGAGGGGAAGGTCGTAAAGCCTTCTTCCCCCCCCCCCGTAAGTAAAGGGAAGAAAATTGAAAGGGGAAAAAAACCCCACAGCCGGATTAGCAAAGGGATTGTGTGCTATATTTACAAAGCAGTTTAGGAGACGCAGGGAAATATATACAGAATTTACAGTATTTACAATATATACACAGGAATATACAACAAAATAACACAGGATGAGATTCCCTTCCCCCCGCCAGGAGGAAGGGTTTCCCCCTGTACCCCCTTCTCTCCCCTTTTTCCCCAAAGAGGGTTAGAAAGAGAGAAAAAGGAATAATTTGTTAATTAAAAGCAGAAATAGGGTTAGAGCAAGTGTGTTAGCAGAGGCCTTATCTTTTTCCAAGGTCAGTCTGGCCAAAAGCCCAGAAAGCTGCGAGCTGTGCAAGGAAGGGGAGAAAATGCAAGACTGCCCAGGAGTTTCTGCGGTACTCCCAGTTCAAAGGTGCTTTCCACCAATCTACCAATGAAATTAGTTTAGATCTGTCTTTCATTTATAAACATTCAGCCACAATGTCCCCTTTCTTAAAGGGACAGCCTCAAACGGTCACAGTACTAAACAGTGGTGAGTAAAAGGGGAGCTAAAAGCACTAGTGCACTTATCCCTGGCTTTACATCCTGCACAGACATTTAATTTCACTTGTATTTTGGCTCTATAAAATAAACAAATCTTCACTGCAGAAATGCCATTTAAATGGCATTTTAGTGCATTTAGTGGGTTTTGCATGAGAGAACCCAAATTTGTATTCATTTACACCTGTTGATATATTCTCTGCAGCTTTTATGAGATAACAAGTGAATAAAAATTTCCATGTTTTGTACAGAAGTTGTGCCTCAGAGAGGGAATGATTCCCATCACTATGTTGAGAGAGAAAGCTGTTCTGCAATACTTCTTGAAAGAAATTCAAACAAACCCAAAATATGTAATTTTCTGGTCAAATTTCCACCCAAATCCAGTATTTCAGACCTGCAAGCTTTCAACATTTTTATGTATCAAGGCTATTAATATTCCCTGATTGACTCTTCAAGATGACATATGTAATGTCATCAGCATCAGGCATACTCCTCCTCTCAGTTGCTGCTTTTCTCTTTAACTTTTCCAGTGCCTGCAATGGTTCATGTGCTGAACTCTGTTTGGGATAGTAAAAGCCTTACCTTGTTTAGATGGCTTGTTCCCTCTTTTCCCTAGCAGGATGAATGGAGAATTTTGGATGGAGCATATCCCTGGCTTTGGACTGACCCCACCAAGGGACCAGCTGTAAAACACTGTGCTATTGCTGTGAGCAGATTTTGATACACCACTGAGCATCCCCGGAATTCTGTCTTCACCCCAAAAGTTCATGCTCTGGCATATAGAATTCCTGACATCAATTGTAATGCAAGTGTAATGATGGTGAGAGGTGCTAGTTTGACAGATTTGGAGAGCTGCAGCCTGTGAGCCTCATTCATCTTTTTCATGAGGACACAAAGCAGGAATTTGATCTCATCCCTATCTGCAACATCTGCATACACAGACTTCTTCCTGAGCTGGAGAGATCTGCTCTGGAGCCAGCCAGATAGTTTTCAAACAGGGTAAATATAGCCTTTGGAGGAAGTTTTCCTGTGTAGGGAGGCCAAGGTTGCCTCTTTACAACTGGTTTCCACAGTTCAAACACCAGTTTTCTCTGTAACATAAATTATTTCACTAGAACACTTTAATAACCAGTAATATTTTATTAAGTGAATCATGCAGCTGACAACATTTTTGTGCTAAAGAAGTATACAGCTGTAACATTGAAGGCAATATCAATGTGTGATGTTTTCTGAATCTCTCCCTTCTGAATTTTTTCTGCTGTCCCTCCAAAATTGGACACAGGACTTCAGATGCAGCCTTGTCAGTTCTGAGAAGGGCTGAATAAATACTCAATTTCTTTTATGGAACAATCCTCTTAACATAGCCCAGAATAAAAATTATCTCTTCTGCAAAACACCACATTTGACTCATCGTGAGTTTGAGATCTGCAGCAGTTCTGTGATCTTTTCTGCTGAACTGTTGCCCAACCACAAATATTCTTTGCTTTGTATCTTCTTTCAAACTGGAATTTATCTCACCTTACAAAAGCCATTCAAAACCTAAGCGTATCATCTATGCAGCTCCCTGAGCTTCATCTAGTTGCAATACAGAGACACGGGCATCCCTAGAGGTCAATTCACCCCACCTGCCTGAGATGCCTGGATTTCACATGAACTATTGCAACTTGTCTTTTAAGAATTTAATCCTGTTTGGACTATTTCTATTCCCAAGATTAGATCGAATTTTGAGCTTATAGCCCAAGCATTTGTCAACCTTTTCACCTTGATGTCATACATGTAAGGTAGAAAGATCCTATTTTAGTACCTGTTCATAAGTGGTCCCCTTTATTGATAGGCATGGTTAGAATAGGTTTCCAATTAGCTGTGTAAGACTTTATGGGTGTTCTACCTAAACTCTGCTTCCCTAGTTTGTTTTAAAGTAGTAGTGCCTGTGTTATGACATCTTGCATGGATAATTTCCGCAGTCCCTATATCCAGCAGGGGGACAATTGCTTCTGCAAAGGAGATTTGGGGGGCTTGATATGATTTCTTTCTGATACATGTACAGAATTATCCTTTTAATGTCTTAATTATTGTCTTAGTATGTTTACTAGATTCCCTAGTCTTCTAATACCAGCTTTCAAAGCATGGTGAGATGAACACGAGTCAGCAGTGTGCCCAGGTGGCCAGCAGGAGCAGGAAAGTCATTGTGCTCCTGTACTCAGCACTGGTTAGGCCACACCTTGAGTACTGTGTCCAGTACTGGGCCCCTCAGTTTAAGAAGGACATTGAAACACTTGAACGTGTCCAGAGAAGGGCAACGAGGCTGGTGAGAGGCCCTATGAGGAGAGGCTGAGGGAGCTGGGATTGTTTAGCCTGGAGAAGAGGAGGCTCAGGGGAGACCTTATTGCTGTCTACAACTACCTGAAGGGGGTGGTTGTAGCCAGGAGAGGGTTGGTCTCTTCTCCCAGGCAACCAGCACCAGAACAAGAGGACACAGTCTCAAGCTGTGCCAAGGGAAGTTTAAAGTCAAGGTGAGGAGAAAGTGCTTCACAGAGAGAGTTGTTAGCCATTGGAATGGGCTGCCCAGGGAGGTGGTGGAGTCACCGTCCCTGGAGGTGTTCAAGAGGGGATTGGACGTGGCACTTGGTGCCATGGTTTAGTAGTCGTGAGGTGTTGGGTGACAGGTTGGACTTGATGATCTTTGAGGTCTTTTCCAACCATATTGATTATGATTCTATGATATTCCTGAGATTCATACAATCATCCATGAATGCTCAGATTGGTTCAGGTTCCTCCGGTGAACTTGATGGTATGTAACTTCTTTCATTATTTAAATGTATTTCCCCCCTTTGTGATATCTCATTCAAAACAAAACAAAAGAAAAGAAAACAAAACATCTGATTAATTATGTGATTAACAAATCCCTTTTATCTTTGAACTGTGCTTTTGAACTCTCCTCTCTTTTAGGCTCTCTCATTTAGAGACACTGTGGTGTTGATATCTCTTTTTCTGTTGATCTTCTTTTCACCAAGAAATGCAGGATATATTCAGATCTGTTTCTTGCCTTCTCCTGGATTTCTATCCTCATGTCCACTGAATTATTACTGCAAGATATAAAATCTTCCCATTATATGCAATATTTCTTTTTTTTTAAAAAAAAACAACAAACCCTACTGTGGAATAGTGTATGCTTTGTAAGACTTTTTTTTGCCTGTTGCTAAGAGTAGAGGATGCACAATACTGAACAGTTGTAAAATAAGTTAGTTTAACATACACATTTCTGTCTCCCCCTTAACCTTGAATCTGTCTTTGTTTAAGCAAAGCCCATATTTAGTTCATTGCTTCCAAACACACAAGTGTCAGTTTATGAAAAAAAGAAAGAAAAATAAAAAGAAAAGAAGGTCAAGCCGAGTCCAGCTGACCCCTTTCTTGTTTTCCCTCACACTCAAGTTTAATTTTTTCTTTTTTCTCAAAGATCAGCATGTTACAAGATGTGAAAGAAATGTGGACATGAGTAGATAAAGGATGCAGCATAGTCTTTGCTGCCATTTCATCTTGCATTGCGCTTCCCATGAGACCCCCCCCTGCTGGAATATTCCCTCTCTCCCCTCGAGGCTATTCCTGTGAATATCCATCAGACACCACTGAATATTCACAAGAAACTTTGCCAGCATTTCTCACATTAGAGCTCAGATTTTATTTTGTGCTGTGTTAAACAGTTTGTCTGCTGACTATTTATGACTGTCCTGTTTTCATCTTTGTGCCTGTGATCGTTTGAGGCTGTGCCTTTAAGAAAAGGACAGTACTGGGGCACTGTGGCTGAATGTTTTGTAAACAAAAGACAGGTCTAAACTAATTTTATTGGTAGATTGGTAGAATACAACTTTAAGTTTTGGGTGCAACTGAGACTTTCCTCAGTTCACTCTTCCCTCCCTTTCCAGCTGGTCCGCTTCTAGGCTCTCTGCCAGACTGACCTTGGACAGATAAGCGTGTGTGGCCTACTAACACTTTGCTTTAATTTATAACTGCTTTAATTAGCAACTGCTCTTTTTCTCTCTTTCTAACCCTCTTTGGGGAAAAAGGGGAGAGAAGGGGGTACGGGGGGGAACCCTCCTCCAGAGGGGGAGGGAATTTTGTTCCTGTATTATTGTTTTTTTTACTTTGCTGTATATATTTCTGTGTATATATTGTAAATACTGTAAATTGTGTATATATATCCTGCATTCCCTAAAAAATTGCTTGTAAATATAGCATTTCCCTTTTTTGCTTCTCCGGCTGTGGCTAGCTGTGGTTTTTATTTCTTTTTTTCTCATTGTGGGGGAAGAAGGCTGGGCCTTCCTCTCAAACCCACGACAGAGCCTTTTTCCGAGGATGCAAAGGGAATGGATATTGGAGAGCCTCTTGAAGTAGTGCAACCCTCTTTCTTAGTTGCCATGGTTGATGTTGCTGATTCCCAGCTCTCCTGTCTTCACAGAACATGTCCACAGGGCTGAGGCTTGAGGTGTTGTGTGCTCTTGTTACAGCAAGTTGGGTAGACCATTACATAGTCAATCTCCTGATTCAGAGCAGATGTTAGGGCTGCTTTATTTCTTGCCTGATTAATTTATTATTTTTTTAATTTATTTTTGGTAGGACTAGGGGCATAGCTTCTAGTCACATCCTTTTACCTTACTTCTTGTGCTGGAACCAGAGATCTTGTCCTGTCTCTGAAAAGGGATTTCTACATTTATGCCAGAGTGCACTAACCCTGCACCATACTGAGTATCTTCAACCTCTATTAAAACCAAGTAAAGCCAGATTGTAAATGAGAAATAGCTCAGATGAGAATTGAGACAGTTGTGGTGTTTTCTTGCTTGTTTGGACTTGATGATCTTGGACATCTCTTCCTACCTGGTTGATTCTGTGATTCTGTATTTGTTTGTTTGTTAGGCTTTGTTGTTTGTTTGTGGGTTTTCTTTTGTTTGCTTGTTTGTTTTTTATAGTTGTCAAAATTTTCACCATAGTAAAAGAGAGGACAATACCTATTTTGATATTCCTTCTATGTGAAGTAAATCAACAAACAAGATAAACAGACTGACTTGTGGTGAATGCAACTATGACATGTCATGGAAAATTTTGAAGCTCTGAAGGCACAGTCTGTGTCAATTCTTAGCACCAATGTTAGCTTTGAGGATGCAATATCCTGTGTGTATCTAGTAAGATATAGGGATATGAGATAATTGTTCATACATAGGATATGACATTCTTTGGGTGGATCATACTTAGATGCTGTGTATTTCAATCCTCTTTCTTGATTTAAGAATAGAGGGCTTCTTTGTATATGGTAGCCAGAATGCAGCACTCCAGGGCATTAAAACAACAGAGAGAACAGACCCTTGAAAACCACAGAATTATTGAATGCTTTCATATGCCTGGTAGAGAAAGTAATGTTTCCTTAGTTTTCCAGCAAGAAAAAATTGCAAATCTTGTTTGAAATAGTTCAGAGAACTACAAAAATAAAAAGTTTGAGGGGTTGTGTTGTTTTGTTTGTTTGCTTGCTTGCAGGTTGTCTTGTTGTTGTTGGTTTTGTTTTTGTTTGTTTGGGTTTTTTTTGCAAGTATATTATTTTCTTTCTCTGTCAAATCACATGTAACAGCTGCAGACTTTATAACATTATATAAATGTTAAGACTGCCTATAACAGATTAAGTATAAAATTCCAGTGCATATAACAACTGGTAGTATAAAGAATATGGAAACAGAATTGACTAAAAACTGTTCATATAATCCACCTATGTTAATTGAAAGCTTCATCAGTACAGAAAGAATCTGTTTTTCTTGCAAGGTGCTCTGGAGGTGGTAGTAGTTCTGCAAAAAAACACAATGAGAGCAGAATTCCCACTGGAAATATCTGACTTGAGAAGAAGACAAAACTATAATTTTACTTTAGCTCATGGCTCCTTAAGTAGATTTGGAGTTGGGGAATTCTGTAAGAAAAGAAAACCTGGAGAACATTTACTATTTTGGTCCAGCTCTGCAGTCCCACTGGAATCAGCTCTGTGCCAACATCATAACAGATAAGACAGCGGAAAGAGAGAGCCAAAAGTGAATAAGCTCACAGCTTGGGGATACTGTACTAAAGAAGACACATTTTGCAACACACACTGCTCTGCCCTTTTTGCATCTATGCTACATTTAACAGCACATGATCTGTTTTCAAGATAGTTTCCTTCTGGGAGCGGATCTTACATCCTGGTCCTGAGAGGTGTGAAATGCCTTGAACTTCCCCTGATGTCAGCAGGGGATGAGCATGTAATATCTGGGATGAAGCCCACTGCCCTCTCTGGTAGCCATCCCAGGAGCTCCAATGACATCTTGACACTTGCAGAAGATAGCTTGTACTTCACATCCAGCATACATACTTCTAAACATCGGCGCTCTCTTATATATAACAACTTTTGAGTCCTGTAAATGCTATTTTTCTGTGGCTCACATTTAGTCTACCACCTGGGTAGTGGGTTGAGAGAGAAGGCCTAGCTTTCCCTCCCCCACAAAGAGGGAAAAAACCACATCTAACTCAGTTGGAGAAGCAAAAGGGATGCTATATTTACAAGCAATGTGAAAATGCAGGCTGTATATATACACAATATAAACAGTATTTACAATATATATACAGAAATATACAGCAAAGGAAAAAAAAAACAGGAACGAAATTCCCTCCTCTGGACAGAGGAGGGCTCCCCCTCTGTACCCCCCTCTCTCCCCCTACCTCCCTTTTTTCCCAAAAAGGGCTAGAGAGAGAGGAAAGGTAATTAATTTAAAGCTCGCGGCAGCTTCTGTTTCAGCGGTAAGCTCCATCGGGAACACACCGAGACCAGGAGCCTTGGAAAAGCATGAACTGCTCCCTTTTCAACCTGCGGGACCAGCGCAGTATCTTGACACTCGGCTAGGATCAGCTCTTGCCGTTTCTCCACGTGCTCGGGATCGCTTGGGCTCCCTGCGTGCCGTGGCACTTTAAAAAGCTGGCGGCAGCTCACGGGTGGTTCCGTTTCAGCCCGGCTTCTCGCTCGGATGCGCGCGCTGCCACACTTTTTCTGAAACTTTCTGAGGTAGGCCCCATGGGCAGGGCTAGGCATGGTGGTAACTCGCCACAATAACTCCTTTAAAAAGTCAGTCTCGACTCAGACTGAGGGGGAATATAAGCAGGTAGGTAGGTGTCATAAGCAAGAGGTAAGTGTCCAGGCATCTAGCTGCAGACGGTGCTGGAGCCTGGCACATGAGTTGCAGGGTAGTGGAGACAACTCCTGCATAGCATGTGAGCAGATCGACTATCTGCTTAGCCTGGTGGCCACACTGAAGGACAAGGTTGCTAGACTTAGAGATGTAAGGAATTGTAGAAGGGTGACGAACCTGAGTAACCAGGCTCTGCAGGCCCCCCCAGCAGAGGCTGGTTATGCAAAAAGCAGAGGGGAATGGACGCAGGTTCCTCTCAAAAGATGCAAGGCTAAAACTCCTTGCCTCCCCTCACCCTCCCCACTGCCCTTGGAAAACAAGTACGGGGCATTGGAGGTCGAGGGTGAGGTGATTCTGATGCCAGAGGACACACCATCTGGGGTTTTCCATGTGGCAAAACAGCCTAAGGCAAAACAGCCTAAGGTTAAACAGCCTTCCCCTGGTATCAGGACTTGCTCCCTTAAAAAAAAGAGGAGGGTAATTGTTATTGGCGATTCCCTCCTGAGGGGAACAGAGGGCCCCATATGTCGGCCAGACCCTACTCACAGGGAGGTTAGTTGCCTCCCAGGAGCTAGGGTTGGAGATGTTACCAGAAGGCTGCCTGGTCTGGTACAGCCCTCTGACTACTATCCCTTAATAGTTATGCAGTTAGGGAATGATGATGTTGCAACCAGAACTCCCAGGGCTATCAAGAGTGACTTTCAGGCCCTGGGGGATCTCATTGAGGGGTCAGGTGCACAAATAATTTTTTTGTCTATACCCTTAGTTGCAGAAGGGAATACAAGAAGGAACAGGTCAGCAGCTATAGTCAACAAGTGGATTAGAGGCTGGTGCAGTCAAAAGAATTTTGGGTTTTTCGATCTTGAAAAACTTTCTACTGCACCAGGTCAGCTGGCAACAGATGGAGTACATCTGTCCCAGAGGAGGGGAAAGATCAGAATGTATGAGAATGGCCTATCCCTCAAAGGGAAAAAGATTCTAGGAAGGGAATTGGCAGGTCTCATAGATAGGGCTTTAAACTACATTCGAAGGGGGAAGGGGCTGAAACCAGTCCCCCTAGGCAGGAGTCAGAGGGTGACAAGCTAGAGCCAGAGGTGAAACCAGCAGCCCGGCTGAAGTGCTGTGGAAGACGACAAGTTTGTCTCTCTTAATGTAAATCAACAAAGATAAAGTGATAGCAGAGCCACTGGAAAGAAGGTGGAAAGAATCCTGTCCACCAATCCTGGATGCAAATCAGCTTGTGATTGCATCGTGATAACACGGGACTACAACAATGGACCCAAGGACCCAGCCATCACGCTTTCTGGGCAGGGTGGTTTCTGCCCATCAAGTACCTTGGGCAGGGTGATATGATGGTTTCCACCACCTGTGTAAAGGAATGTGGGAGGACTTGTCTGAATGGAGGGGGGGGGACGGAGGCCCCCTTCGCCTCCATCCAAAAATCTCGCCCACATACACAGCAATACACAGAAAGATTTCCGGGGGAAATCTTTGTGCCTGTGATCGTTTGAGGCTGTGCCTTTAAGAAAAGGACAGTACTGGGGCACTGTGGCTGAATGTTTTGTAAACAAAAGACAGGTCTAAACTAATTTTATTGGTAGATTGGTAGAATACAACTTTAAGTTTTGGGTGCAACTGAGACTTTCCTCAGTTCACTCTTCCCTCCCTTTCCAGCTGGTCCGCTTCTAGGCTCTCTGCCAGACTGACCTTGGACAGATAAGCGTGTGTGGCCTACTAACACTTTGCTTTAATTTATAACTGCTTTAATTAGCAACTGCTCTTTTTCTCTCTTTCTAACCCTCTTTGGGGAAAAAGGGGAGAGAAGGGGGTACGGGGGGGAACCCTCCTCCAGAGGGGGAGGGAATTTTGTTCCTGTATTATTGTTTTTTTTACTTTGCTGTATATATTTCTGTGTATATATTGTAAATACTGTAAATTGTGTATATATATCCTGCATTCCCTAAAAAATTGCTTGTAAATATAGCATTTCCCTTTTTTGCTTCTCCGGCTGTGGCTAGCTGTGGTTTTTATTTCTTTTTTTCTCATTGTGGGGGAAGAAGGCTGGGCCTTCCTCTCAAACCCACGACAGAGCCTTTTTCCGAGGATGCAAAGGGAATGGATATTGGAGAGCCTCTTGAAGTAGTGCAACCCTCTTTCTTAGTTGCCATGGTTGATGTTGCTGATTCCCAGCTCTCCTGTCTTCACAGAACATGTCCACAGGGCTGAGGCTTGAGGTGTTGTGTGCTCTTGTTACAGCAAGTTGTACCATACTTGTACTTGGACCATCTGTCACCATACCACAAGGGCTTAAGTCGTTTTCCCTGCTTAATAGCAGCAATGTCCTGCCACAGGTCGGCTGCCCAAATGGGTTTTCCTTTCCTCTGCCAACCACTCTTCTTCCAGTTCTTTAGCCAACCCCATAGATCATTGGCTACCATCCATCAGTTGGTGTAGAGATAAAGCTTTGGCCATCTCTCACGTTCAGCTACGTCGAGAGCTAGCTGGACAGCTTTTACCTCTTCGAAATGACGGGATTCTCCTTCTCCATCCTTTGCCTCTGCAACTCGGCGCGTTGGACTCCACACTGCAGACTTCCACCTTTGCTTGTTTCCAACAAGACGACAGGAACCATCTGTGAACAAAGCATATTTCTTTTCATCATCAGAAAGGTCATTGTAAGGAGGAGCTTCCTCAGCACGAGTTACTTTCTCCTCTGGAGGTTTAGCACAGTTGATGCCTTCAGGCCAGCTTGAGATCACCTCCATTAGACCAGGTCTTTCAAGATTTCCCATTTGAGCTCTCTGAGTTATGAGAGCCATCCACTTAGACCATGTTGAGTCTGTGGCATGATGTGGTGTGGAGCCTTTGCCTTTGAACATCCAATTCAAAACTGGTAATCTGGGAGCTAGGAGAAGTTGTGATTCAGTTCCAATCACTTCAGAAGATGCTTTTACTCCTTCATAGGCAGCTAGAATCACTTTCTCTGTTGCAGTATAATTAGCCTCTGAACCTCTGTAACCTCAACTCCAGAAACCAAGAGGTCGTCTACGTGTCTCACCTGGAGCTTTTTGCCAAAAGCACCAGGTTGGACCATTGTCACTTGCAGCCGTGTACAAAATGTTCTTAATGTCTGGACCATCTCGGACAGGTCCCAGACCCATTGCTTGAACAACTTCTTGCTTTATCTGGTCAAAGGCTGCTTGTTGTTCAGGTCCCCAGGGGAAATGGTTTCTCTTTCGAGTCACATCATACAGAGGTTTCACAATCTGACTGTATCCAGGAATGTGCAGTCTCCGAAATCCCACTATCCCCAAGAAACATAGGGTCTCTTGCTTGTTTGTGGGATTTGCCATGGTAGAGACTCTATTTACCACATCCACTGGAATGTGTCGGCGTCGATCCTGCCACCGCACTCCCAGAAACTGAATCTCTGTGGTAGGTCCTTTCACCTTGTCTCACTTGATGGCAAAACCTGCATTCAGAAGAATGTCAATGATTTTGTTACCTTTCTCGAAGACTTCCTCAGCAGTTTTACCCCAGACGATGATATCATCGATGAACTGGATGTGTTCTGGAGCACCGCCTTTCTCCAGAGCATCGTGGATCACTGCATGACAGATGCTTGAGCTGTGGATCCAGCCCACTGGCAATCTGTTGAAAGTGTACTGGATTCCTCTCCAGGTGAAAGCAAACTGAGGCCTGCATTCCTCTGCTATGGGAATAGAGAAAAATGCATTAGCAATGTCTATGGTAGCATGCCATTTGGCCTCTTTGGATTCCAGCTCATACTGAAGCTCCATCATGTCTGGTACTGCTGCACTCATAGGTGGTGTCACTTCATTTAGGGCTCGGTAGTCTACCGTCAGATGCCAGTCTCCATTCTGCTTTCACACAAACCACACTGGACTGTTGAAAGGTGAATGAGTTTTGCTGATGACTTTGGTAGTCCAGGGTTTAGCATTCCATGGAAGATCATCTTGGGAAGGGCATCTCAGGGCAACCGCCATTAAAAGGCGTATCCACAGATTAACCTTACCGAGAACCCTGCCTAGATGTCTATCTATTCCATTATCCCTCGAGAGAGTTCCTAACTGAGCTGCTGACTTGTCTCCAACTGTTAGAGCTGGAGCACCTATATCATAACACCTACTAAGCCCAGCTAGAACTGGCTACTTATCTGCCCTGGTGAAATCTTTACGGACATTTCGCAATTCCTCACGTGGTGAGGAACATTCTGAAATATCATCTTCCTCTTCTTCTCCCTGAACTTTTTGTCCAAATAATCCTGCTGTCATTTTCTCACGGATCTCTTTAAGCTGAGAAACACCTTTGCCAGCTCCTTTCCTAGCTGCATCTCTATCCTGCTTTGCTCTCACTAGGTTAGCTAGATCTTTAAAACAAATCTTTTCTTCCTCCTCAGCAGGATTTCTTAGAGTATAGGGCCCCTCACCAGGATCAGTCTCCAGCTCTTCTTCTCCATCTTTGGCCTTTGCACCTCTAGTCTTTAAAACAGCCACCTTAACTGGAGCTGTGTTCGAATTTACAGCCACCTTAATGGAAGCTGACAGGTCCTGAGATAAATCAGCCGCTGGGGCAGTGACTTCCGGTCCCACCGAGGGAGTGGGCGGAAATGACGTTGCTCCGTTAATGGCTGACGGAGAAGAAGGAGGAGGAGAATGGGTAGGCGCCATGTTGATACCAGCCGAGGCCCTTGGCAGCTTGCCAGAATCAGCAAAGTCATTTAGAGCTGCTTTACCAATTAACTTTTGAGCTCTCTTTTTAACTGACAGAGATTCTGCACATTCCTCATCGCTAGATGACTCTGGGACTGATCCAGAGCCGCGGCGTTTTCTTTTTGATCTATTTTTAATAACAAAACAAGCTTTTGACACCTTTCTCTCTCGCCGCAAGGAAATCAGGAGATACACGTTAATTATCACCGAGAGCAGGATTATACACACCAAATAAATCACCTTTGGATCCCAGGCATCACCTAAAGTTACTCTCTCCTCCGGCGGAATCTTAAAACCCTTTATCTCAATTGGGAGAGTGGTGGAGGTAACATTTCTGTATCTTGCTGGCCATAATAAATCAATACATTTTCCATACCATAGTCTAACTCTGTACATAACCCACATATAAATTGTCCGCACCAAATATTTACCCAGGTAATCCAAAATCAAACCCAAACAATATCTGTTAACCAGAGTCCCAAAAATTGAAAAGAATAATCGCTCCACAAACCACAACACCTTCATGTTTGCTAATTCAGCTAGAAAACACTAAATCAATCAAGTAATAAATTAAGCTAATTATCTGCCCCACGTTGGGTAAGCCAAGAAAAAAAAATGTGGTGGGTTTGGAAGGGTAAGGCCAAGAAGCCTCCTCCCTCCCCCCTGTAAAGTAAAGGGAAAGGAAATTGAAGGGAAAAGAAAAAAAAACTCACAGCTGAATTAGCAAAGCAGTGGAGCTGTATATTTACAAAGCAATGTAGGATGTGCAGGGGAATATATACAAATTTACAATATTTACAATATATACAAGGATATACAACAGAGTAGCACAGAAATGAGAGTTCCCCCTCCGCTGAGGGGGCTCCCCGCCTCCGCTTCCCCCTCTCTCCCCTTTTCCCCAGTGCAGGTTAGAAAAGAGAGAGAAAAGAAGAAAAAATTATAAGCAGTTGTGTGTTAATTGGAAAGCAGTTAATACAGGCCTGGTAGCTCATCAGTTTCAAGGCCAAAGCCTTGGCCGAAAGCCATGGACAGAGAGCTGCTGATCAGTGGAGGAGCGGAAGAAGGACTGAAGATAAAGTGCCGGAATGCCCAGGATACCCTCCTGCACTCCCAGTTTAGAAGGTGCTTCCTCCCACTCTACCAATGAAATTAGTTTAGATTGTTCTTTTCATTCACCAACTTCCATCCACCATATTCCCTTTCTTAAAGGCACAGCCTCAAACGGTGACAACCATAAAGGTGCTGTCGATTTTAGAGCGTTTATATTTTTCAATTTCTGGGGCTCTGGTTTACAGATACTTTTTGGATTTGATACTGGATTACCTGGGTAAATATTTAGTGATGATTATTTATCTGTGGTTTATGTATAGAGTCAGAACCCGGTATGGAAAATGTGTGGATTTCTTGTGGCCAGCGAGATACAGAAATGTGACCTCTAGCACTCTCCCGAGATAAAAGGGTTTAAGATCCCAGCAGAGGAAAGTGTAAATTTAAGTGATGGCTGGGATGCAAAGGTGATTTATCTTATGTGTATAATCCTGCCCTCGGTGATAATTAACGTGTATCTGCTAATTTCTTTGCGTTGGGAGAGGAAGGTATCCAGACTGTGTTTTGTTATTAAAACTAGATAAAAAAGGAAGCAACGTGGCTCTGGGTCAGTCCCAGAGACGTCTAGTGATGAGGAGTGTGAAGAATCTGTGTCAGTTAAAAAGAAAGTTAAAAAGTTAATTGGAATAACTGCTCTGAACGATTTTGCTGCTGATTCTGCCAAGCTGCCAGGGGTGGCGGCAGATATCAATATGGCGTCTCCTTCGGCCATTAATGGAGCCCGGTCATTTCTTTCTTCTTGCACGATGGGACCGGAAGCCACTGCCCCAGCAGCTGATTTATCTCAGGACCTCTCAGCTTCTATTAAGGTGGCTGTAAATTCAAACATGGCTCCAGTTAAGGTGGCTGTTGTAAAGACCAGAAGTGGAAAGACCAAAGCTGATCCAGGAGCTAATGGAGGAGAAGAGCAGGAGACTGATCCTGGTGAGGGTCCCTCTACTAGAAAAGATCCTGCTGAGGAGGAAGAGAAGATTTGTTTCAAAGATCTAGGTGACATAGTGAGAGCAGAGGGATTATTAGGACAACAAGTTGGGGAAGAGGAGGAGGCAGATGACATTTCTGACTGTTCATCACCAAGGGAAGAATTAAGAAATGTCCGTAAAGATCACACCAGAGCAGATAAGGAGTCAGTTCTAGCTTGGATTAGTAGGTGTTATGATACAGGTGCTCCAGCTCTAACAGTTGGAGACAAGTCAGCAGCTCAGTTAGGAACTCTCTCGAGGGATAATGGAATAGATAGACATCTAGGCAGGGTTCTCGGTAAGGTTAATCGGAGGATACACCTTTTTCTGGCGGTTGCCCTGAGATACCCTTCCCGAGATGATCTTCCATGGAATACTACTAAACCCTGGACTACCATAGATGAGGGAACTAAGCGCTTGAGAGAATTTGCTGTTAGGGAGATACTCTATGGTGAACATGAAACTCTGAATCCTGATGACATTCCTGTGGGTATTGGTCTTGCTAAAAAGATCATCAAATTTGCTCCTAATTATGCAAACATTCTGGCAAGCAGAATTGTGTCAAGAAATTATGGTGGAGCTTCTCTTACGGTTGGCCAATTCAGTGATCAAATGAGACAATTGGAGGATAGCATGACACGTGTTTCTCTGGTTTCAGCCATTGAAACTCTGTCTGGAAAAATTGAGAATTGCATGAAGGATCTGAAAAATTCCATATCCCAATTGGCACAGAAGGATAATTTCAATTCTTCCTCCAGGTGGATACAAGTTTCTTCTGTGAGGAATACACGTCCTCCAAGGAGGTCATTCCAAAACAGATCAAATCAAAACAGACCACCAAGGCAGTCACGCAGGACTATTTGGATAACTCTGCGTGATCAGTTTGGTGAGAACATGAACCGCTGGGATGGCCAACCTACTTCTAATCTCCTCAGGAGACTAAGGGAATTGCAAAGTGGCAGGACCTGAGGTAGCAATACCAGAAGGGTAGCTGTTGCTTCCACAGTTCCCCAGAAAAACTCTAGTAGCTACAACAGTGGCTCCAGTTATAACCCTGCACACTATGTGCAATGCACATGTGCGCATGTTCCCCATAACTAGGGGTGCTCTGCCTCCCGCCAGGGGGAGGAGAGGGATAACAGAAATAACCGAACCTATTGGGATGTGTACATCCAGTGGCCTGACACTTCACAATTTCGGAAGTACAGGGCCTTGGTCGACACAGGAGCTCAGTGCACCATAATACCATCAAATTATCAGGGATCAGAGTCTATAACTATTCTGGGAGTCACTGGTGGATCTCAAGAGTTAAGTAATGTGGAGGTTAATATAAGTTTAACTGGTAAACAATGGAGGAAGTATACAGTTGTGCCGTACCTGACGCACCTTGTATTTTGGGAATTGATTTTCTGAGAGATGGGCATTTCAAAGACCCTAGTGGTTACAAATGGGCTTTTGGAGTAGCTTCAGTAGAAATTGATGGACAAAAACTGAAGCTATCTGCTAGTCCTGAGCTTTCTGATGAATCTGCAGTTTTGAGACAACACAAGATACAGGACATTAAATTGCTGGTTGCTTCTCAGACTGTGCATCACAGACAATACAGAACCAACTGTGACTCTTTGTTGCCCATTCAGAATCTGATTCGTCAGTTGGAGAGTCAGAAAGTCGTCAGCAAAACTCATTCACCTTTCAACAGTCCAGTGTGGCCTGTGCATAAGCAGAATGGAGACTGGCGTCTGACAGTAGACTACCGAGCCCTAAACGAAGTGACACCACCTATGAGTGCAGCAGTACCAGACATGATGGAGCTACAGTATGAGCTGGAATCCAAAGAGGCCAAATGGTATGCTACCATAGACATTGGTAATGCATTTTTCCCTATTCCCATAGCAGAAGAATGCAGGCCTCAGTAAGGACCTACCACAGAAATTCAGGTTCTGGGAGTGCGGTGGCAGGATGGACGCCGACACATTCCAGTGGATGTGGTAAATAGAGTCTCTACCATGGCAAATCCCACAAGCAAGCAAGAGACCTTATGTTTCTTGGGGATGGTGGGATTTTGGAGACTGCACATTCCTGGATACAGTCAGATTGTGAAACCTCTGTATGATGTGACTTGAAGGAGAAACAATTTCCCCTGGGGACCTGAACAACAAGCAGCCTTTGACCAGATAAAGCAAGAGGTAGTTCAAGCAGTGAGTCTGGGACCTGTCTGAGATGGTCCAGACATTAAGAACATTTTGTACACGGCTACAAGTGACAATGGTCTGTGACCGTTTGAGGCTGTCCCTTTAAGGAAGGGGACATTGTGGTGGGATGTTTTTATATGAAAGACGAATCTAAACTAATTTCATTGGTAGATTGGGGGGAAGCACCTTTTGAACTGGGAGTACAGCAGTTTTCTGGTCAGTTCCTCTTTTTCCTTCCTTGCGGCATCTTGCAGCTTTCTGGGCTTTTCGGCCAAACTGACCTTGAAACTGAAAAACTGCAAGGCCTGTATTAACTGCTTTCCAATTAACAACTGGTTTTTTTTCTCTCTCTTTCTAACCCTCTCTGGGGAAAAGGGGAGAGAAGGGGGATACAGGGGTGGGGAACCCCCCTCAGTAGAGGAGGGAACTCTCATTTCTGTGTTACTTTGATGTATATGTCTGTATATATTGTAAATACTGTAAATTCTGTATATATTTCCCTGCGTTCCCTGAATTGCTTTGTAAATATACAGCACACACTCCTTTGCTAATCTGGCTGTGAATTTTTTTTCCTTTCAATTTTCTTCCCTCTACTCGCGGGGGGGGGAAAGGGCCTGGCCTTTCCCCCAACCCTACGACAACCTGGTGCTTGTGGCAGAAAGCTCCAGGTGAGACACGTGGATGACCTCTTGGTTTCAGGAGTTGAGGTTACAGAGGTTCAGAGGCTAATTATACTCCAACAGAGAAAGAAATTTTAGCTGCTTATGAAGGAGTAAAAGCAGCTTCTGAAGTAATTGGAACTGAATCACAACTACAAGCCCTATGAGGAGAGACTGAGGGAGCTGGGGCTGCTTAGCCTGGAGAGGGGGAGACTCAGGGGTGACCTTATTGCTCTCTACAACTACCTGAAGGAGGGTTGTAAACAGGCAGAGGTTGGTCTCTTCTCCCAGGCAGCCAGCACCAGAACAAGAGGACACAGTCTCAGGCTGCGCCAGGGGAAGTTCAGGCTGGAGGTCAGGAGGAAGTTTTACACAGAGAGAGTGATTGCCCATTGGAATGGGCTGCCTGGGGAGGTGGTGGAGTCGCCGTCACTGGAGGTGTTCAGGAGGAGACTTGACAGGGTGCTTGGTTACATGGGTTAGTTGATTAGGTGGTGTTGGGTGATAGGTTGGACGCGATGATCTTGAAGGTCTCTTCCAACCTGGTTTATTCTATTCTATTCTATTCTATTCTATTCTATTCTATTCTATTCTATTCTATTCTATTCTATTCTCTTAGCTCCCAGATTACAAGTTTTGAATTGGATGTTCAAAGGCAAAGGCTCCACACCACATCATGCCACAGACTCAACATGGTCTAAGTGGATGGCTCAGATAACACAGAGAGCTCGAATGGGAAATCTTGAAAGACCTGGTCTAGTGGAGGTGATCTCAAGTTGGCCTGAAGGTACCAACTGTGTTAAACCTCCAGAGGAGAAAGTAACTCGTGCTGCGGAAGCTCCTCCTTGCAATGACCTTTCTGATGATGAAAAGAAATATGCTTTGTTCACAGATGGTTCCTGTCGTCTTGTTGGAAACAAGCGAAGGTGGAAGTCTGCAGTGTGGAGTCCAACATGCCGAGTTGCAGAGGCGAAAGATGGAGAAGGAGAATCCAGTCAGTTCGAAGAGGTAAAAGCTGTCCAGTTAGCTCTCGACGTGGCTGAACGTGAGAGATGGCCAAAGCTTTATCTCTACACCAACTCATGGATGGTAGCCAATGATCTGTGGGGTTGGCTAAAGAACTGGAAGAAGAGTGGTTGGCAGAGAAAAGGAAAACCCATTTGGGCAGCCGACCTGTGGCAGGACATTGCTGATCGAATCGAGAGAATTCCAGTGAAAGTGAGACACATTGATGCTCACATTCCTAAGAGCAAAGCTACTGAGGAACAGCAATGTCGAGAACGGAGACAGGGACGACAGCACTCAATATGAGTGATAGTAATCATCCATCTTCATTGTTCCACACTTCATTATTTATAGTCTTATACATAGTTAATTCTATTCTAATTTAACACATATTATTGGTTTCTCTCTAAAACGTTACATCGTTGTTTTCACAACTCTGTGGAATTTTTTCTACTCAGTCTAATTGCTCTTTTTCCCAGATCTCGCCTCCTCCTTATTTTGCTTGCCTCCCTTCTTAGGGGCAGCTGGACTTCAGCATACCAGGCAATCAAGACTTTCCCACAGCTTCTACTCCATTGCTATATTATCAACAGAGAATTCTTCAAGGCCTGAATTGAACAGGTGTTCCTGGGACCCATGTCCCCTCTTGCTCAAAACAATCCCCAACAATTCCCCCGTTTTTCTTTTGTGCAAGTAAGGCCTTGGAGGTTATCCTTTGAACACTTTGCATAATAAAATTTAAACAAGTTTAACAATAATCAAAATTAGTACAATAATACCTAAGAACTTTAAAGCTTCTTTTATCAATTGTATAACCCACTGTGACACATTCCCAAGCACTGATCTTAACCAATCATCTAAGGGACTTTTTACAATTGTAACAGCACGCGTATGATTCTTTAGCCACCTAATCTCAGCATGCATCGACACTCCATGATCCGACAAGTTCAAACAACACATTCCTTCAAAATCTTCACATCCATGCCCTTGAGCCAACAACAAAAAATCAATTGCAGCACGATTTTGCAGTAATGCGTGCTTCAATGATTTTTGATCTAACAATAACCCTTCTAACACCTGAGTGGTAACATTTGCATTTTTTACTGACCAACATGCTGATTTTTCTACTGCACTCAAGGCTTTTCCTGCAGCGGCACCTGGCACAATTATACTTCCAAAGGCTCTCATTGCATACCCCCATAATTCCACTTGGTCATTACAATTTGATGGTAATTGATCAATCATGCGTTTTTTCCGTTGTTGTATTTGCTTTAAAAGTTTTAACCACTGAGTCTGAGATGGTGCTATTATGGATGAAGACCCCAAATAACAGGCACCCCCCACTGGGTTAGCTGGAATTCCCTGCCAGGCACGATCTCCACAAATCAAAAATATACCTGGTGGCAATGCTTTTGCTGTATGATTATTCCATAAAAGGGGTGTATTTTTGTTCTTAATTGTTGAAGTCCCTGCACTGAGATCTTGAGCTCCATATGCAATCACAGTTTTGGCATGATGAGACCTTTTATTGTTGCTTTGTCATTCCATCCACAATAGTCACCATCCACGTTATATGGTCTTTTGGGACGAACGTTAGTCCATCCCTGAGAGCTGCTTTGTATCCCAACCGGCACTTTCCCCCAACCTTCTAACACTTGCTCAAAACCTTGCTGTCCTTTAAACATACCTCCAACCACAATACACATTCGAGTCCAGTTTCTCAATTCATTGCCAACCTGCTGAGAGCCCAATAATCGCAGTTCTTCAGGATCATACAGTAACCGCTGAGTCAGCCCCTTAATCAATAATGCACTACAATTTGCCAATTCACTCTCATTACTACAACTATTACAACTATAATTAACAAACATATTTACATCAAATCTGGGTATCCCTATCAGACACGTCTGAAAAGGTTCACCCACAGTCTGTAAGCTCAAACAAAATTCATTATTGCCTGTCATGTTGGGCCATGTTACCCATACAAGGCACAAAGCTTAAGTCAAACTAGATAGAATGCTCTAACAGAGCTGGCATAATACATAGTCAAAGATAACAGACATTGTAAAGAAGAACTTAGATCTTAATAGTTCTGATCTTTACATTTCACTCTTCTTATTGACAGAGAAGACTTGATTATGCCTGAACACATTGCACACAGAGATTAAGACACAAATGCAATCCTTAGCACCGTCTTTTACAATCTGCTTTAGGGTTACGTTGCATCTTTATTTTCTCTAGGATGGTCAAAAATCATGAATTGTTTAATGGTAGCAAGATTTCTTTAATCTGTAGAGCTAAATCTGGCCAGGGTCTAGCTTCACAGTGTGGTGGGTTTGGAAGGGGTAAGGCCAAGAAGCCTCCTCCCTTCCCCCTTGTAAAGTAAAAGGGAAAAAAAAATTGAAGGGAAAGGAAAAAAAAAACTCGCAAGCTGAATTAGCAAAGCAGTGGAGCTATATTTACAAAGCAATGTAGGGAATGCAGGGGAATATTTACAAATTTACAATATCTACAATATATACAAAGATATACAACAGAGTAACACAGAAATGAGAGTAAGCCCCCTCGGCAGAGAGGGGGGTTCCCCACCTCCGCTCTCCCCTCTCTCCCCCCCCTTTCCCCAGAATGGGATAGAAAGAGAAAGAAAAGAGAGGAAAAAAAAAAAATGTTAGAAGCAGTTTGTGTTAATTGGAAAGGAGTTAATATACAGGCCTGGTATCTTGTTTTCAAGGCCGAGGCCTTGGCAGAAAGCCCAGCACAGAGACAGAGCTGCAGAGCTGCTGCACGAAGAAAAGGCGGAAGCAAGACTGAAGATAGGGTGTCGGAGTGCCCAGGATAGTCCCAGCTCAGAAGGTGCTTCCTCCCACTTCACCAATGAAATAGTTTAGACTACTCCTTCCGTTTACCAACTTCTGTCCACCATATTCCCTTTCTTAAGGGGGCAACGTCAACCGGTCACAGTCCACCCATTCTAAACAATTTCATTGGCCGTTCATACTGTCCATCCAATCCAAAACGATATTTACAGTTCGTGAGTAAAGTTCATAGTCCATTCCGGCCATGCTCAGATGTAGATGATTCAAAAGTCCAAGAAAATCAGAAAATGAGAAAAATGGAAAACAGTTCATTTCTTCACCGACAAAGCGAAGAAAAGGGAAACAGGGAAATCTCAGGGTCTCTTAGTTGACTCAGGGCTCTCAGGGATCTCAGGGTTCGTGCACCGTAGATTCTTCGTTGGTTCTTCCTTTGGACGCGATGTAGCTGTACAACAGTTTGAAATTAACCTCTTTCAGCTAAAGTTAAGTTTCTTTGTGGAATACACTGAATTTCACCATTCTCTTGCATTACCCAATAAGTGTGACCCGGACCTTCAGCTGAAACCACCCCTCGGACAGGTTTAGCCTCTCCTGAGGGTGAAAATACCCAAACAGTTTTACCTAACAGATTCTTTTCTCTAACAACAGGAACTCTATCACCTTCTACTTTTCGTAGCAAACCTGAATGTGCAGGTCCAGCTCGGTTCACTGAACCTCTACTATTTACCAACCAGGTTGCTTGTGCTAAATGTTTTTCCCAGTTTTTCAAAGATCCACCTCCCATGGCTTTGAGAGTGGTCTTCAACAAACCGTTGTAGCGTTCAATCTTCCCTGAAGCTGGTGCATAGTAGGGAATGTGGAATATCCACTCAATACCGTGCTCTTTTGCCCAGTTCTTTACAAGGTTGTTCTTGAAATTAGTTCCGTTATCTGACTCAATCCTCTCTGGAGTTCCGTGTCTCCACAGGATCTGTCTCTCCAGACCGAGAATGGTGTTGCGTGCAGTTGCATGTGGAACTGGATAAGTTTCCAACCATCCAGTGTTTGCCTCTACCATAGTAAGCACGTACTGCTTACCAGAACGAGAACGTGGTAGAGTGATGTAGTCAATCTGCCAAGCTTCACCATACTTGTACTTGGACCATCTGTCACCATACCACAAGGGCTTAATTCGTTTTGCCTGCTTAATAGCAGTACAAATGTCACAGTCATGGATGACTTGTGTGATGGCATCCATGGAAATGTCTATGGATCTGTCACGAGCCCATTGGTATGTTGCATCTCTGCCTTGATGTCCTGACGAATCGTGTACTGCAAGAAGGGGGCCGCTTTAACGACCAATTTGATCAGCGGATTCCCCTTTATTGAGCATCAGACACATCTTATATACAGTTTGCTATAATTATGCCCACTTGGCAACATACTATTGGTTGCTCTCTAAAAGGTTACATCATTGTTTTCACAACTCTGTGGAATTCTTCCATCCGCCCTAATTGCTCTCTTTCCCAGATCTCGCCTCCTCCTTATCTTGCTTGCCTCCCATCTCAGGGGCAGCTGGGTTTCAGCATACCAAGCAATCAGCACTTTCTCACATCTCCTACTCCGCCAGTATATTATCAACAGAGAATTCTTCAAGGCCTGAATTGCACAGGTGTTCCTGGGACCCATGTCCCCTCTTGTCCGACAACAATTCCCCCGTTTTTCTTTTGTGCAAGTAAGGCCTTGGAAGTTATTCGTTGAACACTTTGCATAATACAATTATAAACAACTTTAACAATAATCAAAATGAGTACAATGATACCTAAGAACCTTAAAACTTACTACTATAATTAACAAACATATTTACATTAAGTCTGGGTATCCCTATCAGACACGTCTGAAAAAGTTCAATCAATTCATTATTACCTGTTATGTTGCACCTCTATTTTCTCTAGGATGGTCAAAAATCATAATTTGTTTAATGGTAGCAAGATTTCTTTAATCTGTAAAGGTAGATCTGGCCAGGCTCTAGCTTCACAGACAGAAAACTTGCAGGCAATCAGCAAGAGCAAAAGAGCTTCATTGCTTTGCCCAATATAAAATTACCCATAATAATGTGGTTTTGGTCATCCTAGTAATACTAATCTCTTATTGGTACCAACTTCACCCAAAAAGCAACCTTACAATAGTTTTCTTCATCTTATATAGTTTCATCATCTATATAAGCAAACTTATGCTAAATAGAAGGGAGGCATATGATAGTCTTAGAATAGGTGGTCAAATCCCTTCTCCCTACATTCAGTGTGGTAAGGGTCAGAGCATCCACTTTCACACATGCTCAATTGTGCAGGCTTCTTATCTGAAGAAAACAAATTCCCAGTTCTGAATGTTTATCTTTAAGACAGCTCCTTCTCAGCTGTGATGTCTCCAATTAACCAGACAGTGTCCTTGCAAGTCTGCAAGATAGGTTTCTTTCTCTTTACCCTCTAAACAGGCCTCACAAGATCCTGACCCTTAATCTCAGTGCCCTCTAAGTCTTACAATTTTAACACGAATCACCAGTATATTCATCACAATTCCCCCCCCCTTTTTTTTTTTTCTTTGTCACCATTGATTTGTGTTAAAATTTCCAGATATTTCAGAACCTTCTTAATTGGATCATAATTAAGTTCATCTGTTCTGATCACATTCTGATCATAATTCTCTACTTGTAACTCATTGACATGAGCAATCTTACTTAAAGGTCTTAGTATTTTGTAACAACAATTGCAGAGTATTATGCATAGCAATATTACAATTATTCCAACAATATTACAAACAAATGTTTAAGCCAATTTAGGTTTGGTAACCAGAAAGTTAACTTATCCCATATTTCTTTAAATCCACAAGAAGTATCATCTAAAGAAATCTGATGTAATATCTGATTGTGGTTTACAATCGCCTGTAAATCTGTTTTCACTCGTTTATCTAGATTAACATAACTACAACAACTTACATTTATGACTACACATACACCCCCTTCCTTAACATATAAAAAATCCAAAGCTAATCTATTCTGAGTAGATATTTTCGAGAGACTATTGATTTCAATTTGCTGCACTTTTATTACATCTATGCTTGCATTCATCATGATTTCAACTGTAGCAGAAAAATTTACCATTGCTTTTTCAAGTTCAAGTCTTTTCTCTCCGGTCTGATCAAGATTCCACACATGGGAACATGGTTTTTGATTTCGATTGGACTACTTATGTACAAATAGGGTTAGGATCAAAATTAGGCTCCACCAAGTATATGTGAACTCTGCCTCCTCGGCCTGCTGGGGTGCAACCAGCAGCCGGGTGTATTTTCTTCTCGGCAGCAGTTACATTCTTCAGGAGCCCTACAGATTTTTTAACTCCTTAACCCACTTCAAAATTCCATTTGGAGTCTCTTCTCTACTTCCTTGGTTAGTTCGTTTACCATTTCCCATTGTGCTTCTGTTATTTCAATTCCTCTTCCTTTAAAATCTTATGTCTCTTACTTTTCCTTTTACTAATCCTTTTAATTATTCCTGAGATTTCCCAACTAAAATTTCTCTAGTCTTTATTTCCCACTTATGCCAATCCCTTTCAATAATTTTCCATGGGGATTTAAATCCTTTTTCTCACCACAAAATAGGTTTTCTGTATTTACCAGCCCAAACTGCCTATTTTCAAATTCAGCATTCAGGACAAATTTTTTTTTTTTTTTTTTTTTTGATTGATGCTTTTGACCCCAGATTATCATAACAGTTATTGTGATCGATGTTCGACTTCATGGGAAATGCTGTTTCCTCTCAGTCTTGGTTCTTCTGCACATTAGTGAAGGAATAGTTGTTAAAATTAATACCTATTTACTACAAACCTTAACTTATGCTAATACCAAAAATCCTTAAAAGACTATGTTAAAATTAATCCATCAAATCAGTGTCTAAAAAGAAATAAAATTGGTACATTAACTAAAAAACACTTTCCAAAATTAAAAGCTGTTTATACATTCCTTAACTATATTACATGGAGCTCCTTTGAAATGCCTAGGCAGACAACTAAGAAGGTTCGAACCAAAAGAAAATCTTACAATTTGAACTCTTAACTAAGTGCATACACCTTACTGCAATTACTATGTACTAAGTACTTATAAATACCAAATGCTTACTTATTCATTATGCTTATTAGAAAAACTTAACAAAACTCTAAATAACAAATCTCTAAAAGACGTTACAATCAGAAATGACAAAATGAGTACTGTTGCTTTAAATCAAAACAGAGTAGTGCGGCTAAAGCCGCTGCGGGGGAAAGGGGTGGGGGCTGCTGCCGTGGCAGCTGCTCCGCTGCTACTGTCGGCGCTGTCGGTATCGGTGGTGCGTCAGCCGGTACCGCCTTGGTCGGAGCCGTCGGTATCCGCGGGGGCCGGCAGGGCTCGCGGGAGGAGAGCGGTGGCAGGAACGCTGTAACCGCGAGCCTCCAAGCGCTCCATTTTTTCTAAGAGGGGCCGTAAAGCAAAGTCGGCGCTGTTTGAATTCCTCGCTGCCGGTATTGTCTTCCGAGTCCGAGCCGTCGCTGGCGATGTCAGAGGAAGGTTCCCCGCTGTGTGCAAACGGCAGTGGTGACGGCTGGTAAACGCGGTGTGGTCGCCGCAAGATGTATCGGGGGCGGCCCCGGTCGATCGGTCGATAGATCTCAGACACATCTTTCAGCTGCAACTCAGATACACCTGGCGCTGCATCTCGTCCTGACAAAGTTGCTCTAACTGCAGCAGCCATTCGCTGTTTCAGTTCGTAGGTTTTAACACAGTTCATGCATTCTCGCCACGACTTTTGCAGCTTTATAGCAGTTTTATCACCATCTATAACCAAGTCCCACAACTTGTTCCTGTATTCTCTCCAACAAGCTTCATCAAAATAACTATCTCCGCTAGGGAAATGCCCTAAAGCGGATCTATGGGCCAAAAGTCCAGGCATTACTTTAGACGATATCTCCGCCTTACGCTTTTCGATGACACTGTATTTCGTCTGATGACTGCTTATAGGGTCGGCCTTGCCCTTTCGAGTCTGTGCGCAAAGGTACTAAGGCTGCCATAACCTGCTGATTATGCTCAAACTGTTTTGTCATTGTCATTGACAACGCCTCAGCCTGTTTTTGTAATCCCTTACCAATCACCTCCGTCAGCATGGCCATCGGATTGCTTGGCAAGTCCTGAGCCCTCTGCAACAATTCGGCTACCGTCCATCTAGGATCTGCTGATGTAATAAGCTGTTGCGTCTGCTGGTTCCCATTTTGCATTAAACACTGCCTTAAAATTGCCTCTCGGATACCTTCTCCTACGCTTGCTGCTCTAAGTGCGGCAAGCAACTTATCCACAAATTCGCCAAGAGGTTCCTGTCTACCTTGCTTAATTCCCATATAGTGAGGATTTGCATTTCCATCCTTCTGCTTTTCAAAAGCCCTCCTTACTATCTGGGCTGATGCTTGCAAAACAGGTGGCTGTAAAAGTGCCTGTAACTCTGGTCTCTCGTACTGTCCCGTTCCACACAACTGATCTACTGTTACATCAAATAGTGGGTCGTTTTGCTGTCTTTGTACTCCAGCTGATTGTCTAGCTAGGTGTTCCCACTCATTCAAAAATGTCATAAATTGAGATGCTGTTAGGATCAGCTTCGTAACATTATAAGAATCTCTAGGTAACATATTATAGTTCATATAAATAAAATCAATCATCTGTCTAGCTGGTTCAAATTGAACCCCAAACTGACTCGCAGTCTGTCGTAATTGAGATAACAATTTCCATGGCAGTTGGGTTACATCAGCCTGAAAAACATTTTGCTCCCCAGGGACCTGTGTATACATTACTGGAAGAACTTGATGTGAAACAGCCAGCCGGCTAAACCCTTCCTGATCTCCTTCGGCGTTTAAGTGCTCTGCAACCTTTCGCCAATACTCTGTGTGCTTTCTTGCATGATCTTTAACACCACCTCCAGGATCTATCGCCCTGTTTGTCTCCTCTCCCTCACTTACTTTCTCCTCCTGTACAATTTGCTCAGCTAAAAGATACGGGGAAGGCTCCTCACCAGAGTCCTGTGTTACAGATTGTAATTCGACTCTGCCACCTAACCCTTTTACACACGCAGCCTTCTCCTTTCTTAAATAATCCTGAACCTCTTCTGACAAAGGCAACCCAGCATGTGTAACACTTGCTCCATTTGGGTCCGTATAATCTAATCGTACCCTGGCTTGATAAGCTGCCATTTGCTCAGCACGATGCTGATCCAATGCTGTCATAACCATCTTCCACCATTTTCCACACTCCTTTGCTCGTTTTTCATCATCTAAGCCATGCAGCCACAAGTCTTGTCCAGACTTTTTCCACTGCAATTTTTCAAACACCTCATTTGGGTCCTTAAAATATCCTAACTCTCCTGCATAGCTTAACAGCGGCACCAACTCCTTTGTAAAATTTAACTTACACTGTCGCTTTTCTAAAAAGCATATAAATAAATCATATGCTGCCTGCCTATCCATATCCGTATTTAAACGTTAATACCTGTGCGCACAGTCCTCGTTTAAGCAGTTTCCGGCTCTACAGCGTCTTCGGCTTCAAGGCTGTCTTCTCTTTTCTTGCAGCCTCCGGTACTGCTATCCCGGGCCGGCCGCCTTCTTGCCTCCCGGCTTACTGCGAATCTCCCAACGTCCCGAAGAACTTCTTAAACCCTAACGTTTGTCTTCATTAGGGTCCCATGTTCGAGCGCCACTTACTGCAAGAAGGGGGCCGCTTTAACGACCAATTTGATCAGCGGATTCCCCTTTATTGAGCATCAGACACATCTTATATACAGTTTGCTATAATTATGCCCACTTGGCAACATACTATTGGTTGCTCTCTAAAAGGTTACATCATTGTTTTCACAACTCTGTGGAATTCTTCCATCCGCCCTAATTGCTCTCTTTCCCAGATCTTGCCTCCTCCTTATCTTGCTTGCCTCCCATCTCAGGGGCAGCTGGGTTTCAGCATACCAAGCAATCAGCACTTTCTCACATCTCCTACTCCGCCAGTATATTATCAACAGAGAATTCTTCAAGGCCTGAATTGCACAGGTGTTCCTGGGACCCATGTCCCCTCTTGTCCGACAACAATCGTGAGCCCACCGAGCTAAGAATATCTCACCTCGGTGTTTCCAGTCGAGATCAAGATTAGAGTCCATGTCTACTTGAGAAACTCTGGCAGCTAGATCTGCCTGATGGTTGTGTTGCTGTTCCTCAGTAGCTTTGCTCTTAGGCATGTGAGCATCGATGTGTCTCACTTTCACTGGAATTCTCTCGATTCGATCAGCAATGTCCTGCCACAGGTTGGCTGCCCAAATGGGTTTTCCTTTTCTCTGCCAACCACTCTTCTTCCAGTTCTTTAGCCAACCCCATAGAGCATTGGCTACCATCCATGAGTCGGTGTAGAGATAAAGCTTTGGCCATCTCTCACGTTCAGCTACGTCGAGAGCTAGCTGGACAGCTTTTACCTCTGCGAACTGACTGGATTCTCCTTCTCCATCTTTCACTTTTGCAACTCGGCGTGTTGGACTCCACACTGCAGACTTCCACCTTCGCTTGTTGTGGTGGGTGGAAGGGTAAGGCCGAGAAGCCTCCTCCCTTCCCCCTTGTAAAGTAAAAGGAAAAAAAAAATTGAAGGGAAAGGAAAAAAAACTCGCAAGCTGAATTAGCAAAGCAGTGGAGCTATATTTACAAAGCGATGTAGGGTTTGCAGGGGATTATTTACAAATTTACAATATCTACAATATATACAAAGATATACAACAGAGTAACACAGAAATGAGAGTGCCCCCCTCGGCAGAGAGGGGTCCCCCACCTCCGCTCTCCCCTCTCTTCCCCCCCCTTTCCCCAGAATGGGATAGAAAGAGAAAGAGAAGAGAGGAAAAAAAAGTTAGAAGCAGTTTGCGTTGATTGGAAGGGAGTTAGTATACAGGCCTGTTATCTGGTTTTCAAGGCCGAGGCGTTGGCAGAAAGCCCAGCACAGGCAAAGCTGCTGCACGAAGCAAAGACGGAAGCAAGACTGACTGAGAAGTGCTGGAAATGTCCAGTTCACTCCCAGTTCCGAAAAGTGCTTCCTCCCACTCGTCCAATGAAATTAGTTTAGACTATTCCTTCCGTTTACCAACTTCCGTCCACCATGTTCCCTTTCTTAAGGGGGCAACGTCAACCGGCCACACTTGTTTCCAACAAGACGACAGGAACCGTCTGTGAACAAAGCGTATTTCTTTTCATCATCAGAAAGGTCATTGTAAGGAGGAGCTTCCTCAGCATGAGTTACTTTCTCCTCTGGAGGTTTGGCACAGTTGGTACCTTCAGGCCAACTTGAGATCACCTCCACTAGACCAGGTCTTTCAAGATTTCCCATTCGAGCTCTCTGTGTTATCAGAGCCATCCACTTAGACCATGTTGAGTCTGTGGCATGATGTGGTGTGGATCCTTTGCCTTTGAACATCCAATTCAAAACTGGTAATCTGGGAGCTAAGAGAAGTTGTGATTCAGTTCCAATCACTTCAGAAGATGCTTTTACTTCTTCATAGGCAGCTAAAATTTCTTTCTCTGTTGGAGTATAATTAGCCTCTGAACCTCTGTAACCTCGACTCCAGAAACCAAGAGGTCGTCCACGTGTCTCACCTGGAGCTTTTTGCCACAAGCACCAGGTTGGACCATTGTCACTTGCAGCCGTGTACAAAATGTTCTTAATGTCTGGACCATCTCGGACAGGTCCCAGACCCATTGCTTGAACCACCTCTTGTTTTATTTGGTCAAAGGCTGCTTGTTGTTCGGGTCCCCAGTGGAAATGGTTTCTCTTTCGAGTCACATCATACAGAGGTTTCACAATCTGACTGTATCCAGGAATGTGCAGTCTCCAAAATCCCACTATCCCCAAGAAACGTAGGGTCTCTTGCTTGTTTGTGGGACTTGCCATGGTAGAGACTCTATTTACCACATCCACTGGAATGTGTCGGGGTCCATCCTGCCACCGCACTCCCAGGAACTGAATTTCTGTGGTAGGTCCTTTTACCTTGTCTCGCTTGATGGCAAAACCTGCATTCAGAAGAATGTCAATGATTTTGTTACCTTTCTCGAAAACTTCCTCAGCAGTTTTACCCCAGACGATGATATCATCGATGAACTGGATGTGTTCTGGAGCACCGCCTTTCTCCAGAGCATCGTGGATCACTGCATGACAGATGCTTGAGCTGTGGATCCAGCCCATTGGCAATCTGTTGAAAGTGCATTGGATTCCTCTCCAGGTGAAAGCAAACTGAGGCCTGCATTCCTCTGCTATGGGAATAGAGAAAAATGCATTAGCAATGTCTATGGTAGCATACCATTTGGCCTCTTTGGATTCCAGCTCATACTGTAGCTCCATCATGTCTGGTACTGCTGCACTCATAGGTGGTGTCACTTCATTTAGGGCTCGGTAGTCTACTGTCAGACGCCAGTCTCCATTCTGCTTTCGCACAGGCCACACTGGACTGTTGAAAGGTGAATGAGTTTTGCTGACGACTTTCTGATTCTCCAACTGACGAATCAGATTCTGAATGGGCAACAAAGAGTCACGGTTGGTTCTGTATTGTCTGTGATGCACAGTCTGAGAAGCAACCGGCAATTTAATGTCCTGTATCTTATGTTGTCCCACAACTGCAGATTCATCAGAAAGTTCAGGTCTGGCAGACAGTTTCAATTTTTGTCCATCAATTTCTATAGAAGCTACTCCAAAAGCCCATTTGTAACCTCTAGGGTCTTTGAAACGCCCTTCTCTCAGAAAATCAATTCCCAAAATACAAGGTGCATCAGGTCCGGTCACAACTGTATGCTTCCTCCATTGTTTACCAGTTAAACTTATATCAACCTCCACTTTACTTAACTCTTGAGATCCACCAGTGACTCCCAGAATAGTTATAGACTCTGATCCCTGATAATTTGATGGTATTATGGTGCACTGAGCTCCTGTGTCAACCAAGGCCCTGTACTTCCGAAATTGTGAAGTGCCAGGCCACTGGATGTACACATCCCAATAGATTCTATTCTCTCTGTTATCCCTCTCCTCCCCCTGGCGGGAGGCAGGGCACCCCTAGTTATGGGGAACATGCGCACATGTGCATTGCACATAGTGTGCCGAGTTATAACTTTGCATGTTATAACTGGAGCCACTGTTGGAGCCATAAGAGTCGTTTTGGGGAACTGTGGAAGTAACAGCTACCCTTCTGGTATTGCTACCTCGGGTTCTGCCACTTTGCAATTCCCTCAGTCTCCTGAAAAGATTAGAAGTTGGTTGTCCATCCCAGCGGTTCATGTTCTCACCAAACTGATCACGCAGAGTTATCCAAATAGTTCTACGTGATTGCCTTGGTGGTCTGTTTTGGAACGACCTGTTTTGGAATGACCTGTTTTGGAATGACCTCCTTGGAGGACGTGTATTCCTCACAGATGAAACTTGTACCCACCTGGAGGAAGAATTGAAATTATCCCTTTGTGCCAATTGGGATATGGAATTTCTAAATTCATCTTTTAACTCTCTTATGCAATTCTGAATATCACCAGACATAGTTTTAATGGCTGAAACCAAAGAACCACGTGTCATGCTATCCTCCAATTGTCTCATTTGATCACTGAATTGGCCAACCGTAGGAGAAGCTCCACCATAACTTCTTGACACAATTCTACTTGCCAGAATGTTTGCATAATTAGAAGGAGCAAGTTTGATGATCTTTTTAGCAAGACCAATACCCACAGGAATGTCATCAGGATTCAGAGTTTCATGTTCACCATAGAGTAGCTCTCTAACAGCAAATTCTCTCAAGCGCTTAATTCCCTCATCTATGGTAGTCCAGGGTTTAGGATTCCAGGGAAGATCATCTCGGGAAGGGTATCTCAGGGCAACCGCTATTAAAAGGCGTATCCACAGATTAACCTTACCGAGAGCTTCGCCTAGGTGTCTATCTATTCCATTGTCCCTTGAGAGAGTTCCTAATTGAGCTGCTGACTTGTCTCCAACTGTTAGAGCTGAAGCACCTGTATCATAACACCTACTAAGCCAAGCTAGAACTGGCTCCTTATCTGCCCTGGTGAAATCTTTACGGACATTTCGCAATTCCTCACGTGGTGAGGAACATTCTAAAATATCATCTTCCTCTTCTTCTCCCTGAACTTTTTGTCCAAATAATCCTGCTGTCATTTTCTCACGGATCTCTTTAAGCTGAGAAACACCTTTGCCAGCTGCCTTCCTAACTTCATCTCTATCCTGCTTTGTTCTCACTAGGTTAGCTAGATCTTTAAAACAAACCTTCTCTTCCTCCTGAGCAGGATCTTTTAGAGTAGAGGGCCCCTCACCAGGATCAGTCTCCACCTCTTCTTCTCCATCTTTGCCCTTTCCAGCTCTAGTCTTTAAAGGAGCCACCTTAACTGGAGCTGTGTTTGAATTTACAGCCACCTTAATGGAAGCTGACAGGTCCTGAGATAAATCAGCTTCTGGGGCAGTGACTTCCGGTCCCACCGAGGGAGTGGGCGGAAGTGACGTTGCTCCGTTAATGGCCGACGGAGAAGAAGAAGAAGGAGAAGGAGAGGGAGAAGGAGTAGGTGCCATGTTGATACCAGCCGATGCCCTTGGCTGCTTGCCAGAATCAGCAAAGTCATTTAGAGCTGCTTTACCAATTAACTTTTTAGCCTTCTTTTTAACTGACACGGGTTCTCCACAGTCCTCGTCACTAGATGACTCTGGGACTGATCGAGAGCCACGGCGTTTTCTTTTTGATCTAGTTTTTATAACAAAACAAGTTCTGGACACCTTTCTCTCTCGTCGTAAAGAAATCAGGAGATACACGATAATTATCACCAGCAGCAGAATTATAGACATGAGATAAATCACCTTTGGATCCCAGGCATCACCTAAAGTTACTGTCTCCTCAGGCGGAATCTTAAAACCCTTTATCTCAATTGGGAGAGTGGTGGAGGTAACATTCCTGTATCTCACTGGCCATAACAAATTAATACATTTTCCATACCATAATTTAACTCTATACATAACCCACATATAAATTGTCCGCACCAAATATTTACCCAGGTAATCCAAAATCAAACCCAAACAATATCTGTAAACCAGAGCCCCAAAAATTGAAAAGAATAATCGCTCCACAAACCACAATACCTTCATGTTTGCTAATTCAGCTAGAAAACACTAAATCAATCAAATAATAAATTGAACTAATTATCTGCCCCACGTTGGGTACGCCAGTAAAAAAATGTGGTGGGTTTGGAAGGGGTAAGGCCAAGAAGCCTCCTCCCTTCCCCCTTGTAAAGTAAAAGGGAAAAAAAAATTGAAGGGAAAGGAAAAAAAAAACTCGCAAGCTGAATTAGCAAAGCAGTGGAGCTATATTTACAAAGCAATGTAGGGAATGCAGGGGAATATTTACAAATTTACAATATCTACAATATATACAAAGATATACAACAGAGTAACACAGAAATGAGAGTAAGCCCCCTCGGCAGAGAGGGGGGTTCCCCACCTCCGCTCTCCCCTCTCTCCCCCCCCTTTCCCCAGAATGGGATAGAAAGAGAAAGAAAAGAGAGGAAAAAAAAAAAATGTTAGAAGCAGTTTGTGTTAATTGGAAAGGAGTTAATATACAGGCCTGGTATCTTGTTTTCAAGGCCGAGGCCTTGGCAGAAAGCCCAGCACAGAGACAGAGCTGCAGAGCTGCTGCACGAAGAAAAGGCGGAAGCAAGACTGAAGATAGGGTGTCGGAGTGCCCAGGATAGTCCCAGCTCAGAAGGTGCTTCCTCCCACTTCACCAATGAAATAGTTTAGACTACTCCTTCCGTTTACCAACTTCCGTCCACCATATTCCCTTTCTTAAGGGGGCAACGTCAACCGGCCACACACAGACAGAAAACTTGCAGGCAATCAGCAAGAGCAAAAGATCTTAATTGCTTTGCCCGATATAAAATTACACAGAATAATGTGTTTTTGCTCATCCTAGTAACACTGATCTCTATTGGTACCATTAAAAAACTTTTTTTTTTCCCGCTATGGGGTATTCTCTCTTCCCCCCCCCCTTTTATTTGTTTGTTTGTTGATGTTTTCAACCAAAAATGAAAATGCATGTTGTGTTGTTATGAGTTTTGATTTTCCCTCTAGGTGTGTAAAATTATAGCAAACTGGTGAGATAACATATAAGTCCATATGAACATTTCTCTAATCACACAACAATCAACCAACCATAATATTCAGTCCTAATTCACATGATGCTGTGTTACATTCTTCTGATTGATGCTTTTGATCTCAGATTATCATAACAGTTATTGTGATCGATTTTTGACTGCGTGTGAAATGCTGTTTCCTCTTAGTCTTGGTTCTTCTGCACATTAGCGAAGGAGTACTTGTTAAAAATGAATACCTATTTACTACAAACCTTAATTATATTACATGGAGCTCCTGTGAAATGCCTAGGCAGACAACTAAGAAGGTTCGAACCAAAAGAAAATCTTACAATTTGAACTCATTACTAAGTACATACACCTTACTGCAATTACTATGTACTAAATACCTGTAAATACCAAATGTTTACCATTCATTATGCTTACCAGGAAAACTTAGCAAAACTCTAAATAACAACTCTCTGAAAGATATTACAATCAGAAATTAAGAAATTAACACTGTTGCTTTAAATCAGAACAGAGCCATGGTCGACAATAGTCGTATCAGAAACCGCTGGGGGTGGGGAGGTGGGGGTGTGGTGTAGTGCGGCTGGAGCTGCTGGGGGGGTGGTCCGCTGGTGCGTGCCACCGCCGGGGAGGGTCCACTGGTGTGTGCCACCGGGGCCACCGCTACGGTTGGTGCTGCCTGTGTCATCGGAGCTGTTGGTGCCGCCTCGGCCGGAGCCGTCGGGGGCAATTGGGGGTTGCGGGAGGGGTGTGGTCGTAAGAATGCTGTAACCGCGAGCCTCCAAGCGCTCCATTGTTTCTAAGGGGGGCCGTAAAGGAAAGTCGGCGCTGTTTGAATCTTCCGAATCTGAGCCCTCGCTGGCGATGTCAGAGGAAGATGTTGATGAACGGGATCGAACACACTGAGGCACAGGTTTTGCTGCCCTTTTTCGGCTTTTCCTCTGCTTGAGGCAAAACGGCAGTGGTGGCAGTTGGCAAACACAGTGTTGTCACTGCAAGGTGTATCGGGGGCGGCCCCGGTCGATCGGTCGATACTTCTCAAACACATCCTTCAGACATAATTCAGATACAACTGGCGCTGCATCTCGTCCTGACAAATTCGCTCTAACTGCAGCAGTCATTCACTGTTCTAACTTATATTTTTTGATACAGTTTATGCATTCTCGCCACAGCTTTTGCAATTTTATAGCAGTTTTATCACCATCTATTACCAAGTCCCTAAACTTGTTCCCGTACTCTCTCCAGCAAGCTTCATCAAAATAACTATCTCCGCTAGGGAAATGCCCTAAAGCGGATCCATGGGCCAAAAGCCCAAGAACTACTATGGGCAATATCTCCACCTTACGCTTTTCTAGAAAGCATTGAAATAAGGAGAGCGCTACCTCTTTTTCCATATTCACCGACGTCCGCGAACTTCACTGCCGCGTTCCGTTTCCCGCTGGTGTCCGCTGCTCCTTTCCTCAGGCCCGCCGATACCGGCCCGCCCAAGCTGCCGCTGGCCTGCCAACTCCAGCCCGCCGACGTTTTCCACTGGCATGCCAATTTCGGCCCGCCAAGACTGGCCCGCCTGAGCCTTCATCTGCGGACGGCTCATCCTTAATTCCCGGGTGCGGTCTCCACTGTCATCCCTGTCGAAACGGCTCAGAGTACCCGCAGAATCGGGTCCCTGTTCGAGGCGCCACTTGACGAGAACGGAGACAGAGACGACAGCACTCAATATGAGTGATAGTAATCATCCATCTTCATTGTTCCACACTTCATTATTTATAGTCTTATCTTATACATAGTTAATTCTATTCCAATTTAACACATACTATTGGTTTCTCTCTAAAAGGTTACATCATTGTTTTCACAACTCTGTGGAATTTTTTCTACTCAGTCTAATTGCTCTTTTCTCCAGATCTCACCTCCTCCTTATCTTGCTTGCCTCCCTTCTCAGGGGCAGCTGGACTTTAGCATACCAGGTAATCAACACTTTCCCACAGCTCCTACTCCACGGCTATATTATCAACAGAGAATTCTTCAAGGCCTGAATTGCACAGGTGTTCCTGGGACCCATGTCCCCTCTTGCTCAAAACAATCCCCAACACAGCAACACAACCATGAGGCAGATCTAGCTGCAAGAGTTTCTCAAGTAGACATGGACTCTAATCTTGATCTCAGCTGGAAACACCGAGGTGAGATATTCTTAGCTCGGTGGGCTCATGATTCGTCAGGACATCAAGGCAGAGATGCAACATACCAATGGGCTTGTGACAGATCCATAGACATTTCCATGGATGCTATCAATCAAGTCATCCATGACTGTGACATTTGTGCTGCTATTAAGCAGGCAAAATGACTTAAGCCCTTGTGGTATGGTGACAGATGGTCCAAGTACAGGTATGGTGAAGCTTGGCAGATTGACTACATCACTCTACCACGTTCTCGTTCTGGTAAGCAATACGTGCTTCCTATGGTAGAGGCAAACACTGGATGGTTGGAAACTTATCCAGTTCCACATGCAACTGCACACAACACCATTCTCGGCCTGGAGAGACAGATCCTGTGGAGACATGGAACTCCAGAGAGGACTGAGTCAGACAACGGAACTAATTTCAAGAACAACCTTGTAAAGAATTGGGCAAAAGAGCATGGTATTGAGTGGATATTCCATATTCCCTACTATGCACCAGCTGCAGGGAAGATTGAATGCTACAACGGTTTGTTGAAGACCATTCTTAAAGCCATGGGGGGTGGATCTTTGAAAAACTGGGAAAAACATTTAGCACAAGCAACCTGGCTGGTAAATAGTACAGGTTTGGTGAGCCGAGCCGGACCTGCACATTCAGATTTGCTACAGAAAGTGGAAGGTGATAGAGTTCTTGTTGTTAGAGAGAAGAATCTGTTGTGTAAAACTGTTTGCGTATTTTCGCCATCAGGAGAGGCTATACCTGTCCGAGGGGTGGTTTCAGCTGAAGGTCCGGGTCACACTTATTGGGCAATGCAAGAGAATGGGGAAATTCAGTGTATTCCACAAAGAAATTTAACCTTAGCGGAAAGAGTTTAATTTCAAACTGTTGTACAGCTACATCACGTCCAAAGGAAGAATCAACGAGAAATCTACGGTGCACGGACCCTGAGATCCCTGAGAGCCCTGAGTCAACTAAGAGACCCTGAGAATCTCTGTTTCCCTTTTCTTCACTTCGTTGGCGAGGAAATAAACTATTTTCCTGTTTTCTCATTTTCTGATTTTCTTGGACTTTTGAATCATCTGCATCTGAGTATAGCTGGAATGGACTATGAACTTTACTTACGAGCTGTAAATATTGTCTTGGATTGGATGGACAGTATGAACAGCCAATGAAATTGTTTAGAAGGGGTGGACTGTGACTGTTTGAGGCAGTGCCTTTAACAAAGGGACACCATGGCCGAATGTTTTATAAACAAGACAGGTCTAAACTAATTTCATTGGTGGAGAGGCAGAAGCACTGCCTTAAGTTTGGATTCCCAGTAGGACTTGCCTCAGTGCAGTCTTGCACTTTCTCCTTTCACAGCTTGCAGCTTCTGGGCTTTCGGCCAGACTGACCTTGAGCAGATAAGGCCTCTTCTAACACATAATTGCTTTTAGTTAACATTTGCTCTTTTTTTTCTCTTTTTCTAACCCTCTTTGGGGAAAAAGGGGAGAAAAGGGGGTACAGGGGGAAACCCTTCCTCCACACGGGGGAAGGGAATCTCATTCTGTGTTATTTTGTTGTATATTTCTGTGTATATATTGTAAATATTGTAAATTCTGTATATAACCCTGCATTCACTAAACTGCTTTGTAAATACAGCACACAATCCCTTTGCTAATCCGGCTGTGGATTTTTTTCCTTTCAATTTTTCTTCCCTTCACTCTAGGGGGGGGGGGGGGAGAAGGCCTGGCCTTTCCCCTCAACCCTCGACAAGTGTACATGCACTTCAGCTGGGCTGCTGGTTTCACCTCTGGCTCTAGCTTATCACCCCCTGACTCCTGGCTGGGGGGACTGCTTTCAGCCCCTTACCCCTTCGAATCTAGTTTAAAGCCCTATCTATGAGACCTGCCAATTCCCTTCCTATAATCTTTTTCCCTTTGAGGGATAGGCCATTCTCATACATTCTGATCTTTCCCCTCCTCTGGGACAGATGTACTCCATCTGTTGCCCACTGACCTGGTGCAGTAGAAAGTTTTTCAAGATTGAAAAACCCAAAATTCTTTTGACTACACCAGCTTCTAAGCCACTTGTTGACTATAGCTGCTGACCTGTTCCTTCTTGTATTCCCTTCTGCAACTAAGGGTATAGATGAAAAAATTATTTGTGCACCTGACCCCTCAATGAGATCCCCCAGGGCCCGAAAGTCACTCTTGATAGCCCTGGGAGTTCTGGTTGCAACATCGTCATTCCCTAACTGCATAACTATTAAGGGATAGTAGTCAGAGGGCTGCACCAGACCAGGCAGCCTTCTGGTAACATCTCCAACCCTAGCTCCCGGGAGGCAACTAACCTCCCTGTGAGTAGGGTCTGGCCGACATATGGGGCCCTCTGTTCCCCTCAGGAGGGAATCACCAATAACAATTACCCTCCTCTTTTTTTAAGGGAGCAAGTCCTGATGCCGGGGGAAGGCTGTTTAACCTTAGGCTGTTTAACCTTAGGCTGATTTCCCGTAGGCTGTTTTGCCTTAGGCTGTTTTGCCACAGGGAAAACCCCAGATGGTGTGTCCTCCGGCATCAGAATCACCTCACCCTCGACCTCCAATGCCCCATACTTGTTTTCCAAGGGCAGTGGGGAAGGTGAGGGGAAGCAAGGAGGTTTAACCTTGCGTCTTTTGAGAGGAACCTGCGTCCATTCCCCTCTGCTTTTTGGATAACCAGCCTCTGCTGGGGGGGCCTGCAGAGCCTGGTTACTCAGGTTCGTCACCATTCTACAATCCCTTACATCTCTAAGTCTAGAAACCTTATCCTTCAGTCTGCTCACATGTTATGCAGGAGTTGTCCCCACTACCCTGCATCACAAGTGCCAGGCTCCAGCACCATCCGCAGCCATATGCCTGGACACCTACCTCTTGCTTATGACACCTACCTACCTGCTTATATTCCCCCTCAGTCTGAGTCGAGACTGATTTTTTAAAGCAGTTATTGCACCGAGTTACCACCATGCCTAGCCCTGCCCACGGGACCTACTGAACAAAGTTTTAGAAAAAGTGCGGTGGCGCATGCGTCTGGCCGAGAACCTGGGCTGAAACGGAAGCTGCCGCGAGCTGCCACCAGCTTTATAAAGTGCTGTGGTGACGCAGGGAGCCCAAGCGATCCCGAGCGCGTGGAGAAACGGCAAGAGCTGATCCTAGCCGAGTGCCGAGATACCGCGCGGGTCCTGCAGGTTGAAAAGGGAGCAGTTAGTGCTTTTCCGAGGCTCCTGGTCTCGGTGTGTTCCCGAGCGAGCTTACTGCTGAAACCATAGTGATGTTGCTTTCAAGTTAATCCATTTAGGGCACCTATTTAGGGCTTTTCCTATACCACTGTAGTTTTCCCCTGGCACCACAGCTGGTTGGCCATTTTTCTAACACTGAAAAGCCTTCTCTTGGGACAGGTCTTCAGTAAAAATATGGATTTATGATTGCAGCTCAAGATGTTCATGTAAATGAAACTCAAAGACATATCCTGGAGCTCTGCAAATTCAGATTTCTCTGTGCAGTGTTGGTTCTTCTACAAAGGAAAAGGATTCTCAGGTGAATGGGTCAGCATCTTCCAGATTTTATTTTTTTTCTAAATAGCTTTTGAATGGATTTAGAAACAAACATAACAAGAATAGATGCAAAAATGGCATAAAAATACGACAAAGAATTTGTTAGTTTTTCAAACAAAGGAATAAAAACAAATTAAGAAAAAAACAAAAAAAAAACAACCCAGAGATCATAGCTACAAGCATTCTTTTCAGAAATGAGAACTCCATGTGAGTCCTCAACAGTCCTCTGTCAGACAAACTGCTCAATGAGCCTGTCAACTCAAAGAGCTCCTGGAGCCATCAGGTTCCCACAAGCCTGTAGACGTCATACACAGGGAGGTAAACCTGGGGCAGATAATCCATCCTGCAGGAAAATACAGGTGTAAAGAACCTGAACAGTATTTTCAATCAGGCAGTATCTCACCTTTGTTCCAAAAGAGAAGAAGATCTGTCCTGGGAAAAAAATTCCATGCATTTTCATCAATGAACACTTCCTGCTCAAGGCATTCTGAAAATGCATCTCACTGCTGCAAGAGATTTTGGGGGGGTGAGGGGTGGAAATCAGAACCAAGTGCCCCAGTTATAAATGACCCCAGAATGAATATGCATCTCATGGAGATGAGAAAGGTGAAAGCCTTCCTCAGATCACAGAAGTCCCAGCTCCCCACTGCCATTGCTTTGAATATTTCTTATACATCCCTGTAAAAACAGACATCCCTGATGTCTCAGTGCACTTCACACTGAAAGAAAGAATAACTGTTCTACAGGTCCCCCAAAGGCTGATGGAGCAAGCACATCTATTTTGACTTTTCCTGAGGCATCAGAGAAAAAGGTTAATTAAACATTGTGCTTAATATTTCACTGTGAGATTTTAGGTCGCTCTATTCTGGCTTTTTTCCACTGCCACTCAGAGCCCCTTCGGTGAACTACAATATTTAATCTTCAGTGTTGCTCCAACTGAAATAAGTCCCTAGATTTGTGTGAGAGCCTAATGTGTTTCTCAGATTGCTCCCTGGATAGTCCTTCATCTATCAAAGAAATCAGCCTTCTGGTGAGAGCTTTCCTATTAACTTACCCTGAGAGGAGGGTATGAGCTTTCAAAATCCATATTTCTAAGTATCTCAGTGGCCCTATTCCTGCACCATCAGAGCACTACCCATGCTGTGAGATACTCATGGCCATCACATTTCCATGAAGGAAAGCTGGACTGTTGCCGCTGTTAGATCTAAACACACATATATTTAACATCTTGCTCAATGAACAATTTAAGCCAATCACTGCAGCTAAAAGAAAGAGTCCAACCTTCCCCTAGCTGAGGTCACTCACACCCCGTCCCAGATGTACCCACCTCCCTGCAGGTGTGTGGTAAACAGGCCTGTCAATGCTTGTGCCAGCAAAACCAGGGATGTTGTCTGGAGGCTGGAGTCCATGTCTCAGTGGCAATGTCCCCTCTCAACCTCTAGGTCCAATGAACCCTTGAGGGCTCTCCCAACATTGTTGGAGGCGCCTGGCGGGAGCTTGTAGTCATACTCAGGGCACTGGCACTACCTCAGATAAGCAGAGCAACTTTACTAGCCACAAGACTTTCAGAAACCAAGTGTTAAACTCACTGACTACATCTTTATTTTAATTACTGAAAAATGAAACAGCTACCAACATTTTAAGTGATGATTAGCTTGGCTCAGACTGCAGTGATCTGATGCAGAGACCTCAGTGCAGAGACTCTCTCTGCTCCCTGCTGGCATGTACTTACTTTCTGAACAAACTAATGACTGGGCAGCTCTTTTTAAGATCCCTTCCCAAGCTACTGCATTTTCTAACCAAGCATAATGTTAACCATCCTGTCAGTACTGTGTAAGCTCACAGCATTTTATGTTAGTGCTCCTAGCATGGCAAGAGCAGCACAGTATGGGAGTTTAATATTTGGAGGAAGAGATGAAGTGGCAAGTGCTGAATTTGATAGCTTTGAATTTGACACAATTTCTCAGTAGTGGTGTTTTCTAACAGTCCCCTAAAAGACATTGATTTGGAGAGAAAGTATGCAGGTCTGCCTTAATGTCCAAGGCAGGCCTGTCCTCAAGTCTACTAGTACCCTTGAACACAAGAAGCCTCCTACCCCAGGATATAGCATTTACTTATGTCTCCTTTCCAAACTGAAAATGTTTTGAGCTTTGTTCCATGCCTGTTTTTTGTTTCAGTAAGAAACTCAGGAAATCAAAAGAAGAAATATTTAACATTTGCAGTGCACAGTGTTGTGCATTGTTTTGAGCAAGAGGGGCCTTGGGTCCCAGGAACGCCTGTGCAGTTCAGGCCTTGAAGAATTCTCTGTTGATAATATAGTGGCGCCGTAAGAGATGTGAGAAAGTGCTGATTGCTTGGTATGCTGAAGTCCAGCTGCCCCTGAGATGGGAGGCAAGCAAGATAAGGAGGAGGCGAGATCTGGGAAAGAGAGCAATTAGGCCGGATAGAAGAATTCCACAGAGTTGTGAAAACAATGATGTAACCTTTTAGAGAGCAACCAATAGTATGTTGCCAAGTGGGCATAATTATAGCAAACTGTATATAAGATGTGTCTGATGCTCAATAAAGTTGGATTCCGCTGATCAAATTGGTCGAATAAGCGGCCCCTTCTTGCAGTAAGTGGCGCCCGAACAGGGACCCTAATGAAGACAAAGGTTAGGGTTTAAGAAGTTCTTCGGGACGTGGGAGATTCGCAGTAAGCCGGGAGGCAAGAAGAAGGCCGGCCCAGGATAGCAGTACCGGAGGCTGCAAGAAAAGGGAAGACAGCCTTGAAGCCGAAGACGCTGTAGAGCCGGGAACTGCTTAAACGAGGACTGTGCGCACAGGTATTAACGTTTAAATACGGATATGGATAGGCAGGCAGCGTATGATTTATTTAAATGCTTTTTAGAAAAGCGACAGTGTAAGTTAAATTTTACAAAGGAGTTGGTGTCGCTGTTAAGCTATGCAGGAGAGTTAGGATATTTTAAGGACCCAAATGAGGTGTTTGAAAGATTGCAGTGGAAAAAGTCTGGACAAGACTTGTGGCTGCGTGGGTTAGATGATGAAAAACGAGCAAAGGAGTGTGGAAAATGGTGGAAGATGGTTATGACAGCACTGGATCAGCATCATGCTGAGCAAATGGCAGCTTATCAAGCCAGGGTACGATTAGATTATACGGACCCAAATGGAGCAAGTGTTACACATGCTGGGTTGCCTTTGTCAGAAGAGGTTCAGGATTATTTAAGAAAGGAGAAGGCTGCGTGTGTAAAAGGGTTAGGTGGCAGAGTCGAATTACAATCTGTAACACAGGACTCTGGTGAGGAGCCTTCCCCGTCTCTTTTAGCTGAGCAAATTGTACAGGAGAAGAAAGTAGGTGAGGGAGAGGAGACAAACAGGGCGGTAGATCCTGGAGGTGGTGTTAAAGATCATGCAAGAAAGCACACAGAGTATTGGCGAAAGGTTGCAGAGCACTTAAATGCCGAAGGAGATCAGGAAGGGTTTAGCCGGCTGGCTGTTTCACATCAAGTTTTTCCAGTGATGTACACACAGGTCCCTGGGGAGCAGAATGTTGTTCAGGCTGATGTAACCCAACTGCCATGGAAATTGTTATCTCAATTACGACAGACTGCGAGTCAGTTTGGGATTCAATCTGAGCCAGCTAGACAGATGATTGATTTTATTTATATGAACTATAATATGTTGCCTAGAGATTCTTATAATGTTATGAACCTGATCCTAACAGCATCTCAATTTATGACATTTTTGAATGAGTGGGAACACCTAGCTAGACAATCAGCTGGAGTACAAAGACAGCAAAACGATCCATTATTTGGTGTAACAGTAGATCAGTTGTGTGGAACGGGACAGTATGAGAGACCAGAGTTACAGGCACTTTTACAGCCGCCTGTTTTGCAAGCATCAGCCCAGATAGTAAGGAGGGCTTTTGACAAGCAGAAGGATGGAAATGCAAATCCTCACTATATGGGAATTAAGCAAGGTAGACAGGAACCTCTTGGTGAATTTGTAGATAAGTTGCTTGCCGCACTTAGAGCAGCAAGCGTAGGAGAAGGTATCCGAGAGGCAATTTTAAGGCAGTGTTTAATGCAGAATGGGAACCAGCAGACGCAGCAGCTTATTACATCAGCAGATCCTAGATGGACGGTAGCCAAATTGTTGCAGAGGGCTCAGGACTTGCCAAGCAATCCGATGGCCATGTTGATGGAGGTGATTGATAAGGGATTACAAAAACAGGCTGAGGTGTTGTCAATGACAATGACAAAACAGCTTGATCATAGTCAACAGGTTATGGCAGCCTTAGTACCTTTGCGCACAAACTCGAAAGGGCAAGGCCGACCCTATAAGCAGTCATCAGACGAAATACAGTGTCATCGAAAAGCGTAAGGCGGAGATATCGTCTAAAGTAATGCCTGGACTTTTGGCCCATAGATCCGCTTTAGGGCATTTCCCTAGCGGAGATAGTTATTTTGATGAAGCTTGTTGGAGAGAATACAGGAACAAGTTGTGGGACTTGGTTATAGATGGTGATAAAACTGCTATAAAGCTGCAAAAGTCGTGGCAAGAATGCATGAACTGTGTTAAAACCTATGAACTGAAACAGCGAATGGCTGCTGCAGTTAGAGCAACTTTGTCAGGACGAGATGCAGCGCCAGGTATATCTGAGTTGCAGCTGAAAGATGTGTCTGAGAACTGTCGACCGATCGACTGGGGCCGCCCCCGATACATCTTGCGGCAACCACACCGCGTTTACCAGCCGTCACCACTGCCGTTTGCACACAGCGGGGAAAAAGCCGGAAAAAGGCAGCTCAGTGTGTTCGACCCCTTTTTATCAACACCTTCCTCTGACATCGCCAGCGACGGCTCGGATTCGGAAGACAACACCGGCAGCGAGGAATTCAAACAGCGCCGACTTTGTTTTACGGCCCCTCTTAGAAAAAATGGAGCGCTTGGAGGCTCGCGGTTACAGCGTTCCTGCCACAGCACTCCTCCCGCGAGCCCTGCCGGCCCCCGCGGATACCGACGACTCCGACCAAGGCGGTACCGGCTGACGCACCACCGACACCGACATCACCGACAGTAGCAGCGGAGCAGCTGCCACGGCAGCAGCCCCCACCCCTTTCCCCCGCAGCGGCTTTAGCCGCACTACTCTGTTTTGATTTAAAGCAACAGTACTCATTTTGTCATTTCTGATTGTAACGTCTTTCAGAGATTTGTTATTTAGAGTTTTGTTAAGTTTTTCTAATAAGCATAATGAATAAGTAAGCATTTGGTATTTATAAGTACTTAGTACATAGTAATTGCAGTAAGGTGTATGCACTTAGTTAAGAGTTCAAATTGTAAGATTTTCTTTTGGTTCGAACCTTCTTAGTTGTCTGCCTAGGCATTTCAAAGGAGCTCCATGTAATATAGTTAAGGAATGTATAAACAGCTTTTAATTTTGGAAAGTGTTTTTTAGTTAATGTAACAATTTTATTTCTTTTTAGACACTGATTTGATGGATTAATTTTAACATAGTTTTTTAAGGTTTTAAGGATTTTTGGTATTAGCATAAGATAAGGTTTGTAGCAAATAGGTATTAATTTTAACAACTATTCCTTCACTAATGTGCAGAAGAATCAAGACTAAGAGGAAACAGCATTTCCCATGAAGTCGAACATCGATCACAATAACTGTTATGATAATCTGGGGTCAAAAGTATGATCAAAATAATACTTTGTCCTGAATGCTGAATTTGAAAATAGGCAGTTTGGGCTGGTAAATACAGAAAACCTATTTTGTGGTGAGAAAAAGGATTTAAATCCCCATGGAAAATTATTGAAAGGGATTGGCATAAGTGGGAAATAAAGACTAGAGAAATTTTAGTTGAGAAATATCAGGAATAATTAAAAGGATTAGTAAAAGGAAAAGTAAGAGACATAAGATTTTGAAGGAAGAGAAATTGAAATAACAGAAGCACAATGGGAAATGGTAAACAAACTAACCAAGGAAGTAGAGAAGAGACTCCAAATGGAATTTTGAAGTGGGTTAAGGAGTTAAAAAATCTGTAGGGCTCCTGAAGAATGTAACTGCTGCCGAGAAGAAAATACACCCGGCTGCTGGTTGCACCCCAGCAGGCCGAGGAGGCAGAGTTAACATATACTGGTGGAGCCTAATTTTGATCCTAACCCTATTTGCACATAAGGAGTCCAATCGAAATCAAAAACCATGTTCCCATGTGTGGAATCTTGATCAGACCGGAGAAAAAAGACTTGAACTTGAAAAAGCAATGGTAAATTTTTCTGCTACAGTTGAAATCATGGTAAATGCAAGCATAGATGCAATAAAAGTGCAGCAAATTGAAGTCAATAGTCTCTCGAAAATATCTACTCCGAATAGATTAGCTTTGGATTTTTTATATGTTAAGGAAGGGGGTGTATGTGTAGTCATAAATGTAAGTTGTTGTAGTTATGTTAATCTAGATAAATGAGTGAAAACAGATTTACAGGCGATTGTAAACCACAATCAGATATTACATCAGATTTCTTTAGATGATACTTCTTCTGGATTTAAAGAAATATGGGATAAATTAACTTTCTGGTTACCAAATCTAAATTGGCTTAAACATTTGTTTGTAATATTGTTGGAATAATTGTACTATTGCTATGCATAATACTCTGCAATTGTTGTTACAAAATACTAAGACCTTTAAGTAAGATTGCTCATGTCAATGAGTTACAAGTAGAGAATTATGATCAGAATGTGATCAGAACAGATGAACTTAATTATGATCCAATTAAGAAGGTTCTGAAATATCTGGAAATTTTAACACAAATCAATGGTGACAAAAAAAAAAAAGGGGGGAATTGTGATGAATATACTGGTGATTTGTGTTAAAATTGTAAGACTTAGAGTGCACTGGGATTAAGGGTCAGGATCTTGTGAGGCCTGTTTAGAGGGTAAAGGGAAAGAAACCTATCTTGCAGACTTGCAAGGACACTGTCTGGTTAATTGGAGACATCACGGCTGAGAAGGAGCTGTCTTAAAGATAAACATTCAGAACTAGGAATTTGTTTTCTTCAGATAAGAAGCCTGCACAATTGAGCATGTGTGAAAGTGGATGCTTTGACCCTTACCACACTGAATGTAGGGAGAAGGGATTTATATGTTATCTCACCAGTTCGCTATAATTTTACACACCTAGAGGGAAAATCAAAATTCATAACAACACAACATGCATTTTCATTTTCGATTGAAAACATCAACAAATGGTACCAATAAGAGATCAGTATTACTAGGATGAGCAAAACCACATTATTATGGGTAATTTTATATTGGGCAAAGCAATGAAGCTCTTTTGCTCTTGCTGATTGCCTGCAAGTTTTCTGTCTGTGAAGCTAGAGCCTGGCCAGATCTACCTTTACAGATTAAAGAAATCTTGCTACCATTAAACAATTCATGATTTTTGACCATCCTAGAGAAAATAAAGTTGCAACATAACAGGTAATAATGAATTGATTGAACTTTTTCAGACGTGTCTGATAGGGATACCCAGACTTAATGTAAATATGTTTGTTAATTATAGTAGTAAGTTTTAAGGTTCTTAGGTATCATTGTACTCATTTTGATTATTGTTAAGCTTGTTATAATTGTATTATGCAAAGTGTTCAAAGAATAACCTCCAAGGCCTTACTTGCACAAAAGAAAAACGGGGGAATTGTTGTGCATTGTTTTGAGCAAGAGGGGCCTTGGGTCCCAGGAACGCCTGTGCAATTCAGGCCTTGAAGAATTCTCTGTTGATAATATAGTGGCGCCGTAAGAGATGTGAGAAAGTGCTGATTGCTTGGTATGCTGAAGTCCAGCTGCCCCTGAGATGGGAGGCAAGCAAGATAAGGAGGAGGCGAGATCTGGGAAAGAGAGCAATTAGGCCGGATAGAAGAATTCCACAGAGTTGTGAAAACAATGATGTAACCTTTTAGAGAGCAACCAATAGTATGTTGCCAAGTGGGCATAATTATAGCAAACTGTATATAAGATGTGTCTGATGCTCAATAAAGTTGGATTCCGCTGATCAAATTGGTCGAATAAGCGGCCCCTTCTTGCAGTACACAGCAGCGATGGGGGCTGGACTGAGGAAGGACAAGAAGCAGTAGCAAAGCTCCTATGTTAAAATCCCAATTAAGCTTCCAATACCCTGCCCTCACAAGATGATGACAGTTTGCCCACTGAGCAATTTTAGTGCAAAAAGTCCCACAGGAATAAGGAACAGTTGTATTAAATAACTGCTCTACACAGAGAGAAAAATTTTCCCCTAGCTGACTGAGAAAATCGATAAATGTTAAATCATTGCAGATAATTACAAAATTATGTTTGCTTTCCTTAATACTATTCTTATTTTTTGAAATTACTTTTGCAAATGTTACATGTGAAGAAATAACTTCCCCGTGAGCATCACTGAAAATCATGGACGGGAGTAGGAAAGAATGTATAATCATGCTTTCTTCCTCCCAGAGAGAGTGTATTAATCACATGTTCTTCCATAATCTTCTTTCCAAGGCCCCAGAAGGAAAGGGAAGAACCTTTCACAGCTCTACAGTGGATTTTTATGGCCTTCAGCATGGTTGTTTCTACGGGGTTTGTAACAGACCTGAATGCCTTCCTGAAACGTTTCTGAGCACAATAGGGGAAACTGAGGCTGTGTTTCTGTGCTTAGGTACAGGTCTTATGCCTATGCCCTTCCACATTCAACACTATTCCCTTCCCCTTTGGTCACCTGTGTTTCAGAAGGAAACCAGCTATTTAAGCCATCTTGCAACTGGTGTTGGCACCTCCCATTCGAGGCTGCTGGAAGCACTCCTTTTCTAAGAAGACAGAGGTCAGTGCAGGCACATGGGCAAAGCAAAGTCCAGGCAGAGAGGCAGTGCATCTACAGGACACACTGCAGCCATATGCCTTGTCATACCTTCCCAAAAGGGACTGTTTTCTGAGTTAAATGACACTTACCTCAGCATCCATAGTTGGTGAAGCTGGACAGAAGCTCAGCTGCAGTCTCTGGCTGAAGCAGCAGCACAGCTAGAGCACTTTTCAAGACTGGAAGGAGGCAAATGAAAGAGCACAAGGAAGGTTTTGATCTATAATATGTTTGAATATTTTGAAGGTCTCTATTAATGACTGTAGTCTCCCTGCTGTGGCAATTGAGTGGAGGAAATAATAACGGAGATTGAAAGGCATTCACCATTCGACCTCTCGCAACCCTGACATTCATCAGTAGAATATGATTGGAATTGGGCACATCTGCTCTCAATAACAAATACAAAAAATGTCCTGCTGCTTTAAGGTCTGAAAAACATATAGCTGGGCTAAAAGAAGGGCATTAATATGTATATCTCTAGACACAATATAAGTTTAATAGTTCAGCGATAACTCTGATTGTGGCCACACCATATTTTGGAATGCTTTGTCTCCTGAAAATACCTGGGAAATGCAGGGAGGTGGGAGGTTAGTCTCCACTTGCAGTTAGATATAACCATCCTCAGGCAATATGGAGGTGTGATAGCAGATGTCATGCACAGCTGATGTCCTAGCCAACACCAAACACATTGCAGACCAGAAGCCAAACCCTCGCACCTTCAGCCACATTCCCCAGAGCTGGGACACCTGATCTGCAACCCAGCACTGCTGGACTATGACAGCTTGCTGTGAGAAGCATGTGTTTTTACCAGAGAGAGCTGAAATACATCCACTGCTGGTTTATAGCATAACTCCTTCTGCACCTCACAATGCAGTGAGCCTCACAGAAGGCAGAGGAACCCAATCATGCTGGGGACAAAACATCAATGAGCTGAAAGATGGAACATGTCTAGTCGCTCCAGACACAGATGCTTGACCCAAGACTGTGCTACTAGTTGAACAGCGTTGCTGATTAATCTCAATTCCACTAGCACATGTGAGTCATCTGTCCACCCTGGACTGTTCACTGATGAAAACTTTATTTTTAACAAGTACTGGCTAAAAATAAATTTATACATCATACAAATGTGTAAAGCACTCAGCCTCAAATTGGTATGAATGTGCCCTGAGAAAAATTAGCTAGCTCCAATGCAATAGGAAACCTGAGAAGTAGTTCTTTTCTTACACTGGCATAAATCAGGAATAACCCCACTGAGATCAGTTACTGTTTCTATAAGGAAACATTTTTAAAAGGCTCTGATTGAGACCATGCTCCATTAACCTAGTAGGATGACCCCTTCAAAGGTTTTATTATTATCTAGTGTTCACAAAAAGGGGACTCTGACAACAAGGATTTAAATTCAGGGTTTGTATCACTTTTAGTGCTATAAAAGTTTGCAATCTAATCTAAGGTTCTTGCTCAACCACCCTCTAAAATAAAATGAGATTAACGGTCATGTCCAACCCATTCTACCATAGGTCTCAACAACTGGAAAAAAAAATGCCCCCTGAATGTGCAGATGTATCTACACTGACTATAGACACAATCTGAATAACTGACTTGGACTAGACATCTGAAGTGTGGCTAGATGAACACCACCTTAGATGATCACAGGCTTCACAAAATCTGAGCTCTGCTCCTCTCAGCTCTAATAAGAGGCTGAAGTGGCTGAAGATTAAAAGATTTGATCTTAAAAATGTCACTAATAGAGCCATATGGGTAAAAGTTTATAGTCTGGGATGCGTAGCAGGACAAACCAATAGGCTTGCCTGGCCACCAGTTTTGGAAACAGCACTTCAAGGGTCCCTACCCTGAGCTGCATTATGGCTTACAGGAAAACTGCATGATCTCAGCCACTGTATTTAGTCTGCTTCAGCAGAAAACACATTTCATAGTTTCATAGTTTCATAGTTTCATAGTTTCATTCAGGGTCGGAAGGGACCACAAGGATCATCTAGTTCCAACCCCCCTGCCATGGGCAGGGACACCCCACACTAGATCAGGCTGGACAGAGCCTCATCCAGCCTGCTCTTAAACACCCCCAGGGACGGGGCCTCGACCACCTCCCTGGACAACCCATTCCAGGGTTTCACCACTCTCATGGTGAAAAACCTCCTCCTCACATCCAGCCTGAATCTCCCCACCTCCAGCTTCATTCCATTCCCCCTAGTCCTATCACTACCTGATATCCTGAGAAGTCCTTCCCCAGCCTTCCTGTAGGCCCCCTTCAGATACTGGAAGGCGACAATTAGGTCACCTCGGAGCCTTCTCTTCTGCAGACTGAACAGCCCCAACTCCTTCAGTCTGTCCTCATAGGAGAGGTGCTCCAGCCCTCTGATCATCCTCGTGGCCCTTCTCTGGACACGTTCCAGCACCTCCACATCCCTCTTGGAATAGGGGCTCCAGAACTGGACACAGTACTCCAGGTGGGGTCTCACCAGGGCTGAGTAGAGGGGGAGGATCACCTCCCTCGACCTGCTAGCCACACTTCTCCTGATGCAGCCCAGGATCTGATTGGCTTTGCGGGCTGCAAGTGCACACTGAGAGCTCATGTTGAGCTTTTTGTCCACCAGCACCCCCAAGTCTCTCTCCTCAGGGCTATCCTCCAGCCAGTCACTGCCTAGCCTGTATTTGTGCCTGGGATTGCCTCGACCCAGATGCAGGACCCTGCACTTGCTCTTATTGAACTTCATGAGGTTGGCCTGTGCCCACCTCTCCAGCCTGTCAAGGTCCCTCTGGATGGCCTCCCGTCCCTCGAGCGTGTCTGCTGCACCACACAGCTTGGTGTCATCAGCAAACTTGCTGAGGGTGCACTCAATGCCACTGTCCATGTCCCCCACAAAGATGTTGAATAAGATAGGTCCCAGGACTGATCCCTGAGGGACTCCACTTGTCACTGGCCTCCACTGGGACATGGAGCCATTGACAGCCACTCTTTGGGTGCGGCCATCAAGCCAGTTCCTTATCCATCTAGTGGTCCACCAATCAAAATTTACACCACATGGAACCTGACAACTGCCCTCCCTGGGTTTTGTCATGGACACTGTAGTCCTTTTACATTGGAACACATTCACAAGCAGAGCAGTGCAGCCACATGTGGTCTCCTACCCCAAAAGCTGACATCCCAAGATGTCCAGTGTAAGTGTGGAATGGTGGAAAAAAGCCTGAAAGTGTCTGCTTAAAAGTAAAACAAATAATTGGCACATACATACATTTGGATCACAGAAACAAGGCAGAAGCACCAATAATTTCCTTTGTGCATTTGTAACAAGCAGATGGGATGTGGTAATTTGGTGGTGGGACTTTGAAGTGACCTACTTTTTCAAAACATGATACTGAAACAAACATTTAAAAGCAGAGGACTTCCTTCCTGTTGTCTCAAATTTGAGGCAAGCAGGGCTGCAGAGATGTGCTCTTCGTCCTCACCAGCCATTAAAAAAGGCCCAGCTGTGTTGTTCTTTTCATTAAACCATTAGTGTGGGGAGCTTTTCAGGGCAGGCACTGTCTCTTTGTGAGCTCTGCCTCCTCCCCAGGCACACAGCCCCACAGCACTGTCACACCCAACCTTGCACTGTAACCAACCAACATCAAACACCTCTCACTGCAGGACAGAGTGGCTGGTGCTTCCTGTTGACCCCAGCTGCTTCTGCTTTCCATGCTGGAGGGCAATACATTCTCTCCTACCCTCTTCTGCTATGTAGGTGAATCTTTTGGCAGCCCCAGGCTGCTTCGAACAGCACACAGGAAGATAGTTCTTCTGGGGACCTGCATGCACAGGTGCAAGCACTCCTCTTACCATCAGTGTCCAAGGGAGTAAACTTAACACATAGGAACTATATGAGAGGAAACAAGAAGGTTTGTGATATGGGCAAGGAAAGTCTCACAGGCCCTTGGTATTGGACCTGCTCTTCTCTAAACAGGGGAGAGGGCCACAGTTTTGATGCAGGCTGCAAGTGCAGATATGGCAGGCAGTCATTGAATGTTTGCTTCTCTTGACCAAATTGCTCCATATTGGACAATACCTTTTATGTTCCTGATTCCCCATAAGCAGATATCCACAGAGGTCATTCAAGATTTCTCTTACCACAATACAATGGGTGAATTTCTCCCACAAAAAATATATCTAGTAAAACATTTTCTCAATAGAAAACAAACCAATCTCCAGTCTACAAGGTGGTTAGTAAAGGCTTATGTCCTTGATCTGCAGCATACCAAATCATTAATTTGCTATTGTTAATTATTTAATTAAACATTTTGTCCTTAACTACCTATGAAGAGTAATAGCCAGCAACTACAATGTAAAAGGAGGCAACTCTGGATGAAGAAAAAATGTTCTTTATAAAGCATTTCCTGTGTCCTTTTGAGTGCCTTATCTGATCAGCATCTTTCACTTTGATTTACATTTTAGCTTCTTTACGAACACGTGGTATGGACTGAGTCCTCAATAAGAGCACAACATGAAAGGAGGGATGAAAAATAAGCTGTCTTAAGAGCACTACTCTGCAGGAAACTTATTAGCATTTATTGTGCAGTATCAGGTTACTGGAGTTGAATGGAAAGAACAGAGTTTATTTAAGTGGCACAAAACACAACTCTCTGGAAGTCACATTCAGTATTTTGGAAGTACATGGTTGAAAAGGATGTATCAGAAACCTTTTCAATTTTGTAGAAGTCAATAACAGGTACAGGTTGAGGAGGGGGAAATGTTAAGGCTCAGGAGAGCCTTAAGAAACAGCTCTTGGATAAGGGAAATGACATGGAATTAGGGAAGAAGGTGTAATTTACAGTGGGAGAAATCCCAGGGCTATCACATTCATAACCTACTTGCACAAAGTCTACATCTTGTCATTCCCCTCAATTCCTACCTCCCCACCCCCCACCCCACCCCCAATAAGCAAAAGAGACGTACTTAAGAAACAGCTTAGTAGATTTCCAAAATTGATTGCTGCATCTGGAAGACCTCTGAGCTTTTTCAATAGCCAAGTCACAAACCTCACTCCCACATTAATAGAATCTGATTGCCACTGGTGTAGACTGTAGGAAAACCTTCAAAGCCTCTCATTAAAGCAGGATATATATTTACAGATGACATGCATGTGCTGCCATAAGCAAGGCACACAATTAGAAAAAAGGCTAGATTTGCAGTTTGGAGCTCACCTTTGCTTGGGTAATGATAAAGCATGTACAACTGGCATTTCATTCTGAGACAGCAGAAATATATGCAGAGAAAGGACTTCACCTTGCTGTAGGAGATCTTTTTCCTCCCTGACTTTTTTTCTCTCAAAGCAGAAGGTCATGATTTGAACTGCCATTATGGCTGTTCAGAAACGCATCAAAGGTTCAATGGATAAAAGAATGTTATTTTCCAAACCCGCTGGGACACTTCCTGTCAGTTCACATAATTGAGTATTACAGTATTTAAATTACAAATTGAAGATTATTTTTACAGGTGTCATTTTAAATATAATATGAAATTTCCTGACATTACCTCAGCCATGCTACACAACCCAGCTGCACTCAGACTTGCATGTGTGATGCACATGGCTGAAATTTTGTCATATTACATCATGGGCTACACAGTATCACAGTATACAAAAACAGTATACAAAAACACACAGTATAGATAGACGATGTAATATTTGAGAGAGCAAAAACATATAGTCCTGGCCTCGCTTTATGGAATTCCAGATCTAGTACGGACGTGGAAATGTAAACTAAGAGTTAAGATCAAAATCCTTTAAAAGGGGTAGCGCAGAAGCTTAGGCGGGGTCAGATAGACGGTGCTACATTGCCCTCCAGCGGGCTCCCACCGGCTCTACTTCCCCATCCTCAACCTGTCCCAGGCAGGAAAACCAACCACACGATTTCATGAAGCTATACGAATGAGACAGCTGCAGCCCATGAGGAAGACACATGTTATTCATACTGGCAGATCTGCAGACTGACAAGAAAAATGTTAATTAAGAAAGAGAACTTTAAAAATCATTTTGGATTTCTATCCACAAGTTGGCTTTAGCGGCTGCAAGGAATTTGCCCTCAACTGTTCTCATTTAATGTGGATTTTTTAAATGCTATTATCTCAATTCTGTAATTTGTTATTTCATGTTTATGGTTCCCAGCAAATGCCATGTCTGGAAAGGAAAATTCCACCTTTTCTTGTACGCTATTGAGACTAGCAATTGGTTTTCATACTGCATGAAAAACTCAGTTCCCATTGAAGAATTCTAATCAAAACAAGAAAAATAAAGAAAACAAACTGTCAGCAACTTCCTAATGTTGTTAAAGAAAAAAATGTCAACGATACTCACTAGATAAATTGAAACTCCCCTGCCCTTTTGCTACCCTCTTCCTAAAGAAACCAACATGAAGCTTTAAGTCAGCTCCAACCATTTTAAGCAGTTCCAGATCCAACGCACTATAAACTAGGTTGAGTGGCTGGGCACTAAGTCACAGAAACTTCCAAACTCAGAAGCAAGGAGATGACATCTCATCTGTAGGCTTGTCCACACACTAAAAATAAGTGACTGATAATTGTAGGATTAACTGAACAGCTTTCAGGGGGCTTATGGCTGGCCTGATTCACAAAAATGAGAAAAACTTCAGTGATACAAGGAATAGATTCATAGTGAATAAAATGGGAAAAGAAGACTTTGTAGTGTTTCCATTCTATACTGAAAGACATTTTCAAGAAAGACTGCATGGCTTGCTGCTAGGCAATTTGGGTTTCTCCATAAATGGAGTTTACTCCTTAATTGGAGACAGAAATAAAAACTATGGAATAATAAGAGAGTGAAGTAGTCTCTTCTTGTGAAAGGAAGGTAACTCGAGGCTATCCTGGATCTAACCTGAAAACCGAGTAGACTGAGATGGGTCTGATACTAGGAAAACCCAGCTGGCCAGATGTGGAGATCACAACCAAGGCCACAGTCTGAAACTTTTTTCTTCCTGTTTAAACTGCACTCCCTATTGGACCTGGAGGGGAACACAGTGACTGAAGATGAGGAAAAGGCTGAGGTCCTCAACACCTTCTTTGCCTCAATGTTTAAAAGCAAGGCAGGAGGAGTTCAGGACGAGTGGCCTCCTGTGCTGGGTGACAGGGTCAGGGAGCAGTGTAATGCCCTGGAAATCCATGAGGAATTAGTTCGGGACCAGCTGAGCCAATTGGACACTCACAAGTCCATGGGACCGGATGGGATCCATCCTAGGGTGCTGAGAGAGCTGGCAGACGAGCTGGCCAAGCCACTCTCCATCATTTTCCTCCAGTCCTGGCTCACCGGTGAGGTCACAGATGACTGGAAACTGGCCAATGTGGTCCCCATCCACAAGAAGGGTCGGATGGAGGAACCTGGAAACTACAGGCCAGTCAGCTTGACCTAAGTGCCAGGGAAAGTGATGGAGCTGATTATCCTGGCGGCAATCACTGTGCACCTGAAGGACGGCCAAGGGCTCGGGTCCAGCCAACATGGATTTAGGAGGGGCAGGTCCTGCCTCTACAACCTGATCTCTTTCTATGATCAGGTGACCTGTCTGGTGGACGTGGGGAGGCCTGTGGATGTGGTCTACCTGGACTTCAGCAAGGCCTTTGACACCGTCCCTCACAGCAAACTGCTGACTAAGCTGTCAGTTCGTGGCTTGGACCGCAACACTCTGTGCTGGGTTAGGAACTGGCTGGAGGGCTGAGCCCAGAGAGTGGTGGTGAATGGTGCCACATCCAACTGGCGGCCTGTCACCAGTGGCATCCCCCAGGGATCAGTGCTGGGCCCCATCCTCTTTAACATCTTCATTGATGATCTGGATGAGGGGATTGAGTCAGTCATCAGCAAATTTGCAGATGACACCAAGTTAGGGGCAGATGTTAGTCAGATAGAGGGTAGAAGGGCTCTGCAGAGGGACCTCGACCAACTAGACAGATGGGCGGAGTCCAATGGGATGTCATTTAACAAGTCCAAGTGCCGGGTGCTGCACTTTGGCCACAGCAACCCCATGCAGAGCTACAGGCTGGGGTCAGAGTGGCTTGAGAGCTGCCAAACGGAGAGGGACCTGGGGGTGCTGATTGACAGCCGCCTAATCATGAGCCAGCAGTGTGCCCAGGTGGCCAAGAAGGCCAATGGCATTGTGGCCGGTTGACGTTGCCCCCTTAAGAAAGGGAATATGGTGGACGGAAGTTGGTAAACGGAAGGAATACTCTAAACTATTTCATTGGTAAAGTGGGAGGAAGCACCTTCTGAACTGGGAGTGAGCTGGGTCTACCCTGGGCACTCCGGCACCTTATCTTCAGTCTTGCTTCCGCCTTTCCATGGTGCAGCAGCTCTGCAGCTAACTCTGTGCTGGGTTTTCTGCCAAGGCCTCGGCCTTGAAAACAAGATACCAGGCCTGTATATTAACTCTTTTCCAATTAACACAAAACTGCTTTTAACTTCTTTCTTTCGCTCTCTCTCTCTTCTAACCTAATCTGGGGAAAGGGGGGAAAGAGGAGAAAGAGGAGGTGGGGAACCCCCTCTCTGCCGAGGGGGTTACTCTCATTTCTGTGTTACTCTGTTGTATATCTTTGTATATATTGTAGCTATTGTAAATTTGTAAATATTCCCCCTGCAAATCCTACATTGCTTTGTAAATATAGCTCCACTGCTTTGCTAATTCAGCTTGCGAGTTTTTTTTCCTTTCCCTTCAATTTTTTTTCCCTTTTACCTTACAAGGGGGAAGGGAGGAGGCTTCTTGGCCTTGCCCTTCCACCCACCACAGGCATCCTGGCCTGTATTAGGAATAGTGTGGCCAGTAGGAGCAGGGAGGTCATTGTGCCCCTCTACTCTGCATTGGTTAGGCCGCACCTTGAGTACCGTGTCCAGTTCTGGGGCCCTCAGTTTAAGAAGGACATCGAGACACTTGAACGTGTCCAGAGAAGGGCAACAAGGCTGGTGAGAGGCCTTGAACACAAGCCCTATGAGGAGAGGCTGAGGGAGCTGGGATTGTTTAGCCTGGAGAAGAGGAGGCTCAGGGGTGACCTCATTGCCCTCTACAACTACCTGAAAGGTGGTTGTAGCCAGGAAGGGGTTGGTCTCTTCTCCCAGGCAACCAGCACCAGAACAAGAGGACACTGTCTCAAGCTGCGCCAGGGGAAGTTTAGGCTTGAGGTGAGGAGAAAGTTCTTCACCGAGAGAGTCATTAGTCATTGGAATGGGCTGCCCGGGGAGGTGGTGGAGTCACCATCCCTTGAGGTGTTCAAGAGAGGATTGGACGTGGCACTTGGTGCCATGGTCTAGTCATGGGTCTGTGGTGACAGGTTGGACTCGATGATCCTTGAGATCTCTTCCAACCTTGGTGATACTGTGATACTGTGATACTGTAACAGATTATAACAGGAGGGGGAGCTGTTATCCAGCCTGTCAAGCCAGGAAGGTGCGCCCAGGTACTCCAGACTGAAAAAAAAAAATGTTATGTACCCTTTAAACAGGTCAACTGCTGAAGCACTGATTTTCTGGGCTTGACAATTCATTGTTATTAGGCAACTACTGATGTGAACATCTACATTCAGTTGATTTTTTCCCTCAAAACAAGTAAAATTTTGTTGGTTTTTGGTTTGTTAGTTTGTTTGTTTGTTCCAGGGATTCCTAACACTGAATCAGTGGAGCTAAGTTTAAGATTTGTGATGTTTGGTTTGTTCACATCTGAAATTCAAAGTAAAAAAATACCAAGGAATGGGAGCTTGCATGGATGAAACCCAAAGCAAATGTTTGCAGGAACCTCTGGGAAATGGAAGTGCTGTGTTCACATAGTTCTAATTATAACACTGCATTTGCAGGATTCACATGAGCTAGGAACTGTGGAATAGAAACATAAAGGAAAGCTGACTTAAAGGGAAGGCAAAATACCCTATGGAATTTGAATTGGAATCTTGTAATATGTAGGAAATCTACTGCATGAAAGTGGGAACTACTTAAAAAACAGCTGGAGAGACCACAAGTGAAATTCATCCTGGTTATAATATAAACACAGAAAAGAGTAACAAAGGCCAGTTTGGTTAAGCAATGGTATAAAGTCTTATACATCATATGCAAAAAATCTAATAAAGGGTCTTTAAAACATAAATAGCAGTGGGAATTACTTTAAAAGTACAGGAGCTAGTTAAAAAGAATAATTAAGTGAGGAGGGTTCTAATGAAAAGTAAGCTGTAAAGAATACTTCAGTTAATCATAAAAGCTTCTTTCATATTCCTATGCCAAAGAGAAGGCAGAAAACTACAATGAAAAAAAACCACAACCAAACCCAGTGTATTAGACCCACTCTTCATGTTGAAATGACATTTCTCCTAATTTAAAGTAGAATACAGTTCTCAATGTTCTCCTGCATCAATACACTTGTTTTCTGTTCGTGGTATGGAGGATTCCTCTCATCAGAATGTCTCTATGTGAAAAAAGGACAGACTGTGTAGCTACTTGTTCAGACACCACAGTCAATGAACGTGGGCATTTCAGCTAAGATGAGGTACTTCTCTTGAGGTACCTGCCTCCTACTATAAGAAACCTAGGAGCCTAAACTTAGGTGTGAAGACATAACACTGTGTCTTCACAGACATAATTTTAACCTAGTTACAAATTTTCAAGGAATGACTTGAAATTAATGAACCTTACGAGTTTACAGAATTACGATTGCAGAAGTAAATTGCAAAGGGAAATTTGTCCCCAGATGAAAAAATTTAAAAATTCTTCCTATAAATGGCAACCTTCCACAGCAAACTGATGAATTTCATGTTGTGACCGTTTGAGGCTGTCCCCTTTAAGAAAGGGAATATTGTGGTCGGATGTTTGTAAACAAAAGACGGATCTAAACTAATTTCATTGGTAGATTGGGAGGAAGCACCTTTTGAACTGGGAGTACAGCAGAGTATCCTGGGCATTCCGGCACTTTTCTGGTCAGTCTGTCTACCCCCTCCTTCGGTGGCTTGCAGCTCGCAGCTTCTGGGCTTTCGGCCAGGCTTGACCTTGAAACTTATAAACTGCAAGGCCTGTATTAACCGCTTTCCAATTAACACATAACTGCTTTTAATTTTTTTTCTCTTTTCTCTCTTTCTAACCCTCTCTGGGGAAAGGGGGAGAGAAGGGGGAGCAGAGGTGGGGAACCCACTCAGCAGAGGGGGGAACTCTCATTTCTGTGTTATATATTTCTGTATATATTGTAAATACTGTAAATTCTGTATATATTTCCCTGCGTTTCCCTAAACTGCTTTGTAAATATACAGCACCCACTGCTTTGGTAATTCAGCTGTGAGGGTTTTTTTCCTTCACTTTCCGGGGGGAGGAGAAGGCCCGGCCTTTCCCTTCCAATCCTACGACATTCTTTTTCTTGGCGCCCAACGTGGGGCAGATAATTAGCTTAATTTATTACTTGATTGATTTAGTGTTTTCTAGCTGAATTAGCAAACATGAAGGTGTTGTGGTTCATAGAATGACTATTCTTTTCAATTTTTGGGGCTCTGGTTTACAGATATTGTTTGGGTTTGATTTTGGATTACCTGGGTAAATATTTGGTGCGGACAATTTATCTGTGGTTTATGTATAGAGTTAGATTATGGTATGGAAAATGTATTGATTTATTATGGCCAGCGAGATACAGAAATGTTACCTCCACCACTCTCCCAATTGAGATAAAGGGTTTTAAGATTCCGCCGGAGGAGAGAGTAACTTTAGGTGATGGCTGGGACCCAAAGGTGATTTATTTCATGTGTATAATCCTGCTCTCAGTGATAATTAACGTGTATCTCCTGTTTTCTTTGTGGCGAGAAATGAAGATATCCAGACCCTGTTTTGTTATTAAAACTAGATCAAAGAGAAAACGTTGTGGTTCTGGATCAGTCCCAGAGACATCTAGCGATGAGGAGTGTGGAGAATCTGTGTCAGTTAAAAAAGAAAGCTAAGAAGTTAATTGGAAAGGCTGCTCTAAATGACTTTGCTGCTGATTCTGGCAAGCTGCCAAGGGCGGCGGCTGGTATCAACATGGTGTCTCCTCCTTCTCCTCCTCCTTTTTTTTTCCTTCACTTTCCGGGGGGAGGAGAAGGCCTGGCCTTTCCCTTCCAACCCTACGACACATGTATGAGTCATTTTTCATGTAATGATAAAGGTACCAGGGTTTATTAGACTGTAGACATGCTCAAACAGCACAGCTCAAAGGAAGCTACTAGTTAGTACCTTTGCAAAGGTAATGGTTAGTTCTGGAGCTTTCTCTCATTATGTTCAACTGTTCAGTGTTAGGCACTCTCACAACACCAGCTACATACATGTCAAAGAATAATAATGCCTTTACATGGCAAAGTTCAGCCTCCACTTTTCTTCTTCTTGTATTCCAGAAGCACATGTATCAGTTACACGAAGTGCAATCAACACGATTTGCAAAGAGGACCTTGCAATTATCCTCTCAGATTCCACCAGCAGGAAATAAATCATTAGAAAACATAGGCCAAACTCTGATGAAAGTAATTTTTTTTTTATTAAATTCCTCTATGGCATTTCAGTGTGATAATTAAATGCCTCTTCAAAGCAAAGTTACAAGGGAGTTTGTCTTCTGCCCCAAACCAGAGTCCATCCTGCAGGAGTGGGCTTCAGTTTTACAGTGAGCCAAAAAGCTTTTATTCTGAATCAGTAACACATGAGATTATTTACCCTTGGCTTTCAGTGAAATTGAAGGGGTATTTTGCACTTAAGCAGGGTTGCCCGCAGAGTTGGACTGGGGCAGAATTGTCTGCACAGTGTGGGAGGTGGCACTTTCCTATCCTCTGTAGAAAGTGTGCTGTGGTGCATGGTCAAAATGTTCTCCAAATTAATTGTGGACATTTTTTGAGAGGTTTTATTTGTTAGAACTCACAAATCTCAAACAAACTGCGCAATTAGTTTCACCCAGTCTAGTGAGACCTGAATCTGACCTGGTAATCCAGAAGCAAAAAATCCAAATAGAAGTAAAAAATTTCTTACATATTCTCTTCACAGGCAATCATGGCCTAGCTGGGGAGCTCCCTGAATGTTCAGCAGTGTTCTCAGAAGGTCCTTTCAGAAACACAGCCATTTTCAAACAATGGCATTATTGCAATAGATTAACACAAAATGCAGTTGTTTTACTTGTTAGGTGTCCATATCAAAGAATAATAAATATTGCTTATCAAGTACCTGCTACCAAAATTCTCAAGGTTCTTAAAAACACATCTGAAATAAAAACCTGGTTTCACAAAAGCTTTATTTCATGAACTACCAAAACAAAATTATTTACTTCCACTAAACAAGAGTTTTGAGAGTCCCTATGTGTTAGGTCTATCCTCAAGTCCTCAAAGTCTGTGGGAAACTTTCCACTGACATTCAGGTTCCTATCACAGAACATGTGGAACAGAAATGTCCTAACTACACAGGAAAAACTTGTGCTAAATGAACACAAGAAACAAAATGTGCAGTTATGAAGACAGGAAGAAGAAAGGCAATATTCAGGGCTACTATGTCACAACAGTACCAGAACAAGAGGACACGGTCTCAGGCTGTGCCAGGGGAGGTTTAGGTTGGATGTTAGGAAGAAGTTCTATACAGAGAGAGTGATTGCCCATTGGAATGGGGTGCCCGTGGAGATGGTGGAGTCACCATCATTGGAAGTCTTCAGGAGGAGACTTGATGGGGTGCTTGCTACCATGGTTCAGTTGTTTGGGTGGGTTGGATTGGTTGATGGGTTGGACATGATGATCTTGAAGGTCTCTTCCAACCTGGTTTATTATTCTATTCTATTCTATTCTATTCTATTCTATTCTATTCTATTCTATTCTATTCTATTCTATTCTATTCTATTCCATTCCATTCCAAGATTTTTAACATTTGCTCTCTTTCTCTCTTTCTAACCCTCTCTGGGGAAAAGGGGGAGAGAAGGGGGGTACAGGGGTGGGGAACCCTCCTCATCAGAGGAGGGAAATCTCATTTCTGTGTGACTTTGTTGTATATTTCTGTATATATTGAAAATAATGTAAATTCTGTATATATTTCCCTGAGTTCCCTAAACTGCTTTGTAAATATACAGCACACACTCCTTCGCTAATCCAGCTGTGTGTTTTTTCCCCTTTCAATTTTTTTTTCTTCCCTTTTACTTACGGGGGGGGAGAAGACCCGGCCTTTCCCCCAACACTACGATATTTTTTTCTTGGCTTCCCAACGTGCGGCAGATAATTAGCTTGATTTATTGCTTTATTAATTTATTGGTTTAGTGTTTTATAGCCAGATTAGCAAACATGAAGGTGTTGTGGTTCTTAGAACGATTATTCTTTTCAATTTTTGGGGCTCTGGTTTACAGATATTGTTTGGGTGTGATTTTGGATTACCTGGGTAAATATTTGGTGTGGACAATTTATCTGTGGTTTATGTATAGAGTTAGATTATGATACAGAAATGTGACCTCTACCACTCTCCCAATTGAGATAAAAGGCGTTAAGATTCCGGCGGAGGAGAGAGTAACTTTAGGTGATGGCTGGGATCCAAAGGTGATTTATTTGGTGTCTGTAATTCTGCTGCTGGTGATAATTAACGTGTATCTGCTGATTCTGGTGGTGAATGGTGTCACATCCAGCTGGCGGCCAGTCAGTAGTGGAGTCCCCCAGGCATCAGTGCTGGGCCCCATCCTCTTTAACATCTTTATTGATGATCTGGATGAGGGCATTGAGTCTATCATCAGTAAATTTGATGATGACACCAAGCTGGGGACAGGAGTTGATCTGCTAGAGGGTTGAGAGGCTTTGCAGAGAGACCTCGACAGGCTGGAGAGATGGGCAGAGTCCAACGGCATGAGATTTAACACATCCAAGTGCCGGGTTCTGCACATTGGCCACAACAACCCCATGCAGTGCTACAGGCTGGGGTCAGAGTGGCTGGAGACCAGCCAAGCAGAGAGGGACCTGGGGGTGCTGGTTGATGGCAGGATGAACATGAGCCTGCAGTGTGCCCAGGTGGCCAGGAGGGCCAATGGCATCCTGGCCTGCATTAAGAACAGTGTGGCCAGCAGGAGCAGGGAGGTCATTCTGCCCCTGTACACTGCACTGGTTAGGCCACACCTCGAGTACTGTGTCCAGTTCTGGGCCCCTCAGTTTAGGAAGGATGTTGACTTGCTGGAACGTGTCCAGAGAAGGGCAACGAAGTTAGTGAGGGGCTTGGAACACAAGCCCTATGAGGAGAGACTGAGGGAGCTGGGGCTCCTTAGCCTGGAGAGGAGGAGACTCAGGGGTGACCTTATTGCTCTCTACAACTACCTGAAGGGGGGTTGTAAACAGGCAGAGGTTGGTCTCTTCTCCCAGGCAACCAGCACCAGAACAAGAGGACACAGTCTCAGGCTGCGCCAGGGGAAGTTCAGGCTGGAGGTCAGGAGGAAGTTTTACACAGAGAGAGTGATTGCCCATTGGAATGGACTGCCCGGGGAGGTGGTGGAGTCACCGTCATTGGAGGTGTTCAGGAGGAGACTTGACAGGGTGCTTGGTTAGATGGGTTAGTTGATTAGGTGGTGTTGGGTGATAGGTTGGACGCGATGATCTTGAAGGTCTCTTCCAACCTGGTTTATTCTATTCTATTCTACTGAAACCCTGATTAGCCAAATGGAACAAACATGAAAGCAGTTTAGATTAACAGTGTTTGGATAAGTAGGAGAGGTTTTAGTGGTTTGCTGTGTATTTCAATAGATGTGGCCTTAGGCCACAAATCAGCAAGGCTCCTGGGCACACACAGAACATTAACTGCATGAGTAGCTGTGTGAAGTCAGTGAACTATCTGTGTTATTAAACATAGGCACATGTGCAAGTACAAGGTAAAACTCACCCTAAATTTTGAATAAAAGGAGGATGGTGATAACTAAGGATTATGTATTGTTCCATTTTACTTTTTACCCTAAACACAAACCTAAACCAAGCACCCTGAGACAGAGGCAAACAAGCAACCTATTCATGCCAGCCAAGTAAATGGAGCTAAATCAGCTAGTTTTGGCCACAGGTGAGAAAAGTCTTAGACAGAAACTACTCAGAGAAAAGGAAGGAAGGAAGGAAGGAAGGAAGGAAGGAAGGAAGGAAGGAAGGAAGGAAGGAAGGAAGGAAGGAAGGAAGGAAGGAAGGAAGGAAGGAAGGAAGGAAGGAAGGAAGGAAGGAAGGAAGGAAGGAAGGAAGGAAGGAAGGAAGGAAGGAAGGAAGGAAGGAAGGAAGGAAGGAAGGAAACTCTTTATGGACATTTTCATTTGCTAACAAGATAGATATGTGCAAGAACTAGCACGTTGGAACTTTGGAGAGATGGATTCTTTATTTTTTTTTTCTGTTGTATTACTCCAGTAATGCAAAGAAGAATCTTGCATCAGTCTGTTTTGGAAGAATAAACATCTGTGCCATATGCGACACATGCATCAAACTTGATTCAGCTGCATGACAATGGCATAGTCAATCTACCTTTTCAATCTTAACTCCCACTGTGGGGCTATTGCTGAAAATGAGCTGGTGAGAAAGGCTGTCCCTTTTTTGAGGAAAGGCAACACTGTGTTTTAACAAATATGGAGAGACAAGAAGAAAAGGGAAGTTCTTTTGTTGAATACCCATGACTTGAGCCCCTATATAAGGATCTTTTCTTGAAGCAGAAGCGTATCAAGGGAATTGGGTGCACTGCAGTGAAAGCAAGTCAGCTGGGACATGTAACAAATTGATGTTGGTAACAACAGAACCATAACAGAGAGAGGCAATGCATGCCCTGCTTGTGCACAGCCTACATCCCTTACTGCCTTCAGCAGAAATTCCATATGAAAATACACAGGAAAGTGGCATGCCTGAGCTAAGTTGAAAATTGTAAAATATCCAGTGAAAAGTTCCTGAGGTTGCAATGAAGAGAGAATGGTTAAAAAAGCATTAATGTTGTGATGAAGGGGAGAAGCAGATGGCAGTAAGTACAGGGCACATCATCACCCCAGAAAAATAGTGGTACTCAGACAAGTGTTCTGTTCCTGCACTGCTTTAATTTCTTGTCACTGTCACTGAACTCATATATATTTGTCTGTCGCAGGTCTCTATCAGATGTAAATCTGTGACAGGTCTGCAGCCCTGTGTAACTTGCTAGGGAATTAAACTATCGTATCCACACGCTTGTGATCTCTCTCTCCACATCACAGCTCCCCTTGGGTCTATTTGCATTACTGATTCTGCCTTAGGTTTTGGGGAGAGTGATAATGAAAGAAGCAAGAATTGAGTCTCTGGACATGCTCTCAGGCTACTGCAAAATCAGTTCTAAGGAAGAAAGGGAGCACTAGGAGAGAGGCATGAAAGCAACCCTAACTCAAAAGCCATTTGCATGAAAGTCTGGGAAAGCAGCTCATTATTTTTGTCAGAAAAATATTTCACAGTATCACACTAATCTACACAAAAAGGGTTTAATTTTCTTCATCTTACATATCAGAAAGTACAGACTGAAGGAGTTGGGGCTGTACAGTCTGCAGAAGAGAAGGCTCCGAGGTGACCTAATTGTCGCCTTCCAGTATCTGAAGGGGGCCTACAGGAAGGCTGGGGAAGGACTTCTCAGGATCTCAGGTAGTGATAGGACTAGGGGGAATGGAATGAAGCTGGAGGTGGGGAGATTCAGGCTGGATGTGAGGAAGAGGTTCTTCACCATGAGAGTGGTGAAACCCTGGAATGGGTTGTCCAGGGAGGTGGTCGAGGCCCCGTCCCTGGGGGTGTTTAAGAGCAGGCTGGGTGAGGCTCTGTCCAGCCTGATCTAGTGTGGGGTGTCCCTGCCCATGGCAGGGGGGTTGGAACTAGATGATCCTTGTGGTCCCTTCCAACCCTGAATGAAACTATGAAACTATGAAACTATGAAACTATGGAAAGCGCTGGTTGGGAAAGGCAGAAACTGGTTTTTTTTTCACCTCTCAATTTCTAGATAGGGATTCTGAGCAGCGGCGTTTGCAAATCTTATGGAGAATCTGCCCTATGAGGAGAGGCTGAGAGCCCTGGGTCTTTTTACTCTGGAGGAGAGAAGACTGAGAGGGGATTTAATAAGTGTTTATAAATATCTGAGGAAAGGGTGTCAAGAGGGAGGGAACAGGCTCTTCTCCGTCGCACCCTGTGATAGGACAAGGTGTAAGAGATATAAACTACAACACAGGAGGTTCCACCTCAACATGAGGAGGAATTCCTTCACTGTTAAGGTCACAGAGCACTAGAACAAACTCCCCAGAGGGGCCGTGGAGTCTCCTTCTCTGGAAATTTTCAAGACCCATCTGGATGTGTTCCTGTGCAACCTGCTCTATGGTCCTGCTCTGGCAGAGGGGTTGGACTCAATGATCTTCCAAACTCTAACATCCTGTGATCCTGTGATCTGACCTTCTGCTGCTGCTGCTGGTACCTCAAAGAAAAGTCAAATGAAATGTAGGAAATCAACCCCATAGACAGCTAACTAAATCTCTCCAGAGCTGGATTTTGGAACAGCCTCATAGAAAATTAGTCAACTATTGGTCCAGATAATTCTGTGACACAATCAAAAATGCCTGTTAGTTCAAGCATTTATTTCCTAGATAGGAAAAAAATACAGCATGCATATATTTATATAAATATTTAGATATAGATAGATATAAATATAGATATAACCTAAATAGTATTTAAAAAACTGTGGGGCTGATAGAATAGTATGCCAAAAAAAAATATCCAACCTAGACAAAAATGTCAATGAATTTTTATATGTGCATAGCATGCAAGATCTTAGATTTTCAGGCTGTACCTGTAACATTTTACATATTAAAGGTACCCTAGACTGTTTTCTAGCTCAGGGGCCAACTGGCACGGGCTGCTCCATATACATCTTCTCCAGATCTCCTGCCCTCCAGATCAAGATGGCTACCACCAGACTATCCACTGGGAATAATCCTTTCCTAATTGCTGAAATGCCTGAGAATTGTTCAGGATAGTGCTAGCTGGTATGGGCTGGAAGCATGTGAGATGATACTATGTAATACTAGGAGTGATAAAGTTCCAATGCACAAAGAAAGTTCCTGGAATGGTTTGATTTACCAGTACAGACATATCCAAGGAAAGTTCAAATTCAGGACCATACATTAACTTTACTGAATAGAGCAGTTTCTAAGAAAGGAAACATCATAAGATTCCTGAATCTCAGACTGAAAAGGTTGCAGTTTCCCTGAGGCTTTTGTGAGCTTCAGGAGGAAAACCAGTTGCACGTTAATGATAAATCTTCTATAACTGGTTCTGTGGCCTCCAGGGTAAAAGCATATTGATGTTTCACATAGCACTGTGTTTCACGGATGTAGTACTGCACACTGCTGACCACTGATAGTGTAATATGTGTAGCTAAACTACAATTCTTAGACTCGCTATCTACTGGAAACATAAATGTACACCTGTGCTCTTCAGTTCCCTCTCAAGGAAGTGCTGTCAGTTTCATTTCATGGGAGAAGAAACTGAAGAACACACTAAGCTTTGTGCACAGGAATTCAGAGGCCTTGCCTCCATGTCGCAAGTGATGTTAGCACCCTCAAACTCCAGTTTCAGTTGAGTCTCTGTCATGGGTTGAGTTGAATCTGCTGCTGATATTCAACACCATGCTGCTGTCATGCCAGCTTCAAAATGAAAGTGTTGGCTGGAGAAAAGTATCATAGAACTTGAAGTTCGGATTGTAGCACAAGAGGCTTCCTGTTCCAGTTGCTGCTTTTGGTTTCTGGGTTTGGAGTGTTGGTTTTTTTCTGATGGGTGGGTTGGGGGCTGTGGGTAGGTTATTGGCTTCTGCTGCTGCTTCTGCAAATAGGCTAAGATAATTGTGAATATTATCATCTCATTAAACTCACTTTATCTCAACTCAGAGGGTTTTTTTGGTGTTATTTTTCCCTCCTGTCTGTGTGCAGAGAATGATGCTGGTGATACTACACTGTGTTAACCCAGGACAGTCTCCAAAATAACCCTGTTACCCTCAGATGTGTGATTTGCATCACCTGTGTAGAGCATGTCACATACAGAAGCAGGAAAGCCAAACCTCAAGCCTGAGCCTTAGCTATTAGACAAGCTTCCTGCTAGCTTCTTCTCTCCAAGAGATTTCAGAAGGAAACAGGTGTCACAAGTGGTTTGCAAAGACATGTTAAACCTTGTCCTTTCTAAGTGTTTTGTACAGCTGAAGCAATGCCCCAGAACTAGCTTCAATCCCTGTCAACTTCCATGAAAGAAATGGCACTGTAGAAACAGGGTCCTTCACACCGAGTGTGAAAGTCAGGCTCACATATATAAGATCCTGTCCAAGTGAAGCCTCATCTTGCCACCTCTCATCCATCTCACCCAAGAACACACAAGCACTGTTTGTTATCCTCCTTTTCAGTCTGCACAGCTATGTTTTTTCTGGCACTGTTTCCACAAAGGGAAAACATAACAAAGAAAAAGTCAAAGACAGATTATAGCTCTGAAGGAGATTTAACAACAATCGTATTGCCATTTTTTTATTATTTTTTAACATTTCATTTTACCAGTTTCATTACAGCATTCTTCTAGGTGACATGCTGGACTTTGTTTAGTACAGACAGACAAACCCCATGATGTGCTCCTGCAGTACTGTATTGGTCCAATACCTCTTAGTAATTTCCTCCCTACCCTCCCTTGCTGTTCCTAGTTGACTTTAGAAAGAAATGACCAAGCTTTATAAAAGAGTTCATGCTAATTGTTAAAAGTCCTTTTTTAGAACAGTCTCCTCTTGTCTCCCACTCCAAATGCACTTGGAGGTGTAGTGGGTCTCATTAGTTTACGGGGAAGGTACAGGTAACAGATGTGGCTGAGTTTCTAGGAAAGGTTAGTTCAAGAGGGGATTGGACGTGGCACTTGGTGCCATGGTTTAGTCATGAGGTCTGTTGTGACAGGTTGGACTTGATGATCTTTGAGGTCTCATCCAACCTTGGTGATTCTGTGATTTTGTGATCTTGCCTGGGAGGCTGTTCTTTTGTCATGGAAACTAGGATTATAGACTACTCTCCTGCTTCATATTGCATTATTTCAACATTAAAGTGAGATTGGAGCCTATTTTTCATCTATAACCAAGAGATGCAGACAGGCACTGTCATTGCTTTATAGAGAGCTGAGAAATATTGAACACCAAGTTGGTCTGGTGCATAAAGTTAGATGGAATGAATTCAAGTTGAAGGTCTTCATTTTACTGACCACATTATTTTAATATGATTAAAGCTTCTAAGGCAGAGGATACTTTTTTTTCCCCTGGAAATGGGAATTAAAGAATGGAAAGACAATTAAATCTTTTGAGATGTGAACAAGTGGACATGTAAGAAAAGTTCATGAAGTCCTGGTGACACCATCCAAAAAACTTTGAAAAGTTTTGATAAAGAAAATAAAGTTTAAATACAAAGAAGGTATGGGGTGGGGGGGAACTATAAGAACTTTTAGGGGTCTGGAAAATACATTTTTATTAAAAGACTTCAATGCTCGTCAAGGAGCTATGCTACTACTCATTTATGGCTGATTAAAGCTATAATAAAAGCAGAACAATCAAATCATAGAGTGAATAGGTTATGTTATACTTCTCAATTAATATTGGAACTCTCTAAAGAGTATTATGAAGAAAAGAATATGTGATGGCATGGAACAGTATTATGAATAAAAGTATATGTGGAGGCATGGAACAGAAGCTGAATGACAGAATCAAATGCTTCTGATGAATCTGAAGCAGGTTATTATAGACAAAATTCATAATAGAGATTACAGTAATTTTTAGGTGCATGCTTGTTTAGTTGAAAGTAAGATATATAACTTGGGGGGAAGCGGTATGGTGGGGAGGAGGAGGGGAAAGAGCCCTTAATTTCATTCTTCCACTGAGCATTCTCAAGGATAAGTCTTGAGACTTGTTTGATTTCCAATACTCATTAACAAGATGAAAGCTGCCTTAGAGTCACAGGCAACAGCATGGGAGATTTCACCAATTTTCCTACCAGGTGATTCTGAGGAATAGCAGAAAAAGGATGAAAGTCATCAGTAGCAAGTTTAAGTCACATATGGGCAAGAGTGCTACTCTTGGTGTACTCAGATAAACCAAAAATTCAGGATTCTGAATCATCTTGGGAGGCTGCATCTTCTCTTCATTCACTATATTACAGATTCTAGGCCCTAGAAACAATTTAAAGCCATCAGTATGACTACCATTATTAGACTTTTGTAACAAAATCACTTGCTTGAAGCTATAGGTCCATTGGCTGGAAATTATTAAGATGAAAAAGGCCTGGATGAATTGTTAAACAGCAATATAAAAGACCTAGGATGTAGAAGGAGAAGTATTTCATGCAAAGATAGGGAAATATAAACACTGTTGTCAAAAGCAGAAAGAAGACAACATTTACTGTACTGTCTACAGTTCCACTGATCCAAAAACATAGTTTTACTTCTTGACAGTTGATTTATGAGTAGAGGAGAGGAAAGGGGAGTCATTAGGACATTAAGAAGAAAAGAAGAACCTGTCTTAACAGATAAAATTAAAAGACTTCATTTGTTTAGTCTAGCAAATAAAGTCTGAGAGTGGCCTCCTCCATAGATATATCAAAAGAGTAAATGCCAAAAGGAATAAGTACTTGTTTAACCTGAAAGTCAGGGTTCACACAAGAAATAATTACCAGCAAATGCATTATATTTGGCAAGTAGAAGGTCTGTGTGGTGAAGAGGTTATTAAATTTATTAATATGAAATATGAATTATGAAAATATTATTTTTAGTAATATTCAAACTATTAATAACCGATGAATCACTAACTTATATAAATGTTCTAGTGCACGTTCATGAAATACATTCCACAAGTGGCTTAGTGTTATGATTAGAACTTAATTGAACTAGTTACAGACTATTTCTATATTTATATAATGAATGGTGCAGTCCCGCTTGGCGGGACGCGGGCGGCATCTGGCTATACACAGCAATATTACAATCTTTCTATGCGTCAGTGCTTACTCTGCTAGACACGGATACTTTGAACTAAGTGCTAATGGATGGAAAGCACGTGGCTGATATTCTGTAGCTGTTGTTTGTAGCAAGGTGGGGGTCTTGAAGACGGTTGCCGCTGGACTGGTTCCTAGTCAAGTTAGGACGGCGGCATTGGGTTACTGTCTCCTCTCTTCACAACAGGTAAGAGGGAATAGTGGAACCTGGGCTTAGCATGGAAGCAGGTTCCCTTCAGGACTCGGTCGATTCCCTCCAGACAACAGGGATCGGTCCTGGTTGGGGTCGGCCCGTGGGGTTGGCTCGCATGACAGGGTGGGGCGATGGTTGCTGGTAGGCGGGCTTGGAGGACGCGGCAGCAGGCAAAGCTACGGGGGTCGGCCCAACCACTGCGATTCTCAGGGCTGATGCAAACAGCCTCGGGGAGAGAATGCGGCTGCGTTAGGTGGCGGATTCTCATTTACTGAGCTTAAAGGAACAGCGGGACTCTTGGAGTGGTCCCGGATTCGGTGCAGTATAGGCACGAAAAATGCTTTAGTCTTCCCTGAGGTTCACAGGGCTCAGAGCGGCACAAGTGTTCTACAAGCAGCTGGAGGCCGTCTCAAGATCATCAGATCTTGTCCTTGTTGGTGACTTCAACCTCCCAGATATCTGCTGGGAACTTAATTCAGCAGGGAGGAGGCAGTCCAGAAGATTCCTGGAGCGAATGGAGGACTGCTTCCTGACACAGCTGTTAAGTGAGCCTACCAGGGACAGGCTCTGCTTGACCTGCTGTTCTGCAATAGGGAAGGGCTGGTGGGAGACATGATTGTGGGAGGCTGCCTAGGGTGCAGTGACCACGAGATAGTGAAGTTTTCAATATGCAGGGAGATAGGGAGGAGCACCAACAGAACCTTCACCTTGGACTTCCGAAGGGCGAATTTCAGCCTATTTAAGAAACTTGTTTGTAAAGTCCCCTGGGTACCAGCCCTCATGAACCAAGGGGTCCAGGAGGGTTGGACCTACTTCAAACAGGAGCTCTTGAAGGCACAGGAACTGGCGGTTCCCACGTGCCGAAAGGCAAGCCGGCGGGGAAGGCGACCGGCCTGGATGAGCAAGCAGCTCCTGGAGGATTTAAGGGGGAAGAGGAGGCTGTATCACCTTTGGAAGGAGGGGAAGGCTTCTCGAGGTATGTTCAAGGAAGCTGTTAGATTATGTAGGAATAAAATTAGGGAGGCAAAGGCCCAGCTGGAACTGAAGCTGGCCACCTCAGTCAAAGATAATAAAAAGCATTTTTATAAATATATTAACAATAAGAAGAAGGGCAGGAAGAACCTCCACTCCCTATTGGACCTGGAGGGGAACATGGTGACCGAAGATGAGGAAAAGGCTGAGGTCCTGAACACCTTCTTTGCCTCAATTTTTAACAACAAGGCAGGAGTTCAGGACGAGTGGCCTCCAGAGCTGGGCGATGGGGTCGGGGAGCAGTGTGGTGCCCCAGTAATTCATGAGAAATTGGTTCGGGACCTGCTGAGCCACTTGAACACTCACAAGTCCATGGGACCGGATGGGATCCATCCTAGGGTGCTGAGAGAGCTGGCGGATGTGCTAGCTAGGCTGCTCTCCATCATTTTCCTCCAGTCCTGGCTCACAGGTGAGGTCCCAGATGACTGGAAACTGGCCAACGTGGTCCCCATCCACAAGAAGGGTCGGATGGAGGAACCTGGAAACTACAGGCCGGTCAGCCTGACCTCAGTGCCAGGGAAAGTGATGGAGCAGATTATCCTGGAGGCAATAACTGCACACCTGAAGGATGGCCAAAGGCTCAGGTCCAGCCAACATGGATTTAGGAAGGGCAGGTCCTGCCTCTCCAACCTGATCTCCTTCTATGATCAGGTGACCCGCCTGGTGGATGTGGGGAGGCCTGTGGATGTGGTCTACCTGGACTTCAGCAAGGCCTTTGACACCGTCCCCCACAGAAAACTGCTGGCTAAGCTGTCAGCTTGTGGCTTGGACCACTACACTCTGTGCTGGGTTAGGAACTGGCTGGATGGCCGGTCCCAGAGAGTGGTAGTGAACGGTGCCACATCCAGCTGGCGGCCAGTCACCAGTGGCGTCCTCCAGGGATCAGTTCTGGGCCCCATCCTCTTCAACATCTTCATTGATGATCTGGATGAGGGGGTTGAGTCAGTCATCAGCAAGTTGGCAGATGACACCAAGTTAGGGGCAGATGTTAGTCAGTTAGAGGCTAGAAAGGCTCTGCAGAGGGACCTCAACCGACTGGACAGATGGGCAGTGTCCAATGGGATGTCATTCAACAAGTCCAAGTGCCGAGTGCTGCACTTTGGCTACGGCAATCCCATGCAGAGCTACAGGCTGGGGTCAGAGTGGCTGGAGAGCTCCCAAACAGGGAGGGACCTGGGGGTGCTGATGGACAGCCACCTGAATATGAGCCAGCAGTGTGCCCAGGTGGCCAAGAGGGCCAATGGCATCCTGGCCTGCATTAGGAATAGTGTGGCCAGCAGGAGCAGGGAGGTCATTGTGCCCCTGTACTCTGCTTTGGTTAGGCCGCACCTTGAGTACCGTGTCCAGTTCTGGGGCCCTCAGTTTAAGAAGGACATCGAGACACTTGAACGTGTCCAGAGAAGGGCAACAAGGCTGGTGAGAGGCCTTGAACACAAGCCCTATGAGGAGAGGCTGAGGGAGCTGGGATTGTTTAGCCTGGAGAAGAGGAGGCTCAGGGGTGACCTCATTGCCCTCTACAACTACCTGAGGTTGTAGCTGGGAGAGGGTTGGTCTCTTCTCCCAGGCAACCAGCACCAGAACAAGGGGACACAGTCTCAGGCTGTGCCAGGGGATGTTTAGACTCGAGGTGAGGAGGAAGTTCTTCACCGAGTGAGTCATTCATCATTGGAACAGGTTGCCCAGGGAGTTGGTTGAGTCATCGTCCCTTGAGGCGTTCAAGAGGAGATTGGACGTGGCACTTGGTGCCATGGTCTAGTCATTGGGTCTGTGTTGATGGGTTGGACTCGATGATCCTCGAGGTCCTTTCCAACCTTAGTTATACTGTGATACTGTGATACTGTGATACGTGGCGGCTCCTCTCCCGTTATGGCGGGCCTAGGCATACGTGGACTCGGTATCGATCAAGTCTCTTCTCCCCGGCAACTGGGCAGATCTTACCCTCGGGGGTCGGTCCAGTCCTCCAGTGGCACAGTGGGCTCTCCCGGTCGGTACAACTGGTGTAGCTATGCTGGGCTCCTCAGTGTCACTAAGGTCCTCCCTCTGTGCTTCTCACGATGCAGAGGCTTTCAGTATGCGTGCATGTGTAACAGAAGTTAACAACAATAAGCTCAATGGCAACGGCTGCAGCTCGAGAGTTGCTCTCTCGAGCAAGCACAAAGTATCATAGTATCAGTCAGGGTTGGAAGGGACCACAAGGATAATCTTGTTCCAACCCCCCTGCCATAGGCAGGGACACCCCACACTAGATCAGGCTGGCCAGAGCCTCATCCAGCCTGGTCTTAAACACCGCCAGGGCCGGGGCCTCGACCACCTCCCTGGAAAACCCATTCCAGGGCTTCACCACTCTCATGGTGAAGAACCGCCTCCTCACATCCAGCCTGAATCTCCCTGTGACCGTTTGAGGCTGTCCCTTTAAGAAAGGGGACATTGTGGCTGAATGTTTATAAATGAAAGACTGATCTAAACTAATTTCATTGGTAGATTGGTAGAAAGCACCTTCGAACTTGGAGTACAGTAGGGTATTCTGGGCAGTCCTGCACTTCTTTTCTTCCTTGCGGCAGCTCGCAGCTTTCTGGGCTTTCAGCCAGACTGACCGAAGAGATAAGGCCTTTTCTAACACATAACTGCCTAACTGCTTTTAATTAAGAATTATCCCTTTTTCTCTCTTTCTAACCCTCTCTGGGGAAAAGGGGGAGAGAAGGAGGGTACAGGGGTGGGGAACCCTCCTCAGCAGAGGAGGGAAATCTCATTTCTGTGTTACTTTCTTGTATATTTCTGTATATATTGTAAATACTGTAAATTCTGTATATATTTCCCTGCGTTCCCTAGACTGCTTTGTAAATATAGCACACACTCCTTTGCTAATCTGGCTGTGCATTTTTTTTTCCTTTCAATTTTTCTTCCCTTCACTTTACAGGGGGGGGAGAAGGCCCGGCCTTTTCCTCCAACCCTCGACACTCCCCACCTCCAGCTTCGTTCCATTCCCCCTAGTCCTATCACTACCTGAGATCCTGAGAAGGACCTCCCCAGCCTTCCTGTAAAAGAGGGGGCAACTGGGGTGATACTTATAGATTCCTCGAGGCTGGGCTTGACCAATGGGCTCTCTCATAGACAACTGGCTTCAGCCTATAGAAAGCGTGAAGCTAGAATTATGCCCATACTTGGTGTCAGCATGAGCACTGCATGCGCTGGGTGCATGCTGGCCTGGCTAATGCCTTGGCTTTTGTCTTCCTCCTGGAGGAGGGGGAACTTGTCTACATGCTGGGACAAGATTCAGTATCTGGGCATAATGTACAGTCTGTAACTGGACTAAGATTCTACAATAGTCTTCCAGTAGCAAGAAAGCTAGCTGATTTTAAGATGAACCTTGATCCACTTAAGAAAGTTTGGCTAGACTAATGGGGAATGAGACATCAGGAGCCTGGAGTTTTCTTCCAGGCCTATTTCTTTAGTTCTCCACTACCTAAATCCCAAGTGGTTTCTTTAGGATTCTTCAAGCATGATGGGAAACTAATGGATAAAGAAGAAACAGCTCATATTATATATTTAGATGTTCAAAAAGTTAATGAATGACCCTTACAGAAGGCTACCATGTAAGTTTCATACGTAGAGCAAAAGATTAATAGTAAGATATTCTAAAATTCTGGGTTTCAGAATGTAATTTCCCATTTATGTTCTTTCTCTTTTCTATCTGAAGTACCTGGCACAGGGCATGTTGAGAAACAGGATACCAGACTGGATAGGCCACTTCATTTGTAACACTTTGCCTATGTGGCAAGTCCTACATTCTTATATTTCCAAAGGTTATACAGCTGAAATGTATTATCTTAGTCTTAGATTCTCTGCTCTCTCTGTTGTGATTTTCTCTGACATAAACCATGGCAAAAGAGCCTACGTGATTTCAACACTAAGATTGCAAAGTAAACCATTTTTACATACCATGTCTGGTAACACTTTAAAATAACAGCCCAGTTAATTAATGATGAACTACAGTGAATATTCTTATACAAGAACATATGACATTCCTATTAGTGCCAGATGAGTTCATCATTATTAATGTTATTACAGTACATACCAGTGAAATTCATAAAGGCCATTATGCTGAATGGTTCCCCAGCACCAAAAAGCTCTCCCCTCCAGCCAACAGCCCACACTCAGTAAGGAAGATGAACAAACTTCTATTCTAAGATTCATGGAGCTGCATTATTATCAGTTCAGTATGAGACACAGGCCTTTAAAGGCAATACTGAGAGGAACCTTCAGTTGTAGGAATTCATTCACAAGCAGACATGGCAGCAGACAGGCTTAAAATTCATGCAGCTAAAGTTCAGTACTGCAGGGCTTAACATCACCAGTGCAGGCAAAGTCTATGGAGCTGTGCATGCTCATCCTCTTTAGATAATGCTCTTTTAATCATAATATTAAAAATAAAGTGTGCCTGACTTAGAGAAGAGGTCATCATAAGACCTGTGTGAAGGATACTGAGTTTCAATGCCATGTCTTTCCATCAGCTGCATGGCAGGGACAGGCAGCATTGCTTCCTTAGGACTGGATAGTGATTAATGTCCAGATCTCACAACAGAAGCCAAGCCATAGAGGCAATGTATGCATCAATAAATTCAACAGGGACAGTGTATGGGCCAGAAGACTGACACACATTCCTTCATACCACTAACCAGAACTGCTCCCTGACAGATTATTGGCCTGTGCCAGCTAAGAGTCTCCCAAAGACCACACAAGCATGGTTCATGAATTCATGTAGCCAAGAACAGGCAGTTTGGATGCAGCAACTCTGTTTTAGGGGAAGATCAGCAGGTGTAACTGTGTGCACACAAGCTATATGGCACCCGCTGAACTTGGTGCCAAACTCATTCCCCCACCTCCTGTAGATACAAGGAGAAAGGCCGTGTCTCTTAAGACCCATACCAGCCCTGATCCACTCCTGCTGCAGTGACTACTTTTGGCTTCCCCACACTCCCAGCTCATGGTAGAACTCAAAAGACCACCTCTTCTGGGAGTGGAAATGTGGACGGTACCAATGCTGCTACAGAGAGGAAGGGACAACTACAGGAAGAGCTGAAGCTGTAGGAAACAGGGTACAGTTGACAAGCAGAACTGCAAAGTTGCAACATTAACACCTGAAGGGTATATTCTTTCAGTTAATGTAGGAGATTGTCTGTTTTACTACATGTCCTGAGCCATAGCTCTCAGAAGGTCAATGTCAGAATAGTTGAGATATGTTCTGTTGGGCTCTAAAGTCACTGATAGAAGATCTACGTATGTAAACTTCTGATATTAAAACTGAATCCATTGTGTTTTAATGATAGCAAAGGTCAATGGTTAAGTTTTTTGAAACCCAAAAGGACTAATTTTCCATCTCAGCATTTCTGAGGCTCAGAAAATTGATTTTTTTTACTGTTCTCAAGCCATTATTAAAAGCATTCTGTTAGAGGACTGAAAATGAAGATGGAAGAGCTTGGAAATAAAGATATTTACTTTTGAAATAGCTAGAATTTTGCAAAAAAAAATTATATTAAGTCTTTGATATTTTAACTGGAAGTGTTGCCAGTGATATTAATCATGCCCATTATTTAAACTGACGTGTAATTAAGATAATTATAAGGGTAGTTTTCTCACTATAATAAGTAGAATAAAAAAATTTAAAGTCTCTTGCCGAGTAAAAAGTAGATGGTCTCAAAATTGTTAAGCACAGAGGCAAAACAACCTTTAGAAACAAATATACTACTAAAAATGCTTATTAAAGCAGTCTTGTAAATTGCTGCCCATTACTGTTTGTAGCTTTCTTACCTTATTTTGCATTCTGAAACACCTGCCATTCATACCCTAAAGTCACTTATCTAATCTAATTTTTTTCCAGTTTAACATAATCTCTGGTCTTGTGCAGAATGCCCTATACTATCAAACGTTTAAGCATCAGTTTGGCTCTAAGTTTGTGAGTTGTTCCAGTGACATCTCTAGCTTTAATCATGCTGTTTTTGAATACATGCTTAAATACACAAGTTTTGGTGGTTTCTCTTCAATCTTCTCTGCATTTCCTCTCTTTCCAGGCTGAATCAAGACTTCAGTTTCTCCATGCCCTTCAAAATTTCCCTGTAGGCCTAGATGCAATGTTGAGAGTCAAACTCATAAGAAATAACAAAATACTTTTTAAATTCCAAGAAACAGTATTCTTTATGTCATAGACCACTTATCACCAGTTTCAGAACCTCCTATGCTGCAGCTTATTGAAAACACCAAGTGTCCTTGTTAATATCCTGTTAAGTGGAGGAAAAAAAAAATCTCCAAAAACATGGTGTCTCAAGTCAAGAGGACTAGCATAACTTAGTGCTTTGTATGTCAAAACCAAGAAGCAATTTGCAACCAAAAGTGAAACCACAAGCCATACAGTTGGCTGTATACATTCCCAGAGAGGTATTTTAAAATACAGATGTGAACAACCAAACCTTGACATACTCAATGCTGCTGGAGTTGTGCACGGAAAAGCACGACAGCTGGGGAACCTGAACTAAATTTTCATCTTGACGCAGTCACTGATTCATTCTAGCCCATATGTAGCTCAGTTTTCTCAAGGGAAATACGTGGGTGATACTTTTCCATTTAAGTAAAGTGCTGGATGATCAGGCAAATGTATTATTTTTAGGATATACAGCAATGGTGGAGTCACAGAATTTTCCAAACTAAAAGAAGAATAAAAGCCAAAGAATCTCAGAGGAGGGGCACACATTGCCATAGTCAGATCTGGATTAGACTCTGAATAGTTGAATGGCTGGTGATAGTGCCAGTTACAAACTTGCCCCCAGATTTGCCATTTTATGTCTCTGTCCAATGGCCCTCAATCACAGTTTAACAGTTTTGAGTGGCTGTTCTGTGTAATAGGTGTCCATCACAAACTTTCTTTAGCATTCATCTAAGATAGTTAGCAGTTCTGGAAAATGAAAACATAGGGGGAAGTATCTGGCAACTCTATTTCAATAAAGCAGTAATTCCTTTTTGCATTTAAGAAACTTGAAATCTGGCATGAAAGAGAGCTTTGCACGTTAGCTGCGTGATTTTGCCCTCCCAAAGAAACACAAATGGTTAAAATAAATAAATAAATTTAAGAACACCGTGTGCATTTGAAGCATAGCTAGCAAAATTTAGCCTCAATCTTAGACCTGGAAGTCTTCATGCTTCATAACTGTCTTAATTTTCTCATAGTTCCTGGATGCAAGAAGCAAGGTCAGGGTGACCTTTCTTCTCACTAGCACAACCATACTTGAATTTTTACGCTATATGTTTTACATAACATTTTAGCTCTATGCCTGCTATATGAGGGCTATGTATTCAAACGTTACTTATGCAGTTTCTGTTAGTGTAGTCTTCTTTGTGTGAGTGACCAGATGATTTCAATATCTGCTGAGGACTCACAACTCTCCATAAAAACAACAGGACCTGTATTTTGAACATATACTGTCATATGCAAGGTTGAAATTTACAATAAATCAAACTCAGGTTCTCTTGAGTTAGGTATATAAATTTTGGCATATCATGCTTTACCTCAGTGCCTCCCCAGAGCCTGGACATATGAAGTTCCAGATTTAAAAGTCATGGACAAGATGGAAAATCCCATGAGGAATTTAATCATTCTGACTTCATGGTTTGAATAGATATGTAGCCATGTGATAAAGAGTATTCTTCCCTAAAACAGCAATATCCATTCCTTTTGTGGTGGAGTTGGAAGGGTAAGGCCAAGAAGCCTCCTCCCTCCCCCCTGTAAAGTAAAGGGAAAGAAAATTGAAGGGAAAGGGAAAAAAAAACTCACAGCTGAATTAGCAAAGCAGTGGAGCTGTATATTTACAAAGCAATGTAGGATACGCAGGGGAATATATACAAATTTAGAATATTCACAATATATACAAAGATATACAACAAAGTAGCACAGAAATGAGAGTTCCCCCCTCTGCTGAGGGGGTTCCCCACCTCCACTCTCCCCTCTCTCCCCCCTTTCCCCAGAGCAGGTTAGAAAGAGAGAGAAAGAGAAAAAAGGTTAGAAGCAGTTGTGTTAATTGGAAAGCAGTTAATACAGGCCTTATCAGTTTCAATTTTCAAGGCCAAAGCCTTGGCTGAAAGCCCAGGAGCTGCAAGCTGCTGCCCGAAGGAGAAGCGGAAGAAAGACTAAAGATAAAAGTGCCGGAGTGCCCAGGATACCCTCCTGCACTCCCAGTTCAGAAGGTGCTTCCTCCCACTCTACCAATGAAATTAGTTTAGATCGTTCTTTTCATTTACCAACTTCCGTCCACCATATTCCCTTTCTTAAGGGGACAGCCCCAACCGGTGACACCTTTCCCTAAAAGTGGCAAAGGTCCCTCTGAAATAAAACATATTTGACCATGCAATTAGTGACTGTATCATATACACATGAGATTTTAATTCACATTGCAGCAATAATAATAATAATAATAATAATAATAATAATAAACAACCAGGTTGGAAGAGACCTTCAAGATCATTGTGTCCAACCCATCAACCAACCCAACCCACCTAAACAACAAGCAATTTCCAAACACTGGGATATTTGACATTACAATCTGAATAATATATTTGTAATACTACTTTGGGCAGTTAATTTGCATTTAAAGACTCTGGAGAACTTGGGAAAATGATGGATTGACAAATTGGTGAGGCTTTTCCTTTCACGAGTGGAATTTTATTTTCTAGTAAATACAGATTTAGCACTGTGCTAGCATTTATTCTCCATTTTTCCATACTTACACCTTTGTGTTGAACCCCTTTTAAATTTATTTCTAAAGAAAAGTAGCCCAAAGTTCAAACACAGCAAGCTTTATAAAAAAATTGTGGAAAGCAGAAATTAATTCTGACACGTCTGATCAGCAATTTGTGGCATCATTCATCTCAAACTCCCCAGACAACTAAAACCAACAAAAGATGATAATAATTTTTAAGTACAATCTTCAACTGGAAATAATTTTCTATCTTCCCCATCTCCTCTACTCCCCAGCCCCAAAATATAAAGCATTTTACACAGTAACATCTTTAATCTTTTCTTTTGTCTCCCTAGCTCATAACACAGATGGGCTGTGATAGGAAAACCTGGCCACAGTCCACCTCTTTCCTAAAGAATGAGAAACAAAAAATGATTGAAACTAACCCAATTTGCTCAGTGTACTAGTTTCAAAAGAAAAGACTACATTAACCTTTCTAATTTTTGGCTGGTTTTGTTTGTGTGTTATTTTTACTTTTGCTATTGACATTATAATAGTATAAGGCCCTGAAATAGATCAGAACAGCTTCAGGCTAGTCTCCATGGGAGAGAGGCTGCCCTCCCCTCGAAGAAATGTGATATACTATAGTCCAGCCAAAGGAATCTTGTAATCACAATCACATTATGGAAATGGAGGGGGTGTGCAGGTGAGAGCAGTGGAGGAAGAAGAGAGGGTAAGGAGAAGTGATGCAGGGCAGAGGTACTTATTTCTTTCCCTTGAGGTTAAATGCATAGGGGGTGATAAATTGGACATAGGTATATACTTCTGAATTCTGAAATCAATGGGATTAACAGTATCTTCTCAGCTTTTTGTAAAGAAGGATATGTGATGAAATTACGACTTAAGTAAAACTCAATCTTAGTACTCAGTACTCAGTATTCTTAAGGTTGGAAGAGACCTCAAAGATCATCGAGTCCAACCTGTCACCACAGACCTCATGACTAGTGTAGGGAGGACACTACTGCCCACTGCAGGCTTGAACTCACGACCTTCCCATTAAGGGTCTGATGCGCTACCAACTTAGTAAAATTTCAGAAAGAAGAAAAACCCTCATGAATATAACAAAATCCATTGGTTTTAATTACCTTTATATTTATCTGTACTTTAATAAAGAACTCTTTTTTTATACTGAGCTATTCCTTTCTTCTTGATAGATAGCACAGTCATTAACATTCCTTGGCAGTTCTTACAGAAGTTCTGGTGTCAATAAAGTCTTTCTAAATTGAATTGAGTTCAGATGATAAATGTCTCGTTCTCAGTTCCGTTATCAATCAGGCAGAACTACAGCTGCCAAATAACTTATCTCAGGTTAAAACGCCAAGTTCTCCAGCTCCCTTCACCTTGGAACGGAGTCCATGGCAACGTGAGTGAATGTGCCCCAAAGTACTGGGATACCTGGTTACTACATAGGACCTCCAAGTTTTAATGTGACATGTAGCATAGGCCAGTTGTACAAACAAGCAAGTAAGATTTATGACATATTCTATTTTGAATACCACAGTTTCCTTAAGGGCAGTTTAATGCAGCATATTTTTCAGATTTCCTGTGTGTTGCATGCCACTGTGATGTAATCTAGCGAGATGCTCCAAACTGTGACAGACATTTTCAAATGTGAAAAATATGTTTCCCAAAAACAAGGTTACTATCACATCAGACTTCAACGACCAAAAAAAGCCAGACTGAGAGGTCTGAACTACATCTTATGCCATCTGCAGCCTCTAAGAGTGTGTAACGCTAGTAACGTTTGCGATATAAGTACTTCATTGTGCTCCAATAGAGACAAATGAATATTCTGAAGAGATCATACCCTGTTTTTAGGAACAGTGGTCACCATCTGAACATGACAGTAAAAGGCATGTGTCAATAGGAATATTCAAAAATTAAGTAATGCTTCATCAGTCTTAGCAAGGCTTTAGCTAGTGCACTTTGGAGAGCTCTAAGGAAAGCCTTTGAGAAGGGGACTTAACAGAGGTCAATCACCTGCAAGGGAAGATTGCAGACCTATAAGGAAGTTTGAAGAAGTCACTAGCTTATGATATGGGAATGTTTGAGGCACAAAGGGCAGTAATAATATGTTCTCCCTATCTTCACAGATAAAAAGTAAAGGAATTTTAACTGCAGAGAGGAACTTGCACTCTTTCCAAGAAAATACCTCTCATTAATTGCTGCTGTCCCACTTGAACTTTAATATTAAAAAATAAATAAATAAAATAAACTACTCTTTTATATCAATTCAGTTACCAAATGTCTTGGTCTTTCCCCCCCCCCCCCCCCCCCCCATCATTCATATGGCTGCTTTTTGCTCCAAAACCTCCAACTCAATGTCTTTCTTCTCAGAAACAATAAGCTGGTACTAAGCAGAGGAGAATGAAGAGAAAAAAAATATCTTCCTATCTCTGGTTCAGTTGCATTATTTTTTAGTAGATCAAATTATCTCAATTACCCTGTGTAATCATTATAAGAAATCACTTCTATAGTATTTGTGTCTTTCATCAGTGTTCACAATGACAGATCTACACTTGTTTCCACAGCATTGAGGGACATTTTACATGCTTTTGGAAGCATGAGCCACAATTTTGGCACTTTACTTAAAGTATTTCTATTTAATAAATGTACCCACTGACAGGTCATCTCAGATTTTGTCAGATGGATAATAATACACTCAAAGTTCACCTTGCTGGTATCATATAGTGCTGATATTTTAGTCAGAATAACACCTGGTACAGATTAAAACTCTCTGAAACACACACTCTGTCTGTACAATTACCAAAATTGGTTTCATTTGTCATTTAAAAAAGTAGAACCTAGATTATTTCTCCAAATCATTTGCTCAGATTTTAGAATAGAATAGAATAGAATAGAATAGAATAGAATAGAATAGACCAGACCAGGTTGGAAGAGACCTTCAAGATCATCGTGTCCAACCCATCAACCAATCCAACCCACTTAAACAACTAAACCATGGCACCAAGCACCCTATCAAGTCTCCCCCTGAACACCTCCAATGATGGTGACTTCACCACCTCCACGGGCACCCCATTCCAATGGGCAATCACTGTCTCTGTATAGAACTTCTTCCTAACATCCAGCCTGAACCTCCCCTGGCGCAGCCTGAGACTGTGTCCTCTTGTTCTGGTACTGGCTGCCTGGGAGAAGAGACCAACATCCGCCTGTCTACAACTTCCCTTCAGGTAGTTGTAGAGAGCAATAAGGTCACCCCTGAGTCTCCTCCTCTCCAGGCTAAGTAACCCCAGCTCCCTCAGTCTCTCCTCATAGGGCTTGTGTTTTTTTGGTTACATTCACATGAAAATTGATTTCTTGTTAATTGAATCCTGTACCAGCCTATTCATTACTTGACTAGAAGGTGATGCCAAGTAAATGAGCCCACAACTGTCTGGAATGCTATTTGATTGCTGTCACAATATTGCACATCTTCCTCTGCTCTGGAGGTTCCCCAAGATTTCAGGACTTGATAAAAATGAACATCTGTGAAAGAGAGATGTCCTCAGACAATTCTTTCAGGACTCTTGGGTACCAGTTAGCCAAGACAGTTGTTATAAAAATGTTTATCCCTAGCAGATATCTATTGCTTTCTTTTGGTACCAATGAGCTAGGAAGGTGATAAAGCATGCCGCAGTATATATTCCAAATGGAGACGAGAAATCCTTATTACTTCTCTCTTTATTGCTTCATCATTGTTGGTTTTGCCGGGCTCCTCTAGTATGCAGCCTACCTCTTTCCAAAGGTTTGTTCTGTTCCTTTCCCTATGATGTCACCAGGGATTTTATAACAGGTTAAATTTCTCTTCACAACGTGGTTTAATTTCTCTTTATAATTGCACAACTTCTATTTCATATAGGTTGTTTTCAACTTTCCTTTTTTTTCCTGTATGTCAGGAGGTGATTCTAGTCTCCACTGGACCAGAATTTATTTTAGCAAATTAAGTGCTTTAAATGTGGAATCAAGACTTACTAGCCAAACAATAAACTCTTGCTGAGGATCTCCCTGTTTTTATTCAGATTTCTCCATCTCCATTTCTTCTCCAAGGCAAATTTATTCATCACTCCTCCCTAACTTCCACAAATGTGCTAGTTGTTGATATTGTTCTCTTTTAATATATTATGTATAAGTTACATATTACTTGCAACCAGATCATGATCATCAGAACCATAGTGACTAAAGGCTGCTGCATAGTGATTAGTTTATCTATATCCATCAGAACAAGATCCAGCATAAAATTACTCATTGTCAAAACCAGTATGTTTTGCATTAGAAAGCCATCATCTATCATTCATGATTTTTAGGAGCCTTTCTACCCTCTGCATGAAGTGGAGCTTCCGTCGTTATATCCTGGACACAAGTCCCTCATGACAATTATTCTTTCTATATATTAAAGACAGATGTTGCTTTGGCTGGATTCAGTGGGCTGTAACTAACTTACATTAGTTCATAGTCCTGGCCTTTATTAATTAGTTCATAGATTCATAGGCATTCAAGGCTGCACATTTGAAGTTTTCCTGTACCCTTTCAGATATCAGAAATCCAACTCATCAGATTCAACCTTTCTACTATTTACGCTTGTTCCTGTATTTTTCATATAATTCTATAGACAGCTGTAATCAGAAAGAAAGGAAAATGGATCTCGCATTAATGAAAATATTAGCCATTAACTATGGAAAGACACATTGTACACCTCCAAATGAGTTACTTTTAATACACTTCCATTAATACACTTTGAAGCCTTAAAGGACTATTAAGATTCTCTCTCCAACTTGCTGAATAAGACAGACTGTTAAATGCGTATTCTTTGGATCAAGTTTGCTCCAGACTGAAATATTTTAAAAGAACTGATGATCCTGGTATTGATTATGAACACTTTATGCCAGCTATATCTCCATTCTGACATGAAAAATCAGACATGAGATCACCTGGTGAAAGCTTGGCAGCCTTTCTTTAAAATCATTACCAACCAAAAGCCTACCTGATTATTTTTTAATACCATGGATTTGTGAATTGGAACAGCATATGTATTTGACAGACTTAATTTTAAAAGCCAGAAAGTCTCCATCATTTCACAAGATAAAGAGCAATTTTCATAATTATAATTACACAGAAGCATGCACATAAACTTGGCAATTCCAATCTGAGCAGCTAGCTCAGACTAAACTTAAATTGTTAGTATTCCTTTGCATTGAACCAAGCCAAAGGGAGCTGTGAGGCCTGATTTTGCTACTAACCCTATTGTCTGAGATAACACCCACTGAAACACCAACTTTTGCTGCACCTACAAAGTTCATTAAGGGCAAGAATATACATAAAAAGTCTCCAGAAACTAGTAACATTGATTAAGAACATTTTCTCTGTTGGGAAGGTACGCCTGCACAGCAAAGTAGCCAGACCCTTTAAACCCAACTTAGAATCACTGAGGAAGTAGCAAGAAGTCATCTTGATTTTCCTGATAACAAGCAATGCGGCCAAAGCAACCACCATGAGCAATGCTAAGGTGTTCATATCATGAATACATTCCCAACTGTGACCGTTTGAGACGGTGCCTTTAACAAAGGGACACCATGGCTGAATGTTTTATAAACAAGACAGGACTAAACTAATTTCAATGGTGGATTGGTAGAAAGCAACTTTGATTCCCAGTGAGACTAGTCTCAGTCTTGCACTCTTCCCCCCTCCAGCAGGATTATTAGGACAACAAGTTGAGGAAGAAGATGATATTTCCGAATGTTCTTCACCACATGAAGAATTAAGAAATGTCCATAAAGATTACACTAGGGCAGATAAGGAGCCAGTTCTAGCTTGGATTAGTAGGTGTTATGACACAGGTGCTCCACCTCTAACAGTTGGAGACAAGTCAGCAGCTCAGTTAGGAACTCTCTCGAGGGATAATGGAATAGATAGACATCTAGACAAGGTTCTCGGTAAGATTAATCTGTGGATATGCCTTTTAATGGCGGTTGCCCTGAGATACCCTTCCCGAGATGATCTTCCATGGAATCCTAAACCCTGGACTACCATAGATGAGGGAATTAAGCGCTTGAGAGAATTTGCTGTTAGAGAGATACTCTATGGTGAACATGAAACTCTGAATCCTGATGACATTCCTGTGGGTATTGGTCTTGCTAAAAAGATCATCAAACTTGCTCCTTCTAATTATGCAAACATTCTGGCAAGCAGAATTGTGTCAAGAAATTATGGTGGAGCTTCTCCTATGGTTGGCCAATTCAGTGATCAAATGAGACAATTGGAGGATAGCATGACACGTGTTTCTTTGGTTTCAGCCATTGAAACTCTGTCTGGAAAAATTGAGAGTTGCATGAAGGATCTGACAGATTCCATATCCCAATTGGCACAGAAAGATAATTCTAATTCTTCCTCCAGGTGGATACAAGTTTCATCTGTGAGGAACACACGTACTCAAAGGAGGTCGTTCCAAAACAGATCACAACAGACCACCAAGGCAATCAGGTACGACTATTTGGACAAATCTGCATGATCAGTTTGGTGAGAACATGAACCGCTGGGATGGCCAACCAACCTCTAATCTTTCCAGGAGACTGAGGGAATTGCAAAGTGGCAGAACCCGAGGTAGCAATACCAGAAGGGTAGATGTCACTTCCACAGTTCCCCAGGACAACCCTAGTAGCTACAACAGTGGCTCCAGTAATAACATGCATAGCTATAAAACTGCACACTGTGGGCAATGCATATGTGGGCATGTTCCCCATAACTAGGGGTGCCCTGCCTCCCGCCAGGGGGAGGAGAGGGATAACAGAAATAATAGAATCTATTGGGATGTGTACATCCAGTGGCCTGGCACTTCACAATTTCGGAAGTACAGGGCCTTGGTTGACACAGGAGCTCAGTGCACCATAATGCCATCAAATTATCAGGGATCAGAGTCTATAACTATTCTGGGAGTCACTGGTGGATCTCAAGAGTTAAGTAAGGTGGAGGTTAATATAAGTTTAACTGGTAAACAATGGAGGAAGCATACACCTCTGAATGGACGTGATGCACCTTGTATTTTGGGAATTGACTTTCTGAGAGAAGGGCGTTTCAAAGACCCTAGAGGTTACAAATGGGCTTTTGGAGTAGCTTCTGTAGAAAATGATGGACAAAAACTGAAGCCATCTGCTAGACCTGAGCTTTCTGATGAATCTGCAGTTGTGGGACAACACAAGATACAGGACATTAAATTGCCGGTTGCTTCTCAGACTGTGCATCACAGACAATACAGAACCAACCGTGACTCTTTGTTGCCCATTCAGAATCTGATTCGTCAGTTGGAGAGTCAGAAAGTCGTCAGCAAAACTCATTTGCCCATCAACAGTCCCGTGTGGCCGGTGCAGAAGCAGAATGGAGACTGTCGTCTGACGGTAGACTACCAAGCCTTGAATGAAGTAACATCACCTATTAGTGCAGCAGTACCAGACATGATGGAGCTACAGTATGAGCTGGAATCAAAAGAGGCCAAATGGTATGCTACCATAGACATTGCTAATGCATTTTTCTCTATTCCCATAGCAGAGGAATGCAGGCCTCAGTTTGCTTTCACCTCGAGAGGAATCCAGTACACTTTCAACAGATTGCCAATGGGCTGGATCCACAGCTCAAGCATCTGTCATGCAGTAATACACGATACTCTGGAGGAAGGCGGTGCTCCAGAACACATCCAGTTCATCAATGATATCATCGTCTGGGGTAAAACTGCTGAGGAAGCCTTCGAGAAAGGTAACAAAATCATTGACATTCTTCTGAATGCAGGTTTTGCCATCAAGTGAGACAAGGTGAAAGGACCTACCAAAGAGATTCAGATTCTGGGAGTGCGGTGGCAGGATGGACGTCGACACATTCCAGTGGATGTGGTAAACAGAGTCTATACCATGGCAAATCCCACAAACAAGCAAGAGACCCTACGTTTCTTAGGGATAGTGGGATTTTGGAGACTGCACATTCCTGGATACAGTCAGATTGTGAAACCTCTGTATAATGTGGCTCGAAAGAGAAACAGTTTCCACTGGGGACCTGAACAACAAGCAGCCTTTGACCTGATAAAGCAAGAGGTAATTCAAGCAATGGGTCTGGGACCTGTCCGAGATGGTCCAGACATTAAGAACATTTTGTACACGGCTGCAAGTGACAATGGTCCAACCTGGTGCTTGTGGCAGAAAGCTCCAGGTGAGACACGTGGACGACCTCTAGGTTTCTGGAGTCAAGGTTACAGAGGTTCAGAGGCTAATTATACTCCAACAGAGAAAGAAATTTTAGAAGTAAAAGCAGCTTCTGAAGTGATTGGAAGTGAATCACAACTTCTTCTAGCTCCCAGATTACCAGTTTTGAATTGGATGTTCAAAGGCAAAGGCTCCACAACACATCATGCCACAGACTCAACATGGTCTAAGTAGATGGCTCTGATAACACAGAGAGCTCAAATGGGAAATCTTGAAAGACCTGGTCTAGTGGAGGTGATATCAAGTTGGCCTGAAGGTACCAACTGTGCTAAACCTCCAGAGGAGAAAGTAACTTGTGCTGAGGAAGCTCCTCCTTAAAATGACCTTTCTGATGATGAAAAAAAATATGCTCTGTTCACAGATGGTTCCTGTTGTCTTGATGGAAACAAGCGAAGGTGGAAGTCTGCAGTGTGGAGTCCAACACGCCGAGTTGCAGAGGCGAAGGATAGAGAAGGAGAATCCAGTCAGTTCGCAGAGGTAAAAGCTGTCCAGCTAGCTCTCGACGTAGCTGAACGTGAGAGGTGGCCAAAGCTTTATCTCTACACCGACTCATGGATGGTAGCCAATGCTCTATGGGGTTGGCTAAAGAACTGGAAGAAGAGTGGTTGGCAGAGAAAAGGAAAACACATTTGGGCAGCCAACCTGTGGCAGGACATTGCTGATCGAATCGAGAGAATTCCAGTGAAGGTGAGACACATCGATGCTCACATTCCTAAGAGCAAAGCTACTGAAAAACAGCAACACAACCATGAGGTAGATCTAGCTGCAAGAGTTTCTCAAGTAGACATGGATTCTAATCTTGATCTCGACTGGAAACACCAAGGTGAGATATTCTTAGCTCGGTGGGCTCATGATTCGTCAGGACATCAAGGCAGTGATGCAACATACCAATGGGGTCGTGACAGATCCATAGACATTTCCATCGATGCTATTCACACAAGTCATCCATGACTGTGACATTTGTGCTGCTATTAAGCAGGCAAAGCAAATTAAGCCCTTGTGGTATGGTGACAGATGGTCCAAGTACAAGTATGGTGAAGCTTGGCAGATTGACTACATCACTCTACCACGTTCTCGTTCTGGTAAGCAATACGTGCTTACTATGGTAGAGGCAAACACTGGATGGTTGGAAACTTATCCAGTTCCACATGTAACTGCACGCAACACCATTCTCGGTCTGGAGAGACAAATCCTGTGGAGACACGGAACTCCAGAGAGGATTGAGTCAGACAATGGAACTCATTTGAAGAACAACCTTGTAAAGAACTGGGCAAAAGAGCTCGGTGTTGAGTGGATATTCCATATTCCTAATATGCACCAGCTTCAGGGAAGATTGAACACTACAACGGTTTGTTGAAGACCACTCTTAAAGCCATGGGGGGTGGATCTTTGAAAAACTAGGAAAAACATTTAGCACAAGCAACCTGGCTGGTAAATAGTAGAGGTTCAGTGAACCGAGCTGGACCTGCACATTCAGATCTGCTACGGAAAGTAGAAGGTGATAGAGTTCCTGTTGTTAGAGAAAAGAATCTGTTAGGTAAAACTGTTTGGGTATTTTCACCCTCAGGAGATGCTAAACCTGTCCGAGGGGTGGTTTCAGCTGAAGGTCCGGGTCACACTTATTGGGTAATGCAAGAGAATGGTGAAATTCAGTGTATTCCACAAAGAAATTTAACTTTAGCTGAAAGAGTTTAATTTCAAACTGTTGTATAGCTACATCGCGTCCAAAGGAAGAATCAACGAGGAATCTACGGTGCACGAACCCTGAGAACCCTGAGAGCCCTGAGTCAACTAAGAGACCCTGAGAGTCCCTGTTTCCCTTTTTCTTCTGTTCGTCGGCGAAGGAATAAACTGTTTTCCATTTTTCTCATTTTCTGATTTTCTTGGACTTTTGAAGCATCTGCATCTGAGTGTAGCCAGAATGGACTATTAACTTTAGTCAGGAACTGTAAGTATCGTCTGGGATTGGATGGACAGTTTGAACAGCCAATGAATATGTTTAGAAGGGGTGGACTGTGACCGTTTGAGGCGGTGCCTTTAAGAAAGGGACCCTTTGGCCGAATGTTTTATAAACAAAGCAGATCTATACTAATTTCATTGGTGGATTGGTAGAAAGCAGCTTTGATTCCCAGTGAGACTAGTCTCAGTCTTGCACTCTTCCCCCCCCCTTCCTGCAGCTCACAGCTTCTGGGCTTTCGGCCAGACTGACCTTGGAGCAGATAACGCCTCTTCTAACACATAACTGCTTTTAATTAACATTTGCTTTTTTTTCTCTCTTTCTAACCCTCTTTGGGGAAAAAGGGGAGAGAAGGGGGTACAGGGGGAAACCCTTCCTCCAGGCGGGGGGAAGGGAATCTCATTCTGTGTTACTTTGTTGTATATTTCTGTGTATATATTGTAAATATGGTAAATTCTGTATATAAACCTGCATTCCCTAAACTGCTTTGTAAATACAGCACACAATCCCTTTGCTAATCCGGCTGTGGGTTGGTTTTTTTTCCCCTGTCATTTTTCTTTCCCTTTACTTCCGGGGGGGGGGGGGGAAGGAGGCCTTGAGGGTTTTCCCCTCAACCCTCGACACCAACTTGTGCTGCCTAAGAACAGGGAAAGGAATGACTCTGAAGACTCCACACCAGTGCTCCATGTCTGAAAGCACTGATGTGATGGGCCCAGATATGCTGGCTTGAGATGCAGGCTGCACTGCAGGTTCTGCACAAAACATCCAGAGCACCCCAGGGAGTCTGGCTGCAGTTCTCCTGCTGTGGGACTCAGTCCATACCCTAATGTTATCCACACTTGTGCCGTGGGTATGAGCACGAACTGCCTGCCCTCTCCTCCATGCTAGAATAGGTGTGAGAGACTAATAAGTTTGTCTCTCTTGGTGTACTCAACAAAGATAAAATCACTTGCTGATTGCCCAGACAATATGTATTGGGTAGAGCCACTAAGGACTCTTGGAAGGTGCAAAGATAACATTGCTCACTGGGCCACAGCTGGCCTACAACAATGACCCAGCCATTCACGCCTTCAGGGCAAGATAATCTCCACCCATCAAGTACCCTGGGCAGGGTGAAGGAATGTGGGGGGATTGTCTGAATGGAGACGGGGGAGACGGAGATTCCCCCCGCCTCCATCCAAAATCTTGCCCAAACACACAGCAATGCACAGAAAGATTTCCGGGGAAACAACCTAAGGATTATTTCCTGCCCCTGGAATTCCTGAGGGACAATATTTGAATACATACCTAAGGACTAAAAACTGTATAAAAGACTGGAGCAACTACTGGGTTGTAGAGAGAAACAGAGGAGAAAAAACGGGGAGAAAAATGGAGATGAAGGAAAACACAGGAGACGAACCATGCCGCTGAGAAGGGAAAGCTGGGACAATGCTGCTCCGGAGAAAAGAGGCTGCCTGGAGGACCACAGCTCCAGCCAAAGCCTCAGCACCCTTTCTCTACAGACCCAGGCTGCCCAGAGGAGCCTCAGCACCGTTCCTGTACCAACCCAACATCTTCCCAGAGGACCACAGCTCCTGCCAAAGCCTCAGCACCCTTTCTCTACAGACCCAGGCTGCCCAGAGAAGCCTCAGCACCGTTTCTCTACAAACCCAACATCTCCTGCAGCACCTTTCCTCCACAGACTTTAACTGTCTTGGGGGAGATGAGGGGTGTGGTAATATAATTCCTTTCCTCTTCTCTCTCTCTTCTCTCTCTCCCTCTCTCTTTTCTCCCTCTCCCCTTCTTATGTCCACTTTATTTATGTAATAAATAGTCTAGCTGTTGATACTTTGGCCTCGTTTGGGCCTCTAATTTCACAACACGGGAATATTTAAAAGAACTGTGTCTCCGGACCGAGACATTTAATGTCTCCGGACCTTGACAATAGGTCAAGGCAAAACCTAAACATCTGCAAAGCTCCAAAGCTCTGCAAACCTGCAAAGCTTTGGGGTAAATTAAGAAGTTTAAACTGTTGCCTCTGCATAACAACATGAGGTAGGAGTCTTTGGTAGTGGTAGACTTCAGGTTTGAGTCTTTCTGCTCTAGCACCAGATTATGTTATACCTATCATCTATATGGTACCAATGCAATGTGAAAGCCACTAGTACTCAGAAGTCACAAGATATGCAGGTACAGGGGTATCACAATATGTAAAACATGCTGGTTGCTCTGAAAAAAAAATTAGACTTTTATTTCCCTTCTCACCCATGCGAGGAGTCTGGTTTGGCTCTCTTAGTCCCCAAATTTCCAATGAACAACAAAAAAAAACCAAAAGTTTAATTTTCAGGGAAAAAAAAATCACAGCACTCATTTGTACCCCGCAAGTAGAGCAAATCAAGGTCATGGAACACTGCCAAATGGGTTTTTTACTTTTTCACAGGTAGAATGGGTTTCAGAACTGATCTTGGAAGGAAAAAGGCTGCCAATGAACCAAATTCACATCAAACAGATATGGAAGTAAAAGATCCTAATTTGCTGTACACAAACTGCACTACCACAGAGAATATCTCAGTCAGATTCTCTCTATAGCAGAACAATCTTCCTAGATGCTTTTCTGACCCATATCCATTATGCAGCATATCCACTCCTTTGTTTTGCATTGTCTTGCTTCTGGAACAGACAGCCAACCTTTTCATCACAATTCCCAACCAACACTTGTGTACATTGATTAGTTTTACGGTTTCAAGTTGTCCTGTAGTCTGCTTCTAAAACACACATCCTCAGAGGGTTCACAGGGTGAGTAAGCATTGATAGAACTGGTATTTTATTAGAATATAGGTGTTTGAATATCTCTTATGGTAATACATGCATGCTAACATATTTTAATGACTTTTATTATTTTCAGTATTTGGAATAATTGCATCATACCACAGTTAAAAACTGTACAGTCCACTTTTTGAAGCAGATGATTGTCATGGGATTTTTTGACATGAAGTAATCAAGTCAATCAAGAAAAGGGTCATTTATATCTCCTGAAACACTAACCATTATCAATAGCTCAGCAATACCTCACTGATTTTTAAGGCATTCCCCAAAGACTTCATCATTCTGCAAGGATAAATTTTCTCTCAGACAGTACAATTCTGCTCAGTGGGGTCAGCACTTCTAGGCTAGCAAGAACCCATCAGGTTAGTTAACTTGTAGCTGTACTGTAAAAAGGATGGAGTGGAATATAAAAAATATAACATTGTATGCTCACCGCCCACAAACATGCAACAGTGTCATGGGAACACACAGATGGTTGCAGCTGATACTACTTAGAACAGAATAGAATAGAATTAACCAGGTTGGAAAACACCTTTGAGATTGAGTCCAACCTAACATCCAACACTATCTAACCAACTAAACCATGGCACCAAGCACCACATCCAGACTCTTCCTAAACACCTCCAGTGACGGTGACTCCACCACCTCCCCAGGCAGCCCTTTCCAATGGCCAATCACACTTTCTGTGAAGAACTTCTTCCTAACATCCAGCCTAAACCTCCCCTGGTGCAGCTTGAAACAGTGTCATCTTGTTCTGGTGCAGGTTGCCTGGGAGAAGAGACCAGCCCCCACCTGGCTACAACCTCCCTTCATGTAGTTGTAGAGAGCAATAAGGTCTCCTCTGAGCCTCCTCTTCTCCAGGCTAAGAAACCCCAGCTCCTCCAGCCTCTCCTTACAGGGCTTGTGCTCCAAACACCTCACCGGCTTTGTTGCCCTTCTCTGGACACATTCCAGCAAGCTGACCTATGAAGATTCTCCTGCATTTCACTGGGCTATTTTGAGTGATGCATGGTTCAAGATCTGGTTGAAGGTCTCTAAAGCTCTTGAGAATCTTTTTAAATTAATCATGTACTCAAAATGCAGCTTGTGTTTTTCCTGCAGCAGGTTTTTGGGGATTGCAGAAATAAGCCTTCTAAAACTGGAAAAAAAAATTTGGAAATCTGTTTCTAGTAAATTAGTGTGTCTCATTGCATGAAAAAGACATTTTAGAAGTTCATGAAGAGAGAACTCATTTCAATGCACTGTTGTCTGACCTTCATATGCTTCTTCTATTCTGTGCCCCAAAAGGCATTATATGCATGTAATTTCCAATGTGGGAACAATTTGAGTTGTAATTAAGCAAATCTCAGAAGGTTCCACCACTGATTTGTTCATTCTTTCAATATTATTCTATAGGACACACCAAAAACATTACATTAGGTTCAAGCAGGGAACAACTAAGAAAACTTTAATCCTGTTACAAGGGTATGTAAACATATCATCACTTCATAATGCTGTTATTATACTTTATATATTGGGCAGATGGGTTGCATTGGTGTTCTGGAATTTAGTATTTCACATGCTGTATCCAGATATAAGTTGTCATATTAACAGGCACATTTTCCACTATCAGACCCATAGGATGACAGTTTTCTGCTAGAAACTGTAACAACAGATATGTACCTGCCAAAAGATAGTGACAAAGTAAAGAGACTGGGACAACCTGTTTTCATATAAACCTTTTGTTATGATGAAAAAAGTCAACAGACTAGTATCATACTGAGAACAGATATTGGCATGGAATAATTTTTATGTTTCAAGTCCTTTCTGTCATGAGGGGCAAGTGTCATCTGCCTTCTTTGAAACGCAATATTTTTTTTTCATTTTCTTTTCAGGTTTGCAGTTTATATACCATTTGTATGCCATTCATATACATAGAGTATAGGAATAAAAAAAACATATTCATGTGTTTCCAAACATGAATGCCTATATAAATGTATACATGTGTATATATACATTTTTGTGTGTGTGTATGCGTATACACACATATGTATGTATATACATATAAGAGATATATAGGATATGCTGAGGGAGCTGAGATTGCTTAGCCTGGAGAAGAGGATGCTCAGGGGAGACCTTATTGCTCTCTACAACTACCTGAAGGGAGGTTGTAGGCAGGCGGGGGCTGGTCTCTTCTCCCAGGCAACCAGCACCAGAACAAGAGGGGACAGTCTCAAACTGCACCACGGGAGGTTTAGGCTGGATGTTAGGAAGAAATTCTTCATAGAAAGAGTGATTGGCCATTGGAATGGGCTGCCTGGGGAGGTGGTGGAGTCACCACCTCTGGAGCTGTTTAGGAGGAGACTTGATGGGGCTCTTGGTGCCATGGTTTAGTTAATTAGATGGTGTTGGATGATCTTGAAGGTCTCTTCCAACCTGGTCTATTCTATTCTATTCTATTCTATTCTATTCTATTCTATTCTATTCTAATATATCACTGTATGAACTACTTGAAGACTAGTTGAAAGTAAGACCTTTTGTATACTGGCTAACATAGTTGATTTTAACTTAAAGATATTGTGAAGCCTTATAATATTTGCATGACATCCATTATTGTAGAATGTTTTCAGTATTCATTAAACTCAAAAAAATTAAAATAATTTCTTCTTTGAATGACATATAAGAAAATTACCCTAAACCAATTTCCGCAATAATAATTTTTTTTTTAAAAGTGACAATCTAATTGCATAAATACTATGTTCTTTTTGTCAGGCAATCACTTACTATAGTATCATAGTATCATAGAATCAGTTAGGATTAGAAGGGACCACAAGGATCATCTAGTTCCAACCCCCCTGCCATGGGCAGGGACACCCCACACTAGATCAGGCTGGACAGAGCTTCATCCAGCCTGGTCTTAAACACCTCCAGGGACAGGGCCTCAACCACCTCCCTGGACAACCCATTCCAGGGCTTCACCATTCTCATGGTGCAGAACTTCTTCCTCACATCCAGCCTGAATCTCCCCACCTCCAGCTTCATTCTCTCCCCGAGCTTCATTCCATTCCCCCTAGTCCTATCACTACCTGAGATCCTGAGAAGTCCCTCCCCAGCCTTCTTGTAGGCCCCCTTCAGATACTGGAATGCCACGATTAGGTCACCTCAGAGCCTTCTCTTCTCCAGACTGAACAGCCACAGCTCCTTCAGTCTGTCCTCGTAGGAGAGGTGCTCCAGCCCTCTGATCATCCTCGTGGCCCTTCTCTGGACACATTCCAGCATGTCCATATCCCTCTTGTAATAGGGGCTCCAGAACTGGACGCAGTATCGTAAACTACAGATAGAAACTTTCACCTTTACCTAAATTCCAACGTGATTGCTGTCTCAAGGTATCCCTTTTAGCAACAAAATATTAGTAGAAATCTGCTTACATTAAAAGATGTAGAGGAATTTGGAATCAATATTAAATAACAGAGAAACATAAATGAAGAAAATGTAACTTGTAAGTTTTGTGTGAAGCAAGTTAAGACAACTACTCACAAGATGTAACTTGAAATTGGCAATGTCAAGTGAAGTAGTACTCCAAATTTGTATTCTACTTGATGTACCTTTAACACCAGTTTATGTTCACTATTGTTCTTATGGTCTTCATTTTGCAAGAAAAGCACAGAATTTTTTCTGGGTTTGTGACAGGTAGAGAATGACTAGGAAAGAGCAGAATAAAAGGGGCAAAAAAATCTTGATGCTTCTCTTCAAATTACTTTCCAGTTGCCAGTGATCAGAGGTGTAAGGTCTTCCTAAAGTGGAGATTATTTCTTCATACTATTAGCCTTCAAGTACATTTTTTCCAAGAATTCATCTAATGATTTTCTTAAATTCATATAAACTTCAACTATCCACTGTGTATTTTGATCTTGCCATCACATAACCTCAGAAGCCCCTTCATTTTTTTCTTTATGACAAAGATTGAATAATCATACAGAATGCAAAATTAACCAGGTTGGAAAAGACCTTTGAGATCATCGAGTCCAACCTAACACCCAACACCACCTAATCAACTAAACTATGGCACTAAGTGCCTCATCCAGACTCTTTTTAAACACTTCCAGGGACAGTGACTCCACCACCTCCCTGGGCAGCCCATTCCAATGGCCAGTTACTCTTTCTGTGAAGAACTTTCTCCTCACCTTGAGCCTAAACTTCCCCTGGTGCAGCTTGAGACTGTGTCTTCTTGTTCTGTCACAGGTTGCCTGGGAGAAGAGACCAACCCCCACCTGGCTACAACCTCCCTTCAGATAGTTGTAGACAGCAATAAGGTCTACCCTAAGCCTCCTCTTCTCCAGGCTGAGTCTCCCTCAGCCTCTCCTCACAGGGATTATGCTCTAAACCCCTCGCTAACTTTGTTGCCCTTCTCTGGACATGTTCCAGCGACTCAACATCTTTCCTAAACTGAGGACCCCAGAACTGGACGCAGTCATTCCCCAAATCATACCACTGTCTGAACATGTCTTCTAACCTTCTCATTCATCCAGCACATTAAATCATCAAAACTATCTGCTAAGCGGAATTGAATACATTGAAGTCCTAAAACTAGCATTCACTGACTGCTTAATTAGATCATCTTTTAAAGTGAAAAGTATTTACACTCCTCTGAAAGAAATACATGTTTTTTCTAGGTTGTTGTTTCTCAAGGTGTGTCTCTTTGCTTAGGGCTGTGGTCAAAGACCAAACTTCTGACAAAACTGATAGCAAAGATAATTAATAGCACCACAGCATGGTTATAATTCCAAGTATATAAGACAGACTTCTGTTCATTTATACAGTACATTTACATGACAACTGCCAGAACTACTCTTTTAGTAAGAGAACAGGTTGTAGATTCAGCAGCTGAAACCTCCTCTGTAACAATTGTCCTCCAGGCAGAAACCAGCCAGCAATTTAAACAAGGCATTCTCCTCCTCTGCAAAGTGACTCATGTCACAGAGGTATTATTTGGGCACCACTGGTTAAAATGCATGTGTTTTTCCAACTTGAATCTGTCAAAGTCAATGCAATGGTAGCCTTCAGAGAAGGCTAGCACAAAATGGTGAGAACAAAAGAACACATCCTCCCTACCAACCAAAACAAAACACACACAAACAAACAAAAACCTCTTATTCATTAGGCTGATATGAATCTCAGCATAAAAATTAATAAAAATAATGTAATTCAAATTTCATTGCTGAACTCTGACATGGGCTGTCATGTGTTTGAATAAGCATTATTTCTCTCTGCAAAAAGAAAACCCACTATCTCTACAAGCCAGGCTTGGAATTAGTTCTGTGTTTCTCACTTTTTTTGCTTTTTAATACACAGCTCCAACTTAAATATATAGAAAAGTTCTCCACTGTGTTGATTGTAAACAAATGGGCTCAGGGTAAAACCTAGACTGGAGCAGACACAGTATGGAAGTGATTAAACTTTTGCTCTTATTCAGCACATAATTTTGAATTATCAGCTTTCAAGAGCAGAAGCAGAAGGGAAAACCTTTATTCCCTGAACTACTTGGGACTGGGGTCTCTTGGGTGCCACAGAAGAGATGTGCCCTGAACTCTGATCAGCAAATTGCAGTTGCTTCCTTTGAGCTCTGCTTCAAGTTAGTTGGTGTGACCAGAGGATGCAGATGCATAGGATGAGCTCTCCTGGAGAAGACCTTTGCTGGGAGTCAAACCTGCACACCTGTAGCCCAGCCTGAACTTCAGATGTGTCCCCTTTCTCATTCTGTGGCTGCAAGTGCCAGAGATGCTCACTGGCCAAGTGAGCATAGACCTCATAATCATGATGTTCAGCCCATGGCTTGGCTATATCTTTGACATTGTCAGAGTATCAAAGTGGTCCAGTTTTACAAAAGTGGAATAATACAACAATGACCAAGTTATGAGAGTATCTCAGTAAACAAAAAATTTCCTGCACTGATAGTCACAGTCACCTGCAAAAGCCCTGTTTTCTTAGACCACAGTAGTGAAGTCATATCATTGTTTGGTTGGTTCTGTGTTTTTTTTCAAACAACTGAGCAGAATACTGAGTGTTATGTACACACAGGACTTGGTCAGCAGAGGCATATACCAAAACCAGATCTTAATTAAGATAACACAGAGTGCAAGATTAACAAATGCAAGAGATTTATTGAAGCTGTAGTAATAAAATGATTGTCGTAGGGTTGGAAGGGAAAGGCCGGGGCCTTCTCCTTCCCCCGGAAAGTGAAGGGAAAAAAAAATAACTCACAGCTGAATTAGCAAAGCAGTGGGTGCTGTATATTTACAAAGCAGGGAAACACAGGGAAATATATACAGAATTTACAATATTTACAATATATACAAAAATATACAACAAAGTAGCACAGAAATGAGAGTTCCTAACTGAGCTGCTGACTTGTCTCCAACTGTTAGAGCTGGAGCACCTGTATCATAACACCTACTAAGCCAAGCTAGAACTGGCTCCTTATCTGCCCTGGTGTAATCTTTACGGACATTTCTTAGCTCCTCCCTCAGAGAAGAACAGTCAGTTATGTCATCTTGTAGCTCCTCCCCCTCAACTGGTTGCCCTAATAATCCTCCTGTCATTTTCTCAAGGATCTCTTTAAGCTGAGAACCACCTTTGCCAGCTCCTATCCTAGCTGCATCTCTATCCTGCTTTGATCTCACTAGGTTAGCTAGATCTTTAAAACAAACCTTCTCTTCCTCCTCAGCAGGATTTCTTAGAGTAGAGGGCCCCTCACCAGGATCAGTCTCCAGCTCTTCTTCTCCATCATCTTTGGTCTTTCCTCTTCTAGTCTTTAAAACAGCCACCTTAACTGGAGCTGTGTTTGAATTTACAGCCACCTTAATAGAAGCTGACAGGTCCTGAGATAAATCAGCTGCTGGGGCAGTGACTTCCGGTCCCACCGAGAGAGTGGGCGGAAATGACGTTGCTCCATTAATGGCCGACGGAGAAGAAGGAGGAGGAGAAGGAGTAGGCGCCATGTTGATACCAGCCGACGCCCTTGGCAGCTTGCCAGAATCAGCAGCAAAGTCATTTAGAGCAGCCTTTCCAATTAACTTCTTAGCTTTCTTTTTTAACTGACACAGATTCTCCACACTCCTCATCGCTAGATGTCTCTGGGACTGATCCAGAACCACGACGTTTTCTCTTTGATCTAGTTTTAATAACAAAACAAGCTCTGGACACCTTTCTCTCTCACTGCAAGGAATACAGAGAATACACATTAGTTATCACCAGCAGCAGAATTATACACATGAAATAAATCACCTTTGGGTCCCAGCCATCACCTAAAGTTACTCTCTCCTCCGGTGGAATCTTAAAACCCTTTATCTCAATTGGGAGAGTGGTGGAGGTAACATTTCTGTTTCTTGCTGGCCATAATAAATCAATACATTTTCCATACCATAATCTAACTCTATACATAACCCACAAATAAATTGTCTGCACCAAATATTTGCCCAGGTAATCCAAAATCAAACTCAAACAATATCTGTAAACCAGAGCCCCAAAAATTGGAAAGAATAATCATTCTACAAACCACAACACCTTCATGTTTGCTAATTCAGCTAGAAAACACTAAATCAATCAAGTAATAAATTAAGCTAATTATCTGCCGCACGTTGGGTAAGCCAAGAAAAAAAAAAAAACGAAACTCACAGCTGAATTAGCGAAGCTATGGGTGCTGTATATTTACAAAGTAGTTTAGGGAATGCAGGTTTATGTACAGAATTTACAATATTTACAATATATACAAAGATATACAATAAAGTAGCACAGAAATGAGAGTTCCCCCCTCTGCTGAGGGGGTTCCCCACCTCTGCTCCCCCTTCTCTCCCCCTTTCCCCAGAGAGGGTTAGAAAGAGAGAAAAGAGAAAAAAAGAGCAGTGATTAATTAGAAGCAGTTAGGCCGTTATGTGTTAGAAAGTTCTTATCTCTTCCCAAGGCCGAGTCTGGCCGAAAGCCCAGAAGCAGCGAGCTGCAAGCCACCAGAGGAGGGGAAGACAGACTGACCAGAAAAGTGCAGGAATGCCCAGGATACTTTGCTGCACTCCCAGCTCAGAAGGTGCTTCCTCCCAATCTACCAATGAAATTAGTTTAGATCCGTCTTTTCGTTTACAAACATCCGACCACCATATTCCCTTTCTTAAAGGGACAGCCTCAAACGGTCACAGAAGGTATCGAGAGCGTGTTTTGTTATTAAATCTAGATCAAAGAAAAGGCGACATGGCTCTGGGTCAGTCCCAGAAACGTCTAGTGATGAGGAGTGTGGAGAATCTGTGTCAGTTAAAAAGAAGGCTAAAAGGTTAACTGGAAAAGCTTCTCTGAATGGTTTTGCCGCTGATTCTAGCAAGCTGCCAGGGGCGGCGGCAACTGCCAACATGGTGTCTCCTCCTTCTTCTCCTTCTTCTTCTTCTTCGGCCATTAACTGCCCAATTCACCAGTTTATCCCATCAATCTGATATTAGATCTACTCCATTTAAATTTGTGGGATTAGTGGCAGAATACAATGCACATACAGTAGAGCTCAGGAATTAATACCTATTGGATTAACACTTTTAGACATGTTCATATGAATATTGACAACACATCCATTTGTAAAACTGACTTGAAAGTTCAGAAGATCTTCCAGAGATGGTGTATCAAACATGCAGACTTTTATACATTGGCTCTCTGTGGTTTCCAATTCTCTGCAGTTTTCTTGATTATTTTTCACACATGCAAAAGATTAATTGCCTAATGTAGTAGATTCGCCTTTCTTTGAATTCCTTGGACCTTGAAATTGCTTTCCCTTACACGCTACTATGCAAAAGTGTAACTTTTAAAGGCTTAATCTCTTTTAAAATGGTGTCAGTGCCCAGCTTGGTCTTATTTCATCTGCTCTTTACATCACAGTAGAAAAAATGAGCCTCACAGTTGTAGGAGGCTCTGAGACACAATGATTACAATCCTGCCAATAAACCACGCAGCTCCAGGCCCTGTTCTCTGGCCCTGGGAGCAGAAGCATGTTGTCATAACACAGCCACATGCATTTATTAAACTCTCTTGGCCTCTAAAATAAGAAGGCCACATTCAAACTGCCTGTTTGATGGTCCCTGACCCAGGGCTAACTCCTGAATCAGGACCAGAAATAGTACAAGAGTCTTTCCATAAGCCAAGTCCAAAGCCATGCCAAGGATGGTTCTAAATTTAATGACAGAAACAAAGGCACTCAGAGCCAAGGCAAGACCTTTGGCAATGCTAGTTTGTCAGTATAGACACCACAAAGGGATACAGCTAATTGCCTAAGAAAGATAGGTGATACTTGGCTGTATCCTGAAGCCAACACTAACATATGTAGACCTTTGAGTAATGCAGGTTTCCCTGGAAGGGCTGTACTATAAATCCTGGGATCCTTCTGCCCTTGGCACACTGTTCCTTTAATCCCACCTCAGTTGTGTTGTTGTGCACTCTTCTAAGAAGTGTATAGAAACATCACAAGCTTGTCACTGACCCATTTTATTTCTTGATCAGACCTGCTGTTTCTCCCTGTTTCCTCTGTGCCCCCCCCAAGCCTATGCCATTAGATGCCATGCTCTTCCAGTACCTCTAAGCCTACAAATTTAGGCTAACAGAGCCATAGCACTGCACAATAATTAACAAAGCTGAGCATATTATTCACAGTATGTGGGCACACATCCCACTGAAGCCAAGAAGAACTACAGGAAAACAACCAAAGAAAGAATTCACTCCAGCAAGATTTGGATCTGCAGCATAGTCTATTGTGGCAACATCACTAGATTATGTTACTATGAGTGCCTAAAATATCTGCTGCTGAAAGATAGATTCATATTAACAGCATGTGCCATCTGCTGGGAGCTTTGTGGTAGAAGCAACTATCATGTTGCTATAAGTTTCATGCTTTGTAAAGGCTGTATGTCATGCAGCAGTTGCATCATCAGTGTGAGAGACTGAAATGATATTTGGATTCAGAGAGGAAAGTTTAGAACTTAAACTGAAAAACATACAATTTCACCATGTAATATCCACATTTTTTGTCTTCATTCTTCTGTCTTCCCTTGTCTTTTACCAGCTCATGAGACCACACCTGATGAAGCTGAGGTGAATGAACGGCATCATTGCTGTCATCTAGAGGTGTCACAAGTCTTGCCAAGTACTTGACATATCTGCATAGTCCCCCCTTTTCTCCTTCTACCCAGAGGTCATCACCCCTTGTGCTAACATGACAAGTATCTTGAACCCTACGGACCAGTTCACACGCAGGCACTTCAGGGGGGCGGTACCTCATTAGGGGGCAACTGCCAATGGACACTAATCAGAGTGACTCTCTACCCAAGTAAGAAGGGCATTTCTGTGGAAAGAAAAGGTGTCTTCTGAGTCCTGTTCACTGCTTATGGACTTCAGCACAAACTTCTGCAACAGTCCATGAAAGAACAGGATGCACCACCTGCTTTCTCTCTCCCACTTTAATCTTTTCCTGTTGCATTCAGCATTTTTCTTTCTGCCTCTAGGTGCAGTCTCAACACAAACAAATATGACTTTCCCTTCTTTTTCCACTTTTCCAGCCAGCCTGGTCGGTGGGATGTTTTCAAAGAATGGAGATGTGTGTTCCTCTCTGAAGAAGGAGGTCACGAAACCACAGTCATTCACAGCATGGATAACTTGCTCTTATTGCTGCAACAGACAGCATCACCTTTATTATGTATTCTCTAGTTGAACTGGTTGTGAAAACTATGTGGGTTTTGTGGCAGATTATGGGCAGACTCTTGAGCATGCCTATGGGAACAAGTATGTCCTCTTGGCCAGAGTATCCAGGCTGGACTGAAGTAGAAGGGTTTCAATGGGCCACTGTGGCATCTGCAGAATGAGATATTTAAATGCATAGGAGTTTTACTTTTTAAATTCAAGATGAGTACCTCCCACAAATGTCAGATATCCATCTATTTCAGAAGTGGCTTTGAGGCTTACACTTTTAAACTCAGCTCCAAATTTTCTGGCAAGATCTACTCTATATGACCAAGGTCCTTGGCAGTTCTGGCCAAATAAATACAAAGTGCAACAGTTACTCTGTTTACTTTATTGAAAGTAATACTCAGGTGAGTAATTGGATATTTACCAAACAAAATCTTCCAGACAAGTCTAATTTTGGCTAACACAGTGTTTCCCCATATTGAAGAAAATCTTTCTCTTTCCTACTTATCATAATTCACATTTATTGTGGACTCATCACTAAATTATTTTGTTTGTTCTTCTAACACTTTTTTCACAAGATTATTAAATAGTGTTGTGGGTTTATTCATATAGTAAATCCCTTCTCCAATGGTGACCATTTTAGGACTGTCTTCTCTGTAAGAACAGTGCAGATCTAAAATTTAACTCACTGCTATAACTCTAGTCTGGTTTGCATTGAGAATCAACAGCCCTTAACAGCAATCTGATTGGAAAGACAATCTACTGAGATAAAGGCTTTCAAATAAAGCACCCTCCCAAGGACTGAAAAGAATTGCCAGTGAGGTTCTTCAGAAGTATCAAAAAGCTACCATTGACAATGGAAAGCAGTAAGATGGATCAGTCATCAACAATAAATTAGAACTGCCTAGTCTCTAAAACCCCTTATATTTTTGGTTCTGTTACCAGCTTGGATAGTTTGCCAGTCTTCTATTCAGACACACCTCAGAACCTCGGTTCTTGTTGTTGTTCTTTGCCATGCCACAGTTCTGTACCATACATGATTTCACGGTTCTTTTCCAGTAGTTAACACAGTACCAAAGGGCAAGGAGTGGTTGTGACTGAAAATTAATGCTATAGCAAAGGCCCATTAATCACAGCTTTCTACAAGCCAAATTAACTACAGAAGGTTGTGCTGATAACACGACAAAAATTAACTACAGAAAGCTGCTAAAAATATGTAAATACAGCCAAAGCCTTTGGAAATTTTGCCTTAAAACATTTTAAAAGAACAAAGCAATTATTTTGTTTGGTTATAGAAAAGCAACTCCTCAGCTTTTTTTTTCCTATGCAGTATTAGAAACAGAATATCAGTCCAACAATATCTTAGCAGATTTTATTTTCTGTTTATTGGTTTCTAACCAGGATCTAATCTGTGAAGGGAAAAAAATGCTTTCATTTCTGATGTAATCCTGTGGCCTACAGATGTGCATTTATTAATGAACAATTATTGACTGCTAGACTTAAGAAACTAGAGTAATAAAAGAAACACTTCCCCAGCATAATATAACTGCACTACATTTGAGTTTAAAATCACAATGTCCTTAACATTTTACATCAGCTTGTACCTTTTGAATAATGGAAAATTTCTCTTTGGGGATTTTATACTAAAAAAAATGCTAAGCACTTTTAACCATAATTCAGAAATTACTGGAGTCAGTGGAAATACATGGACTTAGGATCATGTTTCAACTTTTCCCAGAAGTATCTCTCTTCCTGAAGTGGAAGAAAGCAAACACCAGGTATAAAACTTGCTTCTAGAGAAGGCATAAAGAGAGTGTGCTTATCTCTGAAAAGAAGCCACAAAGCACAAAGGATCTTAACCCTCCAATTTCATGTTTACAAGAATTTCACATAATAACCAAATAAAATAAATCAGTTCATCAAGTGGAAGACATAAGCTAATTCTCCCAGGAAGCAAATTAACTGTTCCAAGGACTTTGTGTAAGATTCATCTGCCATAGCTCAGATTTAGTTACCTAAGCCTGAGATAATCCCTAAATTCCCTTTAGGTTCAAAGAGAGAAGTAGCCACAGAACCTATTTATCTTACCCTCCTGTAGACACAGTAGTCAGGGCTATATCCTGAGGATGCCCAATTCTCTGTCCAGGAGATGAAGGTGAATATTTAAGTTTACAGATACAACTTCAGGTCTGTGCAGCTGGGTTTGAGACTCGTAAGACTGAGCACTATGATTAGATCAATAAACCACAGAAGAATATATCAGGCAAAAGACAACAGATCACTGCTTTTCACTGGCATACAAAGTGAGCGAGAAACAAAACCAAAACACTTGAATGCTTACTATTTACATAGATTACTCTGAGGAAAATGATTAATAAAATGGAAGAGAAATGAAGAAAAACTGATAAAAACAAAAGCAAGATTTTCTACAGAACATTTTTACTTTTAGAGTGAAACTCAGTAAAAGTCAGTTCTCCACTAAAATTAGTTTAACTGCGTAAGAAAGCAAACTAAACTGCAGGCATTTAATCAAAACCCCAGCCTTCGTTCAACTCTTCAGACATGTTAGCATAAAGCTAATTTCTTAAGTGGGCCAAAGTATTTTTATAAAATTTCTTCAAATTAAAGAAAAAAACCCACCACCAATGTACATGAAAGTTTCTGAAATCCAAAGTAGATACTGCATGTGCATGTGAGAGAGGAGAGAAGGTCCATCTGCCTTTATCAAAAATTATGAGAGATTCAAATCAGTCCTTGTCATGAGAGGCAAAAATATGTTTCAACCCACAAAAAGCTTTTCAGAAAATGTTTGAAGCTTTGTTTTACTTCTAACATGAAAACAAAAGTAAAGAGAAATATTTTGAGGTGGGGGGGGGGGCGGGAAACGACAGCAAACCGAATACATAAGAAAGGATTTTTTTTAAACTGAATTTTTCTTCTTGTATCATAGGCACTTAGATCCTAACAGGAACAGGGATGATGAACAGTGGGAAAAAACAAGCATCACTGGAACCAATGGATTGTTTAACAGCAGTTTTTGCCCAGTGTTATCAAACATGAATAGTGAAAGCAGGAAAAGGAAGGGAAAAACAACCTGGCAGAGTCCTCTGTTGCTCACCCTGCCCTCAGAAACATTCCTCTTGATTTACACTGGACTAAATTAGAGAAGAATTCACTGCAATAATATAAAACTGTTTACAGTTTTAATAGGAAAGAAAGTTAAAAATACAGAGGGACCAGAGAAGCATCTTTTTCACATTACCAGTGCTTTTAAAACTTCATCAGACTCAAATTTAGCTTTCAAATGTAGGTCAGAATCAGAACCAGGTTTCAAGTTCACCCACCCGCCCATGTTTTGCACTTTCTGCTACAAAGAGGAATAAGTTTATTAAATCAAAGTTCATGGAACTGGAATCTATAAACCCAAACTTACATATCCTGGTCACTGTTCAGTGTTGATTTGTTTTGTGATGATTTAGAATCACCACAAGGCAAAACAGTGTCTGAAAAGAAACACTGAGGAAGAGCTTAAAAAAAAAAAAAATCTTACTACTCCCAAATGCTACAGGAGAAAAATGTGTAGAAATTTATCTAATTCAGAGAAGGCTTATTAATCCCTGGAGAAGGGAACACAAGGGCTATATTTCTGCAAAATTTGGAGGTGACTGGATAGCCTCATGCTGGACCAAATACAGACCCATTAAAATTGCTGGGAATCTCTCCATTGACTACAATAGGCTTTGGATCAGGTCTCTTTTCCTTTTTTAGGCAAGGCAATACAAGATGGGGTGAAATCCTATCCCCACTGAAGTCAACAGGAGTTTTGCCACTGACTTAATTTGGACCAAGATTTCACTCCTCCTCCATTATCAGAATATAAAATGTGTTTTCCGGATCTAATCTGCTGGTTGTTAAAAGAAGACAGAAGCAAAAAAAACCCAACAGCAACACCATCCAAAACACAGCATACATCTTGAAATTACAATATTACTGTGTTTCTTAGGGATGTGAAGTTCTTAAAAGAAAAATGGCCATGGAATACAAAGCAGCAGTTCTAGGGGCAAAATTACCTGCCAATAATTATTCATATTGCAAACTGTGACTTAGAAACTTTGCTGCAATTAAAAATCAGGAGTCACATTTCTAAAAAGACTGACCCATCTATCCTGTCCTGCTGGCAGTTCCGTGGTCAGTTATCTTGTTAAAGTTATACAAAAGATCTCAGAAACAAAAGGCTTGTGTCTGATTTTCCATGATTGGTTTTAATTCTCCATGCTAAAATAAAATAAATAAATAAATATACATATATATATATGTTGAGGGTTTGAGAGGAAGGCCCAGCCTTCTCCCCTCACAAAGTGAAGGAAAAAAAAATTACCACAGCTAACCACAGCCGGATGAGCAAAGGAACGCTGTATTTACAAGCAGGTTTAGGGTATGCAGGGTATATATACACAATTTACAGTATTTACAATATATACAGAGAAATATACAGCAAAGTAACACAGGAACGAAATTCCCCTCCCCCTAATGGAGGAGGGTTCCCCCCCTGTACCCCCTTCTCTCCCCTTTTTCCCCAGAGAGGGTTAGAAAGAGAGGAAAGGAGCAGTTGTTAATTAAAAGCAGTTATAAATTAGAGCAAAATGTTAGTAGGTTTGCAGGCCTCACGCTTATCAGTCCAAGGTCAGTCTGGCAGAAAGCCTAGAAGCCACAAGCTGCGAAAAGGGAGGAGGGAAAGTGCAATGAAGAAAGTCTCAGCTGGACTCAAAACTTAAAGCTGCACTCTACCAATCCACCAATGAAATCTGTTTAGACCTGTCCTTTGTTTATAAAACATTCAGCCATGGTGTCCCTTTCTTAAAGGCACAGCCTCAAACGGTCACAATAAAAAAGCCCAACCAACCCCTCAAGTTGTTCTTAGACCTGCATACACAAGAAAGAAAAACACAGAGTAGATGCCTATCCAGTTTTACCAGTTGCTAGGTCTGGTGTTTTTTTGGGGGAGAAGTAAGTTTGTGTCTCTTTCAGAGCAGCCCTTGCACAGCCTCCTCACAAGGTCACACACTCTTTGTTCTGGGATAAGGGATGCAGCAAACTGGGGCATGTCTATTGGAGCTCCTGTCCCATCAATGTAGTGCTCTTGTGAAAGCACAAGTCAGACCCAGGCACCACTACCAGGAGATGAGGAGTTGCAGCAGTGCCTGCCTCACAGGACACCCTACTCTACCTCCCAAATGAGTTTGAATTTGACCTGCTCATTCACTAGGAGGCAGCCCAAGAAACACACTGGAAAGTGAAAATGGTACATACCAAAATTAATAATTTGAAATTTCACAGTATCACAGTACTGTGATAATTAACTGTAATAATTTGAAATTTCTCTCAGTCCAGAGGCAGGCACACAAAATAGGAAACAATAAGGATTGCTGTATTTCTCAGCATAGACTGCAGATCAGAGCCTCAGGACTGGGCCCCAAATGAGAGCGGCAGGATGCAGCTGATGATGTACTGACTCATGTATCCACTGACAAGTAGCAGTATTAAAACAGAGCTTAAAGATGCCACAGCTCTGCGTGAGTGATTCGTCAGCCAAGGCAGACACAAATGAGGGTGTTAGCAAAGCCAGCAGTTCCCTATTGGTAAGGCACAAGCCTGGAGCAGATGCAGGGCTATATTGAGACCGGGTCTATCTCTATACTTGTGAAGGGGTTTGGAACACAAGCCCTATGAGGAGAGGCTGAGGGAGCTGGGGTGGCTTAGCCTGGAGAAGAGGAGGCTCAGGGGAGACCTTATTGCTCTCTACAACTACCTGAAGGGAGGATGTAGCCAGGTGGGGGTTGATCTCTTCTCCCAGGCAACCTGTGACAGAACAAGAGGACACAGTGTGGTGGGTGGAAGGGTAAGTCCAAGAAGCCTCCTCCCTTCCCCCTTGTAAAGTAAAGGGAAAGAAAAATTGAAGGGAAAGGAAAAAAAAAACTCACAAGCTGAATTAGCAAAGCAGTGGAGCTATATTTACAAAGTAGTGTAGGATTTGCAGGGAAATATTTACAAATTTACAATATCTACAATATATACAAAGATATACAACAGAGTAACACAGAAATGAGAGTGACCCCCCCCTCGGCAGAGAGGGGGTTCCCCACCTCCGCTCTCCCCTCTCTCCCCCCCTTTCCCCAGAATGGGATAGAAAGAGAAAGAAAAGAGAGGAAAAAAAGTTAGAAGCAGTTTGTGTTAATTGGAAAGGAGTTAATACAGGCCTTATCAGTTTTTCAAGGCCGGAGCCTTGGCAGAAAGCCCAGCACAAGACAGAGCTGCTGCACGAAGAAAAGGCGGAAGCAAGACTGACAGAGAAGTGCTGGAAATGTCCAGTTCACTCCCAGTTCAGAAGGTGCTTCCTCCCACTCTCCCAATGAAATTAGTTTAGATTATTCCTTCCGTTTACCAACTTCCGTCCACCATATTCCCTTTCTTAAGGGGGCAACGTCAACCGGCCACAGTCCACCCCTTCTAAACAATTTCATTGGCTGTTCATACTGTCCATCCAATCCAAAATGACATTTACAGTTCGTGAGTGAAGTTCATAGTCCATTCCGGCTATGCTCAGATGTAGATGATTCAAAAGTCCAAGAAAATCAGAAAATGAGAAAAATGGAAAACAGTTCATTTCTTCGCCGACGAAGCGAAGAAAAGGGAAACAGGGAAATCTCAGGGTCTCTTAGTTGACTCAGGGCTCTCAGGGATCTCAGGGTTCGTGCACTGTAGATTCTTCGTTGATTCTTCCTTTGGACGCGATGTAGCTGTACAACAGTTTGAAATTAACCTCTTTCAGCTAAAGTTAAATTTCTTTGTGGAATACACTGAATTTCACCATTCTCTTGCATTACCCAATAAGTGTGACCCGGACCTTCAGCTGAAACCACCCCTCGGACAGGTTTAGCTTCTCCTGAGGGCGAAAAAACCCAAACAGTTTTACCTAACAGGTTCTTTTCTCTAACAACAGGAACTCTATCACCTTCTACTTTTCGTAGCAAATCTGAATGTGCAGGTCCAGCTCGGTTCACTGAACCTCTACTATATACCAGCCAGGTTGCTTGTGCTAAATGCTTTTCCCAGTTTTTCAAAGATCCACCCCCCATGGCTTTAAGAGTGGTCTTCAACAAACCGTTGTAGCGTTCAATCTTCCCTGAAGCTGGTGCATAGTAGGGAATGTGGAATATCCACTCAATACCGTGCTCTTTTGCCCAGTTCTTTACAAGGTTGTTCTTGAAATGAGTTCCGTTGTCTGACTCAATCCTCTCCGGAGTTCCGTGTCTCCACAGGATCTGTCTCTCCAGACCGAGAATGGTGTTGCGTGCAGTTGCATGTGGAACTGGATAAGTTTCCAACCATCCAGTGTTTGCCTCTACCATAGTAAGCACGTATTGCTTACCAGAACGAGAACGTGGTAGAGTGATGTAGTCAATCTGCCAAGCTTCACCATACTTGTACTTGGACCATCTGTCACCATACCACAAGGGCTTAAGTCGTTTTGCCTGCTTAATAGCAGCACAAATGTCACAGTCATGGATGACTTGAGTGATAGCATCCATGGAAATGTCTATGGATCTGTCACGAGCCCATTGGTATGTTGCATCTCTGCCTTGATGTCCTGACGAATCGTGAGCCCACCGAGCTAAGAATATCTCACCTCGGTGTTTCCAGTCGAGATCAAGATTAGAGTCCATGTCTACTTGAGAAACTCTGGCAGCTAGATCTGCCTGATGGTTGTGTTGCTGTTCCTCAGTAGCTTTGCTCTTAGGAATGTGAGCATCGATGTGTCTCACTTTCACTGGAATTCTCTCGATTCGATCAGCAATGTCCTGCCATAGGTTGGCTGTCCAAATGGGTTTTCCTTTTCTCTGCCAACCACTCTTCTTCCAGTTCTTTAGCCAACCCCATAGAGCATTGGCTACCATCCATGAGTCGGTGTAGAGATAAAGCTTTGGCCATCTCTCACGTTCAGCTACGTCGAGAGCTAGCTGGACAGCTTTTACCTCTGCGAACTGACTGGATTCTCCTTCTCCATCTTTCGCCTCTGCAACTCAGCGTGTTGGACTCCACACTGCAGACTTCCACCTTCGCTTGTTTCCAACAAGACGACAGGAACCGTCTGTGAACAGAGCATATTTCTTTTCATCATCAGAAAGGTCATTGTAAGGAGGAGCTTCCTCAGCACGAGTTACTTTCTCCTCTGGAGGTTTGGCACAGTTGATACCTTCAGGCCAACTTGAGATCACCTCCACTAGACCAGGTCTTTCAAGATTTCCCATTCGAGCTCTCTGTGTTATCAGAGCCATCCACTTAGACCATGTTGAGTCTGTGGCATGATGTGGTGTGGATCCTTTGCCTTTGAACATCCAATTCAAAACTGGTAATCTGGGAGCTAGAAGAAGATGTGATTCAGTTCCAATCACTTCAGAAGATGCTTTTACTCCTTCATAGGCAGCTAAAATTTCTTTCTCTGTTGGAGTATAATTAGCCTCTGAACCTCTGTAACCTCGACACCAGAAACCAAGAGGTCGTCCACGTGTCTCACCTGGAGCTTTTTGCCACAAGCACCAGGTTGGACCATTGTCACTTGCAGCCGTGTACAAAATGTTCTTAATGTCTGGACCATCTCGGACAGGTCCCAGACCCATTGCTTGAACTACCTCTTGCTTTATCTGGTCAAAGGCTGCTTGTTGTTCAGGTCCCCAGTGGAAATGGTTTCTCTTTCGAGTCACATCATACAGAGGTTTCACAATCTGACTGTATCCAGGAATGTGCAGTCTCCAAAATCCCACTATCCCCAAGAAACTTCAGGTCTCTTGCTTGTTTGTGGGATTTGCCATGGTGGAGACTCTATTTACCACATCCACTGGAATGTGTCGGCGTCCATCCTGCCACCGCACTCCCAGAAACTGAATCTCTGTGGTAGGTCCTTTCACCTTGTCTCGTTTGATGGCAAAACCTGCATTCAGAAGAATGTCAATGATTTTGTTACCTTTCTCGAAGACTTCCTCAGCAGTTTTACCCCAGACGATGATATCATCGATGAACTGGATGTGTTCTGGAGCACCGCCTTTCTCCAGAGCATCGTGGATCACTGCATGACAGATGCTTGAGCTGTGGATCCAGCCCATTGGCAATCTGTTGAAAGTGTACTGGATTCCTCTCGAGGTGAAAGCAAACTGAGGCCTGCATTCCTCTGCTATGGGAATAGAGAAAAATGCATTAGCAAAGTCTATGGCAGCATACCATTTGGCCTCTTTGGATTCCAGCTCATACTGTAGCTCCATCATGTCTGGCACTGCTGCACTCATAGGTGGTGTCACTTCATTTAGGGCTCGGTAGTCTACTGTCAGACGCCAGTCTCCATTCTGCTTTCGCACAGGCCACACTGGACTGTTGAAAGGTGAATGAGTTTTGCTGATGACTTTCTGACACTCTAACTGACGAATCAGATTCTGAATGGGCAACAAAGAGTCACGGTTGGTTCTGTATTGTCTGTGATGCACAGTCTGAGAAGCAACCGGCAATTTAATGTCCTGTATCTTATGTTGTCCCACAACTGCAGATTCATCAGAAAGTTCAGGTCTGGCAGACAGTTTCAATTTTTGTCCATCAATTTCTATTGAAGCTACTCCAAAAGCCCATTTGTAACCTCTAGGGTCTTTGAAACGCCCTTCTCTCAGAAAATCAATTCCCAAAATACAAGGTGCATCACGTCCATTCAGAGGTGTATGCTTCCTCCATTGTTTACCAGTTAAACTTATATTAACCTCCACCTTACTTAACTCTTGAGATCCACCAGTGACTCCCAGAATAGTTATGGACTCTGATCCCTGATAATTTGATGGCATTATGGTGCACTGAGCTCCTGTGTCAACCAAGGCCCTGTACTTCCGAAATTGTGAAGTGCCAGGCCACTGGATGTACACATCCCAATAGATTCTGTTATCTCTGTAATCCCTCTCCTCCCCCTGGCGGGAGGCAGGGCACCCCTAGTTATGGGGAACATGCGCACATGTGCATTGCACATAGTTTGCAGGGTTATAACTTTGCATGTTATAACTGGAGCCACTGTTGGAGCCATAAGAGTCGTTCTGGGGAACTGTGGAAGTAACAGCTACCCTTCTGGTATTGCTACCTCGGGTTCTGCCACTTTGCAATTCCCTCAGTCTCCTGAAAAGATTAGAAGTTGGTTGGCCATCCCAGCGGTTCATGTTCTCACCAAACTGATCACGTAGAGTTATCCAAATAGTTCTACGTGATTGCCTTGGTGGTCTGTTTTGGAATGACCTGTTTTGGAATGACCTGTTTTGGAATGACCTCCTTGGAGGACGTGTATTCCTCACAGATGAAACTTGTACCCACCTGGAGGAAGAATTGAAATTATCCCTTTGTGCCAATTGGGATATGGAATTTCTAAATTCATCTTTTAACTCTCTTATGCAATTCTGTATATCACCAGACATAGTTTTAATGGCTGAAACCAAAGAACCACGTGTCATGCTATCCTCCAATTGTCTCATTTGACCACTGAATTGGCCAACCGTGGGAGAAGCTCCACCATAACTTCTTGATACAATTCTGCTTGCCAGAATGTTTGCATAATTAGAAGGAGCAAGTTTGACGATCTTTTTAGCAAGACCAATACCCACAGGAATGTCATCAGGATTCAGAGTTTCATGTTCACCATAGAGTAGCTCTCTAACAGCAAATTCTCTCAAGCGCTTAATTCCCTCATCTATGGTAGTCCAGGGTTTAGGATTCCATGGAAGATCATCTCGGGAAGGGTATCTCAGGGCAACCGCCATTAAAAGGCGTATCCACAGATTAACCTTACCGAGAGCTTCGCCTAGATGTCTATCTATTCCATTGTCCCTTGAGAGAGTTCCTAACTGAGCTGCTGACTTGTCTCCAACTGTTAGAGCTGAAGCACCTGTATCCTAACACCTACTAAGCCAAGCTAGAACTGGCTCCTTATCTGCCCTGGTGAAATCTTTACGGACATTTCGCAATTCCTCCCGTGGAGAAGAACACTCCAAAATATCATCTTCATCTTCATCTCCCTGAATTCTTTGCCCATAAAATCCTGCTGTCATTCTCCTAAGGATCTATTTAAGCTGAGATCCACCTTTGCCAGCTGCCTTCCTAACTTCATCTCTATCCTGCTTTGATCTCACTAGGTTAGCTAGATCTTTAAAACAAACCTTCTCTTCCTCCTCAGCAGGATCTTTTAGAGTAGAGGGCCCCTCACCAGGATCAGTCTCCTCCTCTTCTTCTCCATCTTTGGCCTTTCCACCTCTAGTCTTTAAAGGAGCCACCTTAACTGGAGCTGTGTTTGAATTTACAGCCACCTTAATGGAAGCTGACAGGTCCTGAGATAAATCAGCTGCTGGGGCAGTGACTTCCGGTCCCACCGAGAGAGTGGGCGGAAATGACGTTGCTCCGTTAATGGCCGACGGAGAAGAAGAAGAAGAAGGAGAAGGAGTAGGCGCCATGTTGATACCAGCCGATGCCCTTGGCTGCTTGCTAGAATCAGCAGAAAAGTCATTTAGAGCTGCCTTACCAATTAATTTTTTAGCCTTCTTTTTAACTGACACGGGTTCTCCACAGTCCTCGTCACTAGATGACTCTGGGACTGATCGAGAGCCAGAGCGTTTTCTTTTTGATCTAGTTTTAATAACAAAACAAGCTCTGGACACCTTTCTCTCTCGCCGCAAAGAGAACAGTAAATATGCGATTACCATCACCAGCAACAGATTTATACACATCAAATAAATCACTTTTGGATCCCAGGCATCACCTAAAGTTACTCTCTCCTCAGGCGGAATCTTAAAACCCTTTATCTCAATTGGGAGAGTGGTGGAGGTAACATTCCTGTATCTCACTGGCCATAGGAAATTAATACATTTTCCATACCATAATTTAACTCTATACATAACCCACATATAAATTGTCCGCACCAAATATTTACCCAGGTAATCCAAAATCAAACCCAAACAATATCTGTAAACCAGAGCCCCAAAAATTGAAAAGAATAATCGCTCCACAAACCACAATACCTTCATGTTTGCTAATTCAGCTAGAAAACACTAAATCAATCAAGTAATAAATTAAACTAATTATCTGCCCCACGTTGGGCGCCAATGAAAAAAATGTGGTGGGTGGAAGGGTAAGTCCAAGAAGCCTCCTCCCTTCCCCCTTGTAAAGTAAAGGGAAAGAAAAATTGAAGGGAAAGGAAAAAAAAAACTCACAAGCTGAATTAGCAAAGCAGTGGAGCTATATTTACAAAGCAGTGTAGGATTTGCAGGGAAATATTTACAAATTTACAATATCTACAATATATACAAAGATATACAACAGAGTAACACAGAAATGAGAGTGACCCCCCCCTCGGCAGAGAGGGGGTTCCCCACCTCCGCTCTCCCCTCTCTCCCCCCCCTTTCCCCAGAATGGGATAGAAAGAGAAAGAAAAGAGAGGAAAAAAAGTTAGAAGCAGTTTGTGTTAATTGGAAAGGAGTTAATACAGGCCTTATCAGTTTTTCAAGGCTGGAGCCTTGGCAGAAAGCCCAGCACAAGACAGAGCTGCTGCACGAAGAAAAGGCGGAAGCAAGACTGACAGAGAAGTGCTGGAAATGTCCAGTTCACTCCCAGTTCAGAAGGTGCTTCCTCCCACTCTCCCAATGAAATTAGTTTAGATTATTCCTTCCGTTTACCAACTTCCGTCCACCATATTCCCTTTCTTAAGGGGGCAACGTCAACCGGCCACACACAGTCTCAAGCTGCACCAGGGGAGGTTTAGGTTAGATGTTAGGAAGAAGTTCTTCATAGAAAGAATGATTGGCCATTGGATTTTGGAGATCAAGAGAGTCCTGAAGGTGTGGTGGTTACTTCACTTGATTTGTTGTGGTGTAGTCAGACCCTCAGGGCTCACAGACAAACCAGACTGAAAAAATCCAGAGGAGAAAAAGCATCAAACATTTTCTGAGATGGTAAGTGGTACTAGGACAGGCTAGTAAGTACTGTTAACAAGAGTTATGTCTTCACAGAAAAATAAATAATGGTTTAAATAACAAGGGCCAGAATATGAGAGATGTCAGTCACCTAGAGGCTGGCCCAGCCCTAACCCTTGACAGATTTAGGAGCCGGATTCTGGAACTGGATTCAGGAACTCATAGAATGGGATTAATGGCAGAATAGAGAGAGTCATTCTTGGATGCCAGCCACTGAAGAAGAGAGGGGAAGAGAGCTTTGTACCAAATATGCTATATATGGAAGTGTAGTGGGCTGAGAAAGAAGGCCTAGCTTTCCCTCCCCCACAAAGACGAAAAAAACTACAGCTAACTCAGTCAGAGAAGTGAATGGGATGCTATATTTACAAGCAATGTGAAAAATGCAGGTTATTTATATACACAATATATATACAGTATTTACACTATATATACAGAAATATACAGCAAAGGCTCTCCCCCCTACCTCCCTTTTTTTCCCAAAAAGGGTTAGAGAGAGAGAAAGGCAGTTATTAAGGAAAAATGAGTTTAGTAGGCCTCATGTGAATTAATTGCAAGATTAGTGCTTATCTTGTCCTAGGTTGCTATGGCTAGGTGCCCAGAAGCAGGCAAGCTGGAAGGGAGAGGGAAAGGAATGAACGAACGGAGAAAAATTCCAGCTGCACTAAAACGTAAAGCTGCGTTCTACAAACCTACCAATGAAATTCGTTTAGACCTGTCTTTGTTTACAAAATATTCAGCCAGAGTGTCCCAGCACTGTCCCTTTCTTAAAGGCACAGCCTCAAACGGACACAGTCCACCCCTTCTAAACTATTTCATTGGCTGTTCATACTGTCCATCCAATCCAAAACAATATTTAGAGATCGTAAGTAAAGTTCATAGTCCATTCCGGCTGAGTGTTAATGTCTGCAAAAACATGCCATTAACTGCAGAAAGTACAGTTACTTTGAAGAGGCTGAGCTGAAAATTAAAATCACTGAGCAGAATTTGTTCTGTTCTAGCTCAAACCAGGACAATGGGAATGATTCAGACAGCCAGCAGACGGTGGGCAGAGCTAAGCACTTCAATTAGGAATTGCTCAGGTGTAAAGCAGACACAGATGGACTGGGAATGAGACAGGTGGCACAAGGGGCTGCTGAGAAAGCTGTCAGCACCTGATCCCTCCCCCCGCCAAGACAGCAGACACAGTGTAGAGCCCTCATCTAGTAGTGCCACAGAACCTGCTGGCCTAAAAGTGCAATGAACAGGCATAGAGCACAGTATTCCAACAGCTCCAAGGCACATTAGGACATCGACATCTGACTTGCAGTGCTAGGCTCCGCCTTCCGCCAGTCTCATGCCCTGGGCTGCGACAAGGGAGATGTGAGTCAATGTACGAGTGCCTGAGGAACAGAGGATTGCACAAGTCTGTCAAAGGACAAACCAGCAAGCACAGCACTTTGCCAGTATCACTAACCATGGATTGACAAAGTCCAGTCAGAAAGCTTTCTTCCCCCTACACTTTTCTCCTGGATGTGATTTTGGCAGCTAGTTTCCTGGTAATCAGATCTCTTAGTCACGGTCACTACTAAGTCAGTGTTCTTTCACACTGTAATTGCATGCCATATGTATCACAGTATCACAGTATCACTTAGGTTGGAAAGGACCTCGAGGATCATCGAGTCCAACCTATCAACACAGACCCCATGACTAGACCATGGCACCAAGTGCCACGTCCAATCTCCCCTTGAATGCCTCCAGGGTCAATGACTCAACCACCTCCCTGGGCAACCCGTTCCAATGACGAATTACTCGCTCGGTGAAGAACTTCCACCTCACCTCGAGTCTAAACCTCCCCTGGAGAAGCTTGAGACTGTGTCCCCTTGTTCTGGTGCTGGTTGCCTGGGAGAAGAGGCCAACCCCTTCCTGGCTACAACCACCTTTCAGGTAGTTGTAGAGGGCAATGAGGTCACCCCTGAGCCTCCTCTTCTCCAGGCTAAACAATCCCAGCTCCCTCAGCCTCTCCTCATAGGGCTTGTGTTCAAGGCCTCTCACCAGCCTTGTTGCCCTTCTCTGGACACGTTCAAGTGTTTCAATGTCCTTCTTAAACTGAGGGGCCCAGAACTGGACACAGGACTCAAGGTGCGGCCTAACCAAAGCAGAGTACAGGGGCACAATGACCTCCCTGCTCCTGCTGGCCACACTATTCCTAATGCAGGCCAGGATGCCATTGGCCTTCTTGGCCACCTGGGCACACTGCTGGCTCATATTCAGGTGGCTGTCAATCAGCACACCCAGGTCCCTCTCTGTTTGGGAGCTCTCCAGCCACTCCGACCCCAGCCTGTAGCTCTGCATGGGATTGCCGTAGCCAAAGTGCAGCACTCGGCACTTGGACTTGTTGAATGACATCCCATTGGACTCTGCCCATCTGTCCAGTCGGTCGAGGTCCCTCTGCAGAGCCTTTCTACCCTCTAACTGACTAACATCTGCCCCTAACTTTGTGTCATCTGCAAACTTGCTGATGACTGACTCTACCCCTTCATCCAGATCATCGATGAATATATTGAAGAGGACAGGGCCCAGCACTGATCCCTGGGGGACACCACTAGTGACTGGCTGCCAGCTGGATGTGGCACCATTCACTACCACTTTCTGGGCCCGGCCCTCCAGCCAGTTCCTAACCCAGCACAGAGTGTAGTGGTCCAAGCCACGAGCTGACAGCTTAGCCAGCGGTTTGCTGTGGGGGACGGTGACAAAGGCCTTGCTGAAGTCCAAGTAGACCACATCCACAGGCCTCCCCACATCCACCAGACGGATCACCTGATCATAGAAAGAGATCAGGTTGGAGAGGCAGGATCTGCCCTTCCTAAATCCGTGTTGGCTGGACCTGAGCCCTTGGCCATCCTTCAGTTATTGCCGCCAGGATAATCTGCTCCATCACTTTCCCTGGCACTGAGGTCAGGCTGACCAGCCTGTAGTTTCCAGGTTCCTCCATCCGACCCTTCTTGTGGATGGGGACCACGTTGGCCAGTTTCCAGTCATCTGGGACCTCACCTGTGAGCCAGGACTGGAGGAAAATGATGGAGAGTGGCCTAGCTAGCACATCCGCCAGCTCTCTCAGCACCCTAGGATGGATCCCATCCGGTCCCATGGACTTGTGAGTGTTCAAGTGGCTCAGCAGGTCCCGAACTAATTCCCCATGGATTTCCGGGGCATTACACTGCTCCCCGACCCCAACGCCCAGCTCCGGAGGCCACTCGTCCTGAACTCCTCATGCCTTGCTGTTAAAAATTGAGGCAAAGAAGGTGTTCAGGACCTCAGCCTTCTCCTCGTCTTCAGTCACCGTGTTCCCCCCTGGTCCAATAGGGAGTGCAGGTTCTTCCTGCCCTTCTTCTTATTGTTAATATATTTATAAAAATGCTTTTTATTATCTTTGACTGTAAAGTTACTCCTAAAAAGCTGGTTTTGATAATTGGGGATTTTTTGGTTTGGGGGTTATTTTTTTGTATCAGGCAATCATCAAAGACAGAGGCACAAGTGAAACAACAGTCTGTTAGGAATTCTTTCTGATGCACTCGTGTGGATGTGATCCAGTTGGCCATTCAATGTATTTTAAAGACACTGTATATTTACCTACCCAGCTCAGCTCCAAGGTAAGCACCTATACTCATTGCTAGAGTGGTGACAAGCTTTATTTATTTTTGCTGTAATTAAGTGAATTCTGCCACAAAAATGACCTTTGCTAACTGCAGGGGTATGCACAGGAGAAAGATTGACATCACAGAGGTGGACTGTGGATCACAGGAATCTGCAAGAGGGACCATCATGTGGCAGCAAAAAGCAGGGGGGTGAGCTGAGGAGGGGGGCAGAAATTACTTTAATTCAATGCTAAAAAAATAATAATGCTTTGGGTTAAACATAGCAGTTTGCCTCCACATATGGTTTGGTAAGAACTCTATGCAATGTGTCCAGCTCTGGAGCTTGCACTTAAGAGGGACCAAAAGTTGGAAAGATTCTGGAAAAAGGATCTTCTAACAAGTTTAAAGAGTTCTATCAGTTTAAGCCCTCAAAGAAGTAGAGACCAATTTATAATGCTTCTGAAGTGGAGAGGCATGTTATGAGCAACTCCTTAACTGTAGGAGAGAAAGGCCCTACAAGATCAATTGGTTGAAAGTGTAAAGCAGAAAAATGTAAACTGAAAATAAGACATAAATTCCTTACAGTGAGAGAGTAATTAATCACTGAAACTTATTACCTGGGGAAGTGGTAAATTCATCATCATTTGGAGCCTTTAAATGCAGAGTGGATGTTTAAGTGATGTGCTCTAGCAGTTCAACGGCAAGTTAGCAGCCACAGTATCATCCCTGGAGGTTTTTGCAGCCAGGCTGGATGTGGCTGTGAGCAACCTGCTGTGGTGTGAGGTGTCCCGGCCCATGGCAGTGGGGTTGGAACTGGATGACCCTTGAGGTCCCTTCCACCCTAACAATTCTATGATTACCACTGTATCACATTGTGCTATGCAAATTACTTTGTTGAGTTCTGTGATAAATAGAGACGTACTCAGCACTGGTTAGGCCACACCTTGAGTCCTGTGTCCAGTTCTGGGCTCCTCAATTTAAGAAAGACATTGAGACACTTGAATGTGTCTAGAGAAGGTCAATGAGGCTTGGGGGAGGTCTGGAGCACAGCCCTGTGAGGAGAGGCTGAGGGAGCTGGGGTTGCTTAGCCTGGAGAACTGGACATTCATGGGAGACCTTATTGCTCTCTACAACTCCCTGAAGGGAGGTAGTAGCCAGGTGGGGGTTGGTCTCTTCTCCCAGGCACCCAGCACCAGAACAAGAGGACGCAGTCTCAAGATGTGCCAGGGGAGGTTTAGGCTGGAGGTGAGGCAGAAATTCTTCCCAGCAAGAGAGATTGGCCATTGGGATGTGTTGCCCAGGGAGGTGGTGGAGTCACCATCCCTGGAGGTGTTAAAAAATGGCTTGGACGTAGCACTTGAAGCCATGGTTTAGTTGTCAGGAGGTATTAGGTAATAGGCTGGACTTGATGATCTCTGAGGTCTTTTCCAACCTGGTTGATGATACTATGATTCACTTGCCCAAGCGTAAAACAATTCCAGTTCTTTGCTTTGCAAAAGAATACTGCCTGGAATTACATGGCCCTTATCACACAGTAGGTCAGTGTGCTGGGTTGAGGCAGCCCCCACCCCACCACGGGTAAAAATAAATAACTGCTCCAGGGGAGGTTTAGGTTAGATGTCAGGAAGAAGTTCTATACAGAGAGAGTGATTGCCCATTGGAATGGGCTGCCTGGGGAGGTGGTGGAGTCACCATCATTGGAGGTGTTCAGGAGGAGACTTGATGGGGTGCTTGGTGCCATGGTTTAGTTGATTAGGTGGGTTGGATTGGTTGATGGGTTGGACGTGACGATCTTGAAGGTCTCTTCCAACCTGGTTTATATGGGAGGCAACGGACATTGGAGTCCATACAGCTGACCAATATGATCGAGTATTGTTCCTTTACTGTTCCAGTATTGCAGGCCTATGGTGCAGGCCTATGGTGCGAGTATAGCACAGTAAAGCATAGAAGAAGAAGAGAAAGGAAAGACAGAAGTGCGTAGCAAGGGAACTTCTACAACTTATATAAACTCAGAGTGCCTTGTTGGCATGGCTTCATTGGTTCCCTATGAGTGACCACACATCGCACTATTACAGATTATTGGTCCAACTACTAATGACACGCAAGGTTTGTTGATGCAGGTGCATGTCCTGTTGTCCCAAGATAACTTTCTATGTTTATAGCTACCAGTGCCTTGTTTTAGTTACATGCTGCAGGCACAGCACTGTTTTGCTACACTGCTAGCTGGCTCTGCATTTATGCTGAGCATGGCCTACCACCATGTCAGGCTCTAGGCCTGCTCTGCCAGATTGCTCACACTGCTCATCGCTGGCATTGCCACAGGTTTATTCTATGTATTATTAAAACGGATTGCAAAAGTGATGGAAAGTTTAAATAGCAGTGAATGTTTACAGAAAGCCAAAAGCGCGGTGACAAAGAAAGATCCCAAAATAGACCCAGAGAGATCCCATCCCCACCTGAGGGTACACCCAAGACCCCCAGGGCTCCTTCTTCCCCCTCCCACTGCTAGGCTAGTCTCAGCTGGCCAGGTCTGAGACTGCCCATCCCCCCGTGGCCTTGGGCCTAACCAGGCCCAAAGCCAGGAGACATCTCCCCCAGTTACCGGCTGACGGAGGAGAAAGAAAAGAGAAAGTGCTAGACCCTGCACTGGATCTTATAGTGGTGTAAAGAATCATGGTAGGAAATACCTAAATTTCCTGTGTCCACCCCTCTGGGCTGGACTTCTGGACACAGGAAGTAAACACAGCAGGGGGCACCCAGCTCAAACTGCAACAGTCAGACAGTAACAGTGGCCCCTTTTAGCTAAAAATCTATAAACCCCAAATCACATTAGCCTGTGAGCAATTAAAATTTATTATTATTATTATTATTATTATTATTATTATTATTATTATTATTATTATTATTATTATTATTATTATTGTATTTTTCCATCTCTAACTCGGTTTTATTACACATCATGCACCTTTGATGTATTACAGCTATGCTGCGAGTAAAGTTTGCAGGTAAAGTGAAGCTAGAAAATAAAATGCGTGTATTCAGGCAAAGAGAGTTCAATTCCAACACCAGTTCAAACCGTGGAATGGCTTAACTTCTGAGTGTCAGCTACTCAGTGTTAGCAATTCAGTAATTAATTACAGGAAGTTTTTGCTTACTTTATTTTTTAAACCTATAAATCATTTGTTGGTGAATTCATAAATCTCAATGCTTCAGCCAGTAGAATGTAAAGGTTTCTGTACTTCGCTAATCAGAAACACCCAACAGGCTTAACAGAGAAATCTTAAATTTAGCTTTCCCTAGGCTGAGTACATTGCCTTAAATGGGAATTTTCAGTCTGTGAAGCTGCAGTCCCTATTGACCACACCAGAAGAAAGCCATTTTATAATATAAGTATTGCTGGATAATATTATAAGAGAACTCAGATAAGCTAATGCCAATCTCTGATAGCTCATAACTGAATTTTGATATGTCAGAAATGCAGGATCCTGAACATTGATGGTCCAATGAAATGAGCAGGGTCCAAAGGAAGTTTTTGAGGAGAGAGGGCAGAAGGCTCTGGGCAACTAGAAATTTCAAAGGTAAAAAGGGAACGACAAAGCAGCTGTTAAAGGGAAACAAAGCCATGAGGTTTGTGGCAACTCTCTATGAAGGATAAAGTTAAATTGAATTCTAAACAGTAAAACAATATTTGATTGGGAACTTCAAGGCATGACCAGTTTCTATTTGTTTCACATAGGCAAACTCAGGACAGTCCAACTGAAAATACTTGTGCTTTTCCAAACAGTTATATTCTGGCTTTGGGAAAATATGAGAGAAATTTTTTAAGAGAGAAAATGTAAACAAAAATGTGAAAGACAGTGAAGAGTTCTTCAAGAATTTGTTAGATCACTAGACGGCATATGACCAATGAAAAAAAGATAACATTGCCTGAAAACTTCCCTTGGTTCAGTGATATTCTGAATGCTTGGAATTTCAGAAGTGTCATTCGAGAAATGGGAAAAGGCACCAAAACCACACCAAACCATACAGATTAGCAACTGTAAAAAGTAAAAGGCGTATAAAAAGAGCAAAAGATCCTGAAGGAAATAGTCAGGGTTGGCAAAACTTGTTAAAAGAAATTTAAATATATTGAGAAAAATAATATTATGGCAGATTTCTCATTAACAAAGGCAAAATTCTTTATAGCAATAATGAAAACAAAATCACAAAAATGTTCAGGTTGGAAAGACCCTCAGGACCACTAAGTACAACTGATAACCCTTCTCTACAATGTTCACTCCTAAACCGTATCCCCAAGCACCAATCCACACAACCCTTAAACACATAGTCTGCCTTCTGTTTGACCATGATGTGTTTTAATCACCTACATATGATTAAACATTTTTTTTGTTGTTGTTATTTCAAAGAGGGGGGAAAAGACATTGAAAAGAGAGATTTAGATAATATGTACCACGGATGCACATTTTAAAGCCATCAGCTTGGATAATTTAAAACCTGGAGTCCTAAAAGACTTGCCTAAAGAAATTGCTGCTTGCTTGGTGCTTATTTTCACTAAATCCAAGAATACCAGAGAAGCTTGAAAACGACAGATGAATGATCACTTTGTGCAAGCAATTGAGAAGAGCAAACTGCACCTACCAGACTTACAATACTGATTATCCTGACATCAACTCAAACAAAAAAATAAAAAAAGCACATAAGGAATTTAACTGATAACAAAATAAAGGAGAATAATGTAATGAGTACCAGACAACATGAAATGCTTTATGGTAACCAGTGTTACTTAAGGAAACTTGGGTTCAATCTCTAAGAAGTTGTTGTTTGGTTTTTAATAAATGTAACTGTAGATGTAAAAAAAATTTTATAGGGTGTTTGACTTGGTACCACCAACATTCTGAAAAAAAATTCAGCAGTATATAGAATTAGGAACCTGCATACAAAATGTATTGAGAACTAGATAACTGATGTAACTCAAAGTACTTTTAAGTAATGTCACTGAACAGGGCTGTTTCTAGGAGGGCCACAAAATGATGGCTATAAACTGGAGATTTGCATCATACTATCATCAAATATTTGAAAAGAAATATGAAACTCCTGTTGATGATTTTTGTGGGTGATGTAAAGACAGTTGGAATGGAAGATGAAAGTGGGGAGAGGACAACCAGAGTGAGGTGAACTGCTGAGTAATTTGGTTCTCCTCAAAGCAAGGGCCTTTCATAAATTCATGTCTAATGAAAAAAAAATATAAAAGGAACAAAATGGAAATGATCTTATGGAAAGCAATACTTCTAAGACAGAATTTAAAGTCAGAATGGGCCAGGTGGAGGTTCTAACACCAAGCTGTGCAAAAAGTGCTTCTGCGGGCCTGAGAAACCTGCTGGGGGAATGTTTTCTAAGATTAGAATGGTGACACCAAAGCCACCACACTGAATAATACTCTCACACTTTTAAAGAACACTGCACTACCCTTTTCCCAAGTCCTTCCATTCCCAACAAGCATAGGCAGAGACTGAAGAACTCCACTGCATGTATCTTCAATATAGTATTAACAATCTAGCCAGGGGAGATTTGAATAGTATTAACAAACTAGCCAGGGAGATTTGAATCTAGCCAGGGAGATTAAAGGGAACACTAAGAACTTCTACAGGTATATTAATGGGAAGAAGAAGACTAGGGAAGGTGTGGGCCCCCTCAGAAAGGAAAATGGTGACATGGTCACAAGTGATGAGGAAAAGGCTGAGGTACTTAATAACTTCTTTACCTCAGTCTTCACTGCAAGGGCCTCTAGCCACACTCCTGATGTTATGGAAGACAATGCCAGGGACGGGGAGGAAGAACTGCCCATTGTAAGTGCAGATCAGGTTCGTGATCACCTGAAGAACCTGAAAGTGTTCAAGTCCATGGAACCCGACGGGATACACCCACGGGTGCTGAGAGAACTGGCAGATGAGGTTGCTAAACCCCTCTCTATTATATTTCAAAAGTCATGGCAATCTGGTGAAGTCCCCACAGACTGGAAAAGGGGAAACATTGCCCCCATCTTCAAAAAGGGTAAGAAGGAGGAACCAGGGAACTACAGGCCAGTCACTCTCACCTCTGTGCCTGGAAAGATCATGAAGCAGATCCTCCTGGAGTCACTACGCGCTCAAAAGAATAGTTAAGAGGTGATTGGGAACAATCAGCATGGCTTTGCCAAGGGCAAATCCTGCCTGACCAACCTGGTGGCCTTCTATGAGCAGGCGATAAAATTAATAGATGAGGGGCGAGCAACTGATGTCGTTTACCTGGTCCTGAGCAAAGCCTTCGACACTGTCCCGCACCACATCCTGGTCTCCAAACTGGTGACACATGGGTTTGATGGGTGGACCACTAGATGGATAAGGAACTGGCTTGATGGCTGCACCCAAAGAGTGGCTGTCAATGGGTCCATGTCCCAGTGGAGGCCAGTGACAAGCGGAGTCCCTCAGGGATCAGTCCTGGGACCTGTCTTGTTCAACATCTTTGTGGGTGACATGGACAGTGGCATTGAGTGCACCCTCAGCAAGTTTGCTGATGACACCAAGCTGTGTGGTGCAGCAGACATGCTGGAGGGAAGGGAGGCCATCCAGAGGGACCTTGACAGGCTGGAGAGGTGGGCACAGGCCAACCTCATGAAGTTCAATAAGATCAAGTGCAGGGTCCTGCATCTGGGTCGAGGCAATCCCAGGCACAAATACAGGCTGGGCAGTGACTGGCTGGAAAGTAGCCCTGAGGAGAGAGACTTGGGGGTGCTGGTGGACAAAAAGCTCAACATGAGCTAGCAATGTGCACTTGCAGCCCGCAAAGCCAATCAGATCCTGGGCTGCATCAGGAGAAGTGTGGCTAGCAGGTCGAGGGAGGTGATCCTCCCCCTCTACTCAGCCCTGGTGAGACCCCACCTGGAGTACTGTGTCCAGTTCTGGAGCCCCTATTACAAGAGGGATGTGGAGGTGCTGGAACGTGTCCAGAGAAGGGCCACAAGGATGATCAGAGGGCTGGAGCACCTCTCCTATGAGGACAGACTGAAGGAGTTGGGGCTGTTCAGTCTGCAGAAGAGAAGGCTCCGAGGTGACCTAATTGTGGCCTTCCAGTATCTGAAGGGGGCCTACAGGAAGGCTGGGGAAGGAGTTCTCAGGATCTCAGGTGGTGATAGGACTAGGGGGAATGGAATGAAGCTAGAGGTGGGGAGATTCAGGCTAGATGTGAGGAGGAGGTTCTTCACCATGAGAGTGTTGAGACCCTGGAATGGGTTGTCCAGGGAGGTGGTCGAGGCCCCGTCCCTGGGGGTGTTTAAGACCAGGCTGGATGAGGCTCTGGCCAGCCTGATCTAGTGTAGGGTGTCCCTGCCCATTGCAGGGGCGTTGGAACTAGATGATCCTTGTGGTCCCTTCCAACCCTGAATGAAACTATGAAACTGTTAAAGTTTTGGTACTTTGGGGACAGCATACCACAACCTTGCAAGAATAAAGTTTAAATCTATCAGAAACAGAAGGGCAATTATTGCCAATAGCTAAATCAAAATACATTTTCACTTAAATATTTAAATAATTTTAATGCTCAGATAGATAGAATAACAAAAGAAACCACACATGAGAAAGGTAAACAGACTGAAGATAAAGTTTAGGCAGTTTACTGCTATCTATGATTCAAGTAATCACAGCTTTGGGGCTTAGAAAGGGGTTGACTGAGTTATATATAATGAGGCCAAACTGAATGATCTCATGGTCTCTACTGATTTTAAACACTATGGAAAAGGACTTTGCAATTGGAATGAGGTGTTCTCAGATGGGCAATCCCAAACAGAGGCATTAAAAATGCATCACTGTAGAGGTTCTAACAAGTATATGAAAAGATGCTGAATGTCAACATGTTAACTTTTGTAACTTAAAATTATTGATCCAAACATCTTAGATTTTTATCAGTTTATATTATAGTCCCTTTGAGGCAGAATTATTTCTCACCTTTCTATAAAATACCTCATGCTGAAGCTACTTGGAATTTTATTTTCTCACCATGGAAAATTATGACTTTGAATCAAAAAATGAAAAACAAAAAAACCCATCTGTTTTCAGCCAAAATGCTCTTTTTTTTTCAGGGGAAACTACTTCCCAAGAGATTATATTTTTTTCACCAAAATAAATTACTTTGTCAAATGCAAAACTTTCATCAAAAAATAATTTTGACCAAAATTTTTTAGCCCACCATATCTACAACACTGATGTTGCTATAAACAAACATGCTACACCCACATTGACTTTAATCAGTTACATGCCAGATCAATGTTTTCTTCACTTTAGCCTGAAGCTTATTAGATTTGAGATGTGTAGAATGGTTTAAAAAATAAATAAATAAAAAATAAAGGTTCTCACTGGTTTGTACTTTGTAGGTAGGGAACTGGATCACCTTTTTATCTCCTGTCTGTATTGGTGATCAACATTTTGATTTTAGATTAATCTAAAAAAAAAAAGAGTAAATGCGATTTGTTTTCTACACATCTAAAAGCTACATTGTCTAAGCATGCAAATCTCAGCTGTGATTTCTTGCTACTGACTATACTGCAGGTTGAAGGTATATGCTGTCACCTGCAGAATGAAAAGAAAAGGACTAATTTCCAAATTTTAGTTCCAATTACTTTGCTTTGACTAATTTGTGTCAGAATACACATTATTTACTGTATTCTCAGCCTTGCATTTCAGTCTACACCAGATCATCCAGTCACAACACAGTATATTTCCAGACCAGTGTTTATAATCATAATTTTTTTCCTCCTAAGCAATACAGATTGCCTCATGATCTTTTTCTCTGTATAACAAAAGCCTTTTTAACTTGAAGAGTGGCAAGAATTTTCTAGGACAGCAGCTGCTTATCTTAAGGTCACACATTTTATCTGTACAAGCGAAAACAAAAGCATACAGGTCACGTTTGGCATAGTGCAGTGCACACAACTGTCACCTGTTGGAAGTCAGTTGACCATCATCCCTCCAAACCAGTCTGGATACCACTTTTTGTTGCCATAGAACAAAAGTTAATACCAATCTAAGAATAATTGTTCCAGGCTCCAAGAAAAACTCACAGGAAAAATAATTAGAACTTATGTAGACATCTCAAGATGTCTAGATAATGTGCTGCTAGATTTCATAAGATAAAAGTATTGCAGTTGGCTATCAGAAAGAAGAAGAAGATTTCAATTTAAGTAAAAGTAAATAATAACTCTGGTGCAAATCCAGCTCTTTTCCTACCAAAACAGTTTGTACTTCAGTGGTGTGTGAGGTCTAGTGATTTAAAACAAATCTCTAAGTGGCCAGGAGAAAATAGGTCTGGGCCTAGGATTTTCAGAGTCCAGTGTGGAGAGGTGAAGAACCAAGCCCTACCTCCAGTGATAACTCCATCCTGCAGGTGCAAGTCATCATTCCTATGATAGATGAGGGCAGACAGGCTCTGAGGAACTCTGGGACAACTACACTCCCTGAACAGGTGTCTCTGAGTTTGGTCCTCTTCTTTCTTACTCTTCCTCTCTGGTCTTTTCTTCATGATTTCCAAATCTATCATATTTTCCACCTGGTGTTAATTGCAGGAGATCCAGGAGCCTGCAGGTTACACCAAAGAAATTATTACACCAAAGAAATGATTAACATACTGTGGTGGGTTAACGCCTTTTTCTGAAAACAAAAGAAGAAAGCAGGGTGGAGGGCTTGCGGGTACTTTACCCTCTATGCAGGGCGTTTCCCCTGGGAAAGCTGAGTCTGTTCCACTCCCCCCTCCCTGCCCAGCTAGGGTATAAAAGGCAGGACATCATAGCTGTTGGATCTCCTTTTTGGCTCCTGCCTCTGCTGGATGAGAGCTACTGCAGCTGCCCTCCTGCTCCTCAGCCACGTGGCCGGACCTGATCCTTTTCCCTGCTGCCTCCTCACCTCCTCAGACAAAGACTGGTTTTGTATTATTCTTTTCTGTCCCACTCCCATCCATTCTTGTTCCTTGCCCTTGTGAACATTTTTTTTCCTGTTATTGTCATATATATAATTTGAAGAAAAATTATTCGCCTCTCTACTTCCAAGCTGACTCCAGATTGTTGTTTAGTGGATTTGCTCCTTACCCTTTTTTTTTTCCCTCTCCCTGTTTGGGGGGGAGTGGGGGGGGGAAGTGGGGAAGAGATTCTCAGCCTTTTCCCCATTTGAGCTTTTAAATCTCAATTAAGGCTCAAACCACTACAATTTTTTGGTGCCCAACGTGGGGCTTGGAAATTAATCTTGTATGGGAAAGCAATACTTTTTCTTGAAAAGGAGCTAGAAGTAGAAATGGCAATTTTAAAGAAACTGATGTTCCAAGCCTTTGCATAGGTGTTTGGCTGGATCTTTTGGACACACATCTACAAATTAATAACTTACCATGTGATGTGGTTAATGATAGAGATGCTGATCAACTGGATAAAAACTTTACCAATTAAGCTAGGCATGTATCTCTTGAATTCATTGAATTTCACTGTCAGTGGTAACTTTTCTAACATAGGAAACTTTCCTGAAGCAAGTTATGAAACCAATGGTGTAGATAAAAGTGCCTGTGATGGAAAATTTCTCTACGTTGCAATATGCTCCATATGCCTAAATGTAATCCTTATAGGGGCTTTTGCTGTGACCGTGTTGGGTGGAGGATGAGCTAACCCATTAAGAGCTGTTTGGAGGGTGATAACACACTCCTTTGTGCTCTTTAATGACTGGGGGCGTGTCTGCTGTGGGCATTGTAAGCACTCTGTAGGCACAAAGAGAGAGGGGTCGGGTTGTAATGACTGTGCCAGCTCTCAGCCTGAGCCCCAGGCACAAGGGTTTGCCCCACCACCAGCAGTTCCACAGTTGACCCCTGATGCTCCTGCCAATGCAGTCTCTCTAGTACCAGTCACCACACGCAGGAAAAGAAATCAAAAATCATCGCCAAGCATGGATGGTGAGGAAGGAACCTCAGCAGGCCCCAGCACCTCACAGAACCCAGCGGTGGATGAAGATGATTCAGATCAGGAAATAACTGTTACATCGCTGCCCAGAAAGGAACTAAGGCAAACTTGTCTGGATTACGCAAGGAAAGAGGGTGAGCCAATACTAAGCTGGGCCCTGAGATACTGGGACGAGGGGGTGGACACAGTGGACCTGGATAAGAGGGAGGCGAAGCTTTTAGGCTCCCTGACTCGTGATGCTGGTCTGGACAAAGAGTTAGCCAAACATGATGGAATACACACTCTCTGGGCCCGTATTCTCAATGCCATCAAGAGCCGGTACCGCTCAAGAGATGACCTGCCCTGGGCCCCAGTTAGATGGACAACTATGGAACAGGGCATTCGGTATCTGAGGCAGATGACCATGATGGAAATAATTTATGGGGATGTCCGGCTCCCTTTGGACCCAGATGAGGTGCCCATGAGACAGCCCTTCGTAAAGAAACTCACCCAGGGTGCTCCTCAGAAATATGCTCACACATTAGGAGGGATACTCTTGACTGGACAGGATGGAAGTCCTAAAACTGTCTGTGAGTTTGCCAATGATTTAAGGGAATATGAGGACAGCGTAAATCAGAACCCCCTGATCTCAGCCATAGAAACTATGGCTAAAGACATTGTCAAAGAGATCAAGACCTCCATGTCTGAGCTGAAAAAGGGGAGCGATACCTCTTTTTCCCCTTCTCCTTCAGAATGGGTCCAGGTTTCAACAATCAGAAACAGGCGACCTTCCCCTAGGAGATCACCCCAAGCCAATCGGGGGATGTCAAGGGGGTCTCTGTGGAGGTTCCTCTGTGACCATGGAGAGGACATGGACACCTGGCATGGCCAACCCACCTCTGCCCTCTGGAACAGGGTGCGGGAACTGCAAGGTGGGCACCACGGGGATAACTCATCCAGGAGAAGGGCTGCTCCAGTTTCCCGGAGTGGTCCCTCTCGCTCAAGAGACCCTTCCCCTGGTAACACAGGATCATGTGACAAGTGTGGACATTGCTGCCAGCATTAGAGGTGCCCTACCTCCAGCCAGGTGGAGGCCAGGGACAACAGAGTATACTGGGATGTGTACGTGAAATGGCCTGGCACTTCAGAAGCCCTGAAGTACCGAGCTCTGGTGGACACAGGGTCCCAATGCACCCTGATACCATCGAGGTACAAAGGGACTGAGCCCATAAGCATTCAAGGAGTGACAGGAGGCTCACAAGACTTGACTGTACTGCAAGCTGAGATAAGCTTGACTGGGAATGAATGGGGAAAGCACGACATAGTGACTGGTCCAGATGCACCTTGCATTCTTGGCATTGACTTTCTGCGGGAAGGGTGCTTCAAGGACCCTAGGGGGCACAAGTGGGCGTTTGGGGTGGCAGCTGTGAAGACTGCAGGCAAAGAACAGCTGTCCACCATGCCCGAGCTGTCAGATGACACCTCCGTAGTGGGCAGCCATAAGGTGCAGGATTTGAAGTTACCTATTGCCTCTCGCATAGTACATCACAGGCAATACAGGACCAACAGAGACTCTCTGCACCCCATACACCAACTAATTCGATGACTGGAGAGCCAGAAGGTGATCAGCAAGGCTCACTCTCCCTTCAACAGCCCGATATGGCCAGTGCAGAAGACAAATGGGCAATGGAGACTGTGACCGTCTGAGGCTGTCCCCTTCTAAACAATTTCATTGGCTGTTCACACTGTCCATCCAATCCAAAACGATATTTACAGTTCCTCACTAAAGTTCATAGTCCATTCCGGCTATGCTCAGATGTAGATGATTCAAAAGTCCAAGAAAATCAGAAAATGAGAAAAATGGAAAACAGTTTGTCTTTTTCCTGACGAAGCGAAGAAAAGGGAAACAGGGAATCTCAGGGTCTCTTAGTTGACTCAGGGCTCTCAGGGTTCTCAGGGTTCATGCACCGTAGATTCCTCATTGACTCTTCCTTTGGATGTGGTGCAGCTGTAAAACAGTTTGAAATTAACCTCTTTCAGCTAAAGTTAAATTTCTTTGTGGAATACACTGAATTTCACCATTCTCTTGCATTACCCAATAAGTGTGACCCGGACCTTCAGCTGAAACCACCCCTCGGACAGGTTTAGCCTCTCCTGAGGGTGAAAATACCCAAACAGTTTTACCCAACAGATTCTTTTCTCTAACAATAGGAACTCTATCACCTTCCACTTTCAGTAGCAAATCTGAATGTGCAGGTCCAGCTCGGTTCACTGAACCTATACTATTTACCAGCCAGGTTGCTTGTGCTAAATGCCTTTCCCAGTTTTACAGAGATCCACCCCCCATGGCTTTAAGAGTGGTCTTCAACAAACCGTTGTAGTGTTCAATCTTCCCTGCAGCTGGTGCATAGTAGGGAATATGGAATATCCACTCAATACCGTGCTCTTTTGCCCAGTTCTTTACAAGGTTGTTCTTGAAATGAGTTCCGTTGTCTGACTCAATCCTCTCTGGAGTTCCGTGTCTCCACAGGATTTGTCTCTCCAGAGCGAGAATGGTGTTGCATGCAGTTGCATGTGGAACTGGATAAGTTTCCAACCATCCGGTGTTTGCCTCTACCATAGTAAGCACGTATTGCTTACCAGAACGAGAACGTAGTAGAGTGATGTAGTCAATCTGCCAAGCTTCACCATACTTGTACTTGGACCATCTGTCACCATACCACAAGGGCTTAATTTGCTTTGCCTGCTTAATAGCAGCACAAACGTCACAGTCATGGATGACTTGTGTGATAGCATCCATGGAAATGTCTATGGATCTGTCACAAGCCCATTGCTATGTTGCATCTCTGCCTTGATGTCCTGACGAATCATGAGCCCACTGAGCTAAGAATATCTCACCTCGGTGTTTCCAGTCGAGATCAAGATTAGAGTCCATGTCTACTTGAGAAACTCTTGCAGCTAGATCTGCCTGGTGGTTGTGTTGCTGTTCCTCAGTAGCTTTGCTCTTAGGAATGTGAGCATCGATGTGTCTCACTTTCACTGGAATTCTGTCGACTCAATCAGCAATGTCCTGCCACAGGTCGGCTGCCCAAGTGGGTTTTCCTTTCCTCTGCCAACCACTCTTCTTTCAGTTCTTTAGCCAACCCCATAGAGCATTGGCCACCATCCATGAGTCGGTGCAGAGATAAAGCTTTGGCCATCTCTCACGTTCAGCTACATTGAGAGCTAGCTGGACAGCTTTTACCTATGCGAACTGACTGGATTCTCCTTCTCCATCCTCTGCAACTCGGCATGTTGGACTCCACACTGCAGACTTCCACCTTTGCTTGTTTCCATCAAGACGACAGGAACCGTCTGTGAACAAAGCATATTTTTTTTCATCATCAGAAAGGTCATTGTAAGGAGGAGCTTCCTCAGCACGAGTTACTTTCTCCTCTGGAGGTTTAGCACAGTTGATACCTTCAGGCCAACTTGATATCACCTCCACTAGACCAGGCCTTTCAGGATTTCCCATTCGAGCTCTCTGTGTTATCAGAGCCATCCACTTAGACCATGTTGAGTCTGTGGCATGATGTGTTGTGGAGCCTTTGCCTTTGAACATCCAATTCAAAACTGGTAATCTGGGAGCTAAGAGAAGTTGTGATTCAGTTCCAATTACTTCGGAAGCTGCTTTTACTCCTTCATAGGCAGATAAAATTTCTTTCTCTGTTGGAGTATAATTAGCCTCTGAACCTCTGTAACCTCGACTCCAGAAACCAAGAGGTCGTCCACATGTCTCACCTGGAGCTTTTTGCCACAAGCAACAGGTTGGACCATTGTCACTTGTAGCCGTGTACAAAATGTTCTTAATGTCTGGACCAACTCGGACAGGTCCCAGACCAACTGCTTGAACTACCTCTTGCTTTATCTGATCAAAGGCTGCTTGTTGTTCAGGTCCCCTGTGGAAACTGTTTCTCTTTCGAGTCACATCATACAGAGGTTTCACAATCTGACTGTATCCAGGAATGTGCAGTCTCCAAAATCCCACTATCCCCAAGAAACATAAGGTCTCTTGCTTGTTTGTGGGATTTGCCGTGGTAGAGACTCTGTTTACCACATCCACTGGAATGTGTTGGCGTCCGTCCTGCCGCCGCGCTCCCAGAAACTGAATCTCTGTGCTAGGTCCTTTCACCTTGTCTCGTTTGATGGCAAAACCTGCATGCAGAAGAATGTCAATGATTTTGTTACCTTTCTTGAAGACTTCCTCAGCGGCTGATCAATATGATCTAGTATTGTTCCTTTATTGCTTCATCATTGTTCCGTTATAAAGCAAGCATGGTGCAAAGCAGACAGTAGAGCTGACAGGCTAGTAAGGAGTGCGCAGAAGAAGTGCATATTAAGAAAAACTTTACAACTTATATAAGCTCCGGGGGCATTGCTGGCATAGCTTCATTGGCCCCTCACGAGTGATCACACACTGTACTACTGTGGATTGTTGGTTAACACACGGGATTGTTGATATACGTGTGTGTCCTGTCATTCCAAGATAAATCTCTATGTTTATGGCTACCAGTGCCCTGCTTTGGTTACACAGTGCGGGCACAGCACTGTTCTGCTATACTGCTAGCCACTTCCGCACTCATGCTGGGCACGGCCTACCACCATGTCAGGCTCTAGGCCTACACTGCCAGATTGCTCACACTGCCTGTCACAACCATTACCACAAATCCCCCTTTTTGTTTTTGTGAGCAATCTGGTCACGGGAACTATTCCCATCCCATACAGCATAAGTCAATCATTGCATACATTAAAGGAAACAGCATTAACAGCATTGTCAGCTATAAGGCACAAAAGCAATGAAAACAAAAGAAACATCAGCAGTAAAGACCCAGTCAGGTCTGAGCACATTGTGTACAAAGGTCAAGGCACAAGCGGTTCACAAATACAGCATGTTAATCCTCAGCACGATCCTCTGCAATCTACTTTATGGGCAAGTCACGTCTTTACTTTTCCAAGATGCTTGAGAGTCACAAGCTGTTTAGGGTTAGCAAGACTCTCCTCAATCCACGAAGATGAAGTTGGCCAGACTTCTTCTTCACAGATAGGGGAAAAACTGCTTTGCAGGCAAGCAGTGAGAGTGAAAAAGGCTCCATCAGTGGGTCGTAGATGACATTCTGAGTACTCATTATTTTAAGCTAAACTAACCACAATGATGCCTTTCTACTCATCCTGATGATATGAATCTCTTAGGTGTTACACTCAATTCTAAGCTAGATGCTTCCTGCTGACATCTTGGATTATTGTAGGAGTTGTTGAGGTCAGTGCTAGGTAGGTTTGCTGCTTGTCATTTTCATGATGGTTGTGCTATCTTGCGGTGAGAGAATTGATGTTTCTAGGGTTAGAGCATTTCTAGGGTTACAGCATTTCTAGGGTTAGAACATTTCTAGGGTTACAGCATTTCTAGGGTTACCATCAAAACCTTTTTTTTTGCTATGGGGTATTCTCTCCTTTCCCCCTTTTTTTTTTTTCTTTTTAATTTCTCGTGTTCGGACTTAGTTTGCAGTTGACTTTGTTATTGGCTCTGTTAAGGTTTTGTGATTGTCTGTTGCATATTTGTTGTTTTGCTGCATGTATTTTCGTTTCATTATAATCTTGATGGTACTTATTTATATTCGTTGGTATTATTTAATTGCTTGTTATTTCAATTTTTGTAACTGCTTATTTGTATCATGTTTCTTCATTAGATTTTCTATATTATTTGTTGCTCTTTATTCATTTTGTTATTGTTGTTTTGTTTGTATTTTTTATCATATATTTGTTCATTTCTAAACTTCACTATACATTTTGTTGTCAACTCTACTATATACATGTTTTGTTAACTTACCTTTATCTATTTTTTTGTTAATTTTTTCTTTATTTTTGTTAATTTATCTTTTTTTTTTTCAATTTTTTTGTTTGTTTTTGTATATTATTTGTTATTCTTATTTTTCTATTTTGTATTCTACTTAGTCATACTTATTCTAACAATCCTTATCTATGTTATATTTTACTTAATCATACGTATCTTAACAATCCTATTATCTTAACAATCTTATTATCTTAACAATCTTATCTATGTTTGCTAATAATCCTTACGGTTAACTACATTTCTTATATTACTAATCCTTACATGTCTATTAATAACTCTTTTTCTTTGTTGTTTTTTAAATAATACTTAGTAATCCTTATTTTTTAATTACTATGAACACAAAGGAACACTTATATTCTATGATATCCTTATATTAACCTCTTAACTTAACTTATGCTACTACCAAAAATCCTTAAAACTTCAATACCTAAAAGGACAATAAAAGGAATGGTAGGCTAACTAAAAACAAAATCCTTAACATGAAAAAATCATTTAACACAATATTCATCTATGTCCTATATTCTATGGAGATCTCCTAAAATGCCATGGCGCGCAGAATAGGAACTATAAGGGAAAAGAAAACCATAAACCAAAGGAAAATCTTTGGAAGACCTAAGGTCATTATCCTAATGCCTAATGAATCAGGCTAAATTAGCCAAACATCAATCCACACAAACATAAAAAGGAAAAATGAATTTGAACCAACTATTACTATAATTGCACTCAAGTGGCAGAGGTATGAGCTGCTTCTGGCAATTCCTCCTTCCATGGTCGAATCCACCTGCTGGGGATCCACTGGCTACCAGCATCTGTCAGAACACAAGCATAACCACGGCCCATTGTTAAGAGTTCCACTGGACCTTCCCAGGTTCCTGTCGCTGGATTGCGGTATCGAACCAGAACCTTTGATGATAAGGGTTTACGGCCTGAGTGAAGGGAATTGTTATGAATCACTATGGGGGGCTCTTGTCAGTTTTGTGTGAGCCGTAAGAAATTCATAACATATACTGCTTTTGCTAAGCGTTCATGAGGGCTGTCAAGTTCCTCTCCACCTTTCTGTTTCTGCAACAGCGATTTCAACACTCCATGAACACACTCAACAATGGCCTGTCCAGTAGGGGAGTGTGGGATGCCTGCGATTCTCTGGATGCCCCAATTCGCACAAAAACGATTGAAGCGGCGAGAGGTGTAGCCAGGACCATTGTCAGTCTTAAGGGTTTGTGGTACCCCCAAGGCTGCAATAGCTGCATGCATATGCTTAATAACATGTTTAGCAGATTCCCCAGACTGTGCTGTGGCCCACATGGCATGAGAAAAGGTATCTATAACCACATGCACAAAGCGTAGACGACCAAATTCTGAAAGATGAGTGACATCCATTTGCCATAATTCAAGGGCTTGTAGTCCTCTTGGATTCACTCCAAGGCCCATACCACAGGTGGCCTGTTGGCAAGACGAACAAGATTGAACAATGCCTTGAGCATCAGAATGAGGAATGCCAAATTGACGCACTAGCATCTTAGCGGACTGATGAAAAAATCCATGAGATAACACTGCCTGTTGAAAAATGTTGGTGGGTGGACCAGCCCAGGACGGAGCCACCAGCATATCCGCTCTATTATTCCCAATGGCTAAGCCACCACATTGCTGGTGACTGCGGATATGCGTGATGAAATATGAGTGCGCACGATGATTCAACAGTGATAGGAGTTGTATTAACAGGTGATATAGGCGTTCGTTTTTTAAAGATTTCACCATACCACCTTCTAGCCTAGTAACAATCCCTACCACATAAAGAGAATCAGAAACAATGTTGACTGGTTGTGATTTCCAGTCATGAAATACCTGAACAACGGCTGCTAACTCTAAGGTTTGGAGAGAATCTCCTGTCTGGCCTTGTATAAGCCGTGAATGCCATTGACCTGATGTATTCCAGGTGATTGCGGCACGATGAGACTTCCGGCCCGCGTCTGTGAATACTGTATCACCATCTACAGGTCTTGCAGATATTAGCGGTTTGCAAGAAATTTCTTGGTTCTGCAAAAAGGGTAATAACTTACTAGCGGGTGGATGTACACTAATGCTACCCAAATAATCAGAAATTGCCATTTGAAAGGGAGTGGATGTTTCCAACAACCAACAAAGGTATTCTTGAGCTACTGGCAGGAAGACTGAATCAGGATCATTTCCACTGATGTCAATAATACGACGCCTGCCCTTAATAACCAACCGAGCAAAAATTTCATCTTGAGAAAGTACGGTTTTGTCTGGTGTATATGACAAAAATATCCATTCGATGATGTTCAATGATTCCTTGCAGGGTTGACAAATAACTCCTGCCATATGTTTTTGTCCATTGCTACGGTTAATTATTAAGAGGGATAATGCCTCGTCTTCTAGGATACGACAAGTAGAAGCATGAAGCACTTTATCGAGTATTTTTTGCAGTGCATTTTGCTGACACTCATCAAGGTGTCTGCTGTCATTTGCATGCACTGAAGATCCTAAAAGAGGCATTAAAGGTGCTATGTCATCATTGGTTATACCACAGACAGGTCGCAGCCACTGAATGTCGCCTAACAGTTTCTGAACATCTGCTAGACTAGAGATTTTAGTAGTTAGTGTAACTTTTTGCGGCTGAATGGTGGCTTGATTAATTATCCACCCCAGATATTTCCAAGGGGCTGATTGCTGAATTTTTTCAGGTGCTATCTTCAAGCCTCTAGCTTCCAACATGGGTTGAAGCTCAGACAATATCGTCTTAGGATCTAACTCTTTACCCGCGATTAGGATGTCATCCATGTAGTGGTAAATGAGAAAGTCATGATGAATCTGTCTAAATGGGGACAAGGCCCAGGCCACATACATTTGGCACAGGGTGGGAGAATTCTTCATGCCTTGAGGCAAGGTTACCCATTGATATTGTTGGGCGGGCTCTGCCTTATTAACTGATGGAACAGTGAATGCAAACCTTTCTGAATCCTCCGGATGTAAATAAATAGTGAAGAAGCAATCCTTTAGATCAATGATGATCAAATCCCAATTTTGGGGGATCATGGTAGGAGTAGGGAGGCCAGGTTGTAAGGCACCCATCTCCTCCACGATCGAATTGATTGCTCTCAGATCATGTAGTAAATGCCATTTACCAGATTTTTTTGGAATGGTAAAAATTGGGGTGTTCCATGGACTAGTGGATGGAATTATGTGCCCTAATTGCAATTGTTCCTGCACTAGGGTCTTGACAATTTGCAGCCTATCTTGTCTGAGCAGCCACTGCTCCACCCATACTGGTTCATCTGTTTTCCATTTTAATTTGAGGGTTGGCTGCTGACCAGTGGCCGCTACAAAAAAGGATCAGTAACAAGTCGTGCTCCCAGCTGACTTAAGGCATCTCTGCCCAATAAAGCGACTGGTAGGGTTAGCACATATGGTCTTAAAGTGATTGTCTTGTCATCCTGAAAAGTAAGTTGCAGCGGCTCTTTGCTGACCCAAGTTGTTTGTACACCTCCTACACCCATAACTCCAGAATTTGCCATGAGTAATGGCCACTGAGTATTCCACCTATGACGAGGTATGATGGTAACATCAGCTCCAGTATCCACAAGCATTGAAAGCTGTACAGTTTGCCCATAAGGGTGTCTGATGGTTACAACCTCTTCAGGTTTACCCTTTTGGATATCTAAAGCCCATAAGATATTAGGCATGCCAGTGGAACCAAAGCCTCCTTGTCCTTGAACCCTGTCTGAAGCTACAGGCACTCGAGATTCAAATGGAATTAGTTGAGCAATTTTTGTTCCAGCAGGAATACTAACAGGAGGGGCAATAGTGTAAAGCATGATTTTTATAACACCCTCATAGTCAGAATCTATTAGGCCAGGAACTATAAAGATACCCTGTCTAGAGGTAGACGATCTGCCAATTAACAGAGCACAAAGTCCATGACCCAAAGGACCATGTTGATCTGAGTCGACAACAGCAACATCTGTGGACTCAAGGGTAACGTCTACTGCTGTTGCCAGGTCCACTCCGCCGCTGCCGGAGGTGGCCACGGGGTGGTGGTCCAAGCACCCTGATTTGGTGTCGTCGCGTGGGGTGCATTCGCGCTGCGAGAGAAGTTTCCCTGCCTGCGACAATCTTGGGTAGAACGAGTAGGACTTTGGCAATGAGCACAGAACCTTCGAGGCTGCACAGCAGTCGAGTAACTAGATTTAGGCTGCCGAAATTTCCCAGGATTATGTCATTTACCAACGTGGTATTTGCCTTTTTTGAGTGGTTTTGGTGCTGATTTTGCGACTGCCTGTACGGCTGTGGCCAAATAGGTAGCCGTGTGCTGGTGCATCATTCATTCTGCTGCATCCAGCAACTGTGCGGTAGAAGCACCTCTCGGTACAGTGCTTAGAGCCTGCTTAGTTTTGTCGTTAGCATTATCAAATGCCAGAATGTCCATCATTTTAGTCTTCATGTCGGCACTCAAGTCTGGATTAGAGTTTACTGCTGTGTGCAACCTATCTATGAAGGAACCGAACGACTCTGTGGGGCCCTGCCGAATGGAGAAAAATGTAGGGCTGGACTTATCGTCCTGGATTTTCCACCAAGCTCTGATCGCTAGATCCTGGCTTAACTGCAGGACCTGATCAGGGAGTCGTATTTGCCGATCTGTTCTAATGAAGTCTCCTGTCCCAATGAGTTGATTAAGAGTGACACCGTGTAAGGGGTCTGGTGGCTGCCGGGGTGTGGCTTCCGCGGCAGTGCAGGCAGTTTGCCACTTATCGAGAAATTGTAAGCGCTGATGTGGTGTTAATAAGGTATTTGCCAACATGCGTGTATCGAAGGGCGTTAGCAAATGTGTTGAGAACAACTGATCGATTATGGCAGAGGTATAGCCTGACTTCAGACCATAAGTAGTTATAGCCTGCCTAGCTTCTTTTAGCAGTTTCCAATCCAGAGATTGCCATACTCTGTCTTGACCTTGCAGTACTACTGGATATGCACATGCAGGAAAATCTACAATAAATCCCTCTGTAGCTGCATTTTGCACAATAGCTCTCCACTGACCCAATATTGGGTCGATTCCCAATCCTCCCACCTCCCCATCCCGTACATTATCGGCCCGTCGTAATACGAGCTGGTTTTCGGTCGTGATGGTGTCGTCCCCTGATAATGACTGAGATGAACGAGGCGAGAAGGGTACAACGGCCAAAGGCGCTGGGGGGGCCGCTGCTGGAGGAGCCGGTGCAGGAGGGAGCGCCGCTAGGGCTGTTGGGGCCGCCGAAGTCGCTGCTGCAGTGACTGCTACCGGGGCGGGGACGGCCGTCAGGGCTGCCGGGGCGGAAATCACTGCCGCCGCCGCCGCCGCCGCCACCGCCACGGTCAGTGGTGGTATCGGTGGTGCGTCGGTCCGGGTCGCGTTGGTCGGGACCGCTGGGACCGTGAGGGCAGCCGAGACTGGTGGGACCGCTGGGGTCGCGGGGGCAGCCGAGACTGGCGGGACTGCGGCGGGCGCCGGGGCCGGGGCCGAAGCCGAGGCCGGGACTACGGCCGGGGCCGAGGCCGGGGCCGGGGCGGGCGCAGTCGCAGAAGTGCCGCAACCACGAGCCTCCAAGCGATCCATCCTGTCCAGGAGAAGCTGCAGAATGGCGCTGACGCTGTTGGGCTTCCTGCTATCGGTGCATTTGTCTTCTGAATCTGAGCTGTTGCTGGCAGCATTGGAGGAAGATGACGATGATGAGGATCGAGCACAGACTTTACTGCCTTTTTGTTGCTTTTTTGCTGCTTTGGACGGACGGCAGGTGTGGCGTCTGCTGAACGCAATGCGTGCACCAAGATGGCGGACGTGGCGTCTTCTTTCTGCATTTTTTGGCGCGCAACGACCTCCATCTTGTCTGTGGGCGTTTCCTTGGTCGGGTTGGAATTTTTATCTGTCGGTACTGACGCAGTGGTAAAAGATCTTTCTTTGCCAGAAGCAGGTAATAAAGGAGTAGCAGTTTGTGCAGAAGAACGCGTAGCCGGTAATTTATTTTGCGATTGTGGCGAGAGGGCTGTCGGGGCGGCAGACGATGTAGGGAGGGGGGGTGGGGGGGGGTGCGGAAAGTTCCGCATCTCCCTTTTTCGTCCTGGCTTCAACTAACGCCGCTGCAGCCGAATCGAGAGCAGATTTTTCTGTATTTAACGATTGCAGTGTATCTGTAACCGTTCGCCACAAGGTGCCATAGCAAAAGGCCCTTTTCGAGCCCTGAGACACCTCATCCCACAGCCGGGCTCCAATTTTGTCCCATGCTTCAGAAGTAAAAGCTTCATGTACTGTGGGGATTAGACCGTGATCCCAGGCCCAGGCTAATAGCCCTTTCAAAGTCCCAGAATCATAAGTAATACTTCTCATAGAGAGGATATCTTGGAGGACTTTCAGCACAGCCTCTTCTTCTTTACTAAGTGCTGACCCCATGTCCTCCCCCGGCCGCTCACCGGATCCTGGTGAGATTCACTTCCTTTTCGAGCACGCGCTGCTAATTTTTTCAGCACCGGGGCAGTGCTGTTCGGCCGGCTTTCCGTATCGCTCGGATGTACCTCTTTATGTTGACTCAATCAACATTGTAGGCCGAGGATCCCAAATCACGAGTTTGGGCGCCAGTTCTGGGGACGACGGAGATTGGAATCAATACGGCTGATCAATATGATCTAGTATTGTTCCTTTATTGCTTCATCATTGTTCCGTTATAAAGCAAGCATGGTGCAAAGCAGACAGTAGAGCTGACAGGCTAGTAAGGAGTGCGCAGAAGAAGTGCGTATTAAGAAAAACTTTACAACTTATATAAGCTCGGGGGGCATTGCTGGCATGGCTTCATTGGCCCCTCACGAGTGACCACACACTGTACTACTGTGGATTATTAGTTAACACGCGGGATTGTTGATATACGTGTGTGTCCTGTCATTCCAAGATAACTCTCTATGTTTATGGCTACCAGTGCCCTGCTTTGGTTACACAGTGCGGGCACAGCACTGTTCTGCTATACTGCTAGCCACTTCCGCACTCATGCTGGGCATGGCCTACCACCATGTCATGCTCTAGGCCTACACTGCCAGATCGCTCACACTGCCTGTCACAACCATTACCACAGTTTACCAGTTAAACTTATATTAACCTCCACCTTACTTAACTCTTGAGATCCACCAGTGACTCCCAAGATAGTTATAGACTCTGATCCCTGATAATTTGATGGCATTATGGTGCACTGAGTTCCTGTGTCAACCAAGGCCCTGTACTTCCGAAGTTGTGAAGTGCCAGGCCACTGGATGTACACATCCCAATAGATTCTATTATCTCTGTTATCCCTCTCCTCCCCCTGGCAGGAGGCAGGGCACCCCTAGTTATGGGGAACATGCCCACATGTGCATTGCGCACAGTGTGCAGTGTTATAACTTTTCATGTTATAACTGGAGCCACTGTTGGAGCTACTAGAGTTGCTCTGGGGAACTGTGGTAGTAACAGCTACCCTTCTGGTATTGCTACCTCGGGTTCTGCCACTTTGCAATTCCTTCAGTCTCCTGAAAAGATTAGAAGTTGGTTGGCCATCCCAGCGGTTCATGTTCTCACCAAACTGATCACACAGAGTTATCCAAATAGTTCTATGTGATTGCCTTGGTGATCTGTTTTGATTTGATCTGTTTTGGAATGACCTCCTTGGAGGACGTGTATTCCTCACAGATGAAACTTGTATCCACCTGGAGCAAGAATTGTAATAATGTCTTTGTGCCAATTGGGATATGGAATTTCTAAATTCATCCTTTAACTCTCTCATGCAATTCTCAATTTTTCCAGACAGAGTTTCAATGGCTGAAACCAAAGAAACACGTGTCATGCTATCCCCCATTTGTCTCATTTGATCACTGAATTGGCCAACCATAGGAGAAGCTCCACCATAACTTCTTGATACAATTCTGCTTGCCAGAATGTTTGCATAATTGGAAGGAGCAAGTTTGATGATCTTTTTAGCAAGACCAATACCCACATGAATGTCATCAGGATTCAGAGTTTCATGTTCACCATAGAGTATCTCCCTAACAGCAAATTCTCTCAAGCGCTTAATTCCCTCATTTATGGTAGTCCAGGGTTTAGGATTCCATGGAAGATCATCTCGGGAAGGGTATCTCAGGGCAACCGCCATTAAAAGGCGTATCCACAGATTAACCTTACCAAGAACCCTGTCTAGATGTCTATCTATTCCGTTATCCCTCGAGGGAGTTCCTAACTGAGCTGCTGACTTGTCTCCAACTCTTAGAGGTGGAGCACCTGTATCATAACACCTACTAAGCTGCCCTGGTGTAGTCTTTACGGACATTTCTTGGCTCCTCCCTCTGAGACGAACAGTCAGTTATGTCATCTTGTAACTCATCCCCCTCAACTGGTTGCCCTAATAATCCTCCTGCCATTTTCTCAAGGATCTCTTTAAGCTGAGAACCACCTTTGCCAGCTCCTTTCCTAGCTGCATCTCTATCCTGCCTTGCTCTTACTAGGTTAGCTAGATCTTTAAAACAAATCTTCTCTTCCTCCTCAGCAGGATTTCTTAGAGTAGAGGGCCCCTCACCAGGATCAGTCTCCAACTCTTCTTCTCCATCTTTGCCCTTTCCAGCTCTAGTCTTTAAAACAGCCACCTTAACTGGAGCTGTGTTTGAATTTATAGCCACCTTAATAGAAGCTGACAGGTCCTGAGATAAATCAGCTGCTGGGGCAGTGACTTCCGGTCCCACCGAGAGAGTGGGCGGAAATGACGTTGTTCCGTTAATGGCCGACGGAGAAGAAGGAGGAGGAGAAGGAGTAGGCGCCATGTTGATACCAGCCGCCGCCCTTGGCAGCTTGCCAGAATCAGCAGCAAAGTCATTTAGGGCAGCCTTTCCAATTAACTTCTTAGCTTTCTTTTTTAACTGACACAGATTCTCCACACTCCTCATCACTAGATGTCTCTGGGACTGACCCAGAGGCACGGCATTTTCTCTTTGATCTAGTTTTAATAACAAAACACGGTCTGGATATCTTCCTCTCTCGCCGCAAAGAAAACAGGAGATACACGTTAATTATCACCGAGAGCAGGATTATACATATGAAATAAATGACCTTCCTAAAGTTACTCTCTCCGGCGGAATCTTAAAACCCTTTATCTCAATTGGGAGAGTGGTGGAGGTAACATTTCTGTATCTTGCTGGCCATAATAAATCAATACATTTTCCATACCATAATCTAACTCTATACATAACGCACAGATAAATTGTCCGCACCAAATATTTGCCCAGGTAATCCAAAATCAAACCTAAACAATATCTGTACACCAGAGCCCCAAAAATTGAAAAGAATAATTGCTCTACAAACCACAACACCTTCATGTTTGCTAATTCAGCTAGAGAACACTAAATCAATCAAGTAATAAATTAAGCTAATTATCTGCCCCACGTTGGGCACCAAGAAAAAAAAAATGTCGTAGGGTTGGGGGAAAAGCCAGGCCCTCCCCCCCCCACTGTGAATAGAGAGAAGAAAATTGAAGGGAAAGGAAAAAAACTCTCAGCTGAATTAGCAAAGCAGTGGAGCTGTATATTTACAAAGCAATATAGGATATGCAGGGGAATATATATACAGAATTTACAGTATTTACAATATATACAGAAATATACAACAAAGTAGCACAGAAATGAGAGTTCCCCCCTCTGCTGAGGGGGTTCCCCACCTCTGCTCCCCCTTCTCTCCCCCTTTCCCCAGAGAGGGTTAGAAAGAGAGAAAAGAGAAAAAAATTAGAACCAGTTATGTGTTAATTGGAAAGCAGTTAATACAGGTCTTGCAGTTTATCAGTTTCAAGGTCAAGTCTTGGCCGAAAGCCCAGAACGCTGTGAGCTGCAAAGGCACCGAAGGAGGGGAGACAGACTGACCAGAAAAGTGCAGGAATGCCCAGGATACCCTGCTGCACTCCCAGTTCAGAAGGTGCTTCCTCCCACTCTACCAATGAAATTAGTTTAGATCCGTCTTTTCGTTTACAAACATCCGACTACCATATTCCCTTTCTTAAGGGGACAGCCTCAAACGGTCACAGAGACTGACCATGGAGTACCTTGGCCTGAATGAAGTGACTCCTCCGATCAGCGCTGCGGTGCCGGACATGCTGGAGCTGCAGTACGAGCTGGAATCGAAGGCAGCCAAGTGGTATGCCACAATTGACATTGCTAATGCCTTTTTCTCCATTCCCATTGCAGAAGAATGCCGGCCACAGTTTGCTTTCACCTGGAGGGGAGTACAGTATCAATGGAATCGGTTGCCTCAGGGCTGGGTCCATAGCTCAACCATCTGCCATGAGGTGATCCAGACTGCCTTAGAGGAGGGTGGAGCCCCTAAGCATCTGCAGTTCATCGATGACATCATCGTATGGGGTGAGATAGCAGAGGAAGTTTACCAGAAGGGTAAGAGGATAATCAACATCCTGCTGGAGGCTGGCTTTGCCATCAAGAGAAGCAAGGTGAAAGGGCCTGCCAGGGAGATCCAGTTCCTGGGTGTTCAATGGCAGGATGGCCGTCACCCCATCCCTCAGGAGGTGGTGAACAGGGTAGCCACTATGGTGCAGCCCACGAACAAGAAAGAGACACAGTCCTTTTTGGGGCTTGTGGGCTTCTGGAAAATGCACATTCCCGGGTACAGTCAACTTGTGAAGCCTCTCTTCCATGTAACAAGGAAGAAAAATGATTTTGTGTGGGGACCTGAGCAGCAGGTGGCGTTTGACCAGATCAAACGAGAGGTGGTCCATGCTATGGCTCTGGGACCTGTTCGAACTGGGCCAGAGATCAAGAATGTGCTGTACACTGCGGCCGGTGAGAATGGTCCTACATGGAGCTTGTGGCAGAAGGCTCCTGGTGAAACCAGGGGCAGGCCCCTAGGTTTCTGGAGTAAGGGGTACAAAAGCTCTGAGGCCAACTACACCGCGACAGAGAAGGAAATCCTAGCTGCCTATGAGGGCGTCTGGGCTGCCTCTGAGGTAATTGGGACTGAGTCACCCCTATTTGTAGCTCCGAGGCTTCCAGTCCTGACCTGGATGTTCAAAGGGAGAGGCTCAACCCCACATCATGCCACAGATGCTACCTGGAGTAAGTGGATGGCCCTGATAACTCAGCGAGCTCAGATGGGGAACTTCGAACACCCTGGCATAGTGGAAGTGATCACCAACTGGCCAGAGGGTGCTGACTTTGGAATGCCACCAGAGCAGACAGTGACCCGTGCTGAGGAGGCTCCCCCATATAATGATCTCCCTGACATCGAGAAGGACTATGCTCTATTTACAGATGGGTACTGCCGGCTTGTAGGAAGCAAGCAGAGATGGAAGGCAGCTGTCTGGAGCCCAACAAGGCAAGTGGCAGAAGCAAGGGATGGAGAAGGCGAATCCAGTCAGTACGCAGAGCTAAAAGCTGTCCAGCTGGCCCTGGATATAGCAGAACGAGAGAACTGGCCAGTGCTGTACCTCTACACAGACTCCTGGATGGTAGCCAATGCCTTGTGGGGGTGGCTGAAGGAATGGAGGAGGAACAGGTGGCAGAGAAAAGGGAAGCCTGTTTGGGCTGCTGACCTGTGGCAAGACATCGCTGCACACCTGGACAGGCTGCCAACCAAGGTACGGCACATCGATGCACACATCCCCAAGAGCAGAGCCACAGAGGAGCACAAGCACAACCACCAAGCAGACCTGGCTGCTAAGATCTCCCAAATAGACTTGGACTGGGAACACAAGGGCGAGCTGTTCTTAGCTCTCTGGGCCCATGACTGTAGGACGACGGAGATTGGGAATCAATACGGCTGACCAATGTGATCGAGTATTGTTCCTTTATTGTTCCAGTGTTGCAGGCCGATGGTGCAGGCCTGAGGTGCAGGCCTATGGAGCAGGCCTGTAGTGCAAGTATAGCACTGTGAAGTGTAGAAGAAACAGGAGACAGGAAAGGCAGAAGAAGTGCGTAGCAAGGCAACTGCTACAACTTATATAAACTCGGAGAGCCTCGTTGGCACAGCTCCATTGGTTCCCTATGAGTGACCACACATTGCACTGTTACAGATTATTGGTCCAACTACTAATAACACAACAAGGTTGTTGATGCAGGTGCATGTCCTGTTGTCCCAAGATAACTGTCCATGTTTATAGCTACCAGTGTCTTGTTTTAGTTACATGCTGCAGGCACAGCACTGTTTTGCTACACTGCTAGCTGATTCTGCATTTATGCTGAGCATGGCCTACCATCATGTCAGGCTCTAGGCCTGCACTGCCAGATTGCTCACACTGCTCGTCGCTGGCATTGCCACAAATCCCCCTTTTTGTTTTTGTGAGCAATCTGGTCATGGGAGTTGTTCTCATCCCATACAAGATGCTACTGCAAACACAGAAGCAAGCAAGGTAAAGCTAAGCTGTGTAGCAAAAGCAAGAGTTCTGTAGTGCAGCATGTCTAACAGACTGGTGTAACCCATACAAGGCACAACGCTTAAGTTGAACTACTTACAATGCTCTACAGAGCTGGCATAATACATGGTCAAAGATAACAAACATTGTAAAGAAGGACTTAGATCTTAACAGTTCCGATCTTTACATTTCACTCCTCTTATTGACAGAGAAGACTTGATTATGCCTGAATGCATTGCACACAGAGATTGAGGCACAAATGCAATCCTTAGCACTGTCTTTTGCAATCTGCTTTAGGATTATGTTGCATCTTTATTTTCTCTAGGATGGTCAAAAATCATGAATTGTTTAATGGTAGCAAGATTTCTTTAATCTGTAAAGGTAGATCTGGCCAGGCTCTAGCTTCACAGACAGAAAACTTGCAGGCAAACAGCAAGAGCAAAAAGAGCTTCATTGCATTGCCCAATATAAAATTACACATAATAATGTGGTTTTGCTCATCCTAGTAATTCTGATCTCTTAATGTTCACACAACAGTAAAGCAGTCACGATACAGTTAGATGTTTTCTGTTGACATCTTGGTTTATCGTGACCGTCATTCTGGTCAGTGCTAAGCAGGTTTGCTTTTTTTCTTTTTTTTTTTTTTTTTTTTAATAATCCCTACTAAGCAAAATGTAAAGATGAAACTGTATCCTCTAGGATGTCTACATTCAGAGGCACACTTAGTTAACAAGAGAGAATACAAAGTTATCAAGCAACCACAATATTCAATCCTAATTCACATGATGCTGTGGTACATTCTTCTGAGTGATGCTGTTTGATCCCAGATGATCATAGCAGTTGTTGTGATCGATGTTCGACTGCATGGGAAATGCTGTGTCCTCGTGGTCTTGATTCTTCCGCCGTTGTTTGTTGCGATGATTGCAGTTAGCAGAAAAGAAGGCTTGAGGTGACCTGATCGTGGCCATCCAGTATCTGAAGAGAGCCTACAAGAATGCTGGGGAGGGACATCCTAGCATGTCAGGAAATTACAGGACTAGGGAGAATGGAACAAGGCTGGGGATGGGAAGATTCAGGCTGGATGTGAAGAAGAAATTCTTCACTGTGAAAGTGGTGAAGCCCTGGAATGGGTTGCCCAAGGAGATGACCGAGGCCCCATGCCTGGAGGTGTTTAAGACCAGGCTGGACGAGGCTCTAGCCTGCCTGATCCAGTGTGAGATGTCCCTGCCCATGGCAGTGGTTGGAACTAAATGATCCTTGTGGTCCTTTCCAACCTTGACTCATTCCACGAGTCTATGATTCCACAGATTTTCGAACTAATTTTGAGTGTTTTTTGTTTGCTTTTAATGTGAGCTATTTTTAAATTTGTAATTAATTTTTTGCTTCATTTCTTTAATATTTTGAAATCTACTTTCAATAAATCTATTTCATTTTTGTTTATGTGGATTTATGGGTTTTTTAATTATTTTTTACATGTTTGCAATTGTTTTTATTTAATTTTTTAATTTATTTTCATTTCAATTTTGGTTTTGTAAATTATTTTTATAGTTTTTTTTTTCTTTTTAATTCTAACTTGAGTTGTTTCATGCTTTATGTTGAATGTATTTCTTTTATTATTTATTTTGTTTCTTTTTGTTATTTTATTTAATTTTTAGTTATTATTTTCTATTGTGAATTTATTATTTTGATATGTTTAATATTTTGACTTTTAATCTAGTTCTTTTGTCTAATATTTAATTAATTTCAAATTTTGTTTTTAAATTTATTTCTATACTGTTTTAATGTGGTTTTTTCTTCATTGCATTTTATTTTTTTTTTATCTGCACTTTTTAATTATTTTTTGTTAACTTTTTTTGTTTGTTAATTTTAATCTAATTTTGATATAATTTTATTCAATTAATTTTTGTTATTTTGTATTTTAATTTTTCTTTGTTCTTTAAATTTTTATTATTATAACTTACTTTTTGTCATTTTTTATTTATTTCTTTTTTACCTTCTTTATTATAATTTTTATTTTGTTATTGTAATTTTTTAATCTGTATTTTAATTTGTTATTCTAATCAATTTTTTCTTTTCATTTCTTTTACTTTTGTAATTTCTTTTTCTTTTTATCTAGTGTTTAATAGTTTATTTTTTATCTTATATTCTTTATTGTAATTAATTTTTATTTTCCATGTTTATTTTATCTAATCTATTTTATATTCTAATTTTAATTTTTACTTTTTTATTATATTTTTTAACCTTTTCTATTAATTCTTTTTTATTATCATTTTTCATTTTAATTTTCTCGATTTTTTCTTTGTATAATTTTTTGTTTGTTTTAATCTAGTAGTCTTGATAATCCTTATTTTCATTTTTTTGCTAACAATTCTTATGTCTTTTTCTGTTAATAGCTATTCTGTGTTAGTAATCCTTATGATTTTTCAATGTGTCATATTTGTTTTTAATATTTTCTTTTTGTTGTTGTTTTTTTTTTTTTTTATTACCATTCTGTTATTTAGTACTCTATGTTTTGTATCCAGAGTTTTTGTGCTTTTGTTATATATTTCTATGGGGTTTTTTTTGTTGTTTAACTTTTTGGTTTTGCTTTTTTTAAAATTTTTTTGTATTTTTTTTCTAGCCTATGTCTAAGAAGGAAATATAAAGACATTACCTTAGCTAAGGAATACTTTTTTTAAAATGAATACCTATTTACTACAAGTCTTAACTATATTACATGGAGCTCCTTTGAAATGCCATGGCACACAACTAAGAAGGTTCGAACCAAAAGAAATCTTACAATGTGAACTCATTACTAAGTACTTACACCTTACTACAATTATTATATACTAGGTATCTGTAAAAACCAAATGCTTACCATTCATTATGCTTACCAGGAAAACTTAGCAAATATCTAAATAACAAATCTCTTAAGGACATTGCAATCAGAAATTAAGAAATTATCACTGTAACTTTAAATCAGAGCAGAGCTTTGGTTGGCAAGAGTAGTACTAGAAAATCCTCCCTTTTCTGGGGGTGGGGGTAAGGGTGGGTGGCCAGCAAGGTGTGACCTAGTTGCTATTGTTTCTGTATTAGGGCCTTAACGACTTGCAGCCTATCGTGTCTGAACGACCATTGTTCCACCCATACTGGATTATGTGTTTTCCATTTTAATTTGTGGGTTGGTTGCTGACCAGTAGCCACTACAAAGAAGGAACGGTAACAAGTTTTGCTCCTAGTTGACTTAAGGCATATCAGCCCAATAGAGCAACTGGAAGGGTTAACATAGTTTCATAGTTTCATTCAGGGTTGGAAGGGACCACAAGGATCATCTAGTTCCAACCCCCCTGCAATGGGCAGGGACACCCCACACTAGAGCAGGCTGGACAGAGCCTCATCCAGCCTGCTCTTAAACACCCCCAGGGACGGGGCCTCGACCACCTCCCTGGACAACCCATTCCAGGGTTTCACCACTCTCATGGTGAAGAACCTCCTCACATCCAGCCTGAATCTCCCCACCTCCAGCTTCATTCCATTCCCCCTAGTCCTATCACTACCTGATATCCTGAGAAGTCCTTCCCCAGCCTTCCTATAGGCCCCCTTCAGATACTGGAAATCCACAATTAGGTCACCTCGGAGCCTTCTCTTCTGCAGACTGTACAGCCCCAACTCCTTCAGTCTGTCCTCATAGGAGAGGTGCTCCAGCCCTCTGATCATCCTCGTGGCCCTTCTCTGGACACGTTCCAGCACCTCCACATCCCTCTTGTAATAGGGGCTCCAGAACTGGATACAGTACTCCAGGTGGGGTCTCACCAGGGCTGAGTAGAGGGGGAGGATCACCTCCCTCGACCTGCTAGCCACACTTCTCCTGATGCAGCCCAGGATCTGATTGGCTTTGCGGGCTGCAAGTGCACACTGAGAGCTCATGTTGAGCTTTTTGTCCACCAGCACCCCCAAGTCTCTCTCCTCAGGGCTACTTTCCAGCCAGTCACTGCCCAGCCTGGATTTGTGCCTGGGATTGCCTCGACCCAGATGCAGGACCCTGCACTTGCTCTTATTGAACTTCATGAGGTTGGCCTGTGCCCACCTCTCCAGCCTGTCAAGGTCCCTCTGGATGGCCTCCCTTCCCTCCAGCGTGTCTGCTGCATCACACAGCTTGGTGTCATCAGCAAACTTGCTGAGGGTGCACTCAATGCCGCTGTCCATGTCCCCCACAAAGATGTTGAATAAGACAGGTCCCAGGACTGATCCCTGAGGGATTCCACTTGTCACTGGCCTCCACTGGGACATGGAGCCATTGACAGCCACTCTTTGGGTGCGGCCATCAAGCCAGTTCCTTATCCATCTAGTGGTCCACCCATCAAACCCATGTGTCACCAGTTTGGAGACCAGGATGTGGTGTGGGACAGTGTTGAAGGCTTTGCTCAGGTCCAGGTAAACGACATCAGTTGCTCGCCCCTCATCTATTAATTTTGTCACCTGCTCATAGAAGGCCACCAGGTTGGTCAGGCAGGATTTGCCCTTGGCAAAGCCATGCTGACTGTTCCCAATCACCTCTTCACTATTCTTTTGAGCGAGTAGTGACTCCAGGAGGATCTGTTCCATGATCTTTCCAGGCACAGAGGTGAGACTGACTGGCCTGTAGTTCCCTGGTTCCTCCTTCTTGCCCTTTTTGAAGATGGGGGCAATGTTTCCCCTTTTCCAGTCTGTGGGGACTTCACCAGACTGCCAGGACTTTTGAAATATAATAGAGAGGGGTTTAGCAACCTCATCTGCCAGTTCTCTCAGTACCCGTGGGTGTAACCCGTCGGGTCCCATGGACTTGAACACTTTCAGGTTCTTCAGGTGATCACGAACCTGATCTGCACTTACAATGGGCAGTTCTTCCTCCCCGTCCCTGGCTTTGACTTCCATAACATCAGGAGTGTGGCTAGAGGCCCTTGCAGTGAAGACTGAGGTAAAGAAGTTATTAAGTACCTCAGCCTTTTCCTCATCACATGTGACCATGTCACCATTTTCCTTTCTGAGGGGCCCCACACCTTCCCTAGTCTTCTTCTTCCCATTAATATACCTGTAGAAGTTCTTAGTATTCCCTTTAATCTCCCTGGCTAGATTCAACTCAAACTCTGCTTTGGCTTTCCTAACCAGGACTCTTGCTGCTCGGGCAGCTTCCTTGTATTCCCCCTGTTCTACCTGTCCTTCCCTCCACTTCCTGTAGAGTTTCCTTTTAAGTAATAGTGTGTCCAGTAGCTCCTTGCCCATCCAGGCAGGCCTCCTAGCATTCTTACCTGCTTTTCTCTTTGTTGGTACACAGAGCTCCTGGACACAGAGGAGGTGGTCCTTGAATACTGACCAGCTGTCCTGGGTCCCTCTTCCCTCCAGGGCTTTGTCCCACGACACTTTGGCTAGCAGATCCCTGAAGCGATCAAAATCTGCATGCCTAAAGTCTAGGGTCGTGAGCTTGGAATACTTCCTCCTGATTGCCCTGAGGATGTTAAATTCAACTGCTTCATGGTCACTGCAGCCAAGGCCGTCTATGAGCCTCACATTGCTTACCAGCCCTTCCCTGTTGGTGAGAACAAGGTCCAGCATAGCACCATTTCTTGTTGGTTCCTCCACCATTTGGAGGAGGAAGTTGTCTTCTATGCAGTCCAGGAACATCCTGGATTGCTGGTGCCTTGCTGTGTTGTCCCTCCAGCAGATATCCGGGTGGTTGAAATCACCCATGAGGACCAGGGCTTGTGACCTGGAAGCTGCTTCTATTTGCCTATGGAGGGCCTCATCTGCTTGGATCTGCTGGTCAGGTGGCCTGTAGGAGACCCCCACAGTAATATCTTCTTCCCCTGTCCTGCCTTTAATTTTGACCCATACACTCTCAACTAGCTTATCATCCCTCCCCAGTTGGAGCTCCACTGATTCCAACTGGCTATTGACATAGAGGGCAACACCTCCTCCTCTCCTTCCCTGCCTATCCTTCCTAAAGAGTTTATACCCATCTATGCCTACATCCCAGTCATGGGATTCATCCCACCAAGTTTCAGTAACAGCCACTATGTCGTGGCATCCCAGCAGCACAGTGGCCCTTAACTCATCCTGTTTGTTGCCCAAGCTGCGCGCATTCGCATAGAAGCACTTCAGCTGGGCTGGCCCTGTCCTCCTCTTGTGCCAAATCCCCTCGGTTTCCACAGAATGTCCTGGTGGATCATTTGTGGCTTGCACGGTCTTACAGTGATTGATTTGCTCTAGTTAAAAGCTAATTGCACTGGCTCTTTGCTAACCCAGGTTGTTTGGATACCTTTTAAACACATGACTTCAACATTTGCCATGAGCAATGGCTAGTGACCATTCCGTTTATGACTAGGTATAATGATGACATCGTCTCCAGTATCCATAATAATTGAAAATTGTATAATTTGTCCACAAGGGTGTCTGACAGATACAATCTGTTCCAGTTTTCCCTTTTGGATTTTTAGGGCTAATAAGGTATTAGGCATATCGGTGGAACCTGAGCCTTCTTGCCCTTGGATTCTGTTAGAAGTTTTAGGCACTTGGGACTGAGATGGTATTAGCTAAGCAATTTCTGTCCCAACAAGAGTGCTAACAGGAGAGGCAATGGTATAGAGCATAATTTTCATAGCCCAGTCATAATCAGAATGTATTGAACCAGGAATTATAAGAATGCCCTGTCTAAAGATAGACTGTCGTCTGCCAATTAACAGAGCACAGGGTCTGTGACCCAAAGGACCATGCCGGTTAAACTCGACAGCGCTTTGTGGATTCAAAAGGAGATATGCGGCTGTTGTCAGGTCCGCTGTGCGCTGCCAGAGGGGGCTGGGGGGGGGGGGGGGAAGAGGGGGGAGGGGGCGCAGTCCAAGGACCCTGGTTTGGTGTCGTCGTGCGGGGTATATTCACACTGCAGGAGCAGCTTCTGCGACGATCTCGAGTAAAATGATTAGATCCTTTCGAGTCTGTCCAACAGTCAGACACTTTAAGGTACCTAGGTTTCTCAGAGGCACGATGATTTCAGGACTGCTTCTATGGCCGTGGCTAGATTCATTGCTGCTTGTCGGTGCCTTCATTCGTTGTAGTCCTGCAGTCATGAGGCAGTGGCACCTGTTGATAACATGCTGAGAACCTGTTTAGTTTCTTCATTAGCATTGTCAAATGCCAAAATATCCACATTTCTACCTTCATATCGTGAGTCAGGTCTGAATTAGTATTGAATGCCGTATGTAAGGGATGGTATTGACAAAGGAACCAAGTGTCCCTGTTAGACCCTGCTCAGTAATAAGAAACACAGGATCAGAGTTATTGTCCTGGATGGTGGACCACCCTTTGATCACTACATCCTGACTTAATTGCAAAACCTTGTCAGGAAGCTGCAATTGTTGATAAGATCTGGCAAAGATCTCGCCCCAATGAGATGGCTAATGGTGACACCTCGTAGAGTCTGCTGGCTGCCGGGGCATGGCTTCTCAGGCATTTGCAAATGAATTGTCAGTTAATTGAGGAGTTGCAAGGGCTAAGACGGTGTGACTTTCAAGTCTGCTTGCTGCTGAAACTCAGACAGCACTGTCTTATGATGTAACTTTTTTGTTGCAATCAGAATACCATCCATAGTCTTATAGATGTCACAAGTCTATGTCACAATGATTTTGTTTAAGTGGGAAGAGAGTGCCTTCGGGCTACCCATTGATATCGGTGGGTGGAGTCTGCCTTAATCGATGACTCAGTAGATGCAGACTTTGTTAAGTCCTCCGAGTGTGAGCAAATTGTAAAGAAAACGATCCTTCAAATGAATAATAATCAGGTCCCAATTTGTGGGGACTGGGAGTTGGGAGGCCAGGTTGTAAGGCACCCATCTCCTCCATGATCGCTCTCAGACCTCGTAATAAACACCGTTTGCTGACATACGTGTGTCAAAAGGGATTAACAAATGTGTTGAAAACAACTAATTGATTACAGCAGTGGTGTGTCCTGACTGTAGCCCATAGGTAGCTATAGCTTGTCTAGCTTCTGTTAAAGAACATTAGTCAGTTCAGATTACCATAGTCATTGTTAACCTTCTCCATCAGTGACTACATTTCCCACAATACCTTTCCACCAGCTCAGCGGGACAGTTCCGTGTCCCTCCCACCTCCCGATCGCCCCATCGGGACTCAATTGAAATCTCCGTCCGAGGCTATACTCTGATGATAATGACTGGAATGTAGGGGGCGGGGGGGTGTAGCGCAGTTGAAACCGCTGGGGGGAAGGGGCCGCTGGAGCCGTTCCTGCCGCTGCTGTGGGGGTGGCTGTTGCCGGGGCCGCTGTTGTCGGCGGTGCGTCGGTCGATGCCGCTTGATCGGAGCCGCTGGTACTCGCGGGGGCCATGGGGGGTCGTGGGAGGCGTCTCCAGGAGAATTGCCAGAGTGTGGGGGCGCCGTTGAGGTGGGCGCTGCCGGGGTGAGCGCTGCCGGGGTGGTGGGGGCCACCATCGGGGCGGCTGGGGCTCGCGGCGGGGCGGGGGTGCAAAAATGCCGTGATCGCGAGCCTGCAAGCGCTCCAGGAGTTCTAGGGGAGAGATCGCGCTGTCCGGCTCCCAAGGCCAAGCCATCGCTGGCAGTATCAGGAAGATGTTCATGAGGGGGATCGAAAACGCCAAACGCCGAGCCGCAGGTTTTGCCGCTTGCTTTTTTTTTTTTCTTTTTTTTTTTTTTTTTTTTTTTTACTGGGTTTCTCCGCTGGGCGCGGGTGGCTGTGGCGGTGTGTTAATAAACACGGTGTGCTAGCCAAGATGGCGGAGGTGCCGTCTCCTTTGTCTAATTCTTAATGCCTAGCGACCTCCATTGTGATTTCGCACGCCTTATCAGTTCGATCAGGATTCGCTTCTGCCGCTATTGACGTGGCAGGAGCAGATTTTTCCGCGCAAAAGGACGGTAATAGAGAGCCGCGATTCGTGTAGAAGGAGTAGCGGGCAATTGAAATTGAGGAGGATGCTGACGGAGCGGTAGACGATGTGCAAGGAGAGACGGGGGGGGGGCGGAGGGCGGGGAGTGCCTTCCGAGTCTCTCTTTCTCGTCTCGGTTAAAACCAAACGCCGCAGCAGCTGAATCGGGAGTAGCCTGCTCTGCTTTTTTTCGATTGCAATGTCCTTGACGATCCGTCACACGGTGCTATAGCGAAAAGCTGCTTTTTTAAGCATTTAGCACCTCATCCCACAGCTGGGCTGCAATTTCGTCCCATGCTTCGGAAGTAAAAGCTTATTGCCGTGGGGATGACTCTGGGCACAGGCTAATAGCCCTTTTACGATCCCAGAATTGCCAGTAATACCTCTCACAGAGAGGATAGGTGGAAGGCGTTTATCACAGCCTCTTCTGTGGTGGCGTGCTTCCCCTTGCCTCTCCCCAGTCGCTCACCGGGCCAGGGTGAGATTCGCTTCCTTTGTGAGCGCGCGCGCGCGCGCTGCTAATTTTTCCAGCACCGGGGCAGTGCTGTTCGACCGGCTTTCCGTATCGCTCGGACGTACCTCTCTCTGCTGAGTCGATCAGTATTGTAGTCCGAGGATCCCTTGTCCACGAGTTCAGGTTTATTCGGGCGCCAGATGTAGGACGACGGAGATTGGGAATCAATACGGCTGACCAATGTGATCGAGTATTGTTCCTTTATTGTTCCAGTGTTGCAGGCCGATGGTGCAGGCCTGAGGTGCAGGCCTATGGAGCAGGCCTGTAGTGCAAGTATAGCACTGTGAAGTGTAGAAGAAACAGGAGACAGGAAAGGCAGAAGAAGAAGTGCGTAGCAAGGCAACTGCTACAACTTATATAAACTCGGAGAGCCTCGTTGGCACAGCTCCATTGGTTCCCTATGAGTGACCACACATTGCACTGTTACAGATTATTGGTCCAACTACTAATAACACAACGAGGTTGTTGATGCAGGTGCATGTCCTGTTGTCCCAAGATAACTGTCCATGTTTATAGCTACCAGTGTCTTGTTTTAGTTACATGCTGCAGGCACAGCACTGTTTTGCTACACTGCTAGCTGATTCTGCATTTATGGCCTACCACCATGTCAGGCTCTAGGCCGGCACTGCCAGATTGCTCACACTGCTCGTCGCTGGCATTGCCACACATGACACTTCTGGCCACCAAGGGAGAGATGCCACATACCGGTGGGCTCGCGACAGATCCGTGGACATCTCTATGGAGGCCATCTCACAGGTCATCCATGAGTGTGACATCTGTGCTGCCATCAAGCAGGCCAAGCGCATGAAGCCTCTGTGGTATGGGGGGAGATGGTCGAAATATAAATATGGAGAGGCCTGGCAGATAGACTACATCACCCTTCCTCGGTCTCACAGTGGCAAGCAGTACGTACTGACCATGGTGGAGGCAAGTACAGGGTGGCTGGAGACCTATCCAGTACCTCATGCCACTGCTCGCAACACCACCCTGGGCCTAGAGAGACATATCCTGTGGAGACACGGCACCCCCGGGAGGATTGAATCAGACAATGGAACCCACTTCAGGAACCATCTCATAAGGGACTGGGCAAAGGAACATGGGATTGAGTGGATTTACCACATCCCATACCATGCACCAGCTGCAGGGAAGATCGAGCGCTACAATGGCTTGCTAAAGACCACCCTAAAAGCCATGGGGGGTGGAACTTTCAGGAACTGGGAAAAGCACCTAGCTCAAGCCACTTGGTTAGTGAACAGCAGAGGATCTGTGAACCGAGCTGGTCCTGCCCAGTCCGACCTGCTGCAAACAGTGGATGGAGATGGAGTTCCTGTGATTGCTGAGAAGAACCTGCTGGGGAAGTCAGTGTGGGTTTTCCCTGCTGCTGGTGGGGGCAAACCAACCCGAGGGGTGGTCTCGGCTGAGGGGCCTGGTCACACGTACTGGGTTATGTTAGAAACTGGGGACAGTCAGTGTATCACACAGCAGAATGTGGTTCTGGCTGAGAGGGGATGAACTCAGAGGCGGCAATGCTCATCAATGTAATTATGTGAATAGTTATAAGTTGTTCTAAGTTTCTCCATCCTAGCTAATACCAGCCTAGCATCCAGGACCCAACGTACCCACTGGACACCAACCCAAAGAGCTCCTGCATCATCTCACCTGCACCTGTTCCTGATGTCCTTACAGCAACGGACTGTTCCCTATGTCCCTACAGCAATGGACTGTTCCTGATTTTTTTTCTTTCCCTTTCAAAGATAGACTGATTCTTGATTCTTCTCCACATGCCTGCCCAGTTCAAGCACCACCTACAATGACCATCACCGGAGAGAGAGAGAGACTGCCCTGGGAGAGAGCGAGCCGGGATAACAAGGGACTTGCACCAAGGATTCAAGTACCACATGTCAAGATTGCATGAAGGGGCTATGGCAGAAGGGAGGAAGTGGAACAGAGGGGTGGATTGTGGTGGGTTAACGCCTTTTTCTGAAAACAAAAGAAGAAAGCAGGGTGGAGGGCTCGCGGGTACTTTACCCTCCCTGCAGGGCGTTTCCCCTGGGAAAGCTGAGTCTGTTCCACTCCCCCCTCCCTGCCCAGCTAGGGTATAAAAGGCAGGACATCATAGCTGTTGGATCTCCTTTTTGGCTCCTGCCTCTGCTGGATGAGAGCTACTGCAGCTGCCCTCCTGCTCCTCAGCCACGTGGCCAGACCTGATCCTTTTCCCTGCTGCCTCCTCACCTCCTCAGACAAAGGCTGGTTTTGTATTATTCTTTTCTGTCCCCCTCCCATCCGTTCTTGTTCCTTGCCCTTGTGAACCTTTTTTTTTCCTGTTATTGTCACATATATAATTTGAAGAAAAATTATTCGCCTCTCTACTTCCAAGCTGACTCCAGATTGTTGTTTAGTGGATTTGCTCCTTACCCTTTTTTTTTTCCCTCTCCCTGTTTGGCGGGGGGGGGGAAGTGGGGAAGAGATTCTCAGCCTTTTCCCCATTTGAGCTTTTAACTCTCAATTAAGGCTCAAACCACTACACATACCAGACCAAGCTCTTATTGATAGCATTGCTTTTAAGTGTTAGCTACCCATAGCTGACACTATACATGCTGCACTCCCAGAAGTCAGAGCCCACATCCCATCCACAAAATTAATTATGCCTGAAAAGGAAAAGAAAAAGTTTCAGAAAGGCAGCAGAGAAAGGGTTTCTGAAAGGAGAAGAAAGTATGAGGGGTGAAATCCTGGCCTTCTCATACTGGGAGCCTTTCTATTAGTTTCATCTCTTTCCTGGGCTGCAGTGAGCAATGCTTGCTGAGCCTTTGTCCTTTAGAGGAAGCAGCTGCCCACAGATGAGCACTGAAAGCCTGAGGAAATCTGGTCACACTGCTCGTTTCAACTGTTTTTTCAGGTGGTAATTTTTTCTTCATGAAAGATGAAGTCCTGGGGACACAGACAGCCTTCCAACAGTGCATGAGAATATGAAACAATGTGTGGCAATAAGTGAAAGAAGTGTCTAGGACCTGGGATGGTAAAGCTAGAAGCCAGACTTGCAGAGGTGCACCTGGTCAACCACAGTCCTTCCATGCCCCTTGGCTAACAGTCTGGCTATAGGCCCAGCGTACTCCCCCAAATTCAGACTGCCATTGTAAATTCAGAGATGAAAGCTAACCCAGTCACCACCCATGAGAGTCCAACAGCTAGGACAGAAACATCAGTGTTATCACTGCTACCAGTGCAAAGGCGTGGAGAGGTGTTTTCAAACCAGCCCACACTCGTCCTTCACAAGCAACTTTCACCAAGAAACCAGTTTTTCTGAAACAACTTTCTACATTATTTCTGTGAGGGATTTGTTTGCTCAAGAAACCAGAATAAAATTCTTAAAGTTTTCTCTGCAGTTACTCTACTGCCCGTTAATGCTCAATACAAATTACAAAGCTCAGAATTGTCGATTAATGCAAAGACTCAAATTCAAAGTAAGGGGGGAAAAAAAGCATCCTGGCAATCGTATAGCCACCAGTGAAACTGGAGGAAACCCTATCATATGAATCATTTAAAAATAAGATCAGTCTGGAAACAGCACTGGAAAATGTACCATGGGGAACAGACTTGTATTGGCGGGGGAATGAACAGGATGAGCTAATCCTGTAGGTCTCTTCCATCTCTAGTTTCTGAGGGCCCAGTCCTCAAGGGACCTTGCAGGTTGGGCTCATGCCATGTCAGATTGCTTCAAAGAGTATTAATACCAGAGGTGCATTAAAACTAGGACTAGCATAGATTCGCTGTTAGCACAGATTTACTGTTTAACTTGACACACAGTAAGCACCTTTTCAAAGATCTCCCAGGCAATAAGACCTAGCCTAAAAGGTCAGAGTGATTTTGGAAACAATTCATGAAGGGTATTTGAGAAAGCATCTTTTCTTTGACCAGACCAGAGGCTCAAGGCTCAAAATCCCTATCTGATACTGTTTCTGTTTGGAGCTGGGATTTTGGTACACTGTATTGTTAGAGACAAGGTCCAGCTGTGAAGTTTGGAGCTGGAGTCAGTCTACTATAGTATCTGTTTACATCCAGAAATTTGGGTTGGGATGTTATCTAGTCAGAATATACTGGCAACCTGCCTCATCCTATTCAAAACAAATGCTCTGGATATTCCTAAGTCCAAACATCAATAAGAAACCTTTTTGGGAGAAGATGATTGTGAGAGACTAAAAGTTGGCTCTCCTGGTGTGACTCAACAAAGATAAAATCACTTGCTGCTTCCCTGAGAGAATAGCTGATATGTGTTGGGCAGAGCCACTGGAAGGAAGGTGCAAAGAATCCTGTCTACCAATCCTGGATGCAAATCAGCTTGTGATTGCATCATGATAACACTGGACTACAACAATGGACCCAAGGACCCAGCCATCAAGCCTTTAGGGCAAGATACACAATGGATTCACCACCTGTTTCCTGATGTGTAAGGAGTGTGGGGGCTTGTCTGGATGGAGACGGAGGAGGCGGAGGCCCCCCCCCCCTCCATCCAGAACCTTGCCCAAACACAAAGAAATACACAGAAAGATTTCCGGGGGAACGATTTCCTTGCCCCTGGAATTCCTGAGGGACAATACTTGGATACATACCTAAGGACTAAAAACTGTATAAAAAGACCTGAGTGACACTGTCAAAGCAGAAGAAAGAAGACAGCACCACACGCTGGAAACATCACGGGGCAACACAACGCATCTTGGACTCTCTCCACCCCTGACCATTGGTAATATAATCTCTTTCCTACTTTCTCCTTTTTCTCCCTATTCTCTCTCTCTCTCTCCCTTTCCATTTTCTCCCTCTCCCCTTCTTATTTCCACTTTGTTTATGTAATAAATAGTCTAGCTGTTGATATTTTGGCCTTGTTTGTGCCTCTCATTTCACAACACGGGAATATTTAAAAGAACTGTGTCTCCGAACCGAGACAATGATGGAGTAGAAAAAGACTCTTAGCCTTCTTTCCAGTCACCACTTCAATAAACTGAAGTGTCAAGGGATTGCTGTGATCAGTATTAAAACCTCAGATCTGCCCTTCTCTTCTCTGCTTGTTTTCAGTTCCCTGTGTATAAATTTGACTGGAGAGGTGAGAAAAGGCCTTTATCTACAAAGGCCATGAAACAAGTTAGGTGATGTGAGTGTTGTGCCCGGTTCTAGTCATCACTCACTTTCTCTTCTAACTCCTTAACTTCATTTTGCAGTGGCTATGAAGCAAGCAATAGAGTCTACTTTTTGCAAAAGGCTTTTGCATTCTCAGCTAACTGGTGCTTTAGCAGTGTGGAGTGTTAGTGCTACTAATGAGGAGGAAGGAGAGGAACTCTTGAGGGTGGTGCAAGTGGGTAATGGGACAAAACTAGCAAATGGATATTTTAGGCTGGAAATCAGGAAAAAATTAACAATGAAGACCATTAGACCGTGGAATAGGCTCTCAGAGGGAACTGCTGGCAGCCCCACCACTGGAGTAATTTCAAATAAGACAGGACAAAGCATTAGAAAATACACTGTAGGGAACAGCCCTGGGCTGACCTTCAGGGAGTGGAGGGGAGGCAGGGGGGAATGGACTGCATGGCCTAATGGGTCTTTTCCATCCCTAACTTCTATGAATCTGTTACTGGCTAGTGAAAAAATGTGATGTAAGGGCAGCCCGCAGTGATTGGCAGACTAAATGAAGGTCAGGAGTAATTTTTTGGATGCCCCAAGCACTGACCACACTCACTCAGCATGTTTAGCCACCTGGCAGCTCCACTGTAGCCAACCCAAATAGTACATAAAAAATTGAAACGAAATAGCAAACAACCATCAATCTCAGAAATGTTCACTTTCTTTCAAGTTCACTTTTTTTTTTTTGGGATTTGATTTCTTTTTCTCCTTTTTTGTGTTTTTCTTTTTTTCTCCTTTTTCTTTTTTTTTTTTTTGGGGGGGGGAGGGGGTTGTTGGTTTGTTTCAGGCTGTATCACCTTTGGAAGGAGGGGAAGGCTTCTCGAGGTATGTTTAAGGAAGCTGTTAGATTATGTAGGAAAAAAATTAGAGAGGCAAAGGCCCAGTTGAGACTTAAGCTGGCCACCTCTGTGAAAGATAATAAAAAGCATTTTTACATATACATTAACACTATACAGAAGGGCAGGAAGAACCTGCACTGGAGGGGAACACTGTGACTGAAGATGAGGAAAAGACTGAGGTCCTGAACACCTTCTTTGCCTCAATGTTTAACAGCAAGGCAGGAGGAGTTCAGGACGAGTGGCCTCCTGAGCTGGGTGACGGGGTCAGGGAGCAGTGTAATGCCCCAGAAATCCATTAGGAATTAGTGCAGGACCTGCTGAGCCACTTGGACACTCACAAGTCCATGGGACCTGGGACTGGATGGGATCCATCCTAGGGTGCTGAGAGAGCTGGCAGATGAGCTGGCCAAGCCGCTCTCCATCATTTTCCTCCAGTCCTGGCTCACCGGTGAGGTCCCAGATGACTGGAAACTGGCCAATGTGGGCCCCATCCATAAGAAGGGTCGGATGGAGGAACCTGGAAACTACAGGCCAGTCAGCCTGACCTCAATGCTAGGGAAAGTGATGGAGCAGATTATCCTGGCGGCAATAACTGCGCACCTGAAGGATGGCCAAGGGCTCAGGTCCAGCCAGCATGGATTTAGGAGGGGCAGGTCCTGCCTCTCCAACCTGATCGCCTTCTATGATCAGGTGACCCATGTGGTGGATGTGGGGATGCCTGTGGATGTGGTCTACTTGGACTTCAGCAAGGCCTTTGACACCGTCCCCCACAGCAAACTGCTGGCTAAGCTGTCAGCTCGTGGCTTGGACCACTACACTCTGTGCTGGGTTAGGAACTGGCTGGAGGGCTGAGCCCAGAGAGTGGTGGTGAACGGTGCCACATCCAGCTGGCAGCCAGTCACCAGTGGCGTCCCCCAGGGATCAGTGCTGGGCCCCGTCCTCTTTAACATCTTCATTGATGATCTGGATGAGGGGATTGAGTCAGTCATCAGCAAATTTGCAGATGACACCAAGTTAGGGGCAGATGTTAGTCAGTTAGAGGGTAGAAAGGCTCTGCAGAGGGACCTCGACCAACTAGACAGATGGGCAGAATCCAATGGAATGGCATTTAGCAAGTCCAAGTGTCGAGTGCTACACTTTGGCCACGGCAACCCCATGCAGAGCTACAGGCTGGGGTCAGAGTGGCTGGAGAGCTCCCAAACATAGAGGGACCTGGGGGTGCTGATCGATAGCCTCCTGAAGATGAACCAGCAGTGTGCCCAGGTGGCCAAGAGGGCCAATGGCATCCTGGCCTGCATTAGGAATAGTGTGGCCAGCAGGAGCAGGGAAGTCATTGTGGCCCTGTACTCTGCTTTGGTTAGGCCGCACCTTGAGTCCTGTGTCCAGTTCTGGGCCCCTCAGTTTAAGAAGGACATTGAAACACTTGAACATGTCCAGAGAAGGGCAACAAGGCTGGTGAGAGGCCTTGAACACAAGCCCTATGAGGAGAGGCTGAGTGAGCTGGGATTGTTTAGCCTGGAGAAGAGGAGGCTCAGGGGTGACCTCATTGCCCTCTACAACTACCTGAGGGGTGGTTGTAGCCAAGAAGGGGCTGGTCTCTTCTCTCAGGCAAACAGCACCAGAACAAGGGGACACAGTCTCAGGCTGCGCCAGGGGAGGTTTAGGCTCGAGGTGAGGAGGAAGTTCTTCACTGAGAGAGTCATTAGTCATTGGAATGGGCTGCCCGGGGAGATGGTGGAGTCACCGTCCCTTGAGGTGTTCAAGAGGAGATTGGACGTGGCACTTGGTGCCATGGTCTAGTCATGGGTCTGTGGTGACAGGTTCGACTCGATGATCCTTGAGGTCTCTTCCAACCTTGGCAATACTGTGATACTGTGTGATACTGTGAAACCAAAACCAAGTGATTGAGCTGAGGTACTTGCTGAGTAACTCATCCCAGTCAAGGCTGATCAATGTCTGATAGAACCATCGTTGAAAATAAATATACAATTACAAGAGGAAAGTCCACCTGCTGCATACTGGATACTTTCTCTTGGGGCAATGGGCTATTCCTTGAACTTGATAAACAAGCCATTGTAAACATGAACAAGAAAATTGTGCTTTCCCTCTGCAGACAGACATGCATCACCCTGTGCTAGCCATGTTCCTCCCACAGTGTCTTCTTTTCAAGGAGCCCTTCAAAATAAAGCTGTGTTGCAAGCACCTGGAAAACCCTGACTAGACATCATTCCCCTACACTGCCAAAACACTTGGTCTCTCATGATTATTTGCACTCTTTCATTTCTGGGGCCAGAGTTTGTTGGCAAAACTGTTTCGTGATTCATATGTGCTAGTTTTGTGTGTTTTCTTGGTGCACTTGGATTGCCATTCCTGATCTTGCCTTGGCCCTTTTCCAGGTTCATCTGCTGGAAGGAGGCAAAATGATTGTTGGGCTGTGCTAATAAAGAGAGCACTCTAACTGGCAAAGGATCTTGTTAAAGCACCAGAGGAAAGAGGGGCTGAAAAAATCCATGGGCAAGAGGAGATGGGGGAAGTGGAATCTACTAATAAAAGGATGAACTGCTAGCTGAGGTAAGCAGAGAGGAAGGAGCTGATAATTGCCAATGAAAGGAGAATCTAGTGAAGCAGTGAAAAAAACATATGTGTAGAATTAATATACAAGTTGTCACACAGCTGAAATGCAGTTCTTTGCTTTGCCTTGCCCTTACTTTGGAAGGTTGCCCACAATTCATGCCAGTTTTTATGGAGGCATTTTTATGGGCTCCAAGCAGTAAAAGCTCACTGTACTTGTGGCCGGTTGACGTTGCTCCCTTAAGAAAGGGAATATGGTGGACGGAAGTTGGTAAACGGAAGGAATAGTCTAAACAATTTCATTGGTGAAGTGGGAGGAAGCACCTTCTGAGCTGGGACTATACTGGGTTTTTCCAGCACTTTATCTCAGTCTTGCTTCCGCCTTTCCACGGTGCGGCCGCTCTCTGTCTCTGTGCTGGGCTTTCTGCCAAGGCCTCGGCCTTGAAGATAGATAAAGGCCGGTATATTAACTCCCTTCCAATTAACACGAACTGCTTCTAACTTTTTTTCCCTCTCTTTTCTTTCTCTTTCTATCCCATTCTGGGGAAAGGGGGGAGAGAGGGGAGAGCGGAGGTGGGGGACCCCTCCGCTGAGGGGGGTCACTCTCATTTCTGTGTTACTCTGTTGTATATCTTTGTATATATTGTAGATATTGTAAATTTGTAAATATTCCCCTGCTCACCCTACATTGCTTTGTAAATATAGCTTCACTGCTTTGCTAATTCAGCTTGCGAGTTTTTTTTCCTTTCCCTTCAATTTTTTTTTTCCCTTTTACTTTACAAGGGGGAAGGGAGGAGGCTTCTTGGCCTTACCCCTTCCAAACCCACCACAGTACTGAAGCATTCAGCACTCAAGGGGACCTGAGGGACCTACGTGATCCCTGTATACAGCTTATCAGGCCCTTGATGTACACTGGAGCCTCTGTGCAGGGAGTCAAACATTACGAGGAAGCAGCAACCCTGAGCTCTCACTGCACAATCTGAGGGCAACCAGGAATGCAGCCCCCATTTCATTCCCCACCTAAAGCAAACATCACAGCTGGCTTCACATCACATCTGGAAGCTGAGGCACCTCTCACTGATAGTCCCTTTCAGTGGTCCTCAAATATAGGCAGGACAGTGAACATTGCCCCCTTTGACTATGTGCCGTAAGATGCTTCCCCTAAATCACAGGCCTCTGAAAGTTTTTCTTTCAGTTACAAAAAGAGCAGGGATCAGGGCAGCTTTGCATTTCTCCTTTGCTTATATGGCAAAGTATCTGAAGGTTTACTTTCCTTACATGTGGTTTTATTTGTCCATCCAAGTATATCAAATCAAACATAGGTTTTAGGCAGGACAAATCTTGAAAGGAAAACGATACTTGCTCTCAATATTTTGGTGACAAGAAGAAATTAAACAATGGCTCTAATTTCAGTGGAATAAGCAGCAAGTGATGTGGGAAGAGGGGTCAGATGATGATGGACAAAATTAATTATGTGCAACAAGACCAACAGGCCAGAAGCTCCTACAGGAAATAATGAGCCAATTTGCAGTGCCACCTACTCTGCAGGATTCTTCAGGAAAAAAAAAATACATAAAGGGGTGGTGTGTCTGAGTCTTGACTACCACCTGCCAATGGTTTTAACTATTTGCTTGTCAGAGAGTAGCCAAAACCACTGAAGTTCACATTAAGTCATGACTTAAAGTATATTCAGTCACTGCTTAAAATTAAAACTGACAGGTTGGACACATGCTGTTAAAAAAGACTTTTCAAATACCCCCCCAGGGACAGAGGATGAAGATCTCTTTTTGGTTTGCGTCTTTTATACCTATGCCTCTGAATTACAAGGGGGAAAGTCTATAAGCACTTTATTGGTTTTCAAGATTTTGTGACTTGAAGATCTTGAAAACCTTCCCAGCAAAGGCATGGATCCTGTATAGAAAAATATATACCTAATGTGTGACCTCTTGCAGTCTGCAGAGAGGAGGCCAAAAACCACAGTGCTTTAGGGTGGGGTAAAATGGCAGCTGTTTCCTCAGCAAAGCACACCTTAAGGGTGAGCACGCTCAAATACTGCTCTCAGGTTTATTGCCATTCCCAAAGCTGACCTTCATTTTGGCCCACACCTCAGAAAGCAGCTTACACCTTCTTTCATGCTTGACATGACTGTTTCCCATGGTATTCTCTTTTTACCTGAAGACAAGACATTTTGATAGCAAAACTCCCCTTTTTCGTTTTCAGTCAACTAAATGTAAGCATGTAAGTCTCTTGCTCATCGATGAACTATGTTGATGCAGGCTGTTTTGCATTTGATAACGAATTGCATACCTTCTTTAGATAGAGATCTTTTGGACTCATTTTTGGCATTTCTGAGGAAATATGCTCTCCACCTGCTGCTCTGTCCCATGCCAACATGCTCCCCACAGCACATTTCACTGTCACAGGCAGACCCTGCCACCTAGTGTGCATCCAAATGCGTACTGGCCCTACAGCACTCCTAAACTAGCTGGTCAGGCTTCCACTCCTCACCTAGTATGACCTGATTTCTCCATACTACCTTTCCCTTCTGTCACTGAAGGAAACACATTGCCAAAAGCAGCAGTCTTCCCAAGAACTGAAACTGAGCAAATATTCTTCCAGGACCTGGATGAGTTTTCAAAAAAAGCCATTTTTATTTTCATTTCCTTTTAGAAGAGTACATCTCTATATTTCTCTGCTATTAAGAAACCAGGTAAACAGACACAGGAACATGTTATTTTGTTCTCTTCTACTTCTTAGGTTATATCCCTGGCTTGCACAATCAAGCATCCAACAAGGAGTAGCATTGTCTAGCTTTACAGCTTCTTCTTGCCACCTTATTCTTTGCTCTGTGTCATGAAATGAACAATCCTTCAGAAGGCCCTCACAGCCCTTCAAAGTGGGTGAGTGTCGTGGGTTTGAGAGGAAGGCACAACCTTCTCCCCCCCACAAAGTGAAGGAAAAAAAAATTGACCACAGCTAACCACAGCCGGAGGAGCTTTCTTAAAGGCACAGCCTCAAACTTCCTCCAGTCCTGGCTCACAGGTGAGGTCCCAGATGACTGGAAACTGGCCAACGTGGTCCCCATCCACAAGAAGGGTCGGATGGAGGAACCTGGAAACTACAGGCCGGTCAGCCTGACCTCAGTGCCAGGGAAAGTGATGGAGCAGATTATCCTGGCGGCAATAACTGCGCACCTGAAGGATGGCCAAGGGCTCAGGTCCAGCCAACATGGATTTAGGAAGGACAGGTCCTGCCTCTCCAACCTGATCTCTTTCTATGATCAGGTGACCCGTCTGGTGGATGTGGGGAGGCCTGTGGATGTGGTCTCCCTGGACTTCAGCAAGGCCTTTGACACCGTCCCCCACAGCAAACTGCTGGCTAAGCTGTCAGCCCGTGGATTGGACCATTACACTCTGTGCTGGGTTAGGAACTGGCTGGAGGGCCGGGCCCAGAGAGTGGTAGTGAACGGTGCCACATCCAGCTGGAGGCCAGTCACTGGTGGTGTCCCCCAGGGATCAGTGCTGGGCCCTGTCCTCTTCAACATATTCATCGATGATCTGGATGAAGGGGTAGAGTCAGTCATCAGCAAGTTTGCAGATGACACAAAGTTAGGGGCAGATGTTAGTCAATTAGAGGGTAGAAAGGCTCTGCAGAGGGACCTCGACCGACTGGACAGATGGGCAGAGTCCAATGGGATGTCATTCAACAAGTCCAAGTGCCGAGTGCTGCACTTTGGCTATGGCAATCCCATGCAGAGCTACAGGCTGGGGTCGGAGTGGCTGGAGAGCTCCCAAACAGAGAGGGACCTGGGGGTGCTGATCGACAGCCACCTGAATATGAGCCAACAGTGTGCCCAGGTGGCCAGGAGGGCCAATAGCATCCTGACCTGCATTAGGAATAGTGTGGCCAGCAGGAGCAGGGAGGTCATTGTGCCCCTGTACTCTGCTTTGGTTAGGCCGCACCTTGAGTACCGTGTCCAGTTCTGGGCCCCTCAGTTTAAGAAGGACATCGAAACACTTGAATGTGTCCAGAGAAGGGCAACAAGGCTGGTGAGAGGCCTTGAACACAAGCCCTATGAGGAGAGGCTGAGTGAGCTGGGATTGTTTAGTCTGGAGAAGAGGAGGCTCAGGGGTGACCTCATTGCCCTCTACAACTACCAGGCAACCAGCACCAGAACAAGGGGACACAGTCTCAAGCTGCGCCAGGGGAGGTTTAGGCTTGAGGTGAGGAGGAAGTTCTTCACCGAGCGAGTAATTCGTCATTGGAACGGGTTGCCCAGGGAGGTGGTTGAGTCATCGACCCTGGAGGCGTTCAAGGGGAGATTGGACGTGGCACTTGGTGCCATGGTCTAGTCATGGGGTCTGTGTTGATAGGTTGGACTCGATGATCCTCAAGGTCCTTTCCAATCTAAGTGATACTGTGATACTGTGAAACCGTCACAGTGAGCTGTAATGAAAGTCCAGCGGGGAAGGGTTCCTATAGTGATCCCTGCCTCAGGTGACAATCACTTCAAACTTCCCATTTCTCAATCCTTCTCCCCACTGAGACCTCTCCCAAAAGTTTCATCACTTCCATTTCCTCTCTGGAAGCCATAGGTTACTTCTCCATCTCCCACCTGAAAAGCTTCTACCTCAACTCATCTGACCCTGTGACCTCCTCCTGAATCATACACTTGCCATAAAATAACTTTAATCACAGGCCATATCTTCTCTGCAGTCCTCCATGACTTTTCTTAAGCCTCTTTGACACTTGTGGTCTCTCGTGTTCACTGATCTCACAATTACCAAATGGAGTCCTCCTGATCAATCCCAGGATCCTCACCCTCATCTCTTGAAATCCTCCAACTTCTTCTCACTCTTCTCTTCTCACAACCCATTCTTCTGCTTCCCTGAGAAGAAATTTTGCTTACACTGCCAAAAAGCCTTCAGCCATCTCTGATCATGATGGAAAAGTTTGTTCAAGTACTCTCTCTCCCAGCTGCAGGAAATCCTGTGAGGGCTATTCAGTGACCTCCACAATGAAATAGGTCAGATTAGATAACCGCAATAAGCTTTCCTTGCCCTAAAGGCCTCCTGAAAAACAAATTGCATGATCTAGCACATGTAAGGACATGGATTAATAAAGACAATCAGGAGGTAAAAACCCTGTGTTCCTAAGTCCCTGAAACTACAATTCTCAATAGCAGTCTAAACCTATAGATTTAAAGAGGGAGGAAAACAAGTGTAAGTGCAAAGGAACAATCCATGCAGCCCTGATAGTGCCAGCATTGCACTCATATAATTTATGTTGTACTATTAGACAAGTTACACAGACATCTTGTATTCCCCAGTTTGAACTAGCAAAATGCCAATGGACAAGGGGGGAAAAAAGCATGAAAGTTTATTTTTTTAGGAATAATGTGATGACACATTTTCAGCAATATATACTATATTGTCAAGCCCTCACTAGACAAGCCAAATATTTTTGTGTAATTTGTGTAATATGAAAGCAGCAACATTCAGATGGAGAGGCTGGCTTTTGTTAAAGTGAGGCTCCAAGAATAACAGCTTGTGAATTACCAACACCATTGTTTGGAGGAAGAAAGTTGCTTGATATAAACAAACTCATTAAGCCAGAACTGACACGTCTGTTCAAGCAGCCGTTAGCAGTCTCAATCTTCATGGACTTGCATCCCAAATGTACCAAGCAATGCCAATCGTGGGTATTGTGTAAAGTGCTCTCACGGAGTAACCTACAGCTGCTGGGATACAGATATGTTTTCCAGCAGATGTTAATGATGATTTATGACTCACATTTCTTCTGTGTACTATGGCACTCGTACAACTCATTGGTGCTACATGCTTGCAAGAGTCTTTTCACCCATCCATAACACTAGTGAAATGCAACTGCCTCTAAGGAATAAAAGCAAGCAAGGGTTGGAGTTATTACAGTAGCAGTTGTTACAGTGTCTAGAACAGAGGATGAGGAAAACTTTCATCTGCTAAGGCCCACCTCACCAAAGAGACTTCACCCCTCTCTCTATTTAATTCCCTGATCACTCATCCCAAGTTATCAGCCCTGTGGACATCTGACCCACAGAGCAAGTCAGTGCTGCCTTTCACAAACAAGGACCGTGCACTGAGGCAGAGAATGAACCCAGAACTAAGTACAGTCTAGGGCCTCAGCAAATGGCAAACCTTTTTAGTTTTTCCAGTAAAACCTGCCAAGCTGATTAAGGAAGATGGATAGTAGTAATTAGCCCAGGAGAAATTTGGCAAGGATGCCAACCCCTCTGATAAACTTTGTACAGTATTACAGCTTTAGACACAAAATATCAGTGTCCAACTATATGAGTACAAAGTTTATTTACTTGTAGCTTGACTTGCTGTTTTCTTCATCCAAAGGACAGTCTCTCCTTCTCTCCATCCCATCTCCTTGAGAGATCTGATCCCAGATAACATGAGAAAAAAATGGCTTCCACAGAATTTTCAAAGCAAATTACAGCAAAACGTGTGAGAATGTGAATCAAACCATTTAAGGCTCATGTTATCCTAACTTTAGCACAGTTTGCCAAGATGTCTCTCTTAAAGCTCAGATAAGTCTGTTTTAGACAAGGATTATGCTAATTTTCACCTTCTTCTCTATCCACACACTTTTCATTTCTCTCTGAAATAGCACTTCAGTGTCAAGAGATCCCATGAGTATTGTAGAGAGGTGCAACTCTCACCACAGATAACCAACATCCTACAACACCATTTATGGAACACTATCATCTGGAAAATGCTGCTTCCCTGCAGGAGTTTATAGCTTATATAGAAGAAAAATGTCAAGTTTGGAGTGATGGAGACCTTTAAGTAAAAAAGAAACTCAAGGTTCACTTTAATCCCTAGGTCCCTGTGAAATTCAGCTGCCAAATATCTGTCCTACCCAACAAAAAATCCAAAGAAGCCTTACTCCTACGTGTCACTGTCTTTTACCAGTCAAACAAAACTAAGCTTTAGCTGGATTAAAACAAGAGTTTACAAACCACCAGAGACACATTATCAAAAAAATCCTTAGACAGCATGGAGACTACCATGGCAGTATTAGATAGGAGAGACAGGTCAATGTATGAGGGTTTTTTGTAACCAAAGAGTACTACAAAGCAATAGCAAATCATCTGTGTTATTTTTTCACCCTCCGAAGGAAATGCATGTCCCAATGAATCCAAATCCACTTCTTCTGGAGATCCTTCAAACGGCCAAACCTGCTTCCCTTCTGCTTTGTCACCAGTGATATAACTGACATGAAAGCACTGACTTCTCTAGCAGCCTGTGGTAACAGCAGTATATGAGAAACAGGAACAGCAGGCAGATATCTGTCATATTAAGCCTGCCCTATACCCATACTAACTGATAACCTGTGATGTGCCTGTGATTTGTATACAGATCCTTGTGCCCACAAAAAACAGCAGCCTATTTACAACTTCTGCTGTCACCATCAAAAGAATGACATAGCACCAAAACCCAATCCACAGTAGGCACCATTAAAAATCCATTATGGTTTTTTTTTCCAAGAAGTGCTCTGTTGCAATTGAGAACAGAAAGATGAGTAGATAATAAGCTACAGTCCCTTATGCTACATAACATTACACTGTCAAACAAGGAAAATATTGTCATGGAAGGAAGCTCATGCTACCCCTGACCCTTTCCAGCACTTGTTCTGTGTGCTCATGGCACACCGCTTACGGCAAACAGAAAGCTTGGTCTAGCGTACCTCACTAGCATAAACTCCCTCAAAATAACACCATCAGTTACAGTCATACTAGAAATAAATGAGCATAACAGGAAAGACTTTTATGAAACAACTGAAGATGATGCTCTGGAACTTCTCAAGAGCATACAATGTGTAGCACTGAGCTGAAACAGCCCCAGAAAATTCTATTTGGAAATGTGGGTAGAGTTCCTAGTTTGTCTCCCACTTTACTGAAGCCCTCCATTTACTCACTCTCTCTGCTTTCGGTCCCACATGTGGCCTGATGAGTTCTGGCACTCTGTCCAAGTCTCCCCATCCTGGGAATGCCAACCCCATTGGTTCTGGAATCAGAATGACCACACGGCACTTATAACATTTCCAGACAGACATAAATACACAGATTAGTCTTTTCTGCATTTTTCCTCATAAAAACAACAGCAGCTTCGAAGCATATTGGCACAAGCACTGAGATTATGTATTGCAACCTGCTATTGTTGGCAGGGTTGCTCTGGCTTCTTCTGCTTTCCCCACCTCCTTGTAATCCTCTCTCCTCTTGGAGAGTAGTTAAATGCTATGTCCATTCATATCACCTGTTACAGTTTGAGCTGGGTGCCCCCCTGCAGTGTTTACTTCCTGTGTCCAGAAGTCCAGCCCAGGGGTGGACACAGGAAATTATGTAGTATTTCATACCACAATCCTTTGCACCACTATAAGATCCAGTGCGGAGTCTAGCACTATCTCTTTTCTTCCTCCTCCGTCAGCCGGTAACTGGGGAGATGTCTCCTGGCTTTGGGCCTGGCTAAGCCCAAGGCCACGGGGGGATGGGCAGTCTCAGGTCTGGCCAGCTGAGACTAGCCTAGCAGCGGGAGGGGGAAGAAGGAGCCCTGGGGGTCTCGGGTGTACCCTCAGGTAGGGATGGGATCTCTCTGGGTCTGTTTGGGGATCTTTCTTTGTCACTGTGCTTTTGCTTTTTCTGTAAAAGTTCACTGCTTTCTATTTAAACTTTCCATCACTTTTGCAATCCGTTTGTCTGAGTGTTTTATTGTGGCCAGGGGTGGGGAAGGGGGCTGCCTCAACCCAGCACATCACCACAGAGTAGTCTTGGCAGATACATGCCCCAAGGCTGGGATGTTTTTTTATGAGAACCATTTTCATATTTCACTGTTTGCCTGGCTGATCCTTTATCTGTTCTAGCAGTTACACAACTAAACATACTGAACCCTCTGTCAGATGATTACATGTTCCATGCTGAATTGGAGGATATGGAAATACTGCCAAACACAGTCCTGATCTAACTGTCGACTTCAGTGCATGGCTAAGAATTAATACAGCCCTTAAATTCCTTCACATGAGCCTTTGAGAACAAATAGAAGTAAATCTTCAGTAATATGTCTTGCATTTTGTCCATCTATGCCTTTCTAGACCCAAAGGCTTCTGTGGATACCCCCTAATTTTGAGTGGCACACTTGTATATACTGCTCAGAGGTATGTATTTAAAATGTTAGAATCCTCCAATCTAAAGCTGAAGGCATTTGAGTCTAGAAGCAATAGTCATCAGGCTCCTAATGAGAAAGGAAAGATGGCAGTGGATGGAGCCCTTCTCTTCATTCTGCACTGTTGACCTGGCAGAGCTGGCAGGGAGGTGGAGGTGAAAGAAGCAGAAGCAGAGAGGAGCTTGTTTCTTTTCTCCACTTGACAGCAGCCTCCTCATACTGCCTGCTCCCGACTGCACAGCAAGAGCTCACCATCCCAGAGGCAGCTGCCTGCAAACAATCATTTGCTTTTTGTAGAAAAATTCAGGGAATTTTTCAGGTTGCTTTTAAACATCCCCAAGCCCAAGAAAAACATGAGGTTTTTTTTTTCATCTGCAGAAGTTCTCATTACTTTTTAAACTCATGTTTCTCTAGAGAACTGTTTCAGGAGAAAAATGGTGATCTGATCTGTTCCCATATAATTGAGCTATTGCTACTGTACCAAACCATCAATATAGCTTGAGGGTCTGGTTCACACATGATGAGAAATTAAGCAGAAGACAGATGAGGGGATATGGCACAAGAGGAGGACAGGGCCAGCCCAGCTGAAGTGCTTCTATGCGAATGCGCGCAGCTTGGGCAACAAACAGGATGAGTGTGGCCGGTTGACGTTGCCCCCTTAAGAAAGGGAATATGGTGGACGGAAGTTGGTAAACGGAAGGAATAGTCTAAACTATTTCATTGGTAAAGTGGGAGGAAGCACCTTCTGAGCTGGGACTATACTGGGTTTTTCCAGCTCTTTATTTTCAGTCTTGCTTCCGCCTTGCCATGGTGCGGCTGCTCTCTGTCTCTGTGCTGGGCTTTCTGCCAAGGCCTCGGCCTTGAAGATAGATAAAGGCCGGTATATTAACTCCCTTCCAATTAACACGAACTGCTTCTAACATTTTTTTTCCCTCTCTTTTTTTTCTCTTTCTATCCCATTCTGGAGAAAGGGGGGGAGAGAAGGGAGAGCGGAGGTGGGGGACCCCTCTGCCTTGAGGGGGGTCACTCTCATTTCTGTGTTACTCTGTTGTATATCTTTGTATATATTGTAGATATTGTAAATTTGTAAATATTTCCCTGCAAATCCTACATTGCTTTGTAAATATAGCTCCACTGCTTTGCTAATTCAGCTTGTGAGGTTTTTTTTTTTTTTCCCTTTCCCTTCAATTCTCTTTTCCCTTCACCTTACAAGGGGGAAGGGAGGAGGCTTCTTGGCCTTGCCCTTCCACCCACCACATTTTTTTATTGGCGTACCCAACGTGCGGCAGATAATTAGTTTAATTTATTACTTGATTGATTTAGTGTTTTCCAGCTGAATTAGCAAACATGAAGGTATTGTGGTTTGTGGAGCGATTGTTATTTTCAATTTTTGGGGCTCTGGTTTACAGATATTGTTTGGGTTTGATTTTGGATTTCCTGGGCAAATATTTGGTGCGGACAATTTATATGTGGGTTATGTATAGAGTTAAATTATGGTATGGAAAATGTATTAATTTATTATGGCCAGCGAGATACAGGAATGTTACCTCCACCACTCTCCCAATTGAGATAAAGGGTTTTAAGATTCCACCTGAGGAGACAGTAACTTTAGGTGATGCCTGGGATCCAAAGGTGATTTATGTGATGTGTATAAATCTGTTGCTGGTGATGGTAATTGCATATTTACTGTTCTCTTTACGGCGAGAGAGAAAGGTGTCCAGAGCTTGTTTTGTTATTAAACCTAGATCAAAAAGAAAACGCCGTGGCTCTCGATCAGTCCCAGAGTCATCTAGTGACGAGGACTGTGGAGAACCCGTGTCAGTTAAAAAGAAGGCTAAAAAGTTAATTGGTAAGGCAGCTCTAAATGACTTTGCTGATTCTAGCAAGCAGCCAAGGGCATCGGCTGGTATCAACATGGCACCTACTCCTTCTCCTCCTTCTTCTTCTCCATTGGCCAGTAATGGAGCAACGTCACTTCCACCCACTCCCTCGGTGGGACCGGGAGTCACTGCCCCAGCAGCTGATTTATCTCAGGACCTGTCAGCTTCCATTAAGGTGGCTGTAAATTCAAACACAGCTCCAGTTAAGGTGGCTGTTTTAAAGACTAGAGCTGGAAAGGGCAAAGATGGAGAAGAAGAGTTGGAGACTGATCCTGGTGAGGGGCCCTCTACTCTAAAAGATCCTGCTCAGGAGGAAGAGAAGGTTTGTTTTAAAGATCTAGCTAACCTAGTGAGATCAAAGCAGGATAGAGATGAAGTTAGGAAAGCAGCTGGCAAAGGTGGTTCTCAGCTTAAAGAGATCCTTAGGAGAATGACAGCAGGATTTTATGGGCAAAGAATTCAGGGAGATGAAGATGAAGATGATATTTTGGAGTGTTCTTCTCCAAGGGAGGAATTGCGAAATGTCCGTAAAGATTTCACCAGGGCAGATAAGGAGCCAGTTCTAGCTTGGCTTAGTAGGTGTTATGATACAGGTGCTTCAGCTCTAACAGTTGGAGACAAGTCAGCAGCTCAGTTAGGAACTCTCTCAAGGGACAATGGAATAGATAGACATCTAGGCGAAGCTCTCGGTAAGGTTAATCTGTGGATACGCCTTTTAATAGCGGTTGCCCTGAGATACCCTTCCCGAGATGATCTTCCATGGAATCCTAAACCCTGGACTACCATAGATGAGGGAATTAAGCGCTTGAGAGAATTTGCTGTTAGAGAGCTACTCTATGGTGAACATGAAACTCTGAATCCTGATGACATTCCTGTGGGTATTGGTCTTGCTAAAAAGATCATCAAACTTGCTCCTTCTAATTACGCAAACATTCTGGCAAGCAGAATTGTGTCAAGAAGTTATGGTGGAGCTTCTCCTACGGTTGGCCAATTCACTGATCAAATGAGACAATTGGAGGATAGCATGACACGTGGTTCTTTGTTTTCAGCCATTAAAACGATGTCTGGTGATATTCAGAATTGCATAAGAGAGTTAAAAGATTCCATATACCAATTGGCACAGAAGGATAATTTCAATTCTTCCTCCAGGTGGGTACAAGTTTCATCTGTGAGGAATACACGTCCTCCAAGGAGGTGATTCCAAAACAGGACATTCCAAAACAGGTCACTCCAAAACAGACCACCAAGGCAATCACGTAGAACTATTTGGATAACTCTGCGTGATCAGTTTGGTGAGAACATGAACCGCTGGGATGGCCAACCAACTTCTAATCTTTTCAGGAGACTAAGGGAATTGCAAAGTGGCAGAACCCAAGGTAGCAATACCAGAAGGGTAGCTGTTACTTCCACAGTTCCCCAGAACAACCATAGTAGCTCCAACAGTGGCTCCAGTTATAATATGCAAAGTTATAACCCTGCACAATATGTGCAATGCACATGTGCGCATGTTTCATAGTTTCATAGTTTCATTCAGGGTTGGAAGGGACCACAAGGATCATCTAGTTCCAACCCCCCTGCCATGGGCAGGGACACCCCACACTAGATCAGGCTGGACAGAGCCTCATCCAGCCTGCTCTTAAACACCCCCAGGGACGGGGCCCCAACCACCTCCCTGGACAACCCATTCCAGGGTTTCCCCACTCTCATTGTGAAGAACCTCCTCCTCACATCCAGCCTGAATCTCCCCACCTCCAGCTTCATTCCATTCCCCCTAGTCCTATCACTACCTGAGATCCTGAGAAGTCCTTCCCCAGCCTTCCTGTAGGCCCCCTTCAGATACTGGAAGGCGACAATTAGGTCTCCTCGGAGCCTTCTCTTCTGCAGACTGAACAGCCCCAACTCCTTCAGTCTGTCCTCATAGGAGAGGTGCTCCAGCCCTCTGATCATCCTCGTGGCCCTTCTCTGGACACGTTCCAGCACCTCCACATCCCTCTTGTAATAGGGGCTCCAGAACTGGACACAGTACTCCAGGTGGGGTCTCACCAGGGCTGAGTAGAGGGGGAGGATCACCTCCCTCGACCTGCTAGCCACACTTCTCCTGATGCAGCCCAGGATCTGATTGGCTTTGTGGGCTGCAAGTGCACACTGAGAGCTCATGTTGAGCTTTTTGTCCACCAGCACCCCCAAGTCTCTCTCCTCAGGGCTACCCTCCAGCCAGTCACTGCCCAGCCTGTATTTGTGCCTGGGATTGCCTCGACCCAGATGCAGGACCCTGCACTTGCTCTTATTGAACTTCATGAGGTTGGCCTGTGCCCACCTTTCCAGCCTGTCAAGGTCCCTCTGGATGGCCTCCCTTCCCTAGTTCCCCCATAGTGTTCCCCATAACTAGGGGTGCCCTGCCTCCCGCCAGGGGGAGGAGAGGGATAACAGAGATAATAGAATCTATTGGGATGTGTACATCCAGTGGCCTGGCACTTCACATTTTCGGAAGTACAGGGCCTTGGTTGACACAGGAGCTCAGTGCACCATAATACCATCAAATTATCAGGGATCAGAGTCTATAACCATTCTGGGAGTCACTGGTGGATCTCAAGAGTTAAGTAAGGTAGAGGTTAATATAAGTTTAACTGGTAAACAATGGAGGAAGCATACAGTTGTGACCGGACCTGACGCACCTTGTATTTTGGGAATTGATTTTCTGAGAGAAGGGCGTTTCAAAGACCCTAAAGGTTACAAATGGGCTTTTGGAGTAGCTTCAATAGAAATTGATGGACAAAAATTGAAGCTGTCTGCTAGACCTGAACTTTCTGATGAATCTGCAGTTGTGGGACAACATAAGATACAGGACATTAAATTGCCGGTTGCTTCTCAGACTGTGCATCACAGACAATACAGAACCAACTGTGACTCTTTGTTGCCCATTCAGAATCTGATTCGTCAGTTGGAAAGTCAGAAAGTCGTCAGCAAAACTCATTCACCTTTCAACAGTCCAGTGTGGCCTGTGCGGAAGCAGAATGGAGATTGGCGTCTGACAGTAGACTACCGAGCCCTAAATGAAGTGACACCACCTATGAGTGCAGCAGTACCAGACATGATGGAGCTTCAGTATGAGCTGGAATCCAAAGAGGCCAAATGGTATGCTACCATAGACATTGCTAATGCATTTTTCTCTATTCCCATAGCAGAGGAATGCAGGCCTCAGTTTGCTTTCACCTGGAGAGGAATCCAGTACACTTTCAACAGACTGCCAATGGGCTGGATCCACAGCTCAAGCATCTGTCATGCAGTGATCCACGATACTCTGGAGAAAGGCGGTGCTCCAGAACACATCCAGTTCATCGATGACATCATCGTCTGGGGCAAAACTGCTGAGGAAGTCTTCGAGAAAGGTAACAAAATCATTGACATTCTTCTGAATGCAGGTTTTGCCATCAAGCGAGACAAGGTGAAAGGACCTACCACAGAGATTCAGTTTCTGGGAGTGCGGTGGCAGGATGGACGCCGACACATTCCAGTGGATGTGGTAAATAGAGTCTCTACCATGGCAAGTCCCACAAACAAGCAAGAGACCCTACATTTCTTAGGGATAGTGGGATTTTGGAGACTGCAAATTCCTGGATACAGTCAGATTGCGAAACCTCTGTGTGATGTGACTCGAAAGAGAAACCATTTCCACTGGGGACCTGAACAACAAGCAGCCTTTGACCAGATAAAACAAGAGGTAGTTCAAGCAATGGGTCTGGGACCTGTCCGAGATGGTCCAGGCATTAAGAACATTTTGTACACGGCTGCAAGTGACAATGGTCCAACCTGGTGCTTGTGGCAAAAAGCTCCAGGTGAGACACGTGGACGACCTCTTGGTTTCTGGAGTCGAGGTTACAGAGGTTCAGAGGCTAATTATACTCCAACAGAGAAGGAAATTTTAGCTGCCTATGAAGGAGTAAAAGCATCTTCTGAAGTGATTGGAACTGAATCACAACTTCTTCTAGCTCCCAGATTACCAGTTTTGAATTGGATGTTCAAAGGCAAAGGATCCACACCACATCATGCCACAGACTCAACCTGATCTAAGTGGATGGCTCTGATAACACAAAGAGCTCGAATGGGAAATCTTGAAAGACCTGGTCTAGTGCAGGTGATCTCAAGTTGGCCTGAAGGTATCAACTGTGCTAAACCTCCAGAGGAGAAAGTGACTCGTGCTGAGGAAGCTCCTCCTTACAATGACCTTTCTGATGATGAAAAGAAATATGCTTTGTTCACAGACGGTTCCTGTCGTCTTGTTGGAAACAAGTGAAGGTGGAAGTCTGCAGTGTGGAGTCCAACACGCCGAGTTGCAGAGGCGAAAGATGGAGAAGGAGAATCCAGTCAGTTCGCAGAGGTAAAAGCTGTCCAGCTAGCTCTTGACGTAGCTGAACGTGAGAGATGGCCAAAGCTCTATCTCTACACCGACTCGTGGACGGTACCCAATGCTCTATGGGGTTGGCTAAAGAACTGGAAAAAGAGTGGTTGGCAGAGAAAAGGAAAACCCATTTGGGCAGCCAACCTATGGCAGGACATTGCTGATCGAATCGAGAGAATTCCAGTGAAAGTGAGACACATCGATGCTCACATTCCTAAGAGCAAAGCTACTGAGGAACAACAACACAACCATCAGGCAGATCTAGCTGCCAGAGTTTCTCAAGTAGACATGGACTCTAATCTTGATCTCGACTGGAAACACCGAGGTGAGATATTCTTAGCTCGGTGGGCTCATGACTCGTCAGGACATCAAGGCAGAGATGCAACATACCAATGGGCTCGTGACAGATCCATAGACATTTCCATGGATGCTATCACACAAGTCATCCATGACTGTGACATTTGTGCTGCTGTTAAGCAGGCAAAACGACTTAAGCCCTTGTGGTATGGTGACAGATGGTCCAAGTACAAGTATGGTGAAGCTTGGCAGATTGACTACACCACTCTACCACGTTCTCGTTCTGGTAAGCAGTACGTGCTTACTATGGTAGAGGCAAACACTGGATGGTTGGAAACTTATCCAGTTCCACATGCAACTGCACGCAACACCATTCTCGCTCTGGAGAGACAAGTCCTGTGGAGACACGGAACTCCAGAGAGGATTGAGTCAGACAACGGAACTCATTTCAAGAACAACCTTGTAAAGAACTGGGCAAAAGAGCACGGTATTGAGTGGATATTCCACATTCCCTACTATGCACCAGCTTCAGGGAAGATTGAACGCTACAATGGTTTGTTGAAGACCACTCTCAAAGCCATGGGAGGTGGATCTTTGAAGAACTGGGAAAAACATTTAGCACAAGCAACCTGGCTGGTAAATAGTATAGGTTCAGTGAACCGAGCTGGACCTGCACATTCAGATTTGCTACGGAAAGTAGAAGGTGATAGAGTTCCTGTTGTTAGAGAAAAGAATCTGTTAGGTAAAACTGTTTGGGTATTTTCACCCTCAGGAGAGACTAAACCTGTCCGAGGGGTGGTTTCAGCTGAAGGTCCGGGTCACACTTATTGGGTAATGCAAGAGAAAGGTGAAATTCAGTGTATTCCAGAAAGAAATTTAACTTTAGCTGAAAGAGGTTGATTTCGAACTGTTGTACAGCTACATCGCGTCCAAAGGAAGAATCAACGAGGAATCTACGGTGCACGAACCCTGAGATCCCTGAGAGCCCTGAGTCAACTAAGAGACCCTGAGAATCCCTGTTTCCCTTTTCTTCGCTTCGTCGGCGAAGAAAATGAACTGTTTTCCATTTTTCTCATTTTCTGATTTTCTTGGACTTTTGAATCATCTACATCTGAGCATAGCCGGAATGGACTATGAACTTTACTCACGAACTGTAAATATCGTTTTGGATTGGATGGACAGTGTGAACAGCCAATGAAATTGTTTAGAAGGGGTGGACTGTGGCCGGTTGACATTGCCCCCTTAAGAAAGGGAATATGGTGGACGGAAGTTGGTAAATGGAAGGAATAGTCTAAACTATTTCATTGGTAAAGTGGGAGGAAGCACCTTCTGAGCTGGGACTATACTGGGTTTTTCCAGCTCTTTATTTTCAGTCTTGCTTCCGCCTTGCCATGGTGCGGCTGCTCTCTGTCTCTGTGCTGGGCTTTCTGCCAAGGCCTCGGCCTTGAAGATAGATAAAGGCCGGTATATTAACTCCCTTCCAATTAACACGAACTGCTTCTAACATTTTTTTTCCCTCTCTTTTTTTTCTCTTTCTATCCCATTCTGGGGAAAGGGGGGGAGAGAAGGGAGAGCGGAGGTGGGGGACCCCTCTGCCTTGAGGGGGGTCACTCTCATTTCTGTGTTACTCTGTTGTATATCTTTGTATATATTGTAGATATTGTAAATTTGTAAATATTTCCCTGCAAATCCTACATTGCTTTGTAAATATAGCTCCACTGCTTTGCTAATTCAGCTTGTGAGTTTTTTTTTTTTTTTTCCCTTTCCCTTCAATTCTCTTTTCCCTTCACCTTACAAGGGGGAAGGGAGGAGGCTTCTTGGCCTTGCCCTTCCACCCACCACAAGGGGGGCCACTGTGCTGCTGGGATGCCACGACATTGTGGCTGTTACTGAAACTTGGTGGGATGAATCCCATGACTGGGATGTAGGGATAGATGGGTATAAACTCTTTAGGAAGGATAGGCAGGGAAGGAGAGGAGGAGGTGTTGCCCTCTATGTCAATAGCCAGTTGGAATCAGTGGAGCTCCACCTGGGGAGGGATGATGAGCTAGTTGAGAGTGTATGGGTTAAAATTAAAGGCAGGACAGGGGAAGAAGATATTACTGTGGGGGTTTCCTACAGGCCACCTGACCAGCAGATCCAAGCAGATGAGGCCCTCCATAGGCAAATAGAAGCAGCTTCCAGGTCACAAGCCCTGGTCCTCATGGGTGATTTCAACCACCCGGATATCTGCTGGAGGGACAACACAGCAAGGCACCAGCAATCCAGGATGTTCCTGGACTGCATAGAAGACAACTTCCTCCTCCAAATGGTAGAGGAACCAACAAGAAATGGTGCTATGCTGGACCTTGTTCTCACCAACAGGGAAGGGCTGGTAAGCAATGTGAGGCTCATAGACAGCCTTGGCTGCAGTGACCATGAAGCAGTTGAATTTGACATCCTCAGGGCAATCAGGAGGAAGTATTCCAAGCTCACGACCCTAGACTTTAGGCGTGCAGATTTTGATCGCTTCTTGGATCTGCTAGCCAAAGTGTCGTGGGACAAAGCCCTGGAGGGAAGAGGGACCCAGGACAGCTGGTCAGTATTCAAGGACAACCTCCTCTGTGTCCAGGAGCTCTGTGTACCAACAAAGAGAAAAGCAGGTAAGAATGCTAGGAGGCCTGCCTGGATGGGCAAGGAGCTACTGGACACACTATTACTTAAAAGGAAACTCTACAGGAAGTGGAGGGAAGGACAGGTAGAACAGGGGGAATATAAGGAAGCTGCCCGAGCAGCAAGAGTCCTGGTTAGGAAAGCCAAAGCAGAGTTTGAGTTGAATCTAGCCAGGGAGATTAAAGGGAACACTAAGAACTTCTACAGGTATATTAATGGGAAGAAGAAGACTAGGGAAGGTGTGGGCCCCCTCAGAAAGGAAAATGGTGACATGGTCACAAGTGATGAGGAAAAGGCTGAGGTACTTAATATCTTCTTTACCTCAGTCTTCACTGCAAGGGCCTCTAGCCACACTCCTGATGTTATGGAAGTCAAAGCCAGGGACGGGGAGGAAGAACTGCCCATTGTAAGTGCAGATCAGGTTCGTGATCATCTGAAGAACCTGAAAGTGTTCAAGTCCATGGGACCCGACGGGATACACCCACAGGTACTGAGAGAACTGGCAGATGAGGTTGCTAAACCCCTCTCTATTATATTTCAAAAGTCATGGCAATCTGGTGAAGTCCCCACAGACTGGAAAAGGGGAAACATTGCCCCCATCTTCAAAAAGGGCAAGAAGGAGGAACCAGGGAACTACAGGCCAGTCAGTCTCACCTCTGTGCCTGGAAAGATCATGCAGCAGATCCTCCTGGAGTCACTACTTGCTCAAAAGAATAGTGAAGAGGTGATTGGGAACAGTCAGCATGGCTTTGCCAAGGGCAAATCCTGCCTGACCAACCTGGTGGCCTTCTATGAGCAGGTGACAAAATTAATAGATGAGGGGCGAGCAACTGATGTCGTTTACCTGGACCTGAGCAAAGCCTTCGACACTGTCCCGCACCACATCCTGGTCTCCAAACTGGTGACACATGGGTTTGATGGGTGGACCACTAGATGGATAAGGAACTGGCTTGATGGCCGCACCCAAAGAGTGGCTGTCAATGGCTCCATGTCCCAGTGGAGGCCAGTGACAAGCGGAGTCTCTCAGGGATCAGTCCTGGGACCTGTCTTATTCAACATCTTTGTGGGGGACATGGACAGCGGCATTGAGTGCACCCTCAGCAAGTTTGCTGATGACACCAAGCTGTGTGGTGCAGCAGACACGCTGGAGGGAAGGGAGGCCATCCAGAGGGACCTTGACAGGCTGGAGAGGTGGGCACAAGCCAACCTCATGAAGTTCAATAAGAGCAAGTGCAGGGTCCTGCATCTGGGTCGAGGCAATCCAAGGCACAAATCCAGGCTGGGCAGTGACTGGCTGGAAAGTAGCCCTGAAGAGAGAGACTTGGGGGTGCTGGTGGATGAGAGGCTCAACATGAGCTCTCAGTGTGCACTTGCAGCCCGCAAAGCCAATCAGATCCTGGGCTGCATCAGGAGAAGTGTGGCTAGCAGGTCGAGGGAGGTGATCCTCCCCCTCTACTCAGCCCTGGTGAGACCCCACCTGGAGTACTGTGTCCAGTTCTGGAGCCCCTATTCCAAGAGGGATGTGGAGGTGCTGGAACGTGTCCAGAGAAGGGCCACAAGGATGATCAGAGGGCTGGAGCACCTCTCCTATGAGGACAGACTGAAGGAGTTGGGGCTGTTCAGTCTGGAGAAGAGAAGGCTCCGAGGTGACCTAATTGTGGCCTTCCAGTATCTGAAAGGGGCCTACAGGAAGGCTGGGGAAGGACTTCTCAGGGTCTCAGGTAGTGATAGGACTAGGGGGAATGGAATGAAGCTGGAGGTGGGGAGATTCAGGCTGGATGTGAGGAGGAGGTTCTTCACCATGAGAGTGGTGAAACCCTGGAATGTGTTGTCCAGGGAGGTGGTTGAGGCCCCATCCCTGGGGGTGTTTAAGACCAGGCTGGATGAGGCTCTGTCCAGCCTGATCTAGTGTGGGGTGTCCCTGCCCATGGCAGGAGGGTTGGAAGTAGATGATCCTTGTGGTCCCTTCCAACCCTGAATGAAACTATGAAACTATGAAACTATGAGTATAACAAGAGTTCAGAAAGTGGTTTTCTGCACAAGGGAATCCTACGAGAGAACTGACAGGTGGAAAGAAGGAAAAGCAAACATAATGTTCATATGTTTGCAAAATAGCTATCAAAGTGTTCTGTACCTTGGATTTCAAGGTATTTTCAAAAAGTCTGTGAGTCCTCCTAATATTGCCACCTGGACACCTCACAGCCCTTTTATCCAGTTTTGTCATGCATTTACCTGCTGTTTTCAATGCTGTTACTCTGATCACAGCTGCCCATACACAACCAACATTCTTTTGCATTAAATGTCTGGAAAGTTTATTAACTTACTCATGTGTTTATTAACTTATTCATGCATTTTGACAAGAGCAGCAGCCCCATCTCCTGCTAGTGAAAAAAACAGCATAAAAGAATTCAAAGGCAAAACTGATCATAAAAAGGTGGAAAGGAAAGTTCTCAGCAGAAAAGGACTTCACAAATATCACAGAGTGGCTGAATAATCACCTTTGGCATCCCTGGGTGACTCAAACTGAATTTCTGGGTGGGGAGGGGGGAACAGGTCCTGAGGGGTTTGGAGCATAGGCCATATGAGGAGTGGCTGAGGGAGCTGGTTGTTTAGCCTGGAGAAGAGGAGGCTCAGGGGAGACCTTATTGCTGTCTACAACTACCTGGAGGAAGGTTGTAGCCAAGTGGCAGTCGATCTCTTCTCCCAGGCAACCTGTGACAGAATGAGAGGATACAGTCTCAACCTGTGCCAGGGGAGGTTCAGGCTGGATGTTAGGAAGAAATCGTTCACAGAAAGAGTGATTGGCCATTGGAATGGGCTGCCCAGGGAGGTGGTGAAGTCACCATCACTGGAAGTGTTTAAAAAGAGACTAGATGAAGCACTTAGTGCCATGGTTTAGTTGATTAGATGGTGTTGAGTGATAGGTTGGACTCGATGATCTCCAACCTGGTTAATTCTGTATTCTGCATTCTGTATTACTGTTTCAATTCCTCAGTCCCCAAAGATGTACAGCCCCTCACTTCTCTGAACCCTAACAATAATTTCTGTGCACAGCAAATTTAATGAGAACTGCACATTGCTATTTAGTTTGCTGTAGCTATAATTAGAGAGCTGACAAAGACTGGCTTGTTGTGTGCTCTTTTTTGCTGTGATTATGTATCATATTTGGTCTATGTGCAAGAGGAAAGATGATTTTTCCTCTTTGTCACTTTTCAAACTCTTCAAGGGATTTGATAACACTATTGGCTGGTTTCTGCCACTTACGTCACTAGTAGTAATAAGACATTGTCATCATCAATAAGACATTACTAAGCTGATAAGTGCAATGAAGTGACATGTCAAGGAATTCAGTCAGCCTCCTACCTATGCCAGTGTTTTTCCCACTTTCTGGAAAAGTGTTTCTTTTGGGGAAAAAAAAAAAAAACTATGAAATGTTATGTTTGGCTTGTTTCATGGTGATAGCTGGTTGGATTGTGTCTCCCAACACATCATGATGTCCTCCCATGGCAAAGAGAAACAGTGGGATGTTACGCCTATATGAGAAAGTGAGCACACAAGGGTGACCTGAAATGGCACTTTCCAATGATGTTTTTCAACCTGCAGTATTTCCTGGTTCTGCTAAAACCTGTGCATTTTTCATACGGGAGACTGAATCTTCCCATAAAGTTATAACCTTTTAAGGAAAAAGTCAGTGAAATTTTTTTTCAAACTGAACATGCTAGTAGAACATTTGTGAATTCACTAAACACATTATCTTCAGTAATCACTGACAATAATAACTGTGACTCAAAACAACCCAGAGGAGATACTTTGAGTGTGAAGAAAGCACTTCCAAGACTTACTGACATAGTTCAGGACAATACCAACAATAACATTCTCTGAAAACTATCTGTGTAAATACTTAAAGCCGTTCTTCATCTGTAACCAACTTAATTTAACCTGCTAAACATTTTCTATCAAGTTGCTGCTGGCAAGTGAGAAACAGAAAGTAACTTACTCATTTTAGCAGCTGCCACCGGCTTCTACCTTTTTTCCCCTGTCAAGAATGTCCTGGTTATATTGCTTAGATAGTACATGAGAAGCTTTCCCACTGTCTCTCCTGCTTCCTTCCCCTGCTCCATAATTCAGCACAGCCCAAGCTCCTTGTAAGAGGAGAGGAGAGGAGAGGAGAGGAGAGGAGAGGAGAGGAGAGGAGAGGAGAGGAGAGGAGAGGAGAGGAGAGGAGAGGAGAGGAGAGGAGAGGAGAGGAGAGGAGAGGAGAGGAGAGGAGAGGAGAGGAGAGGAGAGGAGAGGAGAGGAGAGGAGAGGGGAGGGGAGGGGAGGGGAGGGGAGGGGAGGGGAGGGGAGGGGAGGGGAGGGGAGGAGAGGGGAGAAGAGAGGAGAAGAGAGGAGAAGAGAAGAGAAGAGAGGAGAAGAGAAGAGAAGAGAGGAGAAGAGAAGAGAAGAGAAGAGAAGAGAAGAGAAGAGAAGAGAAGAGAAGAGAAGAGAAGAGAAGAGAAGAGAAGAGAAGAGAAGAGAAGAGAAGAGAAGAGAAGAGAAGAGAAGAGAAGAGAAGAGAAGAGAAGAGAAGAGAAGAGAAGAGAAGAGAAGAGAAGAGAAGAGAAGAGAAGGGAACCCTGAACACACATCTCTACACAGCTGGTTAACTCTGTCCATGGAAGGAAATGAAACATAGGTGCTGGGGTGAGATGCAATATTAGGCTACACCATCCTGCACCACCACCACAGACAATGCAGCCATCAGCAATTCGTGTGCCAGGCAGGACTGGGCAGCACTTCACCCAGCCAGCTGGCACAGGTCCCAAGGAGGATCTACACATCCCCAGGTTGCCCCAGGAAAAGGTTGTTTCCCCACAAGTTCTTGAACAAGCAATTCCCATGCCTGCGAATCCATGCACCAGAATGTGCAGTTATCACACGTTTGCTCGTACATAGAGACAGAGCCAAAGTCTTGCAGCCAGAGCAAGGGCAGCTGAACTGGCTCCTGCAGAGCACCCAGGGCTCTCTCACATTTATTGCTCATGCTGTATTTTTATGCTGAGAAGATATTTCATGCTTCCTAGCCATGGCCATCACACTGTGGTGGCTGTGGTTTGCAGCTCACTAGGCTGCTGCGGAGCTGGGAGCACACTGGGAGGAGGGATGGATGGCCGACACTTCATTCAGTGATTGCAGGCTTCCTTCAAGGCCTAGACTTTGAAACAAGACATTGGCAGGCCCTTTTAGAAACATGATTTCATCCATGTATGAATAAAGCCAAAGAACACAGTACTTGTGCCTTTGGTGTTTATTTTAAAATAATTATTATATGATCCTTTTTCTTTCAGGAACATGAAACACAATGCTGCACATTATTTTGTTCAGGAGGGTTGCAAATTGCTGTGATGAGGGAAAGTCAGTGGCAAATACTGACATATGCATTATGGCAAGTGCTCAAAAAATAACTTCTCATTCCCTTCAGGAATACTGAAGTCCAATACCATTTGGGGGGAAACTAAGATCAATAACAGCTAGCTGATTTATTTGATTGTTGATTTTTCTAGTGCTGGGCCACCAATCCTGTTGCACTGCTACTCTTTAAATCAAGTGCAGACCTTTACAACAAAGTGCTAGCATTTGGTAGCAAGATAGGCTTCACTCAAGCAGCTGTCCTCTGAAAAGCATGCAGTGGTTTGAAAATGTGGTTGCAAAATGTGGACAGTATGCACAGGAGTTATTAATGTTTGCAAGAAAATGTGCTGCTTGATCTCCATTCCAGTCATTAACCACAGCTGTGGTTTTCCAAGCATGGAAGACTGCTCTCATTCTTAGAGGTCAGATTTGAATGTTCATAAACAGACACACAGGTAGTTCCTAGAATTCCTTTCCCAGCTTCAACAAGAACATATACAGACACTGGAAAAAGACTTTCCTTTATCTTAATAGGCCTAGCACACAGAATGCAGAGGAATTTGAAACAAGGCTTTAATGTCAGATGTTTCATATGGACCACATTTCTCATAGTGAAAAGGGAATACATTTTTTTTTTATTCTTTAAAATAAAAATAATTTTTTGAGAGTAAAATAAAGACAATACACTGTCCAGGAAAACAAAGCAAGCCAGCCCGCTCTACAACCATTTGACTAGGAGACAGCTCCAGAGTCATTCCAGTACTGGCAGTACAGCTAGGACAGAGTTCTCCTATAAGCCAGATGACACAGTTGGAAAAACATATTCCAGACCTTGTTATCCATCCCCTGGTCCTGACAAATGTGCCCATATGGGGACACAGGTGTTAACTCAACCCAAGGAGGAAAAGGATGGAAAAAGGCAGCAAGATGAAGAATATCAGGAACTTGAGCAGTATCATCAAACTGGTGCTGAAGTTGCTACAAATGCCAATTTCTGAGAGCTTCATAAAGCCCACCCAGTTCAAGTAAGAGTGTGCTTGTAGATAGATGCATGTGCAGCTTTTTAAAAAGCCCAACATGTAACTTACAAACCTAGTCCAAAATGCTCCATTTTTGCACATGTATGAACACAGCAGTTGTCAAACATTTGTCAGCACAGCATGCTAAAAAGAACAGCCTTCAGCTTCAGTCACAAAGGGCCTCTTTTTGGCAGTTTACCATGAAGAAGCAATTTCCTGAGCACTCTTAAGAGAAGTATACTTACATTGGTGCAAACAGGCCAATGTGCTCTACCCCAAATTCCAAGCTGGCCAGATGCAGTCCAGCCCCTGTCTGGGAGTTCTGTAGCTCTATTAATGCAGCAGAGTGCCCAAACTACCACACTGAAAACCTGGATATATTAACTGAAGAGCAATGCTCTGCTAACATGGCTGTGTGGCTTCTGGGGTTGAGACCAAAGGAGTTGAAGTCTCCCATAGTCATGCAGATGTAACCAGGGAGGAATTTGTGTTGCACCTGCACAGGTTTGATGTTTCTTCCAAAAGAACAAAATAAAGAAGTATTGTCCTTGACTAAGTGCGAAATACCTGGATTTCAGTTCCACAGGCTGGATGAAGGCTGCTGGCTGCAGATAAGACAAATTTTGAGCAGCGTAAAGATCAGCAGCGTATTTGTCATTAGGAGTCAAATGGGAATTCTAGCATCAAAAGTACAAAAGCCCAGCACTTGAACAGGAATAATGTCTCTTACATTGCCACTTTCAGCCATTCAGAAGTTACAGAAAGATTCCCATACTCCTGAACTTATCTTTACATAACAATAAGATCATAAGATAGGGTTTTAATAACACGTTTGTGGTTGATTGCATTTGCTGCCTAGGGTTTTAACCAGCAGGATCCACTTCTAAACACTTTCACAACAGGAAGGCTCAGAATATGTTATTTTATATTATTTTTCAAATGAAAGCTGAATGCATTCATATTAACTCCATGAGCTGCGTTTTGAAAGGCACACGAAATGTCAAGGGACCCACAATAAAATCACAAAAATTGGCAAGACTGACTTGGTTGGCTTTGGGGAATGAGCAAGTTGTTGTTGGAGCCACACATTAGAGGGTGACATACTCACATGTTCTTAAACAGTGAATTATGCACAGAGGTATAATGGCAAACTGCCCAGCACTGATATACAGCAACAAGAATAGGATACACAAAATTCCCAGGCCTCTTAAGCTAATGGCGAAGCTTTGTTAATTTCCCTAAGAAGGGAACCAGTGACATAACCTGTCATACACATGTTGGGGCCATCATATACACAGACATGAGATATATTTGAACTATAAAAAACAATTTAATAACCAAAAAGGCAGCTGTGCAATCTGCACATTGCACTCACAAAGAGGAAATAAAAGTAAAATGAACTGGAATGTGGGCGTCTGGAGAGAAAAGGGGTGAGAGAGTTCTGAAAACCTCTTGGATAAATTCTTCTAGGACCTGCTCCAGCAGGAAAGCACTCCTATCCTCCATTCTCTGTGGTGCTCTGTAGAAGGCATGTTCTTTTAATTTCTATTTTTTTTTTAATTGAAGGACCCTCACACTAACAACAGGAAAATGTATATGCAAATGAGTATGCATCTTTGTGTCCAAACTAGCCACGTACCATCACCTGGCAACAAGACAAAGTCCAATGAAAGCAATGAACTGGTCCTTATTTTTCTTGCACTGAAGTGCAAACATTGAATAGGCAGGCACAATGTGGCAGAAAGGAGGGATCTGCGCTCTCTTCCATGTATCTCTCCTTTTGGTCTTAAAGTCACTGCAGATTTATGTGCAACATGAAAACTGACTCAGACCTATCTAACTAGGCCTATGTTTACAATGTGTTTGGGGAGTGAGTACTGCGAGGTATAGATGTTTTTATAAATCACATCGCTTCACTTATGTTTTGCCATCTCTGCGGAGGACATGTTTATCTGCATAATAACTCATGGAGCTTTTGTCAGGATCAGTTTACATTTGTCAGATCCTCTGCAGTCTTCAAACATAAGGCATAAATAATGGCATTGCATTGGTATTTCATCTTCTTAAATGTTATGATTTATAGCCCATAGAAAGGGAAGAAGAGGCAGTGGAATCATGTATTTCTTTCCCAGCTGCAAGCACTGATCTTCTCAAGAGAGGAACCAATGTACAAGACTCAGCAACATCTATCCCTAATACTCAAATAGAGATTGAAAAACCCCTCCAAGGTGCCTAAATGTCTGTATCTAATTCATGGGTAATTTACAATGGAAATAGACTATATAAAAATGTGTACAAATTTGCAGCCTTGCACATCAGGGCAGATAGATAGTTTAACTACAAAATAATGAACGTGAAGTGCCTCTTGTGAGCTTCCAGGTAGACATTTTGATTGCCCAGATTTCATTAAACTCAAACCAGAGAGAGGTTGAAGTTTTCCAAATATTCTATCTATAATACTCTATCAAGTGTGTTGGTGCTCTACAGTTGATGACAATATGTATCACCAGGGTTGCCAAAAAATTGTTTAATTTTAAGCAATGCCTGTGTTGCATTATTTTTTGCAAGTTGAGCCAACATATAGTGTGGCAATGCCAGCAACAAGCAGTGTGAGCAATCTGGCAGTGCAGGCCTAGAGCCTGACATGGTGGTAGGCCATGCTCAGCATAAATGCAGAGTCAGCTAGCAGTATAGCAAAACAGTGCTGTGCCTGCAGCATGTAACTAAAACAAGGCACTGGTAGCTATAAACATGGACAGTTATCTTGGGACATCAGGACATGCACCTGCATCAACAACCTCATTGTGTCATTATTAGTTGGACCAATAATCTATAATAGTGCAATGTGTGGTCACTCCTAGGGAACCAATGAAGCCATGCCAACAAGGCACTCCGAGTTTATATAAGTTGTAGAAATTCCCTTGCTACGCACTTCTGCCTTTCCTGTCTCCCGTTCTTCTACACTTTACAGTGCTATACCTGCACTACAGGCCTGCTCTACAGGCCTCCACCTCAGGCCTGCACCATCGGCCTGCAACACTGGAACAATAAAGGAACAATACTCGATCATATTGGACAGCCGTATTGATTCTAATCTCCGTCGCCTCCCATAATATAGGGCACAATCAACTCCATATAAGGCCATTGTCAATGTTTCCTCTGCATCCCAAAAAAACAATTTAACACAGCCATTCCTTAAAACAAAGAGGAAGACAACAAAAACAACAATAAAACTCCTGTCATGTTCTCCTCTCCTCTAGACCTCAAGTCTGCTGTGCTTTTCCCCACTTTGCGAATCAGGCTCAAGCGAATGAAGAGTTACGGAGAATGTCTGTTCTGCCAAAAGCTATTTCCAGTGGACTTTGATCAAATGATGCTGTAATCCCTAATGGGAAGCATACTTCATTTATAAGGTATTCTTTGGTGTCATTCCCAAGGAGCAGGCATATGAGTTTTTGAGCAGCAAAGTTCTTTCTCTATAGAAAGTGCTACATTTGTGCAAGGGTAGCACTACCATGTTCAATGTGAGTGTACAGGCCTGCCTAGGTAAGTGGGCTTTCAGCACTAGTAATTTCTATGGTCAGAAGAGCCAGAGGTGGTCAGAGGCTGTCTCAGCACTAGAACATCTTCAGCCATAGCCTGTTGCCCAACAGCAACAGCTAACAGCTTTTTTGAACTGAAGAGACTTGAGTTATTCAGAACAGTATTTTATTTTCCCTCAAGGTTTATTCCAAGACCAAGGACAATTATCTCACATTTTAACAAGGAAGCAATTAGAGAGCATGATGTTCATAAAAATTATTTATTGTGCTATTAAATTAGGATGAAAACCATCAAAGATCATAATAGCCAAAGAAAAATAAATATAAATTATCTTCATACTCAGATTGTGCCCCGATGCTTATCAGCTTGAACTGCGTGTATTTGTTCTCCAGGGCTGCTGTGCAGTTTCTGTCATTGTAACTTGCTGTTTGGAAAACTCATCATTTTCATTCCATGCTGAGTAACAGCCCTTTAAATTGGGAAGGTTTAAACAGCCCTTATCTGCTTCAAGCTTCCTCCAGAAATAGGTTAAGCTTCCCAACTAAAGGTGTTTTGGGCATCCCCAGACAAACCTGATGGAGCCAGGTATTCTGTTGGACATGAGAAGAGACTGACCTGAAAAACCCTCTTCTTCTTCCACCTGTCCAGTTGCCTACACAGTTATGAAGAAGTCTGCTCTCATAAAAACTAAAATTTGTATTATTTTTGTGGTTCCTTTACTTTTTACATTAACCTTGCCACTGTTTTTACATGCAAACCAGGAAGATTAAGAGGTTTTTACTGACGTGGCAGCTTGAAACTTTCATGTTCTGCTCCCATTTTCTTCTCTAGCATATTTAAAATATCATTGGTTTCCATTTATTACAAGATATAAATATGTTAATAACTTCACAAGAAAAGAAGAAGCAAGTAGAATACATCCCAGTGGTAGCAATATGGAACCAGAGATAGGATTCTTTCTGCAACTTTGTAGTACTAGGGAAAAAAAATGTCCTGTGCCTGAGTTTTGTTAGTGAAATAACAACACATTAACGTCTCTTGCCTGCAAAAACATTTGGGCACTTTCTATAAGTTAGAATTATGTCCTCTTAGTCAGTCTTAGCTAGCCTTTCTTGATGTTACAAGGTGATGAGAAAAACCACCTGACTGAGAATTGCAAATAAGGCCTCCTGAGCAGTAAAATCATCAAGAAAAATCTATCCCTGAAGTTAGTATGTAAGAGCTGGTTCAGATAACCCGCGCTCCTATCCAGGACCTAAATTTAAAGCATGTGGGAAAGCAGGTCTCTGAAAGTAAGTGCCTTTCTTATTAGTTGCTGGAAAGATTCCTGGTTTAGATGTCTGAACTTCATGGCAGCAACGGAGTTCGTTATAGATTTAATGTAAGGGAATTGTTCATCTACATGCTAAATTGATTTGCTGAATTGGGACCTATATTTTAAAAGTCATAATCAATCTCTGCTGTTCTGGACCCTGATTCTCTTACTGTAACTCGGTAAACATTTATTTATCAGAAACTTAAACTTTACATCTTGCAAATAATTTTTATAAAGTCTTTAAAAAGGCTCATTCATGGCTTGGAAAGCATCACACATTATCACATCAATGCAAAGAATATTAGTAAGACCTGAAAAAACAAGTGTCTCAATTTCCCATTTCTGTAGTAAATGATCCTTACTGATTTGAAAAGGTAAAGCATTAAAGACTTTGCTTCTATGATGAGTTTTAAATGTATTTTTTTAATGAATTATCCTGGTTGAGCTGCCTGCCAGGATAACGGTATCAATTGTTCCTTCAATGCACATTTACAAACTGATTTGTAAAAATTAAGGCAAAAGTTAAAGGAATGCGATGCAAACCAACTAGATTAGTGTTCAGATCTCCTTTAACAGGGAGGCTGTGGAACAGCTGAATTGATTCAGTTTCTTTTCTGTTTTCCTTTAACTTTCCCTTTTCAACTCTGCTCATACTTAAAAAGCACAAGTGACAGTCTGGAAAGAGTGCTCTGAAACAGATAATGAAACATTTCTAAAACCTCAGGTGCCTCACCTTGAAAAATGCATTCATGGAATGAAGGACTGATTTCTACAGGCAAAGAAGATGTTGAAATGCCAGAAAAATCAGGTTTTTTAAAATATGGGGATTTTAGAATGGTTTTCATGTGATATGGACTTAAAAGGCAAAAGTATTATTGACTTTATTAAGAATCTCAGTCTCATGTAGAAAAAATGTTTAGCTTTTCACTTCCCTGCTATAGAAAAAAAAAATTAACTTTTTTTGCTTTTTAGTTCATAGTGATCTCAATTTTATTTTGTTTGTAGTTCAGAGGATTTAAATGTTCCAATACCTTTTAACATCATGTTAAAATGCTGGTTTACTTTTTCAGTTACCTTACAGCCATTTTTTAGAATAAAAAGGAACAATGATAATTGGATAAAAATTTTCAGCATTCATGTTCTGAAAAATTATCAGAAGCCTTGAAAAATATTGAAATATCTCACAATTCTGTTATGCTCTGTCTTAAATATTGGTGCACTTCTTACAGCTGGTCGGAAAATTTAATCTTTTATAATATTTTTGGGTTTTCATCAGATTTGAATTCTTTCCAGGTTTTTCAGGACTCTCATTTTTCTACACGTCTCAGAAAATCTGTGTTAAATGAGGTAGGACTCATTCCAAGTTACTCAGTGCATATCTTCAAAGAAGTATGCTATGTATATATCTTTTACAATAACTTATTATGTAAACAGCTATTAATACAGAATAGTTGGGAAAAGATTACTTTTGAAAACGTTAGTCTTTTAAAATGCCATGTGAGAGACATTTCAACCAATGTAGTTATAGTTCACGCGGCATTTTGTATTCATGGGTTTAACCATTGAGGGTTTTTTCCCTACTAATTTGCTGTGGTGTGGTGAAGGCACATTATGCCCCAATACTGAATCTTGTCCCAGCATGTGGACAAGTTCCCCCTCCTCCAGGAGGAAGACAAAAGCCAAGGCATTAGCCAGGCTTGCACGCACCCAGCGCATGCAGTGCTCGTGCTGACACCAAGTATGGGCATAATTCTCGCTTCACCCTTTCTATAGGCTGAAGCTAGTTGTTTATGAGAGTGCCCATTGGTCAAGCCCAGCCTCGAGGAATCTATAAGTATCACCCCAGTTGGTAAACACGTTGCCCCCCTCATTCACTTTGTCTCTGTGCTTGCTCGAGAGAGTAACTCTTGAGCTGCAGCTTTTGCCATTGAGCTTTTCGTTGTTTAGCTTCTGTTATACATGCACGCATACTGAAAGCCCGTGCATGGTGAGAAGCCCAGAGGGAGGACCTTCGCTGAGCCTGAGGAGCTCAGCGTCGCCACAGCCAGTACCGAACGGGAGAGCCCACCGTGCCACCGGAGGACTGGACCGACCCCCCGAGGGTAAGATCTGCCCAGTTGCCGGGGAGAAGGGACTTGATCAATATTCAAGTCCACGTATGCCTAGCCCCGTCGCTCTGAGGAGCCGCCGAGTGCTGCTCTGAGCCCTGTGAATCTCAGGGAAAACCAAAGCATTGTTTGTGCCTTTACTGCACCGAACCCGGGACCACTCTGAGAGTCCTGTTGCTCCTTTAACCTCAGTAAAAGAGAATCCGCCGCCTATCGCAGCTGCATTCTCTCCCCGAGGCTGTTTGCATCAGCCCCGAGAACCGCCGTGGTTGGGCCGACCCCCGTAGCTTTGCCTGCTTCCGTCGTTCGAGCCCATCTACCGGCCACCGTCGTCCCGCCCTGCCGTGCGAGCCGACTTTAGAGGGCCGACCCCATGGACCGACCCCGACCAGGACCAATCCCTGTTGTCTGAAGGGAATCGAATATCTTCCACGTGCTTTCCATCCACTAGCACTCAGTTCAAAGTATCCGCATCTAGCAGAGTAAGCGCTGACACATAGAAAGATTGTAATATTGCTGTGTATAGCCAGAAGCCGCCCGCGTCCCGCCGCGTCTCCATCTAGTGGCCAAGCAGCAGAACTGCACCCGTCGTTATATAAATACAGAAAGGGTTTATAGATAGTTCAATTACGTCATAATCATAACACTAAGCCAGTTGTGGAATCTATTTCACGAACGTGCACTAGAACATGTATATAAGTTGGTGATCCATCGGTTATTAATAGTTTGCTAATTATTAAAATTCATATTTCATAATTCATAAATTCATATTCATAAATTTAATAACCTCTTCACCACATGTGGCTACATGTTACCTGCTATTTTCCATACATATTCCTGAATGGCAAGATTTTTGCCTTTTTAACTTGCTGTGTGATACATAATTCTTCACTGAAAATAATCTGGTTTGTATGTGTAGTTCAAAACCATCCACGTGGAGAATGTGGATGCTCAGACTCTGATATCACAGCTCTGGGCACAGAGGACAGATGGCTGCAGTCACCCACAGCCCCGCTTAAGCCTGTGGCTCAGGAACCATGCAAGGAGCTGCAGCAGAAGTAAGACCAGTTCAATAACCTTGAACAACCAGCTCAAGGTCAGAGGGGGGTTTAGGTGCAAGGGCTTTAATAATAACCTTATAGGTGGTTCTTAAACATTAAGACCTTGTTGAGGGTTGAGGGGAAGGCCAGGCCTTCTCCACCCCCCTGTAAAGTGAAGGGAAGAAAAATTGAAAGGAAAAAAAAAAAACCACAGCCGGATTAGCAAAGGGATTGAGTGCTGTATTTACAAAGCAATTTAGGGAATGAAGGTTTATATACAGAATTTACAATATTTACAATATATACACAGAAAAATACAACAAAGTAACACAGAATGAGATTCCCTTCCCCCGTCTGGAGAAAGGGACTCCCCCTGCACCCCCTTCTCTCCCCCTTTTCCCCAGAGAGGGTTAGAAAGAGAGAGAAAGAGCAGTTGTTAATCAGAAGCAGTTATATGTGTTAGCAGAGGCCTTATCTGTTCCAAGGTCAGTCTGGCTGAAAGCCCAGAAGCTGTGAGCTGCGGGAAGGAGAAAGTGCAAGACTGAGTGAGACCAATCTCACTGGGAATCAAAAACCTAAGGCATTGCGTCAGCTTCTCCACCAATGAAATTAGTTTACACCAGTCTTGTGTATAAAACATTCCGCCATGGTATCCCTTTGTTAAAGGCACCGCCTTAAACGGTCACAGTCCACTCCTTCTAAACATATTCATTGGCCGTTCATACTGTCCATCCAATCCAAAACGATATTTACAGTTTGTGAGTAAAATTCATAGTCCATTCTGACTATACTCAGATGTGGATGATTCAGAAGTCCAAGAAAATCAGAAAATGAGAAAAATGGAAAACAGTTTATTTCTTCGCCGACGAAGCAAAGAAAAGGGAAACAGGGATTCTCAGGGTCTCTTAGCTGACTCAGGGCTCTCAGGGTTCTCAGGGTTCGTGCACCATAGATTCCTCGTTGATTCTTCCTTTGGACGCGGAGTAGCTGTACAACAATTTGAAATTAACCTCTTTCAGCTAAAGTTAAATTTCTTTGTGGAACACACTCAATTTCACCATTCTCTTGCATTACCCAATAAGTGTGACCCGGACCTTCAGCTGAAACCACCCCTCGAACAGGTTTAGCCCCTCCAGAGGGTGAAAAAACCCAAACAGTTTTACCTAACAGATTCTTTTCTCTAACAACAGGAACTCTATCACCTTCTACTTTCAGTAGCAGATCTGAATGTGCTGGTCCAGCTTGGTTCACTGAACCTCTACTATTTACCAGCCAGGCTGCTTGTGCCAGATGTTTTTCCCAGTTTTTCAAAGATCCAACCCCCATGGCTTTAAGAGTGGTCTTCAACAAACCGTTGTAGCGTTCAATCTTCCCTGCAGCTGGTGCATAGTAGGGAATATGGAATATCCACTCAATACCGTGCTCTCTTGCCCAGTTCTTGACAAGGTTGTTCTTGAAATGAGTTCCATTGTGTCGTGGGATGGAAGGTAAGGCCGAGAAGCCTTACTTACTCACTTGGTAAGGGCATGAGACTATGAGTGTTGAGATCATGGGTTCGAATCCTGCAATGTGCTGACCCAGAGGAACGCCTCTTTCTCATCCATGGAAATGTCTATGGATCTGTCACGAGCCCATTGGTATGCCGCATCTCTGCCTTGATGTCCTGACGAATCATGAGCCCACCGAGCTAAGAATATCTCACCTCGGTGTTTCCAGTCGAGATCAAGATTAGAGTCCATGTCTACTTGAGAAACTCTTGCAGCTAGATCTGCCTGATGGTTGTGTTGCTGTTCCTCAGTAGCTTTGCTCTTAGGAATGTGAGCATCGATGTGTCTCACTTTCACTGGAATTCTCTCGATTCGATCAGCAATGTCCTGCCATAGGTTGGCTGCCCAAATGGGTTTTCCTTTTCTCTGCCAACCACTCTTTTTCCAGTTCTTTAGCCAACCCCATAGAGCATTGGCTACCATCCATGAGTCAGTGTAGAGATAAAGCTTCGGCCATCTCTCACGTTCAGCTACGTCGAGAGCTAGCTGGACAGCTTTTACCTCTGCGAACTGACTGGATTCTCCTTCTCCATCTTTCGCCTCTGCAACTCGGCATGTTGGACTCCACACTGCAGACTTCCACCTTCGCTTGTTTCCAACAAGACGACAGGAACCATCTGTGAACAAAGCATATTTCTTTTCATCATCAGAAAGGTCATTGTAAGGAGGAGCTTCCTCAGCACGAGTCACTTTCTCCTCTGGAGGTTTAGCACAGTTGATACCTTCAGGCCAACTTGAGATCACCTCCACTAGACCAGGTCTTTCAAGATTTCCCATTCGTGCTCTCTGTGTTATCAGAGCCATCCACTTAGACCAGGTTGAGTCTGTGGCATGATGTGGTGTGGAACCTTTGCCTTTGAACATCCAATTCAAAACTGGTAATCTGGGAGCTAGAAGAAGTTGTGATTCAGTTCCAATCACTTCAGAAGATGCTTTTACTCCTTCATAGGCAGCTAAGATTTCTTTCTCTGTTGGAGTATAGTTAGCCTCTGAACCTCTGTAACCTCGACTCCAGAAACCAAGAGGTCGTCCACGTGTCTCACCTGGAGCTTTTTGCCACAAGCACCAGGTTGGACCATTGTCACTTGCAGCCGTGTCCAAAATGTTCTTAATGTCTGGACCATCTCGGACAGGTCCCAGACCCATTGCTTGAATCACCTCTTGCTTTATCTGGTCAAAGGCTGCTTGTTGTTCAAGTCCCCAGTGGAAATTGTTTCTCTTTCGAGTCACATCATACCGGGGTTTCACAATCTGACTGTATCCAGGAATGTGCAGTCTCCAAAATCCCACTATCTCCAAGAAACGTAGGGTCTCTTGCTTGTTTGTGGGATTTGCCGTGGTAGAGACTCTATTCACCACATCTACTGGAATGTGTCGGCGTCCATCCTGCCACCGCACTCCCAGAAACTGAATCTCTGTGGTAGATCTTTCACCTTGTCTCGCTTGATGGCAAAACCTGCATCCAGAAGAACGTCAATGATTTTGTTACCTTTCTTGAAGACTTCCTCAGTAGTTTTACCCCAGACGATGATATCATCGATGAACTGGATGTGTTCTGGAGCACCACCTTTCTCCAGAGCATCGTGGATCACTGCATGACAGATGCTTGAGCTGTGGATCCAGACCATTGGCAGTCTGTTGAAAGTGTACTAGATTGCTCTCCAGGTGAAAGCAAACTGAGGCCTGCATTCCTCTTCTATGGGAATAGAGAAAAATGCATTAGCAATGTCGATGGTAGCATACCATTTGGCCTCTTTGGATTCCAGTTCATACTGTAGCTCCATCATGTCTGGTACTGCTGCACTCATAGGTGGTGTCACTTCATTCAGGGCTCGGTAGTCTACTGTCAGACACCAGTCTCCATTCTGCTTCCGCACAGGCCACACTGGACTGTTGAAAGGTGAATGAGTTTTGCTGACAACTTTCTGACTCTCCAACTGACGAATCAGATTCTGAATGGGCATCAAAGAGTCACGGTTGGTTCTGTATTGTCTGTGATGCACAGTCTGAGAAGCAACCGGCAATTTAATGTCCTGTATCTTATGTTGTCCCACAACTGCAGGTTCATCAGAAAGCTCAGGTCTAGCAGACAGCTTCAATTTTTGTCCATCAATTTCTATAGAAGCTACTCCAAAAGCCCATTTGTAACCTCTAGGGTCTTTGAAACGCCCTTCTCTCAGAAGATCAATTCCCAAAATACAAGGTACGTCAGGTCCGGTCACAACTGTATGCTTCCTCCATTGTTTACCAGTCAAACTTATATTAACCTCCACCTTACTTAACTCTTGAGATCCACCAGTGACTCCCAAAATAGTTATAGACTCTGATCCCTGATAATTTGATGGCATTATGGTGCACTGAGCTCCTGTGTCAACCAAGGCCCTGTACTTCCGAAATTGTGAAGTGCCAGGCCACTGGATGTGCACATCCCAATAGATTCTATTATCTCTCTTATCCCTCTCCTCCCCCTGGCGGGAGGCAGGGCACCCCTAGTTATGGGGAACATGCCCACATGTGCATTGCACATAGTTTGCAGGGTTATAACTTTACATGTTACAACTGGAGCCACTGTTGGAGCTACTAGGGTTCTTCTGGGGAACTGTGGAAGTAACAGCTACCCTTCTGGTATTGCTACCTCGGGTTCTGCCACTTTGCAATTCCCTCAGTCTCCTGAAAAGATTAGAAGTTGGTTGGCCATCCCAGCGGTTCATGTTCTCACCAAACTGATCACGCAGTGTTATCCAAATAGTTCTACGTGATTGCCTTGGTGGCCTGTTTTGGAACGACCTGTTTTGGAATGACCTCCTTGGAGGACGTGTATTCCTCACAGATGAAACTTGTATCCACCTGGAGGAAGTACTGAAATTATCCCTTTGTGCCAATTGGGATATGGAATTTCTAAATTCATCCTTTAACTCTCTCATGCAATTCTCAATTTTTCCAGACAGAGTTTCAATGGCTGAAACCAAAGAAACACGTGTCATGCTATCCTCCAGTTGTCTCATTTGATCACTGAATCGGCCAACCATAGGAGAAGCTCCACCATAATTTCTTGACACAATTCTGCTTGCCAGAATGTTTGCGTAATTAGAAGGAGCAAGTTTGATGATCTTTTTAGCAAGACCAATAGCCCCAGGAATGTCACCAGGATTCAGAGTTTCATGTTCACCATAGAGTAGCTCTCTAACAGCAAATTCTCTCAAGCGCTTAATTCCCTCATCTATGGTAGTCCAGGGTTTAGGATTCCATGGAAGATCATCTCGGGAAGGGTATCTCAGGGCAACCGCCATTAAAAGGCGTATCCACAGATTAACCTTACCGAGAGCTCTGCCTAGATGTCTATCTATTCCATTATCCCTTGAGAGAGTTCCTAACTGAGCTGCTGACTTGTCTCCAACTGTTAGAGCTGGAGCACCTGTATCATAACACCTACTAAGCCAAGCTAGAACTGGCTCCTTATCTGCCCTGGTGAAATCTTTACGGACATTTCGCAATTCCTCACGTGGTGACGAACAGTCTGAAATATCATCTTCCTCCTCGTCTCCCTGAATTTTTTGTCCATATAATCCTGCTGTCATTCTCCTAAGGGTCTCTTTAAGCTGAGAACCACCTTTGCCAGCTGCTTTCCTAACTTCATCTCCATCCTGCTTTGATCTCACTAGGTTAGCTAGATCTTTAAAACAAACCTTCTCTTCCTCCTCAGCAGGATTTGTTAGAGTAGAGGGCCCCTCACCAGGATCAGCCTCCAGCTCTTCTTCTCCATCTTTGGCCTTTGGACCTCTAGTCTTTAAAGGAGCCACCTTAACTGGAGCTGTGTTTGAATTTACAGCCACCTTAATGGAAGCTGACAGGTCCTGAGATAAATCAGCTGCTGGGGCAGTGACTTCCGGTCCCACCGAGGGAGTGGGCGGAAATGACGTTGCTCCGTTAATGGCCGACGGAGAAGAAGAAGGAGGAGAAGGAGTAGGAGAAGGAGTAGGTGCCATGTTGATACCGGCCGCCGCCCTTGGCAGCTTGCCAGAATCAGCAGCAAAGTAATTTAGAGCTGCTTTACCAATTAACTTTTTAGCCTTCTTTTTAACTGACACGGATTCTGCACACTCTTCGTCACTAGATGCCTCTGGGACTGACCCAGAGCCACGGCGTTTTCTTTTTGATCTAGTTTTAATAACAAAACAAGCTCTGGACACCTTTCCCTCTCGCCGCAAACAAATCAGGAGATACACGATAATTATCACCAGCAGCAGAATTATAGACATGAAATAAATCACCTTTGGATCCCAGGCATCACCTTTATCTCAATTTGGAGAGTGGTGGAGGTAACATTCCTGTATCTCACTGGCCATAAGAAATCCATGCATTTTCCATACCATAGTCTAACTCTATACATAACCCACAGATAAATTGTCCGCACCAAATATTTACCCAGGTAATCCAAAATCACACCCAAACAATATCTGTAAACCAGAGCCCCAAAAATTGAAAAGAATAATCGCTCCACAAACCACAACACCTTCATGTTTGCTAATTCAGCTAGAAAACACTAAATCAATCAAGTAATAAATTAAACTAATTATCTGCCGCACGTTGGGTACGCCAAGAAAAAAAAATGTGGTGGGGTTGGAAGGGTAAGGCCCAAAAGCCTCCTCCATCCCCCCTGTAAAGTAAAGGGAAAAAAAATTGAAGGGAAGGGAAAAAAAACCTCACAGCTGAATTAGCAAAGCAGTGGAGCTGTATATTTACAAAGCATCGTAGGATGTGCAGGGGAATATATACAAATTTACAATATGTACAATATATACAAAGATATACAATAAAGTAGCAGAGAAATGAGAGTTCCCCCCTCTGCTGAGGGGGGTTTCCCACCTCCGCTCTCCCCTCTCTCCCCTTTTCCCCAGAGTGGGATAGAAAGAGAAAGAAAAGAGAGAAAAAAAAATGTTAGAAGCAGTTTGTGTTAATTGGAAAGGAGTTAATACAGGCCTTTATCAGTTCAAGGCCGAAGCCTTGGCAGAAAGCCCAGGAGCTGCAAGCTGCTGCCCAAAGGAGAAGCGGAAGCAAGACTGAAGATAGAGTGCTGGAAAGCCCAGTATACCTTCCTGCACTCCCAGTTCAGAAGGTGCTTCCTCCCACTTTACCAATGAAATTAGTTTAGATTGTTCTTTTCAGAGGTGTTGCCCTCTATGTCAATAGCCAGTTGGAATCAGTGGAGCTCCAACTGGGGAGGGATGATAAGCTAGTTGAGAGTGTATGGGTCAAAATTAAAGGCAGGACAGGGGAAGAAGATATTACTGTGGGGGTCTCCTACAGGCCACCTGACCAGCAGATCCAAGCAGATGAGGCCCTCCATAGGCAAATAGAAGCAGCTTCCAGGTCACAAGCCCTGGTCCTCATGGGTGATTTCAACCACCCGGACATCTGCTGGAGGGACAACACAGCAAGGCACCAGCAATCCAGGATGTTCCTGGACTGCATAGAAGACAACTTCCTCCTCCAAATGGTGGAGGAACCAACAAGAAATGGTGCTATGCTGGACCTTGTTCTCACCAACAGGGAAGGGCTGGTAAGCAATGTGAGGCTCATAGACGGCCTTGGCTGCAGTGACCATGAAGCAGTTGAATTTAACATCCTCAGGGCAATCAGGAGGAAGTATTCCAAGCTCACGACCCTAGACTTTAGGCATGCAGATTTTGATCGCTTCAGGGATCTGCTAGCCAAAGTGTCATGGGACAAAGCCCTGGAGGGAAGAGGGACCCAGGACAGCTGGTCAGTATTCAAGGACCACCTCCTCTGTGTCCAGGAGCTCTGTGTACCAACAAAGAGAAAAGCAGGTAAGAATGCTAGGAGGCCTGCCTGGATGGGCAAGGAGCTACTGGACACACTATTACTTAAAAGGAAACTCTACAGGAAGTGGAGGGAAGGACAGGTAGAACAGGGGGAATACAAGGAAGCTGCCCGAGCAGCAAGAGTCCTGGTCAGGAAAGCCAAAGCAGAGTTTGAGTTGAATCTAGCCAGGGAGATTAAAGGGAATACTAAGAACTTTTACAGGTATATTAATGGGAAGAAGAAGACTAGGGAAGGTGTGGGCCCCCTCAGAAAAGAAAATGGTGACATGGTCACCTGTGATGAGGAAAAGGCTGAGGTACTTAATAACTTCTTTACCTCAGTCTTCACTGCAAGGGCCTCTAGCCACACTCCTGATGTTATGGAAGTCAAAGCCAGGGACAGGGAGGAAGAACTGCCCATTGTAAGTGCAGATCAGGTTCGTGATCATCTGAAGAACCTGAAAGTGTTCAAGTCCATGGGACCCGACGGGTTACACCCACGGGTACTGAGAGAACTGGCAGATGAGGTTGCTAAACCCCTCTCTATTATATTTCAAAAGTCCTGGCAGTCTGGTGAAGTCCCCACAGACTGGAAAAGGGGAAACATTGCCCCCATCTTCAAAAAGGGCAAGAAGGAGGAACCAGGGAACTACAGGCCAGTCAGTCTCACCTCTGTGCCTGGAAAGATCATGGAACAGATCCTCCTGGTGTCACTACTCGCTCAAAAGAATAGTGAAGAGGTGATTGGGAACAGTCAGCATGGCTTTGCCAAGGGCAAATCCTGCCTGACCAACCTGGTGGCCTTCTATGAGCAGGTGACAAAATTAATAGATGAGGGGCGAGCAACTGATGTCGTTTACCTGGACCTGAGCAAAGCCTTCGACACTGTCCCGCACCACATCCTGGTCTCCAAACTGGTGACACATGGGTTTGATTGGTGGACCACTAGATGGATAAGGAACTGGCTTGATGGCCGCACCCAAAGAGTGGCTGTCAATGGCTCCATGTCCCAGTGGAGGCCAGTGACAAGTGGAGTCCCTCAGGGATCAGTCCTGGGACCTATCTTATTCAACATCTTTGTGGGGGACATGGACAGTGGCATTGAGTGCACCCTCAGCAAGTTTGCTGATGACACCAAGCTGTGTGGTGCAGCAGACAGGCTGGAGGGAAGGGAGGCCATCCAGAGGGACCTTGACAGGCTGGAGAGGTGGGCACAGGCCAACCTCATGAAGTTCAATAAGAGCAAGTGCAGGGTCCTGCATCTGGGTCGAGGCAATCCCAGGCACAAATACAGGCTGGGCAGTGACTGGCTGGAGGATAGCCTTGAGGAGAGAGACTTGGGGGTGCTGGTGGACAAAAAGCTCAACATGAGCTCTCAGTGTGCACTTGCAGCCCGCAAAGCCAATCAGATCCTGGGCTGCATCAGGAGAAGTGTGGCTAGCAGGTCGAGGGAGGTGATCCTCCCCCTCTACTCAGCCCTGGTGAGACCCCACCTGGAGTACTGTGTCCAGTTCTGGAGCCCCTATTACAAGAGGGATGTGGAGGTGCTGGAACGTGTCCAGAGAAGGGCCACGAGGATGATCAGAGGGCTGGAGCACCTCTCCTATGAGGACAGACTGAAGGAGTTGGGGCTGTTCAGTCTGCAGAAGAGAAGGCTCCGAGGTGACCTAATTGTCGCCTTCCAGTATCTGAAGGGGGCCTACAGGAAGGCAGGGGAAGGACTTCTCAGGATATCAGGTAGTGATAGGACTAGGGGGAATGGAATGAAGCTGGAGGTGGGGAGATTCAGGCTGGATGTGAGGAGGAGGTTCTTCACCATGAGAGTGGTGAAACCCTGGAATGGGTTGTCCAGGGAGGTGGTCGAGGCCCCGTCCCTGGGGGTGTTTAAGAGCAGGCTGGATGAGGCTCTGTCCAGCCTGATCTAGTGTGGGGTGTCCCTGCCCATGGCAGGGGGGTTGGAACTAGATGATCCTTGTGGTCCCTTCCAACCCTGAATGAAACTATGAAACTATGAAACTATTTACCAACTTCCATCCACCATATTCCTTTTCTTAAAGGCACAGCCTCAAACGGTCACACCTCTCTCAATTGACTGCTGTGGGAATGCGACCTGAGGATATGCTTATTTAGGCATTTCAAGAAATTTCTTTGAGCTCAGCAGAATGGGGTCAGGAACGGAAGTGCTGCAAGAGAAGTTGTGGCAATGCCAGCAACGAGCAGTGTGAGCAATCTGGCAGTGTAGGCCTAGAGCCTGACATGGTGGTAGGTCATGCTCAGCATAAATGCAGAGCCAGCTAGCAGTGTAGCAAAACAGTGCTGTGCCTGCAGCATGTAACTAAAACAAGGCACTGGTAGCTATAAACATGGACAGTTATCTTGGGACAACAGGACATGCACCTGCATCAACAAACCTTGCGTGTCATTAGTAGTTGGACCAATAATCTATAATAGTGCAATGTGTGGTCATCATAGGGAACCAGTGAAGCATGCCAACAAGGCACTCCGAGTTTATATAAGTTGTAGCAGTTGCCTTGCTACGCACTTCTGCCTTTCCTGTCTCCTGTTTCTTCTACACTTTACTGTGCTATACCTGCACTACAGGCCTGCTCTACAGGCCTGCACCTCAGGCCTGCACCATCGGCCTGCAACACTGGAACAATAAAGGAATAATACTCGATCATATTGGTCAGCCGTATTGATCCTAATCTCCGTCTCCCCGATAAGAAGTGGCGCAGCTGGGTCATGGATTTTGCCAAAGATACTTGTTATAAGTGTGTTTATATAACTTAAGCTTGGAAAGAAATCCTGCTAGACATATGCTTCTTTTTTTTTTTACCCTCTGAAGAGATTTCTCAACAATATCCGTGGTAACCCCCGGTAAAGCCCAGTCAAGCACTGCAGGCAAATACACGTGGAAGCATGTGAGCAGTCCTTCTGGAGTCAGTGGGCTTGGTTTGTAAAAGTGGGAACGTTTGGCACCTGTGTAATGAGCAGTACTTAAAATGGTGATGCCCAAGCAAAGGCCAAGGTCTTTGAAGGGTTCAAGGAAGGAGGTAGTAGCACTTTGGTTTTTTTCCAAATGAGAGGAGTGAGAAATGGTTGCAGTTATCACTTGAAACTATTCATGCTAAACATGGAGCTGCTCACTACCTGATGCTTCCTGAAGCTGTCCAAATCCCAGAGATAGTGAGAAGTATGGTCATTAATTATAGTGGTTTCTCCCTTACTAAGGGAACTGAGCTGCTGCAGCTTCACATGGTTTCACTCCAGCAGGGAGAATATTCTCAGACTTCTCCAAAAAGTGCCTTTTTTTTTTTTGGTGCTGGTTTGGGCACTGGGGTGGGGAGGGAAAGTAAATTATACAATAGCAAGGAAAAACAACCTCAAATAACAAAAGGCCAGCTCCAGAGGTGCAAAGAAGGAAACAATGATTAGCAAGCTTTGAAAGTCTGGCCAAGGCAGCTGAAATAGTTTTTATGAAGATCTTGGATTCAGAATGACACTAAGTACAAGTAAGGGTAACTTTGTCCGAGTTAGTATGAGTTACAGTTTTAGGCATGGCTGCTTCTAAACCCATTTTCCTTAGGTTGTGCCATATTTACAATTTCTAAGGTGGGTTGTCCCTGAGCATAGAGCAGGCTCATTCTAGTAAAGCCTGTCCCCCTTTATTTCCTGTGGTTTACTACTTAGATTACATTATGCTGAATATCCCCCTTGACCTCTCTTTATTAGTCTCTTTTCATACATGTCACTTTTGGCCTTTCAGCAGCACAACTGTCTGGACCACAACAACAGCAAAACACTGCTGACAGATTGCTGTCCTCATCTGTGATTTAACATCAGGCTCTGAACTGTTGCGCTCTGCTCAGAAGCCTAGTGAGTTCACTAGGCAATCCTGCTTCCCTCAGCAGCAGGCATCCTCCTTGCACGAGGTAACAGGAGAACATGTTTAAGCACACCAAGGGGGATAGACTTAAGGACATACTGAAGTGTTTCTCTGATTTGCAGCCTGAGGAAAACAGCTTTCTGTAACAACACAAATCTGCCTACTAGTTCAGACAGTCTGGAATCAGTGGTAAAAATTAAGGCAAAATGAGAACAGACACCACAGGAATAATGAGTGTGTTAAGATCATGAAGACTACAGGGAAAGCCTGTAAATCAAGGAGCTGGTCTAAACCACATCCAAGAGACAAGACAGGCCAAAGCCAGGGATCAGAGGGACACTGGGATCAACGTAGAATGCAGTGGGCAGGGACAAACTGTGGGATAGGAGCAAGCAGGGCTGAAGCAATCTGGTGAGAAGGCAGAGGTCAAGGAAGGCATGATCAAGGATGAGGATGAGGGCTAAGGCTCATGGACAAGTAGGGGTAGAAGACAAACACAGAAATGCATCTACACTAGTAAACTTAAGTTTTCTCTTGCTGTAACCATACCATTCAACAGTCTTAGCTCTCACTACAGATTTTATATTTTCCTCTGCTACCTATTAGAATGTACATGGGAAATCTGAAGTGCACAAATTTGCCCATGGCAGGTGTGCAAGTGAACTGTGCCTGTGCTTTGGCACAGTTCGAAATACCAATATAGATGTGTCCAGAGACACTTTGAAGACACAAGCACTCGTTTAGTAAGTGTTTGCAGTGCTATCAGACTGATGTAGCCCAGGGTCCATTTCCTGAGCACACAGGAGCCAATGCCACTTATATCCTCGTTCATATTAACGAGATAATAGAGTGTAATACTGCATCATTGTGAGAGTTTCACTTCACACACTTAATATTCTTCTAATACAAAAGGTTCCATGCTGTGTAGAAATTACCTTGTCAGTGCACTTTTCTGGCAGCAGAGCAAGTATGTTTGTCATTTGTTTACAGCTTCTTGTTACTGAAACGTGTCTGGGGACCATGGGAGAGGAAAGACATCAAGGGCCATCTTAAGGCTACCACCACCTTTTTGCAGCAACTAGAGTTTCCTAAACCCACCTTCCTGAAGCCCGAAGGAGGAAACTCAGCTTGACAAATATGTTTCTCATCAAGCTATTGAAGTGATTGTTAAGTGACAAAAACAAACAATCCTTTTTCATGGAGGGTTGTGTTGAAAAGTGACTTTCCTTTTATAAACTGGCCCAAGTCTCTCCCACTCATGTCTGTTTTCTATGTGTGATCATTGCAGGGGAGGGAAGGGAGGCAAAGTGATTCAACACTGGGCAGGGCTCCCACAGAAGCAGCCCCTGGGCAGCCCAGGCAAGGGGCACAGTGCCGTGGGTGGTCCAAGAGCCATATAAAGATGATCAGCAGATCACCCCTTCCCCACCTCCCCCCGGCACCATCAGACACCCTCCCCCAAAGCAGTGTCACCTCCTGTGCTGGACACTCCCTGGCTTGGAAATTATTTTATTTTTTTAGGGGGTTAGGAACTGGCTGGAGGACCGAGCCCAAGGAGTGGTGGTGAATGGTGCCACATCCAGCTGGCGGCCAGTCACCAGTCAGCAAATTTACTGATGATGGACTCAATGCCCTCATCCAGATCATCAATAAAGATGTTAAAGAGCACAGGGCCCAGCACTGATCCTTGGGGCACACCACTAGTGACTGGCCGCCAGCTGGATGTGGCACCATTCACCACCACTCTCTGGGCTCGGCCATTCAGCCAGTTCCTAACCCATCGCAGTGTGCTCCCGTCCAAGCCATGGGCTGACAGCTTGGCCAGCAGTTTGCTATGGGGGACAGTGTCAAAGGCCTTGCTGAGGTCCAGGTAGACTACATCCACAGGCCTCCCCACATCCACCAGGTGGGTCACCTGATCATAGAAGATCAGGTCGGTCAGGCAGGACCTGCCCTTCCTAAATCCATGCTGGCTAGGCCTGATCCCTTGGCCATCCTCTAAGTGCTGTGTGATTGCACTCAGGATGACCTGTTCCATGATCTTGCCTGGCACTGAGGTCAGGCTGACAGGCCTATAATTCCCTGGCTCATCCAACCGGCCCTTCTTGTGGATGGGCACAACGTTGGCCAGCTTCCAGTCCTCTGGGACCTCACCAGTGAGCCAGGACTGCTGGAAAATGATGGATAGTGGCTTGGCCAGCTCATCTGCCAGCTCTCTCAGCATGGTGAGCATGCAGCATGCAGCATGCAGCTCTCTCAGAATGGTGGGACACTGCAGTATGGAGCAGAGAGAGAGTAAAGATGCTGTGGAAAGAGTTGAAAATGAGTAATACAGGTGCTAGGGGTAGTTAGGGCAAAGGGTACAGGGGAGGAAGGATCACAGGGCTCCTCTGCAGAAGAACAAGAGCAGAGGATATATTATGATGGGGCATCTTAAGAGGGATCAGGTTACACTGATAATAGGTATCTATTGTGGGACTGACTGCAATAGGCATATCGACAAGATAACTAATTCTTTAACAAAGTCAAGTTTTTTTACGCGGTTATTGCAGTGAAAGGCTCGGCACCCTTGGCACCAGGCACCAGAGGTAGCAGGAAGTGGAGAAGCAGGTCTGGGCTCTGCATGCCCAAGGTCTGGAAATGTTTACTTTTGTTTAAATCATAATTAAATAAATGAGATTTAAGAAAAGGCTTAACTGCTGCACTCAGTGGAGATGCTTTCTTGAATCAGGCCCTTCATCAAGAAATGTTAATCAGATGTATTTCCTTCCCAAGATGTCTGCCTATGAGGACTATTTCATCATCTCCAAGGTGCTCAGGTATGTTAGTGACAAGCCACCTGGGCTTGGCACCTGTCACTATGTAGCCACCTGGGCAGGGAGAGCACAGAACCTCTCAGCCCCTGGTGCTCCTAGACCCAAGTACTTTTAGAGCCGCTGTCACTCTTGCCCATCACAAGTAGTATATTGTTTTCATGAAACAATCTTCAACTACCTCAGGAATACTGCTGCTGAATGTAGGACTGCTCCTCATGAGAAAGATAACAGGCTCCCACCTGAGGCCACCAACTGATTCATAGCAGGACTTTACAAGTGACTCTAAAGTCTGCCATCACAACAGCATCACAGGCACTACAGAAATGCATGGTGAATGCTTCACCTTCTCCACCTGCACAAAAAAATACTCATGTGCCTTGAGCAGAAAATAAACCCATGCAGTCAGATACCAGAGCAAGGTGGGAGAACAGTCAGACAAGTTAAACAGATAAGATTCCAGCACACCCCAAAGTTCACTTTGTGCAGGGACTTGCTGGAGCGAAGGTGGGAGCAGCATCAGTCCTCCAGGGAGGGTGCCAAGCTACCAGTCTCTTGTTGATTAATACTGGGGAGCAGGAGGTGACGGAGAACACCCTGCCAATTGTAAATGTGGCGATGGGGCATTGGGTGCATCATTAGTCATCTGCAAGAATTTTGGTTTTGTAACCTCTGCATTTTTATCTGTTACTTCGGCAATAAATATGCACTCCTGCCAGTGATTTGACATTACACTTGCTTTGGATGGTTGCCTTTCCCAAGTATTAATAGTAACTCATTGTGGACACAGCATTGGTATTTAGTTAGATCAGACCAGTTTCTTTTAAAAAACAACTTTTCATATAAAGAGAGCAGATGTTTTTAATTTACACAAAGAACAAAAACAAAGTTCTATTGTTCTGTTACAGTGAACACAAACATTACATGCACACTGAAGTTAACATCAATAGCATGTTAAACTAAAAAAAAAAAAAAGTAATAATGATAATTAAAAGCCCATCTTTATACAGGTACAGGTCTGCTTATTTCTGCTTTTTCCACCGCTTTTACAATCCATTGGCATGCAATGATAGCAAGTGTTGCTTTGGGGAATATGAGGGTGCCCTTTTTTAACGATAAAAATGGCATAAACACGAGAACACTTTCTAAACACACAATATGGATGATGATGATGACGATGATAACAATAATTAATAATGGGACGATCGGATTGAATGCTTGTGGATAAAAATTAGAGGGAAGACCGGCAGGGCAGACACCCTGGTTGGAGTCTGTTATAGACCACCCGACCAGGAGGAAGATGTTGATGAAGCATTCTATAGGCAGCTTAGGGCTGTCTCAAGATCTCCGGACCTTGTCTCATGGGCAACTTCAGCCTGCCTGACATCTGCTGGGATATCAACACAGCAGAGAGGAGACAGTCTAGGAGGTTCTTAGAATGCATGGAAGACAGCTTCTTATCCCAGGTGCTGCGAGAGCCTACCAGGGGCAAGGCTATGCTTGACCTCCTCTTCACCAACAGGGAAGGGCTGGTGGGTGATGTGGTGGTCGGAGGGTGTTTGGGGTCCAGTGACCATGAGATAATTGAATTCCCGGCTTTTGGTCAAGCTAAGAGGGGTAGCAAGAAGACCTCCACTCTGGACTTCCGGAGGGCAGACTTCAAGTTACTCAAGGAACTAATTCAGAGGGTTCCTTGGGATAAAGCCCTTAATAATAAAGGGGTCCAGGAGAGCTGGACCTACTTCAAGGAAGAATTGTTGAAGGCGCAGGAACAGGCTGTGCCAATGCGCCGGAAGATGAGCCACCAGGGCAGACGGCCAGCCTGGATGGTTAGTGAACTTTTAATGGAACTAAGGGAAAAAAAGAGGGTGTATCACCTTTGGAAGAGAGGGGAGGCAACCCACAGAATGTTTAAAGATGTTGCCAAATCATGTAGGAAGAAAATTAGGGAGGCAAAAGCACATTTGGAACTTAAACTGGCCTCTACTGTGAAGGTCCTTCTATAAATATATTAATAGCAAGAGGAAGGGCAAGGACAACCTCCACTCCTTGGTTGACATGGAGGGAAATGTTGTATCAAAGGATGAGGAAAAGGCAGAGATACTTAACACCTTCTTTGCCTCAATTTTTACTAGAAGGACAGAACGTCTTCCTGACAGCTGGCCTGCAGAGCTGGCAGAAGGAGCCAGAGCGCTGCACAGTTTCCCTATGTTCCATGAGGAGGTGGTTGGAACTCTCCTCAGCAGCTTGGATCCCCACAAGTCCATGGGACCAGATGGGATTCATCCTAGGGTGCTGAGAGAGCTGGCAGATGAGCTGGCCAAGCCACTATCCATCATTTTCCAGCAGTCCTGGCTCACTGGCGAGGTCCCAGAGGACTGGAAGCTGGCCAACGTTGTGCCCATCCACAAGAAGGGCCGGTTGGATGAGCCAGGGAATTATAGGCCTGTCAGCCTGACCTCAGTGCCAGGCAAGATCACGGAACAGGTCATCCTGAGTGCAATCACACAGCACTTAGAGGATGGCCAAGGGATCAGGCCTAGCCAGCATGGATTTAGGAAGGGCAGGTCCTGCCTGACCAACCTGATCAGGGAGGTGGTGGAGTCGCCGTCATTGGAGGTGTTCAGGAGGAGACTTGATGGGGTACTTGGTGCCATGGGTTAGCTGTTTGGGTGGGTTGGATTGGTTGATGGGTTGGACACGATGATCTTGAAGGTCTCTTCCAACTTGGTTTGGTTTATTCAAAATAAAGGTTTATTGGTTTAAATAAAGGGTTATAATAAGAGGCCAATGGCATCCTGGCCTATATCAGGAACAGTGTGGCCAATGGGAGCAGGGAGGTCATTCTCCCCCTGTACACCACACAGGTTAGGCCACACCTTGAGTCCTGTGTCCAGTTCTGGGCCCCTCAGTTTAGGAAAGATGTTGACTTGCTGGAATGTTTCCAGAGAAGGGCAACAAAGTTGGTGAGGGGTTTGGAGCACAAGCCCTATGAGGAGAGGCTGAGGGAGCTGGGGTTGCTTAGCCTGGAGAAGAGGTGGCTCAGGGGAGACCTTATTGCTGTCTACAACTACCTGAAGAGCTGGTCTCTTCTCCCAGGCACCCAGCACCAGAACAAGAGGACACACTCTCAAGCTGCACCAGGGGAGGTTTAGACTGGGTGTTAGAAAGAAATTCTTCATAGAAAGAGTGATTGCTCATTGGAATGGGCTACTCAGGGAGGTGGTGGAGTCTCCATCACTGGAGGTGTTTAGGAGGAGACTTGATGGGGTGCTTGGTGCCATGGTTTAGTTGATTAGATAGTGTTAGATGATGGGTTGGACGCGATGATCTCAAAGGTCTCTTCCAACCTGGTTTATTCTATTGTATTCTATTCTGTTCTATGAAATGAAATGAAATTAAATGAAATTAAATGAAATGAGGACTATAAACCCTCACAGTTTAGGGTATAAGCTCATGGGGATAGGAAAAAAATTATTTTTGGGGCTGATTAGAGTTGTTCTTTATAGGGTATGTTTTCTTCTTCATCATCTGCACACTAAAGGAAGGCCTCAGACCACTGAAATACAGTTTGTGTATATGAATACAGACAGAGCATTTGAGCTGTATCACTGAGGTTATCTTGTGGTACGGTATGAAGTTAAATCAGAACAGTTAAGACTCTGGCACATGCAGGTGGGAGCAGAGCTCAGGCAAACACCCATGCCAAGGTGATCAAGCCCTTTCCAGAACAGAAGTGCTACCCTGCACGTGGAGGACACTTGCACCTCCTTGTATCTCACAGATACACACCCTAAGGAAAATTTCTCAGAGATAAGGCTGGGCATCATTCCTATTCCTCATCCACTTGACCCATAAGCTTACTCCAAGATGTAGTTCTTCCTATGGTGGAGCATCTCCTCTAGTATCTCACTTTTGAAGATTTCATAGAATCATAGAAGCAATAAGGTTGGAAAATACCTCAGAGATCATCAAGTTGTGGTGAAGAGGTTAAATTTATGAATATGAAATATTAATTATGAAAATATAATTTTATTAATTATCAAACTATTAATAACCGATGGATCACCAACTTATATACATGTTCTAGTGCAGGTTCGTGAAATAGATTCCACAACTGGCTTAGTGTTATGATTATGACGTAATTGAACTATCTATAAACCCTTTCTGTATTTATATAACGAAGGGTGCAGTTCTGTCGCTTGGCCACTAGATGGAGACTCGGCAGGACGCGGGCGGCTTCTGGCTATACACAGCAATATTATAATCTTTCTATGCATCAGCGCTTACTCTGCTAGACGCGGATACCTTGAACTGAGTGCTAGTGGGTGGAAAGCATGTGGAAGATATTCAATTCCCTTCAGACAACAGGGATCGGTCCTGGACGGGATCAGTCCTGGACAGGATCGGTCCGTGGGGTCGGCCCTCCAAAGTCGGCTCGCACGGCAGGGCGGGACGATGGTGGCCGGCAGATGGGCTCGAACGACGGAAGCAGGCAAAGCCACGGGGGTCAGCCCAACCACGGCGGTTCTCGGGGCTGACGCAAACAGCCTCGGGGAGAGAATGCGGCTGCGTTAGGCAGCGGATTCTCGTTTTATGAGCTTAAAGGAGCAACAGGACTCTCAGAGTGGTCCCGGGTTCAGTGCAGTATAGGCACGAACAATGCTTTGGTTTTCCCTGAGATTCACAGGGCTCAGAGCGGCACACGGCAGCTCCTCGGAGCGGCACTCGGCGGCTTCTCTCCCGCTACGGCGGGGCTAAGCATATGTGGACTCAGTCATCAATCGAGTCCCTTCTCCCCGGTAACTGGGCAGATCTTACCCTCGGGGGTCAGTCCAGTCCTCCGGTGGCACGATGGGCTCTCCCGGTCGGCACGGCTGGCTGCAGCAACGCTGAGCTCCTCAGGCTCAGTGAAGGTCCTCCCTCTGGGCTCCTCACCATGCACGGGCTTTCAGTATGCGTGCAGGTATAACAGAAGCTAACAACAATAAGCTCAATGGCAAAGGCTGCAGCTCGAGAGTTACTCTCGAGCAAGCACAGAGACAAAGTGAATGAGGGGGCAATGTGTTTACCAACTGGGGTGATACTTATAGATTCCTCGAGGCTGGGCTTGACCAATGGGCACTCTCATAAACAACTGGCTTCAGCCTATAGAAAGCGTGAAGCGAGAATTATGCCCATACTTGGTGTCAGCATGAGCACTGCATGCGCTGGCTGCATGCAAGCCTGGCTAATGCCTTGGCTTTTATCTTCCTCCTAGAGGAGGGGGAACTTGCCCACATACTGGGACAAGATTCAGTATTGGGGCATAATGTGCCTTCACCACACAAGTCCAACCTGTCACCCAACACCTCATGACTACTAAACCATGGCACCAAGTGCCACATCCAATCCCATCTTGAACACCTCCAGGGATGGTGACTCCACCACCTCCCTGGGCAGCCCATTCCAATGGCTAACAACTCTCTCTGTGAAGAACTTTCTCCTCACTTCAAGCTTAAACTTCCCCTGGCACAGCTTGAAACTGTGTCTTCTTGTTCTGGTGCTGGTTGCCTGGGAGAAGAGACCAACCCCCTCGTGGCTACAACCTCCCTTCAGGAAGTGATTTCCCAGAGATTCTCTCTATTTGGTTGTCACATCTTAAGTCACCCTCTTGGGCAGCTATTTCTAGGTTTATAAACACTAACATATCAATATTTTTATCTCTGGTTCAGATTTGCCAGCCCTGCACCTCCCAGTGGACATGAGGGCAGGGATCCTTTCTCTTGGCTTCTCACAACTCTATATATGCAAAGATTCTGGGTTTAGTGCAGTAAAACCAGATTTCACTTCATTTCCTTTCCCATTGTTCTCTCATTATTTTTTCATCCCTTAATGTGTGCCATTTTACTCAATCCTGCACTCAGACTAAGTATCAAACTATGAGACTTATGTAAGATCATTACATGGGACCTAATAAAAAAAAACACCACAACTTCCTTATAGTTTTACCACTTTGAAGAATAAAGTTGCAATTAAAGGACTTGGGACAGAAAAGTGAAAAAGTCTTTTCCTGTAGCTTTTGGGTTACCTGGGGATTTCCATGCCCCAGAGCAACAGAAATATAAACACCATGACTCAAAGAGCTGGAGTCTTTTTCCATCACTAAAACCAAGCCTCACTGGAAGAGCTGCTATATGCATGCTGCTCCAAGTGGCCAGTTTTAAAGTTTCAGTCACACTACAGAATGCAAAACCAAGTTCCAGACCCATGCATGGGGGGAAAAAAAAAAAAAGAAAGAAAGAAAAAATTTTAAAAGAAAAAATTTTAAAAGAAAAAATTTTAAAAGAAAAAACAAAGGAAAAAAAAAAGAAAAAAAAGAAAAAAAAAAAGGAAAACAAAAAGGAGAGAGAGAAACCAAAATACTACATTCATACAATACCTTTCAGCTCAAAAGACCCCAAGCCATGAATCATTTTATCCACCAGAATGCTATCATGTCAACGCTGAAACACAGCAGCTGTTTATTACCCTACAAGAAAATTAAGATGGGTGTTCTTATGCAGCCAAAACAGCAAGGAAAACTGAGTAGACAAACATAATAACCTGGAATTCACAAGCTTATCCTCCCTACCATAATAATGAGTACCAGAGGAACTTTAGGGACCACAAGCAGCTGACGCTTCCAGCCGCCCAATGCTAACAATGCTTTCTATAGCACTTAAGCGATCCTTGGAAGCCAAAAGCATTTGACCTGGACTTGTTTTGCTTTGCTTGGTTGTCAGCAAGGCCAAGAGCTGTCTATTGTACACTGACCACAATTGCTATGTCACATCCAAAGCCATTTCTGCCACATTTAGAACCATGATTAATGCCAGAAACCAAGTAGTCATAACGTTCTGAGTTGTCCAGAGATCTGGAAATTCATTTCCTCACTGCTTGTGCAAAGGAGGCAGCTAATTACAGTCATGTACCTGTCCTGATGGTTTGCTGTTCTTTAATAAATTGCAGCCACGCACGCCTAAACATGGCTCCTTCAGACCTTGACTCTCGGTATCTCAGAGAGATGCTACATGGCTCTTGGAAGTGGTTTATCAAAATTGGAACTGTTTGCTATCCAAATATACTGAAGTTTTCACTCAGAATTCAAAATCTCACTGTAACACCACACTCATCACTGTGGTATATGAGTACTGCCATTTCCAGCTGAATTCCAGCCCCATCTGGATTTAATGAAGAGTCACTCTGAGTCCGGGGACATGGAATTAACGCAGGCCAGCATCATGCAGCGAGTCCTGCGTGGGCTCACGAGAAGTTTGTTGCAGTAGTTGAACTTCAGTTCTCACTGAAGGCAAAAGGGTCTTGTGGCCAAAGGACATCAATTAGGAGATTGCCAAAGTCCAGGGATCTGCTTCAGGGCACTCACACAAGTGTGCCACCAGCACCTTGCTGTATAAAATGAATGTGTCTGGCTGGGTAGATGTGGGTTCTGCTGTGACTATGGAGGTCCTCTGAGAGAGGAGGACAGAGGAAGAAATTTCACTGATTGCACTGTGCCTTGTGAGTGGACGTGCCCACACGTTTTTGTTTACCCCAAAGCAGTGTGAAGTATCCTGTAAAAACAATCTCCTTGCTTCAGCACAGCTCTGTTCATGCATGTGAACCAAAGGTAAGAATGGATGGCTAAAGGAGATTGAGCATTGTGTTTCAATGGTTAAAATGCCATCCTAAACTTCACACCTCACTGTAGCTCATCCATGCCACATAAGCTGAATATTTAGTTCACTTCTGAAAACAAGATGTTTTCACCAAAAGACTCTCCAATAATCAAACAAATCAAAGGGCAACCTAACTGGATCCACAAAAGCAAAGTGTGCAGCTGCCAAAGAACTGCTGTTATCTCTGGCATGGCTGGGTCACTGGGACATTTCACAGAAACAAAAATGTATTTCCTGTGTAGACCAAGTTAAAATATGTCCAGGGAAATGTTTCATGTGCTCTTAAGACCTGAAGCCAAAGCTACTCAACTGGCCTGTAAGGAATGAGATTACTTCCCAGGGGCTGATGGAAAGTATCAAGCACCCTTTGGTATAATCATTAAAATTATGCTCAGCAGCAGCACCTGACCTTGTAAATACCTGGCAGATGGGTGCTCTGCTCTCCCAGTGAGAGGGAGGCTGCCTCCCACTGCCAGGAGCTCAGATAACATTGGAGGGCACTGTAGGATTCAGAGAAGGTATTTGTCCATGATAGAAGCCACCAGCCTCACCTGATTCACACAGGAGGTTTAGAGAAGAAAGAACAACCTCTATTGTAGAAGGTCAGGTACACCTTTCCTCCTGGGTCTGAACAAGTTCCTTCAAAGGGAAGAGGACTTTACTGCCCATGCACAGGTCTCTGTGGACAGATGGAGACTGCAGGTTACTCTCTATGCAGGTAATGAGACCTTCAGTTGGTGCCTCATTCATTTTCCATCTTGGTCTTTTTTTTTTTTCTCTCTGTTCACTCCATCATTTCTTCATGTACTTATGCTGCAGGATCTGGCTGCTTTTCTTGCTGTTCTGGCTGGGACAAGGGAGGCAGATGGCTCCCCCAGGTTGGTGAAGTATGAAAAAAACCCCCAAAAAAAATGAGATAGCAGGGAAGAGGCAAGGATAAGAACTTGGTTATTTTGCTTGTAACAAGATGTACCTTTTCTCTGCCCTCTGCCCACTGGCTCATCTGCTCTATATGTGCTTCCAATAGGTTTTGTAGAAAGCAGTTGCCACTCCAGGATTTTTTGGATGAAACTGAATAAACTCCTGCTCCAGGTCAAGTTCTTCCAGCTGGAAATCAATGGTGAGTCACAAGTGGCTGCTCTGAGCACCATGAAGGCTGAGGAATCACCTAAGTGATCATGGTGTCTGTGATCTGGAGGCTGCTACCATTTATGCAGTAATTGGTAACTGGCCCCAAAGAACTTGCAGAACATCCTTGTCACCTAGACCTGGCCTCTCATACCTCAACTTGGTGGCTGTCCCTACAGATGAGTAAAGCTTGTATCTACAGCCATAATCACCTTTGTCCTTACAACATGGTGGGGAAAGGAGGAAGGATTTCTTAGGAGGAAAGACGGCCAGCTTTCATTCTCTCCTCTGCTGAGCCCTTATGATGCCTAGCAAGAAAAGCAAAGGTGACATTGCAGGTTGGATATATCCCGGACAGCACAAGTGTGCAGCAATTAAATGTTGGGGGGTGTGGTGTGGGGTGTTAAATTTCCTTTTTGTTTAACATCACAATGGTAGTTAAATACCCTATTTTAGACTGAACAAAGGGTTTCCATTCTGCTGAGGGGGAAAAAAAATCTGCTTAACCAAATTAAAACCCAGAAAATGTTCACATCAGATTGGAAAAAGTACATGATTTGACTGCAAACCAGATTTCCTTCTGTTCCAATTAGTCCACTTTTTTCTGGGGTTTGTGGGTTTTTGTTTGATTTGGAGGTAAAATTGTAAAAGTCAAGTACAGCAAGGTTGTGGGGAGAAGTGAAAGCATTTATAAGAGCAACTGATATTGCTCAATTAAAAAAAAAAAACAAAACAAAAAAACATACCAGCCTTTGGGCACAAAAAGGTTTCCTCCAGCTCTATCAGTTTCATAGTTTCATTCAGGGTTGGAAGGGACCACAAGGATCATCTAGTTCCAACCCCCCTGCCATGGGCAGGGACACCCCACACTACATCAGGCTGGCCAGAGCCTCATCCAGCCTGCTCTTAAACACCCCCAGGGACGGGGCCTCGACCACCTCCCTGGACAACCCATTCCAGGGCTTCACCACTCTCATGGTGAAGAACCTCCTCCTCACATCCAGCCTGAATCTCCCCACCTCCAGCTTCATTCCATTCCCCCTAGTCCTATCACTACCTGAGATCCTGAGAAGTCCTTCCCCAGCCTTCCTGTAGGCCCCCTTCAGATACTGGAAGGCCACAATTAGGTCACCTCGGAGCCTTCTCTTCTGCAGACTGAACAGCCCCAACTCCTTCAGTCTGTCCTCATAAAAACTATTCCTTCTTCTTCCAAAGCTCTTCTCACTTATCTCTTTAGTCTATCCTGGCTGCAAGAATGTATCTACTAAACAGCAGTTATTAGTACTGCTTGATATATAAAGATGACATACAAATCTAGAAATTACAGTGGCAGCTAGTTAAACCCTATCTACTTCTACAGATTCTTGTGTCTAACCCAATACTAAAATATTTTCTTAATCAGAGGGAGGATAATTAACAGAATTCCACATTATTAACTCTGCCAGCACCAAGAGCTGAGCACAGCCAGCTCCCATCATGAGTGCTGCTTGGTTCCTCCATGCACTTAAGAGCAGACAGCACTTTGCCAAGAAGAGACAAGCAGCAAACCTGACCAATTTGTAAAAGTGCACACCCAGAATAGGTCTGTGAGTGCATTCTTTGAACAGAATGAGCAACAGATTATCATGAGTTGAGGAATTTTAGAAATGAATGGGCTTAATAATCCATAACTCTTTTCTAGAGAGTAAAATCTGGGAAGGAGAAGTGCCTTTGAGGATTCTTCATAACACTATTTCTAGGTGGCTGTTGCACAAGCTTCTGGGCACAAAGTAAATGGGCACCAAATGGGTTAGCTTGAGGCATGTCAGACTGTGTCATACACCCTAACTCATATCAGCACAGCTTTGCCAGCTCCCTAACAGCACACATCGCTGGAGAGCATCCAGCCTGCCTGGACATCTTTTCAGAGCAGAGCTGCTTAAGAGGCCCTGACTTGCCCTGAGCTTTCCATCTCATTTATCATAGTATCATAGTATCATTCAGGGTTGGAAGGGACCACAAGGATCATCCAGTTCCAACCCCCCTGCCATGGGCAGGGACACCCCACACTAGATCAGGCTAGCCAGATGTGGTGAAGGCACATTATGCCCCAATACTGAATCTTGTCCCAGCATGTGGGCAAGTTCCCCCTCCCTTGGAGGGAGACAAAAGCCAAGGCATTAGCCAGGCTTGCATGCAGCCAGCGCATGCAGTGCTCGTGCTGACACCAAGTATGGGCATAATTCTCGCTTCACGCTTTCTATAGGCTGAAGCCAGTTGCTTATGAGAGTGCCCATTGGTCAAGCCCAGCCTCGAGGAATCTATAAGTATCATCCCAGTTGGTAAACACGTTGCCCCCTCATTTACTTTGTCTCTGTGCTTGCTCAAGAGAGTAACTCTCGAGCTGCAGCCTTTGCCATTGAGCTTATTGTTGTTAGCTTCTGTTATACCTGCACGCATACTGAAAGCCCGTGCATGGTGAGGAGCCCAGAGGGAGGACCTTTGCTGAGCCTGAGGAGCTCAGGGTTGCTGCAGCCAGCCGTGCCAACCGGGAGAGCCCATCGTGCCACCGGAGGACTGGAACGACCCCCGAGGGTAAGATCTGCCCAGTTGCCGGGGAGAAGGGACTTGATCAATATCCGAGTCCACATATGCCTAGCCCCGCCGTAGCGGGAGAGGAGCTGCCGAGTGCCGCTCTGAGCCCTGTGAATCTCAGGGAAAACCAAAGCATTGTTCGTGCCTATACTGCACTGAACCCGGGACCACTCTGAGAGTCCTGTTGCTCCTTTAAGCTCATTAAATGAGAATCCGCCGCCTAACGCAGCCGCATTCTCTCCCCGAGGCTGTTTGTATCAGCCCTGAGAACCGCCGTGATCGGGCCGACCCCCGTAGCTTTGCCTGCTTCCGTCGTTCGAGCCCATCTGCCGGCCACCATCGTCCTGCCCTGCCGTGCGAGCTGACTTTGGAGGGCCGACCCCATGGACCGACCCCGACCAGGACCGATCCCTGTTGTCTGAAGGGAATCGAATATCTTCCACGTGCTTTTCATCCACTAGCATTGAGTTCAAAGTATCCACGTCTAGCAGAGTAAGCGCTGACACATAGAAAGATTGTAATATTGCTGTGTATAGCCAGAAGCCGCCCGCGTCCCGCCGAGTCTCCATCTAGTGGCCAAGCGGCAGAATTGCACCCTTCATTATATAAATACAGAAAGGGTTTATAGATAGTTCAATTACGTTATAATCATAATACTAAGCCAGTTGTGGAATCTATTTCACGAACGTGCACTAGAACGTGTATATAAGTTGGTGATTTATCGGTTATTAATAGTTTGATAATTAATTAAAATTATATTTTCATAATTCATATTTCATATTCATAAATTTAATAACCTCTTCACCACAATATGGCGCAGCGAGCAGGGTGCACTGCTGTGAAATATTTCCATAACTTGGGATACAAAATTACAGCCCCAGACTTGGAATGGGCAAAATTAAATTGTAAAAATATAGATGGCATTTTCGCAAAGCTAAGCGAACCCAGCAGCGAACACGCTGTCCTGATGGCATCTTGTATTATACAGATGCAGGAGGAAATTAAATTCTTTGACAAAAAGGTTTCCCAATTGGAAAGGGAACTGGGCGAAGTCAGAGGCACAAAGCCAGAGACTTCATGATTTATTTGAGCTGCACATAAAAGAGACCATGTCTGTCTTCAAGTCTCAATGGCAATCACATGCTTCCTATGAAGTAGCCAGGGCACATGACACACGAGAGCCAGGCTCTCCTATTCTGTCTGTCCCAGCTGACAAGCAGAAACCAGCTGATTTTGGTTCAGCAGCTGCCCAGCATCAGCACATGAGCAATGTTAGCTCACCCACACCAGACAGGTCAGCAGCTACAGCACCGGTGCAGCAAGCCAAGCCAGGCTCTACATCACCGGACAATGACAATGAAGCCACCAGCTCCAACCAACAACGAATCCCCAAGAAGAAGGTGAGATTCAACTTAGCATCGCTAGATGACTCCAAAGCCAGCAGCGGACCGAGTTTCCCACAGCATGGCAGACCAAGGGATAACCAGGGAAATAGAAGCTCCTGCAATAAGGTAGCCAAGCCGACTCGACAACAGCTTGCATAGCATCCCAGCTAGAGAGCTTACTGCGATCCCAGAGACACACAGAGCACCACATCACACTCAGATTCTGGATGTGAGTCTAGCCCACAGCATCACCACAAACTGCGGAAGAGCCAAGCTGCTATAGAAGCCAATAAAGCTGAACCCCGCAGCATCCTGAAAGCAAAGCTCCAGAAAGAGACCTCTGAAAGGGAGAGTTCCAGAAGGGACCACAGACCCAGCAAGGAGGAACACCGGCAAAAGGTATATACTGCCAGCCGTAAAACGATACCGCATGGCCAGAGAAGGGAAGAGCAATGCTTTCAAGCATCCTCTTCCACTAACCCAGGCAGACATGAATACTGCACTGGAAGACAACGCTCACGAGGTTCCTGCAACCCCAGTAGAGGGAAAGAAAACATGCAGAGTGACAGGGAACGCTCTAATTCACGAGATTCACCTGACTCACTAGATCCATGGTGTTGGGTACTCCTCAAAATGGAATGTCCCGAGGAAGTTGTATTTGGCTTGGAACCAAGGATGAGAAAGAAAGTAGCGAAAAGGGTACTCACTAAACTGATAAAAGAAGCAGTGGAAAGAGATTATTCCTCATCTCAACACGGAGGAAGTCCTGTCATAGTGACAGAGCCCATCCTATCAAGGGGATGGGAAATTGATAAACTTCATAGACACTTTGATAGCTTCAGTGTCATATGGGAATCAAACCCCATCACTCAGTCAAGGGGGTGGTGGGAGATAATCGAGAGTACCAATGTTGGTTTCAGAACAAATATTTGTTCCACACTGCTAAGGCAGCTCGCTCTGTTAAGAGTACAGTTTAAAGTTTGTATACTGTTTATATAGTGCTAAGGTATTGTAAGTCACTATGTTTGAAAGTGTAATCTACCAAACAGGTATGATATAGTTGAACCTATATGGGATAAACCTTGTTAAGGGTAATCTATACTCAAGGCTTATACATGCCCATGGGCAAGGGGGTGGTAATGTGGTGAAGGCACATTATGCCCCAATACTGAATCTTGTCCCAGCATGTGGGCAAATTCCCCCTCCTCTAGGAGGAAGACAAAAGCCAAGGCATTAGCCAGGCTTGCACGCACCCAGCACATGCAGTGCTCGTGCTGACACCAAGTATGGGCATAATTCTCGCTTCACGCTTTCTATAGGCTGAAGCCAGTTGTTTATGAGAGTGCCCATTGGTCAAGCCCAGCCTCGAGGAATCTATAAGTATCATCCCAGTTGGTAAACACGTTGCCCCCTCATTTACTTTGTCTCTGTGCTTGCTCGAGAGAGTAACTCTCAAGCTGGAGCCTTTGACATTGAGCTTATTATTATTAGCTTCTGTTATACCTGCACGCATACTGAAAGCCCGTGCATGGTGAGAAGCCCACAGGGTGGACCTTCGCTGAGCCTGAGGAGCTCAGCGTTGCTGCAGCCGGCCGCGCCGACCGGGAGAGCCCATCGTGCCACCGGAGGACTGGACCAACCCCCGAGGGTAAGATCTGCCCAGTTGCCGGGGAGAAGGGACTTGATCAATATCCGAATCCACGTATGCCTAGAACATATATATAAGTTGGTGATTTATCGGTTATTAATAGTTTTATAATTAATAAAAATAATATTTCCATAATTCGTATTTCATATTCATAAATTTAATAACCTTTTCACCACACCAGAGCCTCGTCCAGCCTCCTCTTAAATACCTCCAGGGACAGGGACTCGACCACCTCCCTGGACAACCCATTCCAGGGCTTCACCACTCTCATGGTGAAGAACCTCCTCCTCACATCCAGCCTGAATCTCCCCACCTCCAGCTTCATTCCATTCCCCCTAGTCCTATCACAACCTGAGATCCTGAGAAGTCCTTCCCCAGCCTTCCTATAGGCCCCCTTCAGATACTGGAAATCCACAATTAGGTCACCTCGGAGCCTTCTCTTCTGCAGACTGTACAGCCCCAACTCCTTCAGTCTGTCCTCATAGGAGAGGTGCTCCAGCCCTCTGATCATCCTTGTGGCCCTTCTCTGGACACGTTCCAGCACCTCCACATCCCTCTTGTAATAGGGGCTCCAGAACTGGACACAGTACTCCAGGTGGGGTCTCACCAGGGCTGAGTAGAGGGGGAGGATCACCTCCCTCGACCTGCTGGCCACACTTCTCCTGATGCAGCCCAGGATCTGATTGGCTTTGCAGGCTGCAAGTGCACACTGAGAGCTCATGTTGAGCCTCTCATCCACCAGCACCCCCAAGTCTCACTCCTCAGGGCTGCCTTCCAGCCAGTCACTGCCCAGCCTGTATTTGTGCCTGGGATTGCCTCGACCCAGATGCAGGACCCTGCACTTGCTCTTATTGAACCTCATGAGGTTGGCTTGTGCCCACCTCTCCAGCCTGTCAAGGTCCCTCTGGATGGCCTCCCTTCCCTCCAGCGTGTCTGCTGCACCACACAGCTTGGTGTCATCAGCAAACTTGCTGAGGGTGCACTCAATGCCGCTGTCCATGTCCCCCACAAAGATGTTGATCAAGACGGGTCCCAGGACTGATCCCTGAGGGACTCCACTTGTCACTGGCCTCCACTGGGACATGGACCCATTGACAGCCACTCTTTGGGTGCGGCCATCAAGCCAGTTCCTTATCCATCTAGTGGTCCACCCATCAAACCCATGTGTCACCAGTTTGGAGACCAGGATGTGGTGCGGGACAGTGTCGAAGGCTTTGCTCAGGTCCAGGTAAACGACATCAGTTGCTCGCCCCTCATCTATTAATTTTGTCACCTGCTCATAGAAGGCCACCAGGTTGGTCAGGCAGGATTTGCCCTTGGCAAAGCCATGCTGACTGTTCCCAATCACCGCTTCACTATTCTTCTGAGACAGTAGTGCCTCCAGGAGCATCTGCTCCATGATCTTTCCAGGCACAGAGGTGAGAGTGACTGGCCTGTAGTTCCCTGGTTCCTCCTTCATACCCTTTTTGAAAATGGGGGTGATGTTTCCCCTTTTCCAGTCTGTGGGGACTTCACCAAATTGCCATGACTTTTGAAATATAATAGAGAGGGGTTTAGCAACCTCATCTGCCAGTTCTCTGAGTACCCATGGGTGTATCCCGTCGGGTCCCATGTACTTGAATATTTTCAGGTTCTTCAGGTGATCACGAACCTGATCTGCACTTACAATGGGCAGGTCTTCCTCCCCGTCCCTGGCATTGTCTTCCATGATATCACGAGCGTGGCTAGAGGCCCTTGCAGTGAAGACTGAGGTAAAGAAGTTATTAAGTACCTCAGCCTCTTCCTCATCACTTGTGACCATTTCACCAGTTTCCTTTCTGAGGGGGCCCACACCTTCCCTAGTCGTCTTCTTCCCATTAATATACCTGTAGAAGTTCTTAGTGTTCCCTTTAATCTCCCTGGCTAGATTCAATTCAAACTCTGCTTTGGCTTTCCTAACCAGGACTCTTGCTGCTCAGGCAGCTTCCTTATATACCCCCTGTTCTACCTGTCCTTCTCTCCACTTCCTGTAGAGTTTCCTTTTAAGTAATAGTGTGTCCAGTAGCTCCTTGCACATCCAGGCAGGCCTCCTAGCATTCTTACCTGCTTTTCTCTTTGTTGGTATACAGAGCTCCTGGACACAGAGGAGGTGGTCCTTGAATACTGACCAGCTGTCCTGGGTCCCTCTTCCCTCCAGGGCTTTGTCCCACGACACTTTGGCTAGCAGATCCCTGAAGCGATCAAAATCTGCACGCCTAAAGTCTAGGGTCGTAAGCTTGGAATACTTCCTCCTGATTGCCCTGAGGATATTAAATTCAACTGCTTCATGGTCACTGCACCCAAGGCTGTCTCTGAGCCTCACGTTGCTTACCAGCCCTTCCCTGTTGGTGAGAACAAGGTCCAGCATAGCACCTTTTCTTGTTGGTTCCTCTACCATTTGGAGGAGGAAGTTGACTTCTATGCAGTCCAGGAACATCCTGGATTGCAGGTGCCTTGCTGTGTTGTCCCCCCAGCAGATGTCAGGGTGGTTATAGTTAACAAGTGGCTTAGAGGCTGGTGCAGTCAACAGAATTTTGGGTTTTTTGATATTGGGAAACTTTCTACTGCACCAGGCCAGCTGGCAACAGGTAGAGTACATCTGTCCCAGAGAAGGGGAAAGATCACTGTATATGAGAACGGACTGTCCCCCAAAGATAAAAAGATCCTGGGTAGGGAATTGGCGGGTCTCATCGACAGGGCTTTAAACTAGTTTCGAAGGGGGAAGGGGCTGAAAAGAGTCCTCTCAGACAAGAGTCTGGGGGCGACAAGCTAGAGTCGGAGGTGAAACCAGCAGCCCAGCTGAAGTGCATGTACACTAATGCACGAAGCATGGGTAACAAACAGGAGGAGCTGGAAGCCTTGATGCAGCAGGAAAATTATGATGTAGTTGCCATCACAGAGACGTGGTGGGACGACTCACATGACTGGAGCGCTGCAATTGACGGTTACAAGCTCTTCAGGAGAGACAGGCGAGGAAGAAGTGGTGGAGGGGTGGCCCTTTACATCAGGAAGGCACTAGATGCCATTGAGATAGAGACTAGGGACGATCGGGTTGAATGCTTGTGGATAAGAATTAGAGGGAAGACCAGCAGGGCAGACACCCTGGTTGGTGTCTGTTATAGACCACCCAATCAGGAGGAAGATGTTGACGAAGCATTCTATAGGCAGCTTAGGGCTGTCTCAAGATAGCCTGACCTTGTTCTCATGGGCGACTTCAACCTGCCTGACATCTGCTGGGAACTCAACACGGCAGAGAGGAGACAGTCTAGAAGGTTTTTAGAATGCATGGAGGACAGCTTCTTATCCCAGGTGCTGCGAGAGCCTACCAGGGGCAAGGCTATGCTTGACCTCCTCTTCACCAACAGGGAAGGACTGGTGGGCAATGTGGTGGTTGGAGGGTGTTTGGGGTCCAGTGACCACGAGATAATTGAATTCTCGGTTTTTGGTCAAGCCAAGAGGGGCGGCAAGAAGACCTCCACTCTGGACTTCCGGAGGGCAGACTTTGGGTTACTCAAGGAACTAATTCAGAGGATTCCTTCGGATAAAGCCCTTAAAAACAAAGGGGACCAGGAGAGCTGGACCTACTTCAATGAAGAATTGTTGAAGGCTCAGGGACAGGCTGTGCCAATGTGCCGGAAGATGAGCCGCCGGGGCAGACGGCCAGCCTGGATGGTTCATGAACTTTTAATGGAACTGAGGGAAAAAAAGAGGGTGTATCACCTTTGGAAGAGAGGGGATGCAACCCGTGAAAAAGTTAAGGATGTTGCTAGGTCTTGCAGGAAGAAAATTAGGGAGGCAAAAGCGCATTTGGAGCTTAGTCTGGCCTCTACTGTGAAGGACAACAAAAAGTCCTTCTATAAATACATTAATAGTAAGAGGAAGGGAAAGGACAACCTCCACTCCTTGGTGGATATGGAGGGGAACATTGTAACAAAGGATGAGGAAAAGGCAGAGATACTTAACACCTTCTTTGCCTCAGTTTTTATTAGAAGGGCAGAACGTCTTCCTGACAGCTGGCCTGCAGAGCTGCCAGAAGGAGCCAGGGAGCTGCACAGTTTCCCTATGTTCCATGAGGAGGTGGTTGGAACTCTCCTTAGCAGCTTGGATCCCCACAAGTCCATGGGACCAGATGGGATTCATCCTAGGGTGCTGAGAGAGCTGGCAGATGAGCTGGCCAAGCCACTCTCCATAATTTTCCAGCAGTCCTGGCTCACTGGCGAGGTCCCAGAGGACTGGAAGCTGGCCAACGTGGTGCCCATCCATAAGAAGGGCCGGTTGGATGAGCCAGGGAATTACAGGACTGTCAGCCTGACCTCAGTGCCAGGCAAGATCACGGAACAGGTCATCCTGAGTGCAATAACACAGCACTTACAGGATGGCCAAAGGATCAGGCCTAGCCAACATGGATTTAGGAAGGGCAGGTCCTGCCTGACCAACCTGATCTCCTTCTATGATCAGGTGACCCGCCTGGTGGATGTGGGGAGGCCTGTTGATGTAGTCTACCTGGACCTCAGCAAGGCCTTTGACACCGTCCCCCATAGCAAACTGCTGGCCAAGCTGTCAGCCCATGGCTTGGACGGGAGCACACTGCAATGGGTTAGGAACTGGCTGGAGGGCCGAGCCCAGAGAGTGGTGGTGAATGGTGCCACATCCAGCTGGCAGCCAGTCACTAGTGGTGTGCCCCAAGGATCAGTGCTGGGCCCTGTGCTCTTTAACATCTTTATTGATGATCTGGATGAGGGCATTGAGTCCATCATCAGTAAATTTGCTGACGACACCATCTGGGGGCAAGAGTTGATCTGCTGGAGGGTAGAGAGGCTCTGCAGAGAGACCTCGACAGGCTGGACAGATGGGCAGAATCCAACGGCATGAGATTTAACACATCCAAGTGCCGGGTTCTGCACATTGGCCACAACAACCCCATGCAGTGCTACAGGCTGGGGTCAGAGTGGCTGGAGAGCAGCCAGGTGGAGAGGGACCTGGGGGTGCTGGTTGATGGTAGGCTGAACATGAGCCTGCAGTGTGCCCAGGCAGCCAAGAGGGCCAATGGCATTCTGGCCTGCATCAAGAGCAGTGTGGCCAGCAGGAGCAGGGAGGTCATTCTGCCCCTGTACACTGCACTGGTTAGGCCACACCTCGAGTACTGTGTCCAGTTCTGGGCCCCTCAGTTTAGGAAGGATGTTGACTTGCTGGAACGAGTCCAGAGAAGAGCAACAAAGTTGGTGAGGGGCTTGGAACACAAGCCCTATGAGGAGAGGCTGAGGGAACTGGGGCTGCTTAGCCTGGAGAAGAGGAGACTCAGGGGTGACCTTATCACTCTCTACAACTACCTGAAGGGAGGTTGTAGACAGGCTGATGATGGTCTCTTCTCCCAGGCACCCAGTACCAGAACAAGAGGACACAGTCTCAGGCTGCACCAGGGGAGGTTCAGGTTGGATGTTAGGAAGAAGTTCTATACAGAAAGAGTGATTGCGCTATGGAATGGGTTGCCCAGGGAGGTGGTGGAGTCGCCGTCATTGAAGGTGTTCAGAAGGAGTCTTGATGGGGTGCTTGGTGCCATGGGTTAGCTGTTTGGGTGGGTTGGATTGGTTGATGGGTTGGACACGATGATCTTGAAGGTCTCTTCCAACCTGGTTTGGTTTATTCTAATAAAGGTTTATTCTATTCTAAAATCACCCATGAGGACCAGGGCTTGTGACCTGGAAGCCGCTTCTATTTGTCTGTGGAGGGCCTCATCTGGTTGGATCTGCTGGTCAGGTGGCCTGTAGGAGACCCCCACAGTAATATCTCCTTCCCCTGTCCTGCCTTTAATTTTAACCCATACACTCTCAACCAGCTCATCATCCCTCCCCAGGTGGAGCTCCACTGATTCCAACTGGCTATTGATATAGAGGGCAACACCTCCTCCTCTCCTTCCCTACCTATCCTTCCTAAAGAGCTTATACCCATCTGTAGACGACGGAGATTGGGAATCAATACGGCTGACCCATGTGATCGAGTATTGTTCCTTCATTGTTCCAGTGTTGCAGGCCGATGGTGCATGCCTGAGGTGCAGGCCTATGGAGTAGGCCTGTAGTGCAAGTATAGCACGGTAAAGTGTAGAAGAAACAGGAGACAGGAAAGGCAGAAGTGCGTAGCAAGGCAACTGCTACAACTTATATAAACTCGGAGTGCCTCGTTGGCATAGCTCCATTGGTTCCCTATGAGTGACTACACATTGCACTATTACAGATTATTGGTCCAACTACTAATGACACAACGAGGTTGTTGATGCAGGTGCATGTCCTGTTGTCCCAAGATAACTGTCCATGTTTATAGCTACCAGTGTCTTGTTTTAGTTACATGCTGCAGGCACAGAACTGTTTTGCTCCACTGCTAGCTGACTCTGCATTTATGCTGAGCATGGCCTACCATCATGTCAGGCTCTAGGCCTGCACTGCCAGATTGCTCACACTGCTCATTGCTGGCATTGCCACAAATCCCTCTTTTTGTTTTTGTGAGCAATCTGGTCATGGGAGTTGTTCTCATCCCATACAAGATGCTACTGCAAACACAGAAGCAAGCAAGGTAAAGCTAAGCTGTGTAGCAAAAGCAAGAGTTCTGTAGTGCAGCATGTCTAACAGACTGATGTAACCCATACAAGGCACAACGCTTAAGTTGAACTACTTACAATGCTCTACAGAGCTGGCATAATACATGGTCAAAGATAACAAACATTGTAAAGAAGGACTTAGATCTTAACAGTTCCAATATTTACATTTCACTCCTCTTATTGACAGAGAAGACTTGATTATGCCTGAATGCATTGCACACAGAGATTGAGGCACAAATGCAATCCTTAGCACTGTCTTTTGCAATCTGCTTTAGGATTATGTTGCATCTTTATTTTCTCTAGGATGGTCAAAAATCATGAATTGTTTAATGGTAGCAAGATTTCTTTAATCTGTAAAGGTAGATCTGGCCAGGCTCTAGCTTCACAGACAGAAAACTTGCAGGCAAACAGCAAGAGCAAAAAGAGCTTCATTGCATTGCCCAATATAAAATTACACAGAATAATGTGTTTTTGCTCATCCTAGTAATTCTGATCTCTTAATGTTCACACAACAGTAAAGCAGTCACGACACTCAGTTATAAGTTAGATGCTTTCTGTTGACATCTTGGTTTATCGTGACCATCATTCTGGTCAGTGCTAAGCAGGTTTGCTGATTGTCATTTTCATGACAGTTGTGCCGTGTTCGTGCTGTCTTGCAGTGAGAGGGTTACAGCACATTGCAAAGTAGATGTTTCTAGGGTTACAACATTTTCTAGGTTTACAGCATTTTCTAGGGTTGATATTTCTAGGGTTACAGCATTTCTAGGGTTGATGTTTCTAGGGTTACAGCATTTCTAGGGTTGCCATGAGCTAATTTTTTGCTATGGGGTATTCTCTCTTTTCCCCCTTTTTTTTTTTTTTTTGTTAATAATCTCTACTAAGCAAAATGTAAAGATGAAACTGTATCCTCTAGGATGTCTACATTCAGAGGCACACGTAATTAACAAGAGAGAATACAAAGTGTTCAAGCAACCACAAAAGTCAGTCCTAAGTCACATGATGCTGTGGTACATTCTTCTGAGTGATGCTGTTTGATCCCAGATGATCATAGCAGTTGTTGTGATCGATGTTCGACTGCATGGGAAATGCTGTGTCCTTATGGTCTTGATTCTTCCGCCGTTGTTTGTTGCGATGATTGTAGTTAGCAGAAAAGAAGGCTCAAGGTGACCTGATCGTGGCCATCCAGTGTCTCTTTTATTATTTATTTTTTGTTTCTTTTGTTATTTTACTTAATTTTTAGTTATTGTTTTCTATTGTGAATTTAGGAAAGGAGCTGGCAAAGGCGGTTCTCAGCTTAAAGAGATCCTTGAGAAAATGACAGCAGGATTATTTGGACAAAAAGTTCAGGGAGAAGAAGAGGAAGATGATATTTTAGAGTGTTCATCACCACGTGAGGTATTGCGAAATGTCCGTAAAGATTTCACCAGGGCAGATAAGGAGCCAGTTCTAGCTGGGCTTAGTAGGTGTTATGATACAGGTGCTCCAGCTCTAACAGTTGGAGACAAGTCAGCAGCTCAGTTAGGAACTCTCTCAAGGGATAATGGAATAGATAGACATCTAGGCAGGGTTCTCGGTAAGGTTAATCTGAGGATATGCCTTTTAATGGCGGTTGCCCTGAGATACCCTTCCCGAGATGATCTTCCATGGAATCCTAAACCCTGGACTACCATAGATGAGGGAATTAAGCGCTTGAGAGAATTTGCTGTTAGAGAGCTACTCTATGGTGAACATGAAACTCTGAATCCTGATGACATTCCTGTGGGTATTGGTCTTGCTAAAAAGATCATCAAACTTGCTCCTTCTAATTAAGCAAACATTCTGGCAAGCAGAATTGTGTCAAGAAATTATGGTGGAGCTTCTCCTACGGTTGGCCAATTCAGTGCTCAAATGAGACAATTGGAGGATAGCATGACAAGTGTTTCTTTGGTTTCAGCCATTGAAACTCTGTCTGGAAAAATTGAGAATTGCATGAGAGAGTTAAAGGATGAATTTAGAAATTCCATATCCCAATTGGCAAAAAAGGGATAATTTCAATTCTTCCTCCAGGTGGATACAAGTTTCATCTGTGTGGAATACACGTCCTCCAAGGAGGTCATTCCAAAACAGATCAAATCAAAACAGACCACCAAGGCAATCACGTAGAACTATTTGGATAACTCTACGTGATCAGTTTGGTGAGAACATGAACCGCTGGGATGGCCAACCAACTTCTAATCTTTTCAGGAGACTGAGGGAATTGCAAAGTGGCAGAACCCGAGGTAGCAATACCAGAAGGGTAGCTGTTACTTCCACAGTTCCCCAGAACAACTCTTGTGGCTCCAACAGTGGCTCCAGTTATAACATGCAAAGTTATAACCCTGCACACTATGTGCAATGCACATGTGCACATGTTCCCCATAACTAGGGGTGCCCTGCCTCCCGCCAGGGGGAGGAGAGGGATAACAGAGATAATAGAATCTATTGGGATGTGTACATCCAGTGGCCTGGCACTTCACAATTTCGGAAGTACAGGGCCTTGGTTGACACAGGAGCTCAGTGCACCATAATACCATCAAATTATCAGGGATCAGAGTCTATAACTATTCTGGGAGTCACTGGTGGATCTCAAGAGTTAAGTAAGGTAGACGGTAATATAAGTTTGACTGGTAAACAATGGAGGAAGCATACAGTTGTGACCGGACCTGACGCACCTTGTATTTTGGGAATTGATTTTCTGAGAGAAGGGCGTTTCAAAGACCCTAGAGGTTACAAATGGGCTTTTGGAGTAGCTTCTATAGAAATTGATGGACAAAAATTGAAGCTGTCTGCTAGACCTGAGCTTTCTGATGAATCTGCAGTTGTGGGACAACATAAGATACAGGACATTAAATTGCCGGTTGCTTCTCAGACTGTGCATCATAGACAATACAGAACCAACGGTGACTCTTTGTTGCCCATTCAGAATCTGATTCGTCAGTTGGAGAGTCAGAAAGTTGTCAGCAAAACTCATTCCCCTTTCAACAGTCCAGTGTGGCCTGTGCGAAAGCAGAACGGAGACTGGCGTCTGACAGTAGACTACCGAGCCCTAAATGAAGTGACGCCACCAATGAGTGCAGCAGTACCAGACATGATGGAGCTTCAGTATGAGCTGGAATCCAAAGAGGCCAAATGGTATGCTACCATAGACATTGCTAATGCATTTTTCTCTATTCCCATAGCAGAGGAATGCAGGCCTCATTTTGCTTTCACCTGGAGAGGAATCCAGTACACTTTCAACAGACTGCCAGTGGGCTGGATCCACAGCTCAAGCATCTGTCATGCAGTGATCCACGATGCTCTGGAGAAAGGCGGTGTTCCAGAACACATCCAGTTCATCGATGACATCATCGTCTGGGGTAAAACTGCTGAGGAAGTCTTCAAGAAAGGTAACAAAATCATTGACATTCTTCTGAATGCAGGTTTTGCCATCAAATGAGACAAGGTGAAAGGACCTACCACAGAAATTCAATTTCTGGGAGTGCGGTGGCAGGATGGACGCCGACACATTCCAGTGGATGTGGTAAATAGTGTCTCCACCATGGCAAATCCCACAAGCAAGCAAGAGACCCTACGTTTCTTGGAGATAGTGGGATTTTGGAGATTGCACATTCCTGGATACAGTCAGATTGTGAAACCTCTGTATGATGTGACTCGAAAGAGAAACAATTTCCCCTGGGGACCTGAACAACAAGCAGCCTTTGATCAGATAATGCAAGAGGTAGTGCAAGCAATGGGTCTGGGACCTGTCCGAGATGGTCCAGACATTAAGAACATTTTGTACACGGCTGCAAGTGACAATGGTCCAACCTGGTGCTTGTGGCAACAAGCTCCAGGTGAGACACGTGGACGACCTCTTGGTTTCTGGAGTCGAGGTTACAGAGGTTCAGAGGCTAATTATACTCCAACAGAGAAAGAAATTTTAGCTGCCTATGAAGGAGTAAAAGCATCCTCTGAAGTGATTGGAACTGAATCACAACTTCTTCTAGCTCCCAGATTACCAGATTTGAATTGGATGTTCAAAGGCAAAGGCTCCACACCACATCATGCCACAGACTCAACATGGTCTAAGTGGATGGCTCTGATAACACAGAGAGCTTGAATGGGAAATCTTGAAAGATCTGGTCTAGTGGAGGTGATTTCAAGTTGGCCTGAAGGTACCAGTTGTGCTAAACCTCCAGAGGAGAAAGTAACTCGTGCTGAGGAAGCTCCTCCTTACAATGACCTTTCTGATGATGAAAAGAAATATGCTTTGTTCACAGACGGTTCCTGTCGTCTTGTTGGAAACAAGCGAAGGTGGAAGTCTGCAGTGTGGAGTCCAACACACCGAGTTGCAGAGGCGAAAGATGGAGAAGGAGAATCCAGTCAGTTCGCAGAGGTAAAAGCTGTCCAGCTAGCTCTCGACGTAGCTGAGCGTGAGAGATGGCCAAAGCTTTATCTCTACACCGACTCATGGATGGTAGCCAATGCTCTATGGGGTTGGCTAAAGAACTGGAAAAAGAGTGGTTGGCAGAGAAAAGGAAAACTCATTTGGGCAGCAGACCTGTGGCAGGACATTGCTGATCGAATCGAAAGAATTCCAGTGAAAGTGAGACACATCGATGCTCACATTCCTAAGAGCAAAGCTACTGAGGAACAGCAACACAACCATCAGGCAGATTTAGCTGCAAGATTTTCTCAAATAGACATGGACTCTAATCTCGATCTTGACTGGAAACACCGAGGTGAGATATTCTTAGCTCGGTTTGCTCATGATTCATCAGGACATCAAGGCGGAGATGCTACATACCAATGAGCTCGTGACAGATCCATAGACATTTCCATGGATGCTATCACACAAGTCATCCATGACTGTGACATTTGTGCTGCTATTAAGCAGGCAAAACGACTTAAGCCCTTGTGGTATGGTGACAGATGGTCCAAGTACAAGTATGGTGAAGCTTGGCAGATAGACTACATCACGCTACCACGTTCTCGTTCTGGTAAGCAATACGTGCTTACTATGGTAGAGGCAAACACTGGACGGTTGGAAACTCATCCAGTTCCACATGCAACTGCACGCAACACCATTCTCGGTCTGGAGAGACAGATCCTGTGGAGACACGGAACTCCAGAGTGGATTGAGTCGGACAACGGAACTCATTTCAAGAACAACCTTGTAAAGAATTGGGCAAAAGAGCATGGTGTTGAGTGGATATTCCATATTCCCTACTATGCACCAGCTGCAGGGAAGATTGAACGCTACAACGGTTTGTTGAAGACCACTCTTAAAGCCATGGGGGGTGGATTTTTGAAAACCTGGGACAAACATTTAGCACAAGCAACCTGGCTGGTAAATAGTAGAGGTTCAGTGAACCGAGCTGGACCTGCACATTCAGATTTGCTACGGAAAGTAGAAGGTGATAGAGTTCCTGTTGTTAGAGAAAAGAATCTGTTAGCTAAAACTGTTTGGGTATTTTCACCCTCAGGAGAGGCTAAACCTGTCCGAGGGGTGGTTTCAGCTGAAGGTCCGGGTCACACTTATTGGGTAATGCAAGAGAAAGGTGAAATTCAGTGTATTCCAGAAAGAAATTTAACTTTGGCTGAAAGAGGTTAATTTCGAACTGTTGTACAGCTACATCGCGTCCAGAGGAAGAATCAACGAGGAAAATCTGCGGTGCACGAACCCTGAGATCCCTGATAGCCCTGAGTCAACTAAGAGACCCTGAGATTCCCTGTTTCCCTCTTCTTCGCTTCGTCGGCGAAGAAATGAACTGTTTTCCATTTTTCTCATTTTCTGATTTTCTTGGACTTTTGAATCATCTACATCTGAGCATAGCCGGAATGGACTATGAACTTTACTCACGAAATGTAAATATCGTTTTGGATTGGATGGACAGTGTGAACAGCCAATGAAATTGTTTAGAAGGGGTGGACTGTGGCTTTCAAGTCTGCTTGCTGCTGAAACTCAGACAGCACTGTCTTACGATGTAACTTTTTTGTTGCAATCTGAATATCATCCATAGGCTTATAGATGTCACAAGTCTATGTCACAATGAGTCTATTAAAGTGGGAAGAGAGTGCCTTGAAGATTCAAGCATGCCTTCAGGCTACCCATTGATATTGGTGGGTGGAGTCTGCCTTAATCGATGACTCAGTAGATGCAGACTTTGTTAAGTCCTCCGAGTGTAAGCAAATTGTAAAGAAAACGATCCTTCAAATGAATAATAATCAGGTCCCAATTTGTGGGGACTGGGAGTTGGGAGGCCAGGTTGTAAGGCACCCATCTCCTCCATGATCGCTCTCAGACCTCGTAATAAACACCATTTGCTGACATACGTGTGTCAAAAGGGATTAACAAATGTGTTGAAAACAACTGATTGATTACAGCAGTTGTGTATCCTGACTGTAGCCCATGCGTAGCTATGGCTTGTCTAGCTTCTGTTAAAGTACATTAGTCAGTTCGGATTACCATAGTCATTGTTAACCTTCTCCATCTGTGACTACATTTCCCACAATACCTTTCCACCAGCTCAGCGGGACAGTTCCCTGTCCCTCCCACCTCCCGATCGCCCCATCGGGACTCAATTGAAATCTCCGTCCGAGGCCGCTGGAGCCGTTCCTGCCACTGCCGTGGGGGTGGCTGTTGCTGGGGCCGCTGTTGTCGGCAGTGCGTCGGTCGATGCCACTTGATAGGAGCCGTCGGTACTCGCGGGGGCCATGGGGGGTCGCGGGAGGCGTCGCCAGGAGAACTGCCGTAGGGTGGGGTGCCGTTGGGATGGGCGCCGCCGGGCTGAGGACTGCCGAGGTGAGCGCTGCCGGGGTGGTGGGGGCCACCATCGGGGCGGCCGGGGCTCGCGGTGGGGCGGGGGTGCAAAAATGCCGTGATCGCGAGCCTGCTCCAGGAGTTCTAGAGCAGAGTTCGCGCTGTCCGGCTCCCAAGCCCAAGCCATCGCTGGCGGTATCAGGAAGATGTTGATGAAGGGGATCGAAAATGCCGAGCCGCAGGTTTTGCCACCTTTTTTTTTTTTTTTTTTTTTTTTTAATGGGTTTCTCTGCTGGGCGCGGGTGGCTGTAGCGGTGTGTTAATAAACACGGTGTGCTTGCCAAGATGGCGGAGGAGGCGTCTCCTTTGTCTAATTCTTAATGCGTAGCGACCTCCATTTTGATTTCGCGTGCCTTATCAGTTCGATCAGGATTCGCTTCTGCTGCTATTGACGTGGCAGGAGCAGATTTTTCCGCGCAAAAGGATGGTAATAGAGAGCCGCGATTCGTGTAGAAGCAGTAGCGGGCAATTGACATTGAGGAGGATGCTGACAGAGCGGCAGACGATGTGCAAGGAGAGACGGGGGGGGGGCGGAGGGCGGGGAGTGCCTTCCGAGTCTCTCTTTCTCGTCTCAGTTAGAACCAAACGCCGCAGCAGCTGAATCGGGAGTAGACTGCTCTGCTTTTTTTGATTGCAATGTCCGTTGACGATCCGTCACATGGTGCTATAGCATAAATCTGCTTTTTTAAACATTTAGCACCTCATCCCACAGCTGGGCTGCAATTTCGTCCCACGCTTCAGAAGTAAAAGCTTATTGCCGTGGGGATGACTCTGGGCACAGGCTAATAGCCCTTTCACGATCCCAGAATTGCCAGTAATACCTCTCACGGAGAGGATAGGTGGAGAGCGTTTAGCACAGCCTCTTCTGTGGTGGCGTGCTTCCCCTTGCCCCTCCTCCGGTCGCTCACCGGGCCAGGGTGAGATTCACTTCCTTTTTGAGCGCGCTGCTAATTTTTCCAGCACCAGGGCAGTGCTGTTCGACCGGCTTTCCGTATCGCTCGGACATACCTCTGTGTGCTGAGTCGATCAGTAATGTAGTCCGAGGATCCCTTGTCCATGAGTTCAGGTTTCTTTGGGCGCCAGATGTAGACGACGGAGATTGGGAATCAATACGGCTGACCAATGTGATCGAGTATTGTTCCTTTATTGTTCCAGTGTTGCAGGCCTATGGTGCAGGCCTGAGGTGCATGCCTATGGAGTAGGCCTGTAGTGCAAGTATAGCACGGTAAAGTGTAGAAGAAACAGGAGACAGGAAAGGCAGAAGTGCGTAGCAAGGTGTCGTAGGGTTGGAAGGGTAAGGCCAAAAAGCCTCCTCCCTCCCCCCTGTAAAGTAAAGGGAAGGAAAAATTGAAGGGAAAGGAAAAAAAAACCACACAGCTGTATTAGCAAAGCAGTGGAGCTGTGTATTTACAAAGCAATGTAGGATATGCAGGGGAATATATACAAATTTACGATATTTACAATATATACAAAGATATACAACAGAGTAGCACAGAAATGAGAGTTCCCCCCTCTGCTGAAGGGGTTCCCCACCTCCTCTCTCCCCTCTCTCACCCCTTTCCCCAGAGCAGGTTAGAAAGAGAGAGAAAGAGAAAAAAGTTTAGAAGCTGTTGTGTTAATTGGAAAGCAGTTAATACAGGCCTTATCAGGTTTGTCAGTTTCAAGGCCAAAGCCTTGGCCGAAAGCCCAGGAGCTGCAAGCTGCTGCCCGAAGGAGAAGCGGAAGAAAGACTAAAGATAAAGTGCTGGAATGCCCAGTATACCCTCCTGCACTCCCAGTTCAGAAGGTGCTTCCTCCCACTCTACCAATGAAATTAGTTCAGATAGTTCTTTTCATTTACCAACTTCCGTCCACCATATTCCCTTTCTTAAGGGGACAGTGTCAACTGGTCGCACAAGACATCTGCTACAACTTATATAAACTCGGAGTGCCTCGTTGGCATAGCTCCATTGGTTCCCTATGAGTGACCACACATTGCACTATTACAGATTATTGGTCCAACTACTAATGACACAACGAGGTTGTTGATGCAGGTGCATGTCCTGTTGTCCCAAGATAACTGTCCATGTTTATAGCTACCAGTGTCTTGTTTTAGTTACATGCTGCAGGCACAGCACTGTTTTGCTCCACTGCTAGCTGACTCTGCATTTATGCTGAGCATGGCCTACCACCATGTCAGGCTCTAGGCCTGCACTGCCAGATTGCTCACACTGCTTGTCGCTGGCATTGCCACACCCATCTATCCCTACATTCCAGTCATGGGAATCATCCCACCAAGTTTCAGTAACAGCCACTATGTTGTGGCATCCCAGCAGCACAGTGGCACTTAACTCATCCTGTTTGTTGCCCAAGCTGCGCGCATTCGCATAGAAGCACTTCAGCTGGGCTGGCCCTGTCCTCCTCTTGTGCCAATTCCCCTCGGTTTCCACAGAATGTCCTGGTGGATCATTTGTGGCTTGCCTCAGGGCAGCAAGCTGAGAGCCATTACCAGCCCTCCTTCTCTCTACTGCTGGTGAGCTGCCCCTCTGTTTGTCACCGGCCAGCAGGAGACTATTAACCCCTTCCCCCTTCAAATGTAGTTTAAAGCCCTATCAATGAGCCCTGCCAATTCCTGCCCCAGGATTCTTTTCCCCCTCTGGGACAAGTGTGTCCCATAAGTTGTTTTCAGCTCTGGTGCCTTGAAAACCAATCCATGATTGTGGAACCCAAAGCCCTGTCGATGGCACCAGCCCCTGAGCCATGAATTGACCTGTTGGCCCTTCCTCAGTGTTTCCCCATCCATTGCTGACGTTAGAGGGATAGTAGAGAACATGACTTGAGCCCCTTTTTTTCTGTAGATCCTTATTCTGGCCCCATTCTGCTAGATGAGGAACTAGCATCTCGCTGTGGTTATGTCCTGTCAGAAGATGTATGGGGCAATCCTGTCTTCCGTGCATCAGTCCTTGGCTGTCATGTGGTCAATGAGGTAAGACCCAGTGATGGACTTGAAAACAGCACAGAGAGTACATGCTCTCCAAAAATCGACAAGACTGAGATATTATGTAGCATTCTTATGGTATGCTTTGAGAACTCAAAAAATAGTGAATTCAAGGAGTAGTGCTGGTGGTGTGTAGAAATGAATAGGCAATGGCTCTCTGTTATGAGGTTTGTTCAGTGTGACTGACATGGGATTTCCTCTCTCCATGAAATGACGCTTAACTTAATGCTGCTGACTAGCTGCCAGTTCTCAAGCATATCCTTGTAGCTGCTGATTTGCCAGAGAGTTTCTTGAAAGCCTCTCTGGAAAGAAGTAGGCATCTGCTTGAAAAAGCAACATTTGCAGTGTGATTCTGGCAGATCATTTCCTGGCTTAATTTGTGTGGTAATGTGGCTGTTAACACATGCCTAGGAACGTAGATCACACACATCTATTAGACCAAGATTTGTCTCACGTAACTTTAGCCATCTAAGAGATAATGTCTAGTCTAAACTAGTTGCTTGTGCTTCCACAATAGTCAATGGGGAGAAACAGGCATCGCTGGACTCACCCCTTCCTAAAATGTGTAAAAGTGCAGCTTGGATTTCTAATTTCTAAATGTTACCTGAATTGAAATGTACCTAGAAGCAGAACACATCAGAGTATTCAGTATTCCTAAGGTTGGAAGAGACCTCAAAGATCATCGAGTCCAACCTGTCATCACAGACCTCATGAATAGAGTAGGGAGAACAGATTGAAGGAGTTGGGGCTGTTCAGTCTGGAGAAGAGAAGGCTCCGAGGTGACCTAATTGTGGCCTTCCAGTATCTGAAGGGGAACTACAGGAAGGCTGGGGAAGGACTTCTCAGGATCTCAGGTAGTGATTGGACCAGGGGGAATGGAATGAAGCTGGAGGTGGGGAGATTCAGGCTGGATGTGAGGAGGAAGTTCTTCACCATGAGAGTGGTGAAGCCCTGGAATGGGTTGTCCAGGGAGGTGGTCGAGGCCCCGTCCCTGGAGGTGTTTAAGACCAGGCTGGATGAGGCTCTGGCCAGCCTGATCTAGTGTGGGGTGTCCCTGCCCATGGCGGGGGGGTTGGAACTGGATGATCCTTGTGGTCCCTTCCAACCCTGACTGATACTATGATACTATGACACTACTGCCTACTGCAGGCTTGAACTCAAGACCTTCCCATTAAGGGTCTGATGCGCTACCAACTGAGCCACCTGAGGGGGTTCTTAAAGGAAAGCCTACTGTTGCCCACGGCAGGATTCGAACCCATGATCTCAACACTCACAGTCTCATGTCCTACCAACTGAGCCACAGGCAGCTGACCTGTGGTAGAATCTCCTTGCTTGTCCATGTTTAGTCTGGTTGGTCCTGGAAGTCCCACAGAAAAAATAAGGAAAATCTTTATGGGCAGAAGTTAAGCTAAGGAGATTGGGGGTGGGGGGTGTGTAAATTTCTCTGAGAAGGTTTTGCCTTTTTCTGTAGAGAAAAAAAAAATTCCATGTCAGATAGAAGCACAATCCACGGCTACACATGTAGCTCCTGGAGAGTTTGAGGACCCAAAGGAGCTCTTATCTAAACTAGTCAAGAAAGACACCACAGAGTATTTGTATGTTAGATCTGAACTACCTACATCAAACTAAAACTCCAGGACTTTCTGTCCATGAAGAGGCACATAGCAGTCATGAATGGGAGGAACATGGCCCACATGCTATGTTATGTCAGATCTTCCCTTGACTATTCCGCTCCTTAACATTGCGGCAAGAATAGTGCTAAGATGTTATCTGAGGCAAAGGCTGTAAGTACTTGAGGCAATGTCTCTGGCTAAGAAAACCTGTACCCAAAAGGCACCTAAGACAGAGTGGTATATCAGAGGAACTGTCAGGACAGCTCTCAACCTGTTCTTATCATTATAAAACACTCTCTAAAACAGGACACTGGGCTGGATGATCCCATGCAGTCACCCCTGGGACATTTCACACTATCTTCTGAATTGCTTGTTTTATTTCCCAGGCAGATGAGCTGTTTTCACTGACTGTGCACATCAAGGTTTCTTCATTTTCAAATATGAGGGCAGCTGTTACCTACACCTACCCTATGTACTGCTCCTACTCTTCCTGGGCTTCAAGAGAAATTGTGTGTGAAGAAAACTACATGGAGGTAAAAGCTTTCCCACTGAAGGTCAAGTTACATCCAAGCTCCCTGCCAGGCATAACAACCTCCATAAACTCCTGTCAGAAGTTGATTTTATGCTATGTACCAGGCGTAATAGCAACCTGCTGATATTCAGCAGAGTGTAACTGTAGGTGCTTATTAGCAACACATTTACATGTCATAGCTGTTTTGAATGCAATGAAATTCAGTTAACTGTACAGATGATGTAAGTCAAGCCACTGCAATCAAATAAGCAGACAGGCAGGCCAACTTGTTTAGCCCATAAGAGTACCTTTCTGTTCTAAAGTGCTGCAGCAATTGTAAGAATGTCATCCTTATATTTGAAATAATAAAAACTAGATTTCACAGAGCTCCACTGCTGCTGCATCCCATACCTCACAGAACATCTGTGTAAGACAGAACCTGTCTTCCAACAGGTGCTATGATTTGTCTGTCCAGCCTGCTACCAGTACCTATACACCCATGTAGAAGCAAATCACTGGACAAAACAAACCTTTTGGTTTGCCCCATCCCTGGAAACATTTATTGGTCAGGTTGGATAGGGCTCTGAGAAAAGTGATCCAGTTAAACGTGTCCCTGCTTACTGAAGGGGAATCAGACTAGATAGAATAGAATAGAATAGAATAGAATAAACCAGGTTGGAAGAGACCTTCAAGATCATCACGTCCAACCTATCACCCAACACCACCTAATCAACTAACCCATGTAACCAAGCACCCTGTCAAGTCTCCTCCTGAACACCTCCAGTGACGACGACTCCACCACCTCCCCGGGCAGTCCATTCCAATGGGCAATCACTCTCTCTGTGTAAAACTTCCTCCTGACCATCAGCCTGAACTTCCCCTGGCGCAGCCTCAGACTGCGTCCTCTTGTTCTGGTGCTGGCTGCCTGGGAGAAGAGACCAACCTCTGCCTGTTTACAACCCCCCTTCAGGTAGTTGTAGAGAGCAATAAGGTCACCCCTGAGTCTCCTCCTCTCCAGGCTAAGCAGCCCCAGCTCCCTCAGTCTCTCCTCATAGGGCTTGTGTTCCAAACCCCTCACTAACTTCGTTGCCCTTCTCTGGACTCGTTTGAGCAAGTCAACATCCTTCCTAAACTGAGGGGCCCAGAACTGGACACAGTACTCGAGGTGTGGCCTAACCAGTGCTGTGTACAGGGGCAGAATGACCTCCCTGCTCCTGCTGGCCACACTGTTCTTAATGCAGGCCAGGATGCCATTGGCCCTCTTGGCTGCCTGGGCACACTGCAGGCTCATGTTCATCCTACCATCAACCAGCACCCCCAGGTCCCTCTCTGCCTGGCTGCTCTCAGCCACTCTGACCCCAGCCTGTAGCACTGCATGGGGTTGTTGTGGCCAATGTGCAGAACCCGGCACTTGGATGTGTTAAATCTCATGCCGTTGGACTCTGCCCATCTGTCCAGCCTGTCAAGGTCTCTCTGCAGAGCCTCTCAACCCGCTAGCAGATCAACTCCTGTCCCCAGCTTGGTGTCATCAGCAAATTTACTGATGATAGACTCAATGCCCTCATCCAGATCATCAATAAAGATGTTAAAGAGGATGGGGCCCAGCACTGATGCCTGGGGGACTCCACTACTGACTAGCCGCCAGCTGGATGTGACACCATTCACAACCACTCTCTGGGTTCGACCATCCAGCCAGTTCCTAACCCAGCTCAGAGTGCTGCTGTCCAAGCCATGGGCTGACAGCTTGGCCAGGAATTTGCTATGGGGGACGGAGTCAAAGGCCTTGCTGAGGTCCAGGTAAACTACATCCACAGGCCTCCCCACATCCACCAGGCGGGTCACCTGATCATAGAAGGAGATCAGGTTGGTCAGGCAGGACCTGCCCTTTCTAAATCCATGTTGGCTGAGCCTGATCCTTTGGCCATCCTCTAAGTGCTGTGTTAATGCACTCGGGATGACCTGTTCCATGATCTTGCCTGGCACTGAGGTCAGGCTGACAGGCCTATAATTCCCTGGCTCATCTAACCGGCCCTTCTTATGGATGGGCACCACGTTGGCCAGCTTCCAGTCTTCTGGGACATCTCCAGTGAGCCAGGACTGCTGAAAAATGATGGAGAGCGGCTTGGCCAGCTCCTCTGACAGCTCCCTCAGCACCCTAGGATGGATCCCATCTGGTCCCATGGACTTGTGGGGATCCAGGCGGCTGAGCAGATCACCAACTACCCCATTTTGGAACAGTGGAAAACTATGCTGCTCCCTGGCTCCTTCTGCCAGCTCTGCAGGCCAGCTGTCTGGAAGACATTCTGTCCTGCTAGTAAAAATTGAGGCAAAGAAGGTGTTAAGTATCTCTGCCTTTTCCTCATCCCTTATCACAACGTTCCCCTCCGTGTCCACCAAGGAGTGGAGGTTGTCTCTGCCCTTCCTCTTGCTATTAATGTATTTATAGAAGGACTTTTTGTTGTCCTTCACAGCAGAGGCCAGACTAAGCTCCAAATGCTCTTTTGCCTCCCTAATTTTCTTCCTGCAAGACCTAGCAACATCCTTAAATTTTTCACGGGTTGCCTCCCCTCTCTTCCAAAGGTGATACACCCTCTTTTTTTCCCTTAGTTCCATTAAAAGTTCTTTAACCATCCAGGCTGGCCGTCTGCCCCGGCGGCTCATCTTCCGGCACATTGGCACAGCCTGTCCCTGAGCCTTCAACAGTTCTTCCTTGAAGTAGGACCAGCTCTCCTGGACCCCTTTGTTTTTCAGGGCTTTATCCCAAGGAACCCTCTGAATTAGTTCCTTGAGTAGCCTGAAGTCCGCCCTCCGGAAATCCAGAGTGGAGGGCTTCTTGCTACCCCTCTTAGCTTGACCAAATAATGAGAATTAAATTATCTCGTGGTCACTGGCCCCTAAGCACCCTCCGACCACCACATCACCCACCAACCCTTCCCTATTGGTGAAGAGGAGGTCAAGCATAGCCTTACCCCTGGTAGGCTCTCGCAGCACCTGGGATAAGAAGCTGTCCTCCATGCATTCTAAGAACCTCCTAGATTGCCACTTCTCTGCTATGTTAAGATCCCAGCAGATATCAGGCAAGTTGAAGTCACCCATGAGAACAAGGTCAGGCGATCTTGAGACAGCCTTAAGCTGCCTATAGAATGACTCATCAACATCCTCCTCCTGGTCGGGTGGTCTATAACAGGCTCCAACCAGGATGTCAGCCCTGTTGGCCTTCCCTCTAATTCTTACCCAGAGGCACTCAACCCGATCGTCCCTAATCTCCGTCTCAATGGCATCTAGTGCCTCCCTGACGTACAGGGCCACCCCTCCACCCCTTCTTCCTTGCCTGTCTCTCCTGAAGAGCCTGTAGCCATCAATTGCAGCACTCCAATCATGTGAGTCGTCCCACCACGTCTCTGTGATGGCAACTACATCATAACTTTCCTGCTGCAGCAAGGCTTCCAGCTCCTCTTGTTTGTTGCCCATGCTTCGTGCATTAGTGTACATGCACTTCATCCGGGCTGCTGGTTTCACCTATGGCTCTGGCTTATCACCCCCAGACCCCAGCCTGGGGGGACTGGTTTCAACCCCTTCTCCCTTCGAAACTAGTTTAAAGCCCTGTCTATGAGACCTGCCAATTCCCTCCCCAGAATCTTTTTCCCTTTGAGGGATAGGCCATTCTCGTACACTCTGATCTTACCCCTCCTCTGGGACAGATGTGCTCCATCTGTTGCCAGCTGGCCTGGTGCAGCAGAAAGTTTTTCAAGATCAAAAAACCCAAAATTCTTTTGCCTGCACCAGCCTCTAAGCCACTTGTTGACTTCAGCTGCTGACCTGTTCCTTATGGTATTCCCACCTGCAACTAAGGGTATAGACGAAAAAATTATTTGTGCCCCTGATCCCTCAACCAGATCTCCCAGGGCCCTGAAGTCATCTTTGATAGCCCTGGGAGTTCTGGTTGCAACATCATCATTCCCTAACTGCATAACTATCAAGGGATAATAGTCAGAGGGCTGCACCATACCAGGCAGTCTTCTGGTAACATCTCCAACCATGGCTCCTGGAAGACAACAAACCTCCCTGTGAGTAGGGTCTGGCCAACATATGGGGCCCTCTGTTCCCCTCAGGAGGGAATCGCCAATAAGAATTACCCTCCTCTTTTTTTTAAGGGAGCAAGTCCTGATGCCGGGGGAAGGCTGTTTAAGCTTAGGCTGTTTCACCTTAGGTCGTTTCGCCTTAGGCTGTTTTGCCACAGGGAAAACCCCAGATGGCGTGCCCTCCGATATCAGAATCACCTCACCCTCAACCTCCAATGCCCCGTACTTGTTTTCCAAGGGCAGTGGGGGGGGTGAGGGGGGGCAAGGAGGTTTAACCTTGCATCTTTTGATAGGAACCTGCATCCATTCCCCTCTTCTTTTTGGATAATTGGCCTCTGCTGGGGGGGCCTGCAGAGCCTGGTTACTCAGGTTCGTCACCCTTCTGCAATTGCATACATCTCTAAATCTAGCAACCTTATCCTTCAGTCCAGCCACCAGGTTAAGCAGACAGTCGATCTGCTCACACCTAAAGCAGGAGCCGTCCCCTCTACCCTGCATCTCAAGTGCCAGGCTCCAGTACTGTCTGCAGCTAGATGCCTGCACACCTACCTCTCGCTTATGACACCTACCTATCTGCTTATATTCCCCCTCAGTCTGAGTCGAGACTGACTTTTTAAAGGAGTTATTGCGGCGAGTTACCACCATGGCTAGCCCTGCCCACGGAACCTACTGGAGAATGTTTGTTTTTTTTTAAAAAGTGTGGCTGCGCGCGCGTCCGAGCGAGAAGCCGGGCTGAAATGGAAGCTGCCGCGAGCTGCCGCGGGCTTTGAAACTGCCACGGCACGCAGGGACCCGAATGATCCCGAACACGTGGAGAATCGGTGAGAGCCGATTCCTGCCGAGCGCAGAGGCTGTGTGCGGGTCCTTCAGGTCATAAACAGCAGCAGTCCGTGCTTTTCCGAGGCTTCTGGTCTCGATGTGTGTCCCCGATGGAGCTCACCGCTGAAACAGATGTTCTTTAAAATGTTCTTTAAAATGTTCTTTAAAAGTCCCTTCCAACCCAAACCATTCTGTGATTCTATGATTCTATGAAACATCACTGTCTTTTGTACACACACTATAGGCAGGATGAAGAAAGAATGTTTCTTCTGTTAGGACTTGAGGCTCTGCAGTCACCTCTGGGTGTTGTAACACACTTAAACCATGCTGCAGATGTTTGAGGAAAACACCAACTCCAAAATCAGCATTCAGAACTTGCCTCATTCTGCAGTGCCTGCTGGCAGGACTTACACCATAGCATGAACATAAGGTACTGGGGTTCTTGCATTTTCAGGTGCCCAGCCTGCATGAGAAGAGGGAACCAGTCCTGTTAAAGCCAGCAGACTGCTTCCCTGTACCTCTGATGAAGAGACACAGTCTCTAGAGTGAGCTCTAGTTCATATCCTACACGATATGAAACAGGATTTTTTATTTATGTGTTTGTTCATAAACAAGAACACAAATTGTTCCCTCTGCTGTACATGCACCACCATAAATGCTATGGCTTTAACTCATTTTAAGACCACAGAAATTATTCCAATGAATGTACATTGCCAAACCCCCTCAAACACCAGAGAAGAAATCTGTTTCCTGTACTTCTAATAATGCCAATGATTTGTTTGTTCCCAAACAATCTCTTCTGTGTCCCCAGGTGTCAGTGAAAACTGATGTCGCTTCAGTTTCAAATGACTACACCGTAGCCTGGATGTCAGCACTGCCAGAGGTATGGAAATGAGTCTTTCTTAACAGTTCCTAGCCTGCATCTTCTTATCAGTCTCATGAGTCATTAAAAAAAAAAAAAATAAAAAAAAATATGGCAAATATGACATCAGGTACTGAAAAAACTCTCAAGTTTTCTTAGAGCTCTAGACTGAAAAAAGACATTTGGGTGGGAGAACAGAGCCATATGCGTGTTACATTAGTGAAACTGAGTTCAAAACAAACAAAAGTAGGTGGTTCTACACACAATGGGTAGTGAATCTGTCAAACTCCTTGCCAAAAGATGTTGTGGCTGCTAAAAACTTGCTTGATCGCAAGGAGAGTCTGTGTGACCATTTGAGGCTGTGCCTTTAAGAAAGGGACAGTGCTGGAACACTCTGGCTGAATGTTTTGGAATGGTAACGAAAACAATCAGATATTCTAAACAAATTTCATTGGTAGATTGGTAGAATGCAACTTTAAGTTTTAGTTCAGTTGGAATTTTTCTCAGTTTCTCTCTGTCCTGCTTTTCCAGCCTGTCTGTTTCTGAGCAGCTGGAGTTTGACCTTGGATACCAGATAAGCACTAATCCTGCATGCGCTTTGAGGCCTAACAAAATTTCATCCTTATTAATTACCTTTTCTCTCTCTCTAGCCCTTTTTGGGAAAAAAGGGACGTAGGGGGAGAGAGGGCAGTACAGGGGGGAACTCTCCTCTGTCCGGAGGAGGGAGTTTTGATCCTGTATTTTTCTTTGCTGTGTATTTCTGTATATATATTGTAAATACTGTATATTGTGTATATATATAACCTGCATTTCATTTTTGCTTGTAAATATATCATTCCTTTTGCTTCTCCGACTGAGCTAGCTGTGGGGGAGGGAGAGCTAGGCCTTCTCTCAACCCTCCACAGTCTGGAAAAGTTGACTGAAGAGAAATCCAATATTATATATAAAATACAAAGAAGCTACAGATAGCTTAGGACTCCCTGAGCTGAAAATTGTTTGAGGCTGGAAAATATTAGGAGGAAATAGATACACTTGTCCTATTTACTTCATGTCTTACTTGCTCCTTATGCACATTTTTCCTTTTGACTGTCCTCTGATACTGTTATCACTTCAGGAAACTCTGCTCTAGACCAGTACAAACATTCTTATTTTCTTATCTTTGACATAGTATGGCTACACAGTATAAAAGGTAGTCTGTCATTTGGCCTCAGGACTGCTCCAGCAACTGACAGACATGAAGGCAATCATTCTATTAACAGAACAGTTGGTTTATCCAAGAGGATTTGTTCAAGGTCACCAGTCTAAATTTCTTCCAGGGCTACTATAAGACTATCTCTAAAGATGCCTTAAAGAGCTATAGAATTCCTTGCCTTTTTATATAGATCAGGGGTATTTCTTACCTGGGGTGAACTAGCAGTGTCCAGTGTCACTCCAGTTACTTCAGCTTCTAACTGGAAAAGAAGTGCTACAATATCACAGTTCTTACGAGATTCTGGTAGACTTAAATCTGATGCCCTTCATATCTCTCTTGCAGACTCAAAATATTGCATACCAGCTATGGCAACTGATGTGTGTTTCTCCATCAGGGAGAAAGAGAATAACGGTAAGCGATGCAGCAAAGCTAGGCTACAGCTTCCATAATAGGCTGTATCAAGTGTACCTCTGGGCACCCTACCACAGCAACGAGTCTGACATCACGACGGTGAGTTGCTGCTCTCAGCCAGACACAAAACTGTGCTGTTTCCCCTGACTTTCTAGGACATCAGTTGTCTTTTTCTGTCTCCATTCTAACAGGTCAGTGGTGTATATATGAACATGGTCACTTCCACTTCCCTGTACAGGCAGTAGTGGCTGCTTTTGCTGATTGACACGACTGTTTCCTGTCCCGTTGGTAACGGTTTCTTCCTTGCTCACTAAAAATAACTGCCTAGGGAGCCAGTAGAAAACACAGTGTCCCCATGATGAACAGAAAATTCTCATTAACAGAATAACAGAGTTGATAAGAATTTTCCGCTTGTTAGCTGAATACTGGAATGCAGGGAGGGGGAGAGGGGTTGGCAGACAGCCTTTGCATAGATAAGGAAGAACAGGATTTTTCAGTGATTCACTTCTGTTAATCTTGGACAAGATGATCTTCTGTATAAGGTAAAGGACACCTGGATGCTATGTATACTTCTGCTATTTTTAGATAGATAAGATTTGTATAGATAGGAAGCATCTGGACTTCTGTCATTATAGACAGATAACTTTCTGTATAAAAGTTTGCCCAAAACTCTCTGAAGGCACACAGCTCTTTTGAAATGATTCTACCTGTGTCAGGTGCGCCAGAATAGAAGCATAATACAAGAAACTTACTGTGGCCGGTTGACGTTGCCCCCTTAAGAAAGGGAATATGGTGGACGGAAGTTGGTAAACGGAAGGAATAGTCTAAACTAATTTCATTGGACGAGTGGGAGAAAGCACCTTCTGAGCTGGGACTATACTGGGTTTTTCCAGCACCTTATCTATCAGTCTTGCTTCCGCCTTTTCTTCGTGCAGCAGCTCTGCCTGTGCTGGGCTTTCTGCCAAGGCCTCGGCCTTGAAGACCAGATAACAGCCGGTATTAACTCCTTTCCAATTAACACGAACTGCTTCTAACTTTTTTCCTTTCTTTTCTTTCTCTTTCTATCCCATTCTGGGGAAGGGGGGGGAAGAGAGGGGAGAGCGGAGGTTGGGGACCCCTCTGCCGAGGGGGGATTACTCTCATTTCTGTGTTGCTCTGTTGTATATCTTTGTATATATTGTAGATATTGTGAATTTGTAAATATTCCCCCTGCAAATCCTACATTGCTTTGTAAATATAGCTCCACTGCTTTGCTAATTCAGCTTGTGAGGTGTTTTTTTTTTTTTTCCCTTTCCCTTCAAGTTTCTTTTCCCTTTACCTTACAAGGGGGAAGGGAGGAGGCTTCTCGGCCTTACCTTCCACCCACCACACTTACTGAGTCTCTTGTGTGTCATTCTCTAAGTCAATTTGGCAACCGCGGCAGGACGACTCTGTTTGGCTGCAGGACCTGCTGAGGAGCCGGATCTCTCAGGGCCTGCCGAGAAATTCTCGAGGAGAGCTCCGCTGCTCATCAGATCGCTGCAGGAACAGACAAGACTGCCAGCAAAGAGAAGGTATGCTTCTATAAAAGGGGTAGCTCCGTAAGTCGTGACGGGACGCCCTGCGCAGGAGAGAGGCATTTATTGCACCCCTAGGTGAAAGAGCTCTTGGGTTGGGACCAAGGTGGGTCCCAAAGGTAACTATAAGCATTGTTTATATATTGTGAACATTGTTTGTAGAGTGGGACCAGGGGGGTCCCAAAGGTAACTATAAGCATTGTTTATATATTGTGAACATTGTTTGTGGTGTGGGACCAGGGGATCCCAAAGGTAACTATAAGCATTGTTGTCGTAGGGTTGGAAGGGTAAGGCCAAAAAGCCTCCTCCCTCCCCCCTGTAAAGTAAAGGGAAGGAAAAATTGAAGGGAAAGGAAAAAAAAAACCTCACAGCTGAATTAGCAAAGCAATGGGGACTGTATATTTACAAAGCAGGGAAACGCAGGGAAATATACACAAATTTACAATATTTACAATATATACAAAGATATACAATAAAGTACCACAGAAGTGAGAGTTCCCCCCTCTGCTGAGGGGGTTCCCCGCCTTTGCTCTCCCTCTCTCTCCCCCTTTCCCCAGAGCAGGTTAGAAAGAGAGAGAAAGAGAAAAAAGTTAGAAGCAGTTATGTGTTAATTGCAAAGCAGTTAATACAGGCCTTGCAGTTTATCTGTTTTTCAAGGTCAAGCCTTGGCCAAAAGCCCAGAACAGAGAGCTGCTGCCCTAAGGATGAGCGGAAGAAAGACTAATAGAAGAGTGCTGGAATGCCCAGGATACCCTCCTGCACTCCCAGTTCAGAAGGTGCTTCGTCCCACTCTACCAATGAAATTAGTTTAGATCCGTCTTTTTCGTGTACCAACTTCCGACCACCATATTCCCTTTCTTAAGTGGACAGCCTCAACCGGTCACAGTCCACCCCTTCTAAACAATTTCATTGGCTGTTCATACTGTCCATTCAATCCAAAAAGATATTTACAGTTCGTGAGTAAAGTTTATAGTCCATTCCGGCTATACTCAGATGTAGATGATTCAAAAGTCCAAGAAAATCAGAAAATGAGAAAAATGGAAAACAGTTCATTTCTTCGCCGATGAAGCAAAGAAAAGGGAAACAGGGATTCTCAGGGTCTCTTAGTTGACTCAGGGCTCTCAGGGTTCTCAGGGTTCATGCACCGTAGATTCCTCGTTGATTCTTCCTATGGACGCGATGTAGCTGTACAACAGTTTGAAATTAAACTCTTTCAGCTAAAGTTAAATTTCTTTGTGGAATACACTGAATTTCACCATTCTCTTGCATTACCCAAGAAGTGTGACCCGGACCTTCAGCTGAAACCACCCCTCGGACAGGTCTAGCCTCTCCTGAGGGTGAAAATACCCAAACAGTTTTACCTAAAATATTCTTTTATCTAACAACAGGAATTCTATCACCTTCTACTTTCCGTAGCAAATCTGAATGTGCAGGTCCAGCTCAGTTCACTGAACCTCTACTATTTACCAGCCAGGTTGCACGTGCTAAATGTTTTTGAACTAAATGTTGTTTGAACTACCTCTTGCTTTATTTGGTCAAAGGCTGCTTGTTGTTCAGGTCCCCAGTGGAAATGGTTTCTCTTTCGAGTCACATCATACAGAGGTTTCACAATCTGACTGTATCCAGGAATGTGCAGTCTCCAAAATCCCACTATCCCCAAGAAACGTAGAGCCTCTTGCGTGTTTGTGGGATTTGCCATGGCAGAGACTCTATTTACCACATCCACTGGAATGTGTCGGAGTCCATCCTGCCACCGCACTCCCAGAAATTGAATTTCTGTGGTAGGTCCTTTCACCTTGTCTCGTTTGATGGCAAAACCTGCATTCAGAAGAATGTCAATGATTTTGTTACCTTTCTCGAAGACTTCCTCAGCAGTTTTACCCCAGACGATGATATTATCGATGAACTGGATGTGTTCTGGAACACCGCCTTTCTCCAGAGCATCGTGGATCACTGCATGACAGAAGCTTGAGCTGTGGATGCAGCCCATTGGCAATCTGTTGAAAGTGTACTGGATTCCACTCCAGGTGAAAGCTAAATGAGGCCTGCATTCCTCTGCTATGGGAATAGAGAAAAATGCATTAGCAATGTCTATGGTAGCATACCATTTGGCCTCTTTCTATTCCAGCTCATACTGTAGCTCCATCATGTCTGGTACTGCTGCACTCATAGGTGGTGTCACTTCATTTAGGGCTCGGTAGTCTACAGTCAGACGCCAGTCTCCATTCTGCTTCCGGACAGGGCACACTGGACTGTTCAAAGGTGAATGGGTTTTGCTGACGACTTTCTGACTCTCCAACTGACGAATCAGATTCTGAATGGGCAACAAAGAGTCACGGTTGGTTCTGTATTGTATGTGCTGCACAGTCTGAGAAGCAACCGGCAATTTAATGTCCTGCATCTTATGTTGCCCCACAACTGCAGGTTCATCAGAAAGCTCAGGTCTAGCAGACAGCTTCAATTTTTGTCCATCAATTTCTATAGAAGCTGCTCCAAAAGCCCATTTGTAACCTCTAGGGTCTTTGAAATGCCCTTCTCTCAGAAAATCAATTCCCAAAATACAAGGTGCATCAGGTCCGGTCACAACTGTATGCTTCCTCCATTGTTTACCAGTTAAACTTATATTAACCTCCAACTTACTTAACTCTTGAGATCCACCAGTGACTCCCAGAATAGTTATAGACTCTGATCCCTGATAATTTGATGGCATTATGGTGCACTGAGCTCCTGTGTCAACCAAGGCCCTGTACTTCCGAAATTGTGAAGTGCCAGGCCACTGGATGTACGCATCCCAATAGATTCTATTATCTCTGTTATCCCTCTCCTCCCCCTGGCGGGAGGCAGGGCACCCCTAGTTATGGGGAACATGCACACATGTGCATTGCACATAGTGTGCAGGGTTATAACTTTGCATGTTATAACTGGAGCCACTGTTGGAGCCATAAGAGTCATTCTGGGGAACAGTGGAAGTAACAGCTACCCTTCTGGTATTGCTACCTCGGGTTCTGCCACTTTGCAATTCCCTTAGTCTCCTGAAAAGATTAGAAGTTGGTTGGCCATCCCAGCGGTTCATGGTCTCACCAAACTGATCATGCAGAGTTATCCAAATAGTCCTACGTGACTGCATTGGTGGTCTGTTTTGATTTGATCTGTTTTGGAATGACCTCCTTGGAGGACGTGTATTCCTCACAGATGAAACTTGTATCCACCTGGAGGAAGAATTGAAATTATCCCTTTTTTGTCAATTAGGATATGGAATTTCTAAATTCATCCTTTAACTCTCTCATGCAGTTCTCAATTTTTCCAGACAGAGTTTCAATGGCTAAAACCAAAGAAACACGTGTCATGCTATTCTCCAACTGTCTCATTTGATCACTGAATTGGCCAACAGTAGGAGAAGCTCCACCATAATTTCTTGGCACAATTCTGCTTGCCAGAATGTTTGCATAACTAGAAGGAGCAAGTTTTGATGATCTTTTTAGCAAGACCAATAGCCCCAGGAATGTCATCAGGATTCAGAGTTTCATGTTCACCATAGAGTAGCTCTCTAACAGCAAATTCTCTCAAGCGCTTAATTCCCTCATCTATGGTAGTCCAGGGTTTAGGATTCCATGGAAGATCATCTCGGGAAGGGTATCTCAGGGCAACCGCTATTAAAAGGTGTATCCACAGATTAACCTTACCGAGAGCTTCACCTAGATGTCTATCTATTCCATTGTCCCTTGAGAGAGTTCCTAACTGAGCTGCTGACTTGTCTCCAACTGTTAGAGCTGGAGCACCTGTATCATAACACCTACTAAGCCCAGCTAGAACTGGCTCCTTATCTGCCCTGGTGAAATCTTTACGGACATTTCGCAATACCTCACGTGGTGACGAACACTCTAAAATATCATCTTCCTCTTCCTCTCCCTGAACTTTTTGTCCAAATAATCCTGCTGTCATTTTCTCAAGGATCTCTTTAAGTTGAGAACCAGCTTTGCCAGCTCCTTTCCTATCTTCATCTCTATCCTGCTTTGCTCTCACTAGGTTAGCTAGATCTTTAAAACAAATCTTTTCTTCCTCCTCAGCAGGATTTCTTAGAGTAGAGGGCCCCTCACCAGGATCAGTCTCCAGCTCTTCTTCTCCATTATCTTTGGTCTTTCCACTTCTAGTCTTTAAAACAGCCACCTTAACTGGAGCTGTGTTTGAATTTACAGCCATCTTAATGGAAGCTGACAGGTCCTGAGATAAATCAGCTGTATATTTACAAAGCAGGGAAACACAGGGAAATATACACAAATTTACAATATTTACAATATATACAAAGATATACAATAAAGTAGCACAGAAGTGAGAGTTCCCCCCCTCTGCTGAGGGGGTTCCCAACCTCCGCTCTCCCCCTCTCTCCCCCTTTCCCCAGAGCGGGTTAGTGTGACCGGTTGACGTTGTCCCCTTAAGAAAGGGAATATGGTGGACGGAAGTTGGTAAACGGAAAGAATAATCTAAACTATTTCATTGGTGAAGTGGGAGGAAGCACCTTCTGAACTGGGAGTGAACTGGGCATTCCAGCACTTCTCTGTCAGTCTTGCTTCCGCCTCTTCTTTGGGCAGCAGCTTTCTGTGCTGGGCTTTCTGCCAAGACTTCGGCCTTGAAACCGATAAGATAGAAGGCCTGTATTAACTTCTTTCCAATTAACACAAAACTGCTTTTAACTTCTTTCTTTCTCTTTCTCTCTCTCTTTTCTGACCTACTCTGGGGAAAGGGAGGGAGAGAGGGGAGAGTGGAGGTGGGGAACCCCCTCTGCCGAGGGGGGTTACTCTCATTTCTGTGTTACTCTGTTGTATATCTTTGTATATATTGTAAATATTGTAAATTTGTATATATTCCCCTGCATATCCTACATTGCTTTGTAAATATAAAGCTCCACTCCTTTGCTAATTCAGTTTGTGAGGTTTTTTTCCTTTTCCCTTCAATTTTCTTTCCCTTTACCTTACAAGGGGGAAGGGTGGATGCTTCTTGGCCTTACCCTTCCACCCCACCACAGTTAGAAAGAGAGAGAAAGGGAAAAAAGTTAGAAGCAGTTATGTGTTAATTGCAAAGCAGTTAATACAGGCCTTGCAGTTTATCTATTTTTCAAGGTCAAGCCTTGGCCAAAAGCCCAGAACAGAGAGCTGCTGCCCTAAGGATGGGCAGAAGAAAGACTAATAGAAGAGTGCTGGAATGCCCAGGATACCCTCCTGCACTCCCAGTTCAGAAGGTGCTTCCTCCCACTCTACCAATGAAATTAGTTTAGATCCGTCTTTTTCGTGTACCAACTTCCGACCACCATATTCCCTTTCTTAAGTGGACAGCCTCAACCGGTAACAATTGTTTATGTATTATGAACATTGTTTGTAGTGTGGGAACAGGGGGGGTCCCAAAGGGAATTATAAGTATCATTTAAGTGTGTGAGGGGCCAAGAGGGTCCCTAAAGAACATAAAGTACGAGAGGTTTTGAATGTGTGGCTGAGTGTGTGTGGCCAATAACTGTGTGCTAAGGACCGGTCATTATTGTTGTAGTTGTATTTGTATTTGTTTTGTGTTCTGTGTGCTGTAAAAAGACAGTACTGGGTTATATTGTGTAAAATGGGAGGGAGACAAAGTAGTGAGATTCCCAAGTCATAGCCCACTTGGTCGTATACTTGTCCACTGGGGGGAAATTGGAGGCCCCCCAGGAGGGTCAAGAAATCAAAAGACTCTAATTAAATTTTGTACCCCCTTGGTGGCCATTATATAAATTAGATGGTGGAGAGAAATGGCCTGTAAATGGGAGTCTGGAGTATGATACTTTTCTGCAATTGATGTTGTTTTTAAGAAGAGAAAAGAAATGGGATGAGACAATATATGCTGATATGTTTTTCTATCTCCAAGAGCATCCGGAGTTTCAAAGGGACTGTGGTATTAGAGCTCCCTCAGATCCAATGTTTTTGGCCCTTGAAAAAGAAAACACGGCCAAGAATAAGAGGCAGACACGGTTTAAAAGGTGTTGCTCTGCGTGTAGCATAGGGCAGAGGTGTCTTAAACTTGAGGAAATAAAAGACCTGCCTGAATTTTATCAATCTCCAGGAAAATTGCAAGAGGTAGTCACAGAGAGTTCGGAAAATAGTGTAGGAAATTCTGGGAGTGGCAGCAATTCAGAGAGTGATACTGGAGTCCGTTCCCAGAGCTATGCTCAGGGAAGCCCAGTGGCAAGAAGGACCCGAGGACAGCAAGCAAATGCCCCGGCTTCCCAGGTACTCATTCAAGCCCCCCTGCGACAAGCAGTAGGGCCTGAGGGGGACCCAGTCTGGATTAAGGTGCCTTTTACAAGTCATGATTTGAATAGTTGGAAAAGGCTAAAAATTATCGTAACGATCCCACAGGGACGGCTACACATTTTCGATTCATGGTTAGGCAGCACAATCCAGACTGGGACAGACGATATCCAGTTATTATTAGAACAAATGACTGAAACAGAGAAACAATTAATTGAAAAACATGGATTGGAGCTAGCAACAGAAAGAATTCAAACCCGGGGAGGGGGGGCAAACATTGGAGATGTATTTCCACTCCAAAATCCAGAATGGAATACAAACAATGCCCTGCAAAGGACTAGATTGGAGGAATACCGGGAGTTTGTAGCCAGGGGAATAGAAAAAGCCATTCCGAAAGCAATTAACTGGTTTGTGTTATACTCAGTCAGACAAGGACCTGGTGAATCACCCTCAGAATTCTTAGATAAGCTGAAGGAAGTCATGAAGAAAAACACCTCTCTTGACCCCGGATAAGAAGTAGGTATACAACAACTGGTATCCCTATTTATTGGCCAATCTGCTAGTGATATCAGAAAGAAGCTGCAAAAGTTGTCACACCCGCAGGGAAGGGATTTAGAGGCACTTTTGTATGTAGCATGGAGAGTATTCTCTAACAGGGAAGAAGAAAGTAGGAGAAAAGAGAAGAGAATGTTGGTAGCAGCATTGCAGGAAAGTAAGGAGACTAAAGGGACTAATAGAGTGCAGTTGGAAAAGGATCAGTGTGCGATTTGCAGAAAGAAGGGACACTGGAAAAGAGAATGTCCAGAGAGGAACAAGAAAAACAGAATACAGGCACAACTAGAAGAGAATGATTAGGGAGGACCGGAGGAGACTATAAATACCCTAGCAGATCCTCTGGTTATAATGAAGCTAGGGGAACAAGAAAATAAACTGGAATTCCTAGTTGACACGGGAGCAACCTTTTCAGTCTTAAATCAAGCACTGCTGCCTTTGGATGAGAGCTATGTTTCTGTGGTAGGGGCTACAGGTCAAATTGAGAAGGCATATTTTTTTAAACCTCTTAAATATAAATATGGTAAAACTTGGGGCTTACATAAGTTTTTATATATGCCAACTGCCCCAAAGTCATTGCTGGGAAGGGATTTGTTGGAAGCATTGGAAGCTGAAATTAAATTCAATAAGGGGAAGGTAGAATTTAGAGTAAGGGAGGAACAGTTGATTGAGGTTTTAAGTCTTGCATTAATGAGCCCTCAACAAGAGAAAAATAGAATAAGAGAAAGCATAAAAGTATCAAGATATAAATTACAATTTGTGGAAAAGGAGGTAAAATATTTGGGTCATTAATATAGCCAGGGAAAGAAGAAATTAGTAAGAAAGTACCGCTGCAGCAGAAAACATTTTCCCCCCCCGGCTCCTGCTTTGTGGCTGCAGCACTTTTGAGACCTTGCCAGCCCACACTTTCTCTCTGTTATCTTTCCCTTGCTAGCAGTTGTTTTGGTTTTTTTCTTTTTGTAGCTTTGCAGATAGAGTTGTTAGCTAAACTTTGTAGAAATTTTATTATAACCTGTGTCAACAGTTAACAATAACTAATAATTAACTGGAACTGTGGAAACAACTTATTTACAACAATTGTTGAGATAACAAAGAATGGCAGTAACAAAAACAAGGATAACAGCACAGATTGAGACACCAAACAGTGAATAAACTAACACTCTAAGCTGCCTTCGACCAACCACCTCCACATCTGGGTGCAGTGTGGTGCGATGGGTGGTGCGAGCTCTCCTCCTGAGAAAAGAAGAAGAATATCCTTGATTTCTTTTGAATCAACCATGTAGGGTGAGAGAAATTTAGAGCCTTAACAGAACTAACCTCTCTGGTTGTTGCAGAAGGCAAACAACAGCTCGTCTAGGCCTCTCCTCCCTGGTGGGTGACAGTGGCCTACCAGCCTAATGGTGAGAAAACATTGCAGCGTCACAGCCAAGTTAGGAAATGTTGTCTGGTTTTTTACTAAAATACTATAGAGAAACATTACCATTGGTAGACTGGCTGGCATCTCAGATGGATCCAGGGTGGTGTCATCCTCTCTGGTGATGGCCAGCTCTTCCAGCTCGAGTGGTAACACCTTGTGATTCGGGTGTGAGAATGCGCAGCTCCAACCCTGCGCATGCGCTATAACCCTCTATGGCTCAGCCACGATGCTGTGCTGCATGTTGAAATCAAGGCCACACCTAGCAAAAGGGTTTATGTTCTATATGATTGTTTTAATTGTGTTGTATGAATCTGTTAGATCATTCAGTCTCAATGCACGAGCATACTCAAGAACTGGAATAGAGTGTAACACATTTGCAGATGGATAACGAATGTTGGTTTAAAGGATTGTTTAAAGGATGGGAATTCTCTGGTTTCTTTTGATTGTTAAAACTGGGTTATTAATATTGTTAATTATGATTGCAATGTTACTGATGTTGTCTTGCCTGATTAGTCTGTTGCTGGGAAATTGTGATGAAGATGAGGACGCTTTGATGGGCCAAGAAGAGATTGACCTCAAAAGTATTGCTGTGTATCGGTGAGAAAATATTGTCATGACCTTAGAATAGCTGGCAAATCCCTTGTGGTGGGGTGGAAGGGTAAGGTCAAGAAGCCTCCTCCCTTCCCCCTTGTAAGGCAAAGGGAAAGAAACTTGAAGGAAAAGGAAAAAAAAACCCCACAAGCTGAATTAGCAAGGCAGTGGAGCTATATTTACAAAGCAATGTAGGGTATGCAGGGGAATATTTACAAATTTACAATATCTACAATATATACAAAGATATACAACAGAGTAACGCAGAAATGAGAGTGACCCCCCTCAAGGCAGAGGGGGTTCCCCACCTCCGCTCTCCCCTCTCTCCCCCCCTTTCCCCAGAATGGGATAGAAAGAGAAAGAAAAGAGAGGAAAAAAAAATGTTAGATGCAGTTCGTGTTAATTGGAAGGGAGTTAATACCGCCCTTTATCTGGTTTTCAAGGCCGAGGCCTTGGCAGAAAGCCGAGCAGAGAAAGAGCTGCAGAGCTGCTGCACCGTGGAGAGGCGGAAGCAAGATGAAGATAGGGTGCCGGAGTGCCCAGGATAGTCCCAGCTCACTCCCAGTTCAGAAGGTGCTTCCTCCCACTTTACCAATGAAATAGTTTAGATTATTCTTTTCCGTTTACCAACTTCCGTCCACCATATTCCCTTTCTTAAGGGTACAACGTCAACCGGCCACAGTCCACCCCTTCTAAACAATTTCATTGGCTGTTCATACTGTCCATCCAATCCAAAACGATATTTACAGTTCGTGAGTAAAGTTCATAGTCCATTCCGGCTATGCTCAGATGTAGATGATTCAAAAGTCCAAGAAAATCAGAAAATGAGAAAAATGGAAAACAGTTCATTTCTTCACCGAAGAAGCGAAGAAAAGGGAAACAGGGATTCTCAGGGTCTCTTAGTTGACTCAGGGCTCTCAGGGATCTCAGGGTTCGTGCACCGTAGATTCCTCGTTGATTCTTCCTCTGGATGCGATGTAGCTGTACAGCAGTTTAAAATTAACCTCTTTCAGCTAAAGTTAAATTTCTTTGTGGAATACACTAAATTTCACCATTCTCTTGCATTACCCAATAAGTGTGACCCGGACCTTCAGCTGAAACCACCCCTCGGACAGGTTTAGCCTCTCCTGAGGGTGAAAATACCCAAACAGTTTTACCTAACAGATTCTTTTCTCTAACAACAGGAACTCTATCACCTTCTACTTTCCGTAGCAAATCTGAATGTGCAGGTCCAGCTCGGTTCACTGAACCTCTACTATTTACCAGCCAGGTTGCTTGTGCTAAATGTTTTTCCCAGTTTTTCAAAGATCCACCCCCCATGGCTTTAAGAGTGGTCTTCAACAAACCGTTGTAGCGTCCAATCTTCCCTGAAGCTGGTGCATAGTAGGGAATATGGAATATCCACTCAATGCCGTGCTCTTTTGCCCAGTTCTTTACAAGGTTGTTCTTGAAATGAGTTCCGTTGTCTGACTCAATCCTCTCCGGAGTTCCGTGTCTCCACAGGATCTGTCTCTCCAGACCGAGAATGGTGTTGCGTGCAGTTCCATGTGGAACTGGATAAGTTTCCAACCATCCAGTGTTTGCCTCTACCATAGTAAGCACGTATTGCTTACCAGAACGAGAACGTGGTAGAGTGATGTAGTCAATCTGCCAAGCTTCACCATACTTGTACTTGGACCATCTGTCACCATACCACAAGGGCTTAAGTCGTTTTGCCTGCTTAATAGCAGCACAAATGTCACGGTCATGGATGACTAGCGTGATAGCATCCATGGAAATGTCTATGGATCTGTCACGAGCCCATTGGTATGTTGCATCTCTGCCTTGATGTCCTGACGAATCATGAGCCCACCGAGCTAAGAATATCTCACCTCGGTGTTTCCAGTCGAGATCAAGATTAGAGTCCATGTCTACTTGAGAAACTCTTGCAGCTAGATCTGCCTGATGGTTGTGTTGCTGTTCCTCAGTAGCTTTGCTCTTAGGAATGTAAGCATCGATGTGTCTCACTTTAACTGGAATTCTCTCGATTCGATCAGCAATGTCCTGCCATAGGTTGGCCGCCCAAATGGATTTTCCTTTTCTCTGCCAACCACTCTTTTTCCAGTTCTTTAGCCAACCCCATAGAGCATTGGCTACCATCCATGAGTCGGTGTAGAGATAAAGCTTTGGCCATCTCTCACGTTCAGCTACGTCGAGAGCTAGCTGGACAGCTTTTACCTCTGCGAACTGACTGGATTCTCCTTCTCCATCTTTCGCCTCTGCAACTCGGCGTGTTGGACTCCACACTGCAGACTTCCACCTTCGCTTCTTTCCAACAAGACGACAGGAACCGTCTGTGAACAAAGCATGTTTCTCTTCATCATCAGAAAGGTCATTGTAAGGAGGAGCTTCCTCAGCACGAGTTACTTTCTCCTCTGGAGGTTTGGCACAGTTGATACCTTCAGGCCAACTTGAGATCACCTCCACTAGACCAGGTCTTTCAAGATTTCCCATTCGAGCTCTCTGTGTTATCAGAGCCATCCACTTAGACCAGGTTGAGTCTGTGGCATGATGTGTTGTGGAGCCTTTGCCTTTGAACATCCAATTCAAAACTGGTAATCTGGGAGCTAAGAGAAGTTGTGATTCAGTTCCAATCACTTCAGAAGATGCTTTCACTCCTTCATAGGCAGCTAAAATTTCTTTCTCTGTTGGAGTATAATTAGCCTCTGAACCTCTGTAACCTCGACTCCAGAAACCAAGAGGTCGTCCACGTGTCTCACCTGGAGCTTTTTGCCACAAGCACCAGGTTGGACCATTGTCACTTGCAGCCGTGTACAAAATGTTCTTAATGTCTGGACCGTCTCGGGCAGGTCCCAGACCCATTGCTTGAACTACCTCTTGCTTGATCTGGTCAAAGGCTGCTTGTTGTTCAGGTCCCCAGTGGAAATGGTTTCTCTTTCGAGTCACATCATACAGAGGTTTCACAATCTGACTGTATCCAGGAATGTGCTGTCTCCAAAATCCCACTATCCCCAAGAAACGTAGGGTCTCTTGCTTGTTTGTGGGACTTGCCATGGTAGAGACTCTATTTACCACATCCACTGGAATGTGTCGGAGTCCATCCTGCCACCGCACTCCCAGAAACTGAATCTCTGTGGTAGGTCCTTTCACTTTGTCTCGCTTGATGGCAAAACCTGCATTCAGAAGAATGTCAATGATTTTGTTACCTTTCTCGAAGACTTCCTCAGCAGTTTTACCCCAGACGATGATGTCATCGATGAACTGGATGTGTTCTGGAGCACCGCCCTTCTCCAGAGCATCGTGGATCACTGCATGACAGATGCTTGAGCTGTGGATCCAGCCCATTGGCAGTCTGTTGAAAGTGTACTGGATTCCTCTCCAGGTGAAAGCAAACTGAGGCCTGCATTCCTCTGCTATGGGAATACAGAAAAATGCATTAGCAATGTCTATGGTAGCATACCATTTGGCCTCTTTCTATTCCAGCTCATACTGTAGCTCCATCATGTCTGGTACTGCTGCACTCATAGGTGGTGTCACTTCATTTAGGGCTCGGTAGTCTACTGTCAGACGCCAGTCTCCATTCTGCTTCCGCACAGGCCACACTGGACTGTTGAAAGGTGAATGAGTTTTGCTGATGACTTTCTGACTCTCCAACTGACGAATCAGATTCTGAATGGGCAACAAAGAGTCACGGTTGGTTCTGTATTGTCTGTGATGCACAGTCTGCAAAGCAACCGGCAATTTAATGTCCTGAATCTTATGTTGTCCCACAACTGCAGGTTCATCAGAAAGCTCAGGTCTGGCAGACAGCTTCAATTTTTGTCCATCAATTTCTATAGAAGCTACTCCAAAAGCCCATTTGTAACCTCTAGGGTCTTTGAAACGCCCTTCTCTCAGAAAATCAATTCCCAAAATACAAGGTGCGTCAGGTCCGGTCACAACTGTATGCTTCCTCCATTGTTTACCAGTTAAACTTATATTAACTTCTACCTTACTTAACTCTTGAGATCCACTAGTGACTCCCAGAATAGTTATAGACTCTGATCCCTGATAATTTGATGGTATTATGGTGCACTGAGCTCCTGTGTCAACCAAGGCCCTGTACTTCCGAAATTGTGAAGTGCCAGGCCACTGGATGTACACATCCCAATAGATTCTATTATCTCTGTTATCCCTCTCCTCCCCCTGGCGGGAGGCAGGGCACCCCTAGTTATGGGGAACATGCACACATGTGCATTGCACATAGTGTGCAGGGTTATAACTTTGCATGTTATAACTGGAGGCACTGTTGGAGCCATAAGAGTCATTCTGGGGAACTGTGGAAGTAACAGCTACCCTTCTGGTATTGCTACCTCGGGTTCTGCCACTTTGCAATTCCCTCAGTCTCCTGAAAAGATTAGAAGTTGGCTGGCCATCCCAGCGGTTCATGTTCTCACCAAACTGATCACGCAGAGTTATCCAAATAGTTCTATGTGATTGCCTTGGCGGTCTGTTTTGGAGTGACCTGTTTTGGAATGTCCTGTTTTGGAATGACCTCCTTGGAGGACGTGTATTCCTCACAGATGAAACTTGTATCCACCTGGAGGGAGAATTGAAATTATCCTTCTGTGCCAATTGGTATATGGAATCTTTTAACTCTCTTATGCAATTCTGAATATCACCAGACATCGTTTTAATGGCCGAAACCAAAGAACCACGTGTCATGCTATCCTCCAATTGTCTCATTTGATCACTGAATTGGCCAACCGTAGGAGAAGCTCCACCATAACTTCTTGACACAATTCTGCTTGCCAGAATGTTTGCTTAATTAGAAGGAGCAAGTTTGATGATCTTTTTAGCAAGACCAATACCCACAGGAATGTCATCAGGATTCAGAGTTTCATGTTCACCACAGAGTAGCTCTCTAACAGCAAATTCTCTGAAGCGCTTAATTCACAGTATCACAGTATCACAGTATCACTTAGGTTGGAAAGGACCTCGAGGATCATCGAGTCCAACCTGACACCGCAGACCCCATGACTAGACCATGGCACCAAGTGCCACGTCCAATCTCCCCTTGAACGCCTCCAGGGTCGATGACTCAACCACCTCCCTGGGCAACCCATTCCAATGCCGAATGACTCGCTCGGTGAAGAACTTCCTCCTCACCTCGAGTCTGAACCTCCCCTGGCGCAGCTTGAGACTGTGTCCCCTTGTTCTGGTGCTGGTTGCCTGGGAGAAGAGGCCAACTCCCTCCTGGCTACAACCACCCTTCAGGTAGTTGTAGAGGGCAATAAGGTCACCCCTGAGCCTCCTCTTCTCCAGGCTAAACAATCCCAGCTCCCTCAGCCTCTCCTCATAGGGCTTGTGTTCAAGGCCTCTCACCAGCCTTGTTGCCCTTCTCTGGACACGCTCAAGTGTCTCAATGTCCTTCTTAAACTGAGGAGCCCAGAACTGGACACAGTACTCAAGGTGCGGCCTAACCAGAGCAGAGTACAGGGGCACTATGACCTCCCTGCTCCTGCTGGCCACACTATTCCTAATGCAGGCCAGAATGCTATTGGCCCTCCTGGCCACCTGAGCACACTGCTGGCTCATATTCAGGTGGCTGTCGATCAGCACACCCAGGTCCCTCTCTGTCTGGGAGCTCTCCAGCCACTCCGACCCCAGCCTATAGCTCTGCATGGGATTGCCATAGCCAAAGTGCAGCACTCGGCACTTGGACTTGTTGAAAGCCATCCCATTGGACTCTGCCCATCTTTCCAGTCGGTCGAGGTCCCTCTGCAGAGCCTTTCTACCCTCTAATTGACTAACATCTGCCCCTAACTTTGTGTCATCTGCAAACTTGCTGATGACTGACTCTACCCCTTCATCCAGATCATCAACGAATATGTTGAAGAGGACAGGGCCCAGCACTGATCCCTGGGGGACACCACTGGTGACTGGCCTCCAGCTGGATGCGGCACCGTTCACGACCACTCTCTGGGCCCGGCCCTCCAGCCAGTTCCTAACCCAGCACAGAGTGTAGTGGTCCAATCCACAGGCTGACAGCTTAGTCAGCAGTTTGCTGTGGGGGACGGTGTCAAAGGCCTTGCTGAAGTCTAGGTAGACCACATCCACAGGCCTCCCCACATCCACCAGGCGGGTCACCTGATCATAGAAAGAGATCAGGTTGGAGAGGCAGGATCTGCCCTTCCTGAATCCATGTTGGCTGGACCTGAGCCCTTGGCCATCCTTCAGGTGCGCAGTTATTGCTGCCAGGATAATCTGCTCCATCACTTTCCCTGGCACTGAGGTCAGGCTGACTGGCCTGTAGTTTCCAGGTTCCTCCATCCGACCCTTCTTGTGGATGGGGACCACGTTGGCCAGTTTCCAGTCATCTGGGACCTCACCAGTGAGCCAGGACTGGAGGAAAATGATGGAGAGTGGCCTAGCTAGCACATCCGCCAGCTCTCTCAGCACCCTAGGATGGATCCCATCTGGTCCCATGGACTTGTGGATATCCAAGTGGCTCAGCAGGTCCCGAACTAACTCCTCATGGATTTCCAGGGTATTACTCTGCTCCCCGACCCCAACGCCCAGCTCCGGAGACCACTCGTCCTGAACTCCTGCCTTGCTGTTAAACATTGAGGCAAAGAAGGTGTTCAGGACCTCAGCTTTATCCTCATCCTCAGTAACTGTGTTCCCCTCCAGGTCCACTAGGGAGTTCAGGTTCTTCCTGCCCTTCTTCTTATTGTTAATATATTTATAAAAATGCTTTTTATTATCTTTGACTGAGGTGGCCAGCTTCAGTTCCAGCTGGGCCTTAGCCCCCCTAATTTTATTCCTACATAATCTAACAGCTTCCTTGAACATACCTCGAGAAGCCTTCCCCTCCTTCCAAAGGTGATACAGCCTCCTCTTCCCCCTTAAATCCTCCAGGAGCTGCTTGCTCATCCAGGCTGGTCGCCTTCCCCGCCGGCTTGCCTTCCGGCACATGGGAACCGCCAATTCCTGTGCCTTCAAGAGCTCCTGTTTGAAGTAGGTCCAACCCTCCTGAACCCCTTGGTTCATGAGGGCTGGTACCCAGGGGACTTTGCAGACAAGTTTTTTAAATAGGCTGAAGTTCGCCCTTCGGAAGTCCAAGGTGGAGGTTCTGTTGGTGCTCCTCCCAATCTCCCTGCATATTGAAAACTTCACTATCTCGTGGTCACTGCACCCTAGGCAGCCTCCCACGATCACATCTCCCACCAGCCCTTCCCTATTGCAGAACAGCAGGTCAAGCAGAGCCTGTCCCCTGGTAGGCTCGCTTAACAGCTGTGTCAGGAAGCAGTCCTCCATTCGCTCCAGGAATCTTCTGGACTGCCTCCTCCCTGCTGAATTAAGTTCCCAGCAGATATCTGGGAGGTTGAAGTCACCAACAAGGACAAGATCAGATGATCTTGAGACAGCCTCCAGTTGCTTGTAGAACAACTCATCAGCCGCCTCATCCTGGTTGGGTGGTCTGTAACAGATTCCAATCAGGATGTCAGACTTGTTAGGTTGTCCTCTGATTTTGACCCACAGGCTCTCAACTACCTCATCTTCCACCTCAAGTTGTGTGGCAGAGATTGACTCTCTAATATACAGAGCCACCCCTCCTCCTCTTCTCCCTCGCCTGTCCCTCCTAAAGAGCCTGTAACCCCCCATTGTAGCACTCCAATCGTGGGTGCTGTCCCACCAAGTTTCTGAGATGGCGACTACATCATAGTCGCCCTGATGGATTAGGACCTCCAACTCCTCTTGCTTGTTGCCCAGGCTGCGTGCATTGGTGTACATGCATCGCAGCTGGGTTCCTGACTTCTCAACTGACCCTACCTTGCGCCCTACTCTTACCTCTGCAGAGGGACCGATTGCCTCACCCACCCCCTTCAGACCTAGAATTCCCTGATCTATGGTAGTCCAGGGTTTAGGATTCCATGGAAGATCATCTCGGGAAGGGTATCTCAGGGCAACTGCCATTAAAAGGCGTATCCACAGATTAACCTTACCGAGAGCTTCGCCTAGATGTCTATCTATTCCATTGTCCCTTGAGAGAGTTCCTAATTGAGCTGCTGACTTGTCTCCAACTGTTAGAGCTGAAGCACCTGTATCATAACACCTACTAAGCCAAGCTAGAACTGGCTCTTTATCTGCCCTGGTGAAATCTTTACGGACATTTCGCAATTCCTTCCGTGGTGACGAGTAGTCTGAAATATCACCTTGGTCTTCGTCTCCCTGAATTCTTTGTCCATATAATCCTGCTGTCATTCTCCTAAGGATCTCTTTAAGCTGAGAACCACCTTTGCCAGCTGCCTTCCTATCTTCATCTCTATCCTGCTTTGATCTCACTAGGTTAGCTAGATCTTTAAAACAAACCTTCTCTTCCTCCTGAGCAGGATCTTTTAGAGTAGAGGGCCCCTCACCAGGATCAGTCTCCAGCTCCTCTTCTTCTCCATCTTTGGCCTTTGCACCTCTAGTCTTTAAAGGAGCCACCTTAACTGGAGCTGTGTTTGAATTTACAGCCACCTTAATGGAAGCTGACAGGTCCTGAGATAAATCAGCTTCTGGGGCAGTGACTTCCGGTCCCACCGAGGGAGTGGGTGGAAGTGACGTTGCTCCGTTAATGGCCGACGGAGAAGAAGAAGAAGGAGAAGGAGTGGGAGAAGGAGTAGGTGCCATGTTGATACCAGCCGATGCCCTTGGCTGCTTGCCAGAATCAGCAAAGTCATTTAGAGCTGCTTTACCAATTAACTTTTTAGCCTTCTTTTTGACTGACACAGGTTCTCCACAGTCCTCATCACTAGATGACTCTGGGACTGACCTAGAGCCACGGCGTTTTCTTTTTGATCTAGTTTTAATAACAAAACAAGCTCTGGATATCTTTCTCTCTCGCCGCAGAGAGAACAGTAAATATGCAATTACCATCACCAGCAACAGATTTATGCACATCACATAAATCACCTTTGGATCCCAGGCATCACCTAAAGTTACTCTCTCCTCAGGCGGAATCTTAAAACCCTTTATCTCAATTGGGAGAGTGGTGGAGGTAACATTCCTGTATCTCACTGGCCATAAGAAATTAATACATTTTCCATACCATAATTTAACTCTATACATAACCCACATATAAATTGTCCGCACCAAATATTTACCCAGGTAATCCAAAATCAAACCCAAATAATACCTGTGAACCAGAGCCCCAAAAATTGCAAAGAATAATCGCTCCACAAACCACAATACCTTCATGTTTGCTGATTCAGCTAGAAAACACTAAATCAATCAAGTAATAAATTAAACTAATTATCTGCCGCACGTTGGGTACGCCATTAAAAAAAATGTGGTGGGGTGGAAGGGTAAGGTCAAGAAGCCTCCTCCCTTCCCTCTTGTAAGGCAAAGGGAAAGAAACTTGAAGGAAAAGGAAAAAAAAACTCACAAGCTGAATTAGCAAGGCAGTGGAGCTATATTTACAAAGCAATGTAGGGTATGCAGGGGAATATTTACAAATTTACAATATCTACAATATATACAAAGATATACAACAGAGTAACGCAGAAATGAGAGTGACCCCCCTCAAGGCAGAGGGGGTTCCCCACCTCCGCTCTCCCCTCTCTCCCCCCCTTTCCCCAGAATGGGATAGAAAGAGAAAGAAAAGAGAGGAAAAAAAAAATGTTAGATGCAGTTCGTGTTAATTGGAAGGGAGTTAATACCGCCCTTTATCTGGTTTTCAAGGCCGAGGCCTTGGCAGAAAGCCGAGCAGAGAAAGAGCTGCAGAGCTGCTGCACCGTGGAGAGGCGGAAGCAAGATGAAGATAGGGTGCCGGAGTGCCCAGGATAGTCCCAGCTCACTCCCAGTTCAGAAGGTGCTTCCTCCCACTTTACCAATGAAATAGTTTAGATTATTCTTTTCCGTTTACCAACTTCCGTCCACCATATTCCCTTTCTTAAGGGTACAACGTCAACCGGCCACATCCCTGAAATGAATGTGTAGTTGGTTTAAGGTTGAGAAACTGCAATGAGAAGAAATATACTGGTGGTTAAAAGAATCCAGAATTTAGCAGTTGGAGTCTCCTACACTGGTGGGTTTAGTATAATAAATCATTTAGCAGGGGTAAAGTGTAGATATTGTTATTGTATGGGTATTGTTATAGTGTAGAAAATGTTTTATTTGAGTTAGTAAACACTAATTTGTAAGATAAAGAGGTAAGGAAAACTGGGCAAAGAGAGTCAGTTTGGACCAGCTCCTAAGAAGCAGAAGAGGGCAAGGCCGAGGAAGGAACCAGTACCGCGGCTCAAGAAGGTCTGCCGAGGGCTGCAACCCCTTAGGGCTGAGACCGCTGGGTACCATGGACCTGACCGGACCTCTTCTGATGGTACATGGAGCCTTGTTGGTCCTGGGACATGCAGGAGAGTGCAGGTGGATCATACCCCCTATGGCTGCAAGGGAAAAATTAAATCCTTGCTATATAAATCAGACTGAGTGTGCCCAGTGTAATGGAAGTGGAAAAATAACCTGTTATGATCCTAAAGAAGTACCCTATCAGTGGTGGATAGAAGCAAGAACTAATAATGAGAAAGGAAGGTTGATAGGGCAAAGTGGCATTACCACAAATCTCAGTGAACCAGTATGTGTTGAATTTGTTTGTCACAAAAAGATTATTGTTCAATTTATTTTTTTTTTATCATGGAATCGAAACAAGGACTAAGTATCAGAGTCCAACTGTTGCTAAGAATTGATTTGTAAACCTTGCTGAAAATATTGCTAAAGCCTTAAGAGTAACTAACTGTTTTGTTTGTGGAGGTACTAGTCAAGGTGATCCTGGGGTTACCACACTCCTATCTATATGCTTAACAGAATCATAAGAACCTGAGCATCGTTAACAAACAGGTGATTGGAACCAATGTGAGAGGGTTAGACAGATCAGTTCATGATGTGGAACCTGGAGATTATGTCCATGTCAGATCTCTTTCAGAGAACCCTCTGGAGCCCAAGTGGACCGGACCATACTAGGTGTTACTGGCATCCTTCACAGCCATCAAAATCAAGAAACAAGCTGCTTGGATTCACCACACCAGAGTCAAGAAGACCTCAGTGAGAGAATGTGTTGCAGTTTGAGCTGGGTGCCCCCTGCAATGTTTACTTCCTGTGTCCAGAAGTCCAGCCCAGAGGGGTGGACACAGGAAATTATGTAGTATTTCCTACCACAATCCTTTGCACCACTATAAGATCCAGTGCGGAGTCTAGCACTTTCTCTTTTCTTCCTCCTCCGTCAGCCGGTAACTGGGGGAGATGTCTTCTGGCTTTGGGCCTGGCTAGTCCCAAGGCCATGGGGGGATGGGCAGTCTCAGATCTGGCCAGCTGAGACTAGCCTAGCAGTGGGAGGGGGAAGAAGGAGCCCTGGGGGTCTTGGGTGTACCCTCAGGTGGGGATGGGACCTCTCTGGGTCTGCTTTGGGATTTTTCTTTGTCACTGTGCTTTTGCTTTTCTGTAAAAGTTCACTGCTTTCTATTTAAACTTTCCATCACTTTTGCAATCTGTTTATCTGAGTGTTTATTGTTGCCAGGGGTGGGGAAGGGGGCTGCCTCAACCCAGCACAGAATGGAAACTGGAATCACAGGGACCCCTGAAGCTCAAGTTGTATCGATAATTGTGATTTGTTTGTTGGTTGATACTGTTGAGGGATAGGAAGGAAATAGGTACTGAAATGTTAGTCAAGAATTGGCTTTGTAAACTAATCTCCCTAACTTTTGGATAATACTACTGTTAGTTTTGATTAAGATAATGATGTGTACTGGAAAGAGTGGTGTAGAATCCTACCAGAAGTATAAAAATTATAAACTCAGGCATGAGCTGGAAACAGGACATTCTTTTAAGAAAATATAGTATAGGAATATACTCTTGGCTGAAAGAAAGGGGGGAATTGATGAACAGAAAATTCTCATTAACAGAATAACAGAGTTGATAAGAATTTTCCGCTTGTTAGCTGAATACTGGAATGCAGGGAGGGGGAGAGGGGTTGGCAGACAGCCTTTGCATAGATAAGGAAGAACAGGATTTTTCAGTGATTCACTTCTGTTAGTCTTGGACAAGATGATCTTCTGTATAAGATAAAGGACACCTGGATGCTATGTATACTTCTGCTATTTTTAGATAGATAAGATTTGTATAGATAGGAAGCATCTGGACTTCTGTCATTATAGACAGATAACTTTCTGTATAAAAGTTTGCCCAAAACTCTCTGAAGGCACACAGTTCTTTTGAAATGATTCTACCTGTGTCAGGTGCGCCAGAATAGAAGCATAATACAAGAAACTTACTGAGTCTCTTGTGTGTCATTCTCTAAGTCACCCATTTCCCTAGAACCTGCTCTGTAAGAAAAGTGGTTTACAAGCTGCCCCTGGAGCAACATGAGCTAAGAGTTCATGGCTTTAGTCCCAGAAAAGCATGTTCCTTGCTGTGATGCTACATTACTTGTGTTCCTAGTGCAGCATGGTGCCTTGACTCTGGTTTCTCAAAGCCCCACTTTAGATGCAGGGAACTGGAGACAAGTGAAACTGCTGTAGAAGGGCCTGGGAACCTCCCCTGGACAAATCACACAACCTTGGCTCTTCCCTGTCATATAAGTCCATGCAGGGGATGCAGCTCTGCATCTTTGGGACTCATCTAATCCTTTTCTCTAAAGCAGCATTAGCCTGGCTTTTTGCAGAACAGTGGTGACTGCACCCTCTGTCTCTCAGAGAATGGTACTGATGTAAATAATTTATGAGAAGGCTGGAAGTTTAAAGTTGCCATGAACTATGAAATATTTCAAGCACAAGATTCAAACAGGTGGCTCTGTGCTCCATTCCTTTTGCCATTAAGGCAAAACTCCTAGGACCAGAAGAACAGTGGTGCAGGTAGCTGGGAGCAGGACTGTGGGTTCTTCTGAATAAACTAATTAGTAATCTGAAAGTGATGATTCAAATCTACTTCCAGCACCAGGGTTTCTGTGACAAAATAGCCATCAGTTCGCTAATATCCTACAAGGTGATAGAGTAGAGTAGAGCAGACCAGGTTGGAAAAGACCTTTGAGTTCATCGAGTCCAACCTAGCATCCAACACTATCTAATCAACTAAACCGTGGCGCCAAGCACCCCATTCAGTCTCTTCCTAACCACCTCCCCAGGCAGCCCATACCAATGGCAAATCACTCTTTTGAGGAAGAACTTCTTCCTAACATCCAGGCTAAACGTCCCCTGGTGCAGCTTGAGACTGTGCCCTCTTGTTCTGGTGCTGGTTGTCTCTTGCCTCTGAGAGGGGCAAAAGGATGACACACACACAAATGGATAGCAGAAATAAAGGAAACTTTAAATAGAAAAATATCACAGTATCACAGTATAACTTAGGTTGGAAAGGACCTTGCGGTGGGTGGAAGGGTAAGGCCGAGAAGCCTCCTCCCTTCCCCCTTGTAAGGTAAAAGGGAAAAAAAAATTGAAGGGAAAGGAAAAAAAAAACTCACAAGCTGAATTAGCAAAGCAGTGGAGCTATATTTACAAAGCAATGTAGGGAATGCAGGGGAATATTTACAAATTTACAATATCTACAATATATACAAAGATATACAACAGAGTAACACAGAAATGAGAGTAATCCCCCCTCGGCAGAGAGGGGGGTCCCCACCTCCGCTCTCCCCTCTCTCCCCCCCCTTTCCCCAGAGTGGGATAGAAAGAGAGAGAAAAGAGAGAAAAAAAAATGTTAGAAGCAGTTCGTGTTAATTGGAAGGGAGTTAATATACCGGCCTTTATCTGTCTTCAAGGCCGAGGCCTTGGCAGAAAGCCCAGCACAGACAGAGCTGCTCTGTGGAGGAGCGGAAGCAAGACTGACAGAGAAGTGCTGGAAAGGTCCAGTTCACTCCCAGTTCCGAAGGTGCTTCCTCCCACTCTTCCAATGAAATTAGTTTAGACTATTCCTTCTGTTTACCAACTTCCGTCCACCATATTCCCTTTCTTAAGGGGGCAACGTCAACCGGCCAAAGTCCACCCCTTCTAAACAATTTCATTGGCTGTTCATACTGTCCATCCAATCCAAAACGATATTTACAGTTCGTGAGCAAAGTTCATAGTCCATTCCGGCTATGCTCAGATGTAGATGATTCAAAAGTCCAAGAAAATCAGGAAATGAGAAAAAATGGAAAACAGTTCATTTCTTCACCGACGAAGTGAAGAAAAGGGAAACAGGGATTCTCAGGGTCTCTTAGTTGACTCAGGGCTCTCAGGGATCTCAGGGTTCGTGCACCGTAGATTCCTCGTTGGTTTTTCCTCTGGACGCGATGTAGCTGTACAACAGTTCAAAGTTAACCTCTTTCAGCTAAAGTTAAATTTCTGTGTGGAATACACTGAATTTCACCATTCTCTTGCATTACCCAATAAGTGTGACCCGGACCTTCAGCTGAAACCACCCTCGGACAGGTTTAGCCTCTCCTGAGGGTGAAAATACCCAAACAGTTTTACCTAACAGGTTCTTTTCTCTAACAACAGGAACTCTATCACCTTCTACTTTCCGTAGCAAATCTGAATGTGCAGGTCCAGCTCGGTTCACTGAACCTCTACTATTTACCAGCCAGGTTGCTTGTGCTAAATGTTTTTCCCAGTTTTTCAAAGATCCACCTCCCATGGCTTTGAGAGTGGTCTTCAACAAACCGTTGTAGCGTTCAATCTTCCCTGAAGCTGGTGCATAGTAGGGAATGTGGAATATCCACTCAATACCGTGCTCTTTTGCCCAGTTCTTTACAAGGTTGTTCTTGAAATGAGTTCCGTTGTCTGACTCGATCCTCTCCGGAGTTCCGTGTCTCCACAGGATCTGTCTCTCCAGACCGAGAATGGTGTTGCGTGCAGTTGCATGTGGAACTGGATAAGTTTCCAACCATCCAGTGTTTGCCTCTACCATAGTAAGCACGTATTGCTTACCAGAACGAGAACGTGGTAGAGTGATGTAGTCAATCTGCCAAGCTTCACCATACTTGTACTTGGACCATCTGTCACCATACCACAAGGGCTTAAGTCGTTTTGCCTGCTTAATAGCAGCACAAATGTCACAGTCATGGATGACTTGTGTGATGGCATCCATGGAAATGTCTATGGATCTGTCACGAGCCCATTGGTATGTTGCATCTCTGCCTTGATGTCCTGACGAATCGTGAGCCCACCGAGCTAAGAATATCTCACCTCGGTGTTTCCAGTCGAGATCAAGATTAGAGTCCATGTCTACTTGAGAAACTCTTGCAGCTAGATCTGCCTGATGGTTGTGTTGCTGTTCCTCAGTAGCTTTGCTCTTAGGAATGTGAGCATCGATGTGTCTCACTTTCACTGGAATTCTCTCGATTCGATCAGCAATGTCCTGCCATAGGTTGGCTGCCCAAATGGGTTTTCCTTTCCTCTGCCAACCACTTTTCTTCCAGTTCTTTAGCCAACCCCATAGAGCATTGGCTACCATCCATGAGTCGGTGTAGAGATAAAGCTTTGGCCATCTCTCACGTTCAGCCACGTCGAGAGCTAGCTGGACAGCTTTTACCTCTGCGAATTGACTGGATTCTCCTTCTCCATCCTTCGCCTCTGCAACTCGGCGTGTTGGACTCCACACTGCAGACTTCCACCTTCGCTTGTTTCCAACAAGACGACAGGAACCGTCTGTGAACAAAGCATATTTCTTTTCATCATCAGAAAGGTCATTGTAAGGAGGAGCTTCCTCAGCACGAGTTACTTTCTCCTCTGGAGGTTTGGCACAGTTGATGCCTTCAGGCCAACTTGAGATCACCTCCACTAGACCAGGTCTTTCAAGATTTCCCATTCGAGCTCTCTGTGTTATCAGAGCCATCCACTTAGACCAGGTTGAGTCTGTGGCATGATGTGGTGTGGATCCTTTGCCTTTGAACATCCAATTCAAAACTGGTAATCTGGGAGCTAAGAGAAGTTGTGATTCACTTCCAATCACTTCAGAAGATGCTTTTACTCCTTCGTAGGCAGCTAAAATTTCTTTCTCTGTTGGAGTATAGTTAGCCTCTGAACCTCTGTAACCTCGACTCCAGAAACCAAGAGGTCGTCCACGTGTCTCACCTGGAGCTTTTTGCCACAAGCACCAGGTTGGACCATTGTCACTTGCAGCCGTGTACAAAATGTTCTTAATGTCTGGACCATCTCGGACAGGTCCCAGACCCATTGCTTGAATTACCTCTTGCTTTATCTGGTCAAAGGCTGCTTGTTGTTCAGGTCCCCAGTGGAAATGGTTTCTCTTTCGAGTCACATCATACAGAGGTTTCACAATCTGACTGTATCCAGGAATGTGCAGTCTCCAAAATCCCACTATCCCCAAGAAACGTAGGGTCTCTTGCTTGTTGGTGGGATTTGCCATGGTAGAGACTATACTTACCACATCCACTGGAATGTGTCGGCGTCCATCGTGCCACCGCACTCCCAGAAACTGAATCTCTGTGGTAGGTCCTTTCACCTTGTCTCGCTTGATGGCAAAACCTGCATTCAGAAGAATGTCAATGATTTTGTTACCTTTCTCGAAGACTTCCTCAGCAGTTTTACCCCAGACGATGATATCATCGATGAACTGGATGTGTTCTGGAGCACCTCCTTTCTCCAGAGCATCGTGGATCACTGCATGACAGATGCTTGAGCTGTGGATCCAGCCCATTGGCAGCCTGTTGAAAGTGTACTGGATTCCTCTCCAGGTGAAAGCAAACTGAGGCCTGCATTCCTCTGCTATGGGAATAGAGAAAAATGCATTAGCAATGTCTGTGGTAGCATGCCATTTGGCCTCTTTGGATTCCAGCTCATACTGCAGTTCCCTCATGTCTGGTACTGCTGCACTCATAGGTGGTGTCACTTCATTCAGGGCTCGGTAGTCTACTGTCAGACGCCAGTCTCCATTCTGCTTCCACACAGGCCACACTGGACTGTTGAAAGGTGAATGAGTTTTGCTGACGACTTTCTGACTCTCCAACTGACGAATCAGATTCTGAATGGGCAACAAAGAGTCACGGTTGGTTCTGTATTGTCTGCGATGCACAGTCTGAGAAGCAACCGGCAATTTAATGTCCTGTATCTTATGTTGTCCCACAACTGCAGATTCATCAGAAAGTTCAGGTCTGGCAGACAGCTTCAATTTTTGTCCATCAATTTCTATTGAAGCTACTCCAAAAGCCCATTTGTAACCTCTAGGGTCTTTGAAACGCCCTTCTCTCAGAAAATCAATTCCCAAAATACAAGGTGCATCAGGTCCGGTCACAACTGTATGCTTCCTCCATTGTTTACCAGTTAGACTTATATTAACCTCTACCTTACTTAACTCTTGAGATCCACCAGTGACTCCCAGAATAGTTATAGACTCTGATCCCTGATAATTTGATGGTATTATGGTGCACTGAGCTCCTGTGTCAACCAAGGCCCTGTACTTCCGAAATTGTGAAGTGCCAGGCCACTGGATGTACACATCCCAATAGATTCTGTTATCTCTGTAATCCCTCTCCTCCCCCTGGCGGGAGGCAGGGCACCCCTAGATATGGGGAACATGCGCACATGTGCATTGCACATAGTTTGCAGGGTTATAACTTTGCATGTCATAACTGGAGCCACTGTTGGAGCCATAAGAGTCGTTCTGGGGAACTGTGGAAGTAACAGCTACCCTTCTGGTATTGCTACCTCGGGTTCTGCCACTTTGCAGTTCTCTCAGTCTCCTGAAAAGATTAGAAGTTGGTTGGCCATCCCAGCGGTTCATGTTCTCACCAAACTGATCACGCAGAGTTATCCAAATAGTCCTACGTGATTGCCTTGGTGGTCTGTTTTGGAATGACCTGTTTTGGAATGTCCTGTTTTGGAATGACCTCCTTGGAGGACGTGTATTCCTCACAGATGAGACTTGTACCCACCTGGAGGAAGAATTGAAATTATCCCTTTGTGCCAATTGGGATATGGAATTTCTAAATTCATCCTTTAACTCTCTTATGCAATTCTCAATTTTTCCAGACAGAGTTTCAATGGCTAAAACCAAAGAACCACGTGTCATGCTATCCTCCAATTGTCTCATTTGATCACTGAATTGGCCAACCGTAGGAGAAGCTCCACCATAACTTCTTGACACAATTCTGCTTGCCCGAATGTTTGCATAATTGGAAGGAGCAAGTTTGATGATCTTTTTGGCAAGACCAATACCAACAGGAATGTCATCAGGATTCAGAGTTTCATGTTCACCATAGAGTAGCTCTCTAACAGCAAATTCTCTCAAGCGCTTAATTCCCTCATCTATGGTAGTCCAGGGTTTAGGATTCCAGGGAAGATCATCTCGGGAAGGGTATCTCAGGGCAACTGCCATTAAAAGGCGTATCCACAGATTAACCTTACTGAGAGCTTCGCCTAGATGCCTATCTATTCCATTATCCCTTGAGAGAGTTCCTAACTGAGCTGCTGACTTGTCTCCAACTGTTAGAGCTGAAGCACCTGTATCATAACACCTACTAAGCCAAGCTAGAACTGGCTCCTTATCTGCCCTGGTGAAATCTTTACGGACATTTCGCAATTCCTCGCGGAGCGAAGAACAGTCCGTAATATCATCTTCATCTTCATCTCCCTGAATTCTTTGCCCATATAATCCTGCTGTCATTCTCCTAAGGATCTCTTTAAGCTGAGAACCACCTTTGCCAGCTGCCTTCCTAACTTCATCTCTATCCTGCTTTGATCTCACTAGGTTAGCTAGATCTTTAAAACAAACCTTCTCTTCCTCCTGAGCAGGATCTTTTAGAGTAGAGGGCCCCTCACCAGGATCAGTCTCCTCCTCTTCTTCTCCATCTTTGGCCTTTGCACCTCTAGTCTTTAAAGGAGCCACCTTAACTGGAGCTGTGTTTGAATTTACAGCCACCTTAATGGAAGCTGACAGGTCCTGGGATAAATCAGCTGCTGGGGCAGTGACTCCCGGTCCCAGCGAGGGAGTGGGTGGAAGTGACGTTGCTCCGTTCATGGCCGATGGAGAAGAAGAAGAAGGAGAAGGAGTAGGAGAAGGAGTAGGCGCCATGTTGATACCAGCCGATGCCCTTGGCTGCTTGCCAGAATCAGCAAAGTCATTTAGAGCTGCCTTACCAATTAACTTTTTAGCCTTCTTTTTGACTGACACGGGTTCTCCACAGTCCTCGTCACTAGATGACTCTGGGACTGATCGAGAGCCACGGCGTTTTCTTTTTGATCTAGTTTTAATAACAAAACAAGCTCTGGACACCTTTCTCTCTCGCCGCAAAGTAATCAGGAGATACACGATAATTATCACCAGCAGCAGAATTATAGACATGAAATAAATCACCTTTGGATCCCAGGCATCACTTAAAGTTACTGTCTCCTCAGGCGGAATCTTAAAACCCTTTATCTCAATTGGGAGAGCGGTGGAGGTAACATTCCTGTATCTCACTGGCCATAGGAAATTAATACATTTTCCATACCATAATTTAACTCTATACAGAACCCACATATAAATTGTCCGCACCAAATATTTACCCAGGTAATCCAAAATCAAACCCAAACAATATCTGTAAACCAGAGCCCCAAAAATTGAAAAGAATAATCGCTCCACAAACCACAATACTTTCATGTTTGCTAATTCAGCTGGAAAACACTAAATCAATCAAATAATAAATTGAACTAATTATCTGCCACACGTTGGGTACGCCAATAAAAAAAATGTGGTGGGTGGAAGGGTAAGGCCGAGAAGCCTCCTCCCTTCCCCCTTGTAAGGTAAAAGGGAAAAAAAAATTGAAGGGAAAGGAAAAAAAAAAACTCACAAGCTGAATTAGTAAAGCAGTGGAGCTATATTTACAAAGCAATGTAGGGAATGCAGGGGAATATTTACAAATTTACAATATCTACAATATATACAAAGATATACAACAGAGTAACACAGAAATGAGAGTAATCCCCCCTCGGCAGAGAGGGGGTTCCCCACCTCCGCTCTCCCCTCTCTCCCCCCCCTTTCCCCAGAGTGGGATAGAAAGAGAGAGAAAAGAGAGAAAAAAGAATGTTAGAAGCAGTTCGTGTTAATTGGAAAGGAGTTAATATACCGGCCTTTATCTGTCTTCAAGGCTGAGGCCTTGGCAGAAAGCCCAGCACAGACAGAGCTGCTCTGTGGAGGAGCGGAAGCAAGACTGACAGAGAAGTGCTGGAAAGGTCCAGTTCACTCCCAGTTCCGAAGGTGCTTCCTCCCACTCTTCCAATGAAATTAGTTTAGACTATTCCTTCCGTTTACCAACTTCCGTCCACCATATTCCCTTTCTTAAGGGGGCAACGTCAACCGGCCAGAGACCTCGAGGATCATTGAGTCCAACCTATCAACACAGACCCCATGACTAGACCATGGCACCAAGTGCCACGTCCAATCTCCTCTTGAACACCTCCAGGGATGGTGACTAAACCACCTCTCTGGGAAACCCGTTCCAATGATGAATGACTCGCTCGGTGAAGAACTTCCTCCTCACCTCAACTCTAAACCTCCCCTGGTGCAGCTTGAGACTGTGTCCCCTTGTTCTGGTGCTGGTTGCCTGGGAGAAGAGACCAGCCCCTTCTTGGCTACAACCACCCTTCAGGTAGTTATAGAGGGCAATGAGGTCACCCCTGAACCTCCTCTTCTCCAGGCTAAACAATCCCAGCTCCCTCAGCCTCTCCTCATAGGGCTTGTGTTCAAGGCCTCACCAGCCTTGTTGCCCTTCTCTGGACAAATTCAAGTATTTCAATGTCCTTCTTAAACTGAGGGGCCCAGAATTGGACACAGTACTCAAGGTGCGGCCTAACCAAAGCAGAGTACAGGGAAACAATGACCTCCCTGCTCCTGCTGGCCACACTATTCCTAATGCAGGCCAGGATGCCATTGGCCCTCTTGGCCACCTGGGCACACTGTTGGCTCATATTCAGGCGGCTGTTGATCAGCACCCCCAGGTCCCTCTCTGTTTGGGAGCTCTCCAGCCACTCCAACCCCAGCCTGTAGCTCTGCATGGGATTGCCATAGCCAAAGTGCAGCACCCAGTACTTGGACTTGTTGAATGCCATCCCATTGGACTCTGCCCACCTGTCCAGTCAGTCGAGGTCCCTCTGCAGAGCCTTTCTACCCTCTAACTGACTAACATCTGCCCCTAACTTTGTGTCATCTGCAAACTTGCTGATGACTGACTCAACCCCCTCATGCATATCATCAATGAAGATTATGAAGAGGACGGGGCCCAGCACTGATCCCTGGGGGATGCCACTGGTGACTGGCCGCCAGCTGGATATGGCACCATTCACCACCACTCTCTGGGCTCGGCCCTCCAGCCAGTTCCTAATGCAGCACAGAGTGTTGTGGTCCAAGCCACGAGCTGACAGATTAGCCAGCAGTTTACTGTGGGGGACGGTGTCAAAGGCCTTGCTGAAGTCCAGGTAGACCACATCCACAGGCCTCCCCATGTCCACCAGACGGGTCACCAGATCATAGAAGGAGATCAGATTGGAGAGGCAGGACCTGCCCTTCCTAAATCCATGTTGGCTGGACCTGAGCCCTTGGCCGTCCTTCAGGTGTGCAGTTATTGCCTCCAGGATAATCTGCTCCATCACTTTCCCTGGCACTGAGGTCAGGCTGACTGGCCTGTAGTTTCCAGGTTCCTCCATCCAACCTTTCTTATGGATAGGGACCACATTGACCAGTTTTGTCACCTGGGACCTCACCGGTGAGCCAGGACTGGAGGAAAATGATGGAGAGCGGCCTGGCTAGCACATCTGCCTGCTCTCTCAGCACCCTAGGATGGATCTCATCCGGTCCCATGGACTTGTGAGTGTCCAAGTGGCTCAGCAGGTCCCGAACTAATTCCTCATGAATTACTGGGGCACTACACTGCTCCCCGACCCCATCGCCCAGCTCTGGAGGCCACTCATCCTGAACTCCTGCATTGCTGTTAAACATTGAGGCAATGAAGGCATTCAGGAGCTCAGCCTTTTCCTCATCTTCGGTCACCATGTTCCCCTCCAGGTCCAATAGGGAGTGCAGGTTCTTCCTGCCCTTCTTCTGATTGTTAATATGTTGATAAAAATGCTTTTTATTATCTTTGACTGTGGTGGCCAGCTTCAGTTCCAGCTGGGCCTTTGCCTCCCTAATTTTATTCCTACATAATCTAACAGCTTCCTTGAACATACCTCGAGAAGCCTTCCCCTCCTTCCAAAGGTGATACAGCCTCTTCTTCCCCCTTAAATCCTCCAGGAGCTGCTTGCTCATAGTTTCATAGTTTCATAGTTTCATAGTTTCATTCAGGGTTGGAAGGGACCACAAGGATCATCTAGTTCCAACCCCCCTGTCATGGGCAGGGACACCCCACATTAGATCAGGCTGGCCAGAGCCTCATCCAGCCTGCTCTTAAACACCTCCAGGGACGGGGCCTCGACCACCTCCCTGGATAACACATTCCAGGGTTTCACCACTCTCATGGTGAAGAACCTCCTCCTCACATCCAGCCTGAATCTCCCCACCTCCAGCTTCATTCCATTCCCCCTAGTCCTATCACTACCTGATATCCTGAGAAGTCCTTCCCCAGCCTTCCTGTAGGCCCCCTTCAGATACTGGAAGGCCACAATTAGGTCTCCTCGGAGCCTTCTCTTCTGCAGACTGAACAGCCCCAACTCCTTCAGTCTGTCCTCATAGGAGAGGTGCTCCAGCCCTCTGATCATCCTTGTGGCCCTTCTCTGAACACGTTCCAGCACCTCCACATCTCTCTTGTAATAGGGGCTCCAGAACTGGACACAGTACTCCAGGTGGGGTCTCACCAGGGCTGAGTAGAGGGGGAGGATCACCTCCCTCGACCTGCTGGCCACACTTCTCCTGATGCAGCCCAGGATCTGATTGGCTTTGCGGGCTGCAAGTGCACACTGAGAGCTCATGTTGAGCCTCTCATCCACCAGCACCCCCAAGTCTCACTCCTGAGGGCTGCCTTCCAGTCAATTACTGCCCAGCCTGTATTGTGCCTGGGATTGCCTCGACCCAGATGCAGGACTCTGCACTTGCTCTTATTGAACTTCATGAGGTCGGCTTGTGCCCGCCTCTCCAGCCTGTCAAGGTCCCTCTGGATGGCCTCCCTTCCCTCCAGCGTGTCTGCTGCACCACACAGCTTGGTATCATCAGCAAACTTGCTGAGGGTGCACTCAATGCCACTGTCCATGTCACCCACAAAGATGTTGAACAAGACAGGTCCCAGGACTGATCCCTGAGGGACTCCGCTTGTCACTGGCCTCCACTGGGACATGGACCCATTGACAGCCACTCTTTGAGTGCGGCCATCAAGCCAGTTCCTTATCCATCTAGTGGTCCACCCATCAAACCCATGTGTCACCAGTTTGGAGACCAGGATGTGGTGCGGGACAGTGTCGAAGGCTTTGCTCAGGTCCAGGTAAATGACATCAGTTGCTCGCCCCTCATCTATTAATTTTGTCACCTGCTCATAGAAGGCCACCAGGTTGGTCAGGCAGGATTTGCCCTTGGCAAAGCCATGCTGACTGTTCCCAATCACCTCTTCACTATTCTTTTGAGCGAGTAGTGACTCCAGGAGGATCTGCTCCATGATCTTTCCAGGCACAGAGGTGAGAGTGACTGGAGAGGGGTTTAGCAACCTCATCTGCCAGTTCTCTGAGTACCCGTGGGTGTATCCCATCGCGTCCCATGGACTTGAACACTTTCAGGTTCTTCAGGTGATCACGAACCTGATCTGCACTTACAATGGGCAGTTCTTCCTCCCCGTCCCTGGCATTGTCTTCCATAACATCAGGAGTGTTGCTACAGGCCCTTGCAGTGAAGACTGAGGTAAAGAAGTTATTAAGTACCTCAGCCTTTTCCTCATCACTTGTGACCATGTCACCATTTTCCTTTCTGAGGGGGCCCACACTTTCCCTAGTCTTCTTCTTCCCATTAATATACCTGTAGAAGTTCTTAGTGTTCCCTTTAATCTCCCTGGCTAGATTAAATTGAAACTCTGCTTTGGCTTTCCTAACCAGGACTCTTGCTGCTCGGGCAGCTTGCTTATATTCCCCCTGTTCTACCTTTCCTTCTCTCCACTTCCTGTAGAGTTTCCTTTTAAGTAATAGTGTGTCTAGTAGCTCCTTGCCCATCCAGGCAGGCCTCCTAGCATTCTTACCTGCTTTTCTCTTTGTTGGTATACAGAGCTCCTGGACACAGAGGAGGTGGTCCTTGAATACTGACCAGCTGTCCTGGGTCCCTCTTCCCTCCAGGGCTTTGTCCCACGACACTTTGGCTAGCAGATCCCTGAAGCGATCAAAATCTGCACACCTGAAGTCTAGGATCATAAGCTTGGAATACTTCCTCCTGATTGCCCTGAGGATATTAAATTCAACTGCTTCATGGTCACTGCAGCCAAGGCCGTCTATGAGCCTCACATTGCTTACCAGCCCTTCCCTGTTGGTGAGAACAAGGTCCAGCATAGCACCATTTCTTGTTGGTTCCTCTACCATTTGGAGGAGGAAGTTGTCTTCTATGCAGTCCAGGAACATCCTGGATTGCTGGTGCCTTGCTGTGTTGTCCCTCCAGCAGATGTCCGGGTGGTTGAAATCACCCATGAGGACCAGGGCTTGTGACCTGGAAGCCGCTTCTATTTGCCTATGGAGGGCCTCATCTGCTTGGATCTGCTGGACAGGTGGCCTGTAGGAGACCCCCACAGTAATATCTCCTTCCCCTGTCCTGCCTTTAATTTTAACCCATACTCTCTCATCCAGGCCGGTCACCTTCCCCGCCGGCTTGCCTTTTGGCATGTGGGAACTGCCAGTGCCTGTGCCTTCAAGAGCTCCTGTTTGAAGTAGTTCCAACCCTCCTGAACCCCTTGGTTCATGAGGGCTGGTACCCAGGTGTCATCGTTTGAGGCTGTGCCTTTAAGAACGGGAATATGGTGGACGGAAGTTGGTAAATGAAAAGAACAATCTAAACTAATTTCATTGGTAAAGTGGGAGGAAGCACCTTCTGAACTGGGAGTGCAGGAAGGTATCCTGGGTACTCCGGCACTTTTATCTCCAGTCTTGCTTCCGCTTCTCCTTCGGGCAGCAGCTTGCAGCTCCTGGGCTTTCTGCCAAGGCTTCGGCCTGGAAACTGATAAAGGCCTGTATTAACTCCCTTCCAATTAACACAAACTGCTTCTAACTTTTTTTCTCTCTTTTCTTTCTCTTTCTATCCCACTCTGGGGAAAGGGGGAAAGAGGGGAGAGCGGAGGTGGGAAACCCCCCTCAGCAGAGGGGGGAACTCTCATTTCTGTGCTACTTTATTGTATATCTTTGTATATATTGTAAATATTGTAAATTTGTATATATTCCCCTGCATATCCTACATTGCTTTGTAAATATACAGCTCCACTGCTTTGCTAATTCAGCTGTGAGGTTTTTTTTTCCCTTTCCCTTCAATTTTCTTTCCCTTTACTTTACAGGGGGGAGGGAAGAGGCTTCTTGACCTTACCCTTCCAACCCTACGACATTTTTTTCTTGGCGCCCAACGTGGGTCTGGCGGTTGTGCCCACTCTGCAGATCGACTGCAAAGGATGGAGAGTTTAAATTTAGTTCTGGGCGTCGGTTTGGGTTTGGCAGTTGGGCGCTCAAGTGATGTTGCCGGGGCGACCGTGTGAGTTCTTGTGGATTGTGGGGGGATAACTGGTGCGCTGCCGGTGGCTCGGACCTTCTTCTGCTATTTCAAGCAGGGGTGGTTCTCGACCATCGGCATCGGGGTACCGCTTGAGAACACGGAACCTGCCCCTCCTCCGTGGCGGGAACCGAAGTGGGGGAGGGGCAGCGGCGAGCAGATCAGAGTCAGGTCCATTCTCGCTGCGGGGATAGAGCCAGCCGCTGCGAGCGGGCGAGCCAGCTCCCGACACCCTGGGGGGCCAACGGGGACTCCAGCTGGAAAGCCGTTTTCAAGGGCTCTGAGAACGCGTGTATGGCTTTCGCTGGAGAAGCCGTTTGAGTGTCCGAGGGGTGGAGGTGATTTTGATTCTGTGCCGCGGCGGCAGAGGTGGGCGGAGCCCTGCTGCGTGGCGAGCGGCGGCGGCGGACCCGGCCGTGCGCTTGGGCTGCGGCGGGGCCGGCCCTAGTCTCTTCCCCGACTTTTTCGGACAAGTTCCGAAAATGGCGCCGAGCACCTGGCTCCACCTCCCTTCTTCTCAGTGAGCTGTGGTGCAGCCCCTCCCTTTCTGGGGGGGGTGTGTGCAGCCGGATGCTGTCATGCCTTGGTACGGGTACACCTAGTGGGGGGGTGGAGTGCCTCGGACATGCATCCGTGTGGTTTTGGACCGCAGTTGGAAGCGGTTGATTGCGGCACCCTGGATGGATTGAAAAAGGCAGTCGTGGGTTGGATTGTTTCTACTGGCCTGCCCCAGGGGTGGAGAATATGCCGCCGAGTGAACATAGGTGAGAAGTGAAGGCTTGGCTGAGAAGTCGTGAGGCTTTTCCAGGTGACCAGGATGCCCAACGGATCCATGGAGAACTTCCACCGCAGGAGAATGAGCTCTGCATCGCCGGGAGGTTCCACTGGATGAAGGAGGAAGAACTGGAATGGACAGACACTTGAGCCTGAATGAGATACTGTTTGGGTGGACACCCAGATGAAGACACGGACTTCGCCAGACATATCATCAGTTTTCTGATTTGATGATGTGTTTGGGTGCAGGGATTATGGTATGAAACAAGGGGTGGCTCCTGACGTAGTTTGGGCTGGGTGTCCTCTGCTACAGGGGTGTTTCCTGTGTCCAGAAGTCCAGCCCAGTGGGTGGACACAGGAAATTAGGTTATTTCCTACCATGATCCCTTGCACCACTATAAGTCTCACGGCGGGGTCTGGCACTTCCTCTTTCCTTCCTCCTCGCCACCTGGTAACTGGGGAAGAGATCACCCGGCCATGGGCCTGGTTAGGCCCAAGGCCACAGGGGGAGGGGCAGTCTCAGATCTGGCCAGCTGAGACTAGCCTAGCAGTGGGGGGGGGGAAGGAGGAGCCCTGGGGGTTTGGGTGCACCCTCAGGTGGGAATGGTATCTCTCTGGGTCTGTTTTGGGGTCTTTCTTGTCACTGTATTTCTAGTTCTCTGCACGCACTCACTGTTCTCTATTTAAACTTTCCATCATTTTTGCAATCCGTTTGTCTGAGTCGTCATTTCTGCGCGTGGTGGGGAGGGGGTCTGCCCCAACCCATTACACCAGGGGACTTTACCAATAAGTTTCTTAAATAGGCTGAAGTTCGCCCTTCGGAAGTCCAAGGTGAAGGTTCTGTTGGCAGTCCTCCCTATCTCCCTGCATATTGAAAACTTCACTATCTCGTGGTCACTACACCCTAGGCAGCCTCCCACGATCATGTCTCCCACCAGCCCTTCCCTATTGGAGAACAGCAGGTCAAGCAGAGCCTGTCCCCTGGTAGGCTCGCTTAACAGCTGTGTCAGGAAACAGTCCTCCTTTCGCTCTAGGAATCTTCTGGATTGCTTCCACCCGGCTGAATGAAGTTCCCAGCAGATATCTGGGAGGTTGAAGTCGCCAACAAGGACAAGATCTGGTGATCTTGAGACAGCCTCCAGCTGCTTGTAGAACACTTCATCAGCCTCCTCATCCTGGTTGGGTGGTCTGTAACAGATTCCAACCAGGATGTCAGATTTGTTAGGCTGCCCTCTGATTTTGACCCACAGGCTCTCAACTCCCTCATCTTCCACCTCAAGTTCTGTGGCAGAGAGTGACAGCCTAATATACAGAGCCACCCCTCCTCCTCTTCTCCCTCGCCTGTCTCTCCTAAAGAGCCTGTAGCCCCCCACTGTAACACTCCAATTGTGGGTGTTGTCCCACCAAGTTTCTGACATGGCAACTATATCATAGTCGCCCTGATGGATCAGGACCTCCAGCTCCTCTTGCTTATTGCCCAGGATGCGTGCATTGGTGTACATGCATCGCAGCTGGGTTCCTGACTTCTCAACTGACCCTGCCTTGTGCCCTACTCTTTCCTCTGCAGAGGGACCGATTGCCTCACCCACCCCCTTCAGACCTAGTTTAAAGCCCTCCTAATGAGCCCTGCCAACTCCAGTACTAGGACTCTCTTACCCCTTCTAGATAGATGCACCCCATCAGGACCCAGCAGGTCAGGTGCAGTGAAAGTTGTCCCATGGTCTAAGAACCCAAAGTTCTGCCGCTGGCACCATCCCCTGAGCCAATTGTTGATGGTGTGGGTTCTCCCATTCCTCTCAGTGTACACCCCTGCCACTGAGGGAACTGAGCAGAACACCACTTGAGCTCCTGCCCCATCAATCAATTGTCCAAGGGCCCTGAATTCCTTCTTAATTGCCCTGGTGCCCTTCTTGTCAATCTCATCGCTTCCAGCCTGTATCACCAGCAGAGGGTAATAGTCAGTGGGCTGGATTAATTTAGGGAGTCTCTTTGCAATGTCCCTAACCTGTGCCCCTGGTAGAGAGCAGACCTCTCTGTGGGATGGGTCGGGACGACATATGGGTCCCTCAGTACGCCCCAGGAGAGAGTCCCCAACAACTATAACCCTTCTCCTTTTCTTTGTGGAGCTGGTTGTTATAGCTGGTGGGGACCGCTTGGGCTTAGGCTACTTCCTGGAGCTGGTCGTTACAGCTGGTGGGGTCCACTTGGCCTTAGGCTCCCCTCTGGATGGCTGCTCCTCAGCCTCAGCCCTCTCATCCCCACTGCTCTCAGCCTGCAGGGCCTCATACTTATTATGCAAGGGCAGCGGAGGAGGAGGAGAGGGTCGGGGTGGATTTCTCTTGCCACCCCTGGCAGGGACCTGTATCCATCTCTCTCCGTTTCCAGGGACCCTTCCCTCAGCAGGGGAGATCTGCAGAGCCTTCTCCCACAAATCTAACTCCCTTTCACTTTCCCTTATTGTCCTTAGCCTAGCTACCTCCTCCTTCAGCTCGGTCACTTCGTCCTTCAGCTCTGCCACCAGGCTGAGGAGAAAATTCACCTGCTCACACCTGACACAGGTGTCCTCTCCCTCCCCTTCTATTCCAAGTGCCAGGCTGAAGCACTCTCTGCAGCTGGCAGCCTGGACTCCAGCATGCTGGTAAAACAGCTCGCTCTGGGCAGATGCTGCTTTTCTACCCTTCATCCAAGTGAAGACCATGGTGCAATGTTTGGTGGGTGTGGTTTTTTTTGGTTTTTTTTGTTTGTTTTTTTTTTTGTCAAGCAGCCGATAGGCTACCTAGTGAACCAAAATGGCGCCGCGTGCACAGCCCAGGCAGTATTTAAAAGTGCCGTGGCTGACGTCAGGCTCCCGTACCCGTGCAGGCTCGCGTGAGCATGATCCTGCCGACTCCTCCCCCTACCAGGAGTCCTCCCGACCCGCAAAACCCTGAAAGGAAGGCAAAATAACCCCGAAACTCACAGTTCAAGCGGAGCGATTCCAAACGAGTGGTCCCGATCAGCTAGCGAACCAAAATGGCAGTAAGTTTTTTACAGAAACTTCAAGCAAAGTGACGAAAGAATTGCAAAGGGTACAGAGTCCCCTATAGCACACCCAAAAGCCTCTGAAAACACTTCCCTTCTCCCCACCTGAGGTTATACCCAAAACCCCCAGGGCTGTTTCTTCCCTCCCCTGCTGCTAGGCTAGTCTCAGCTGGCCAGGTCTGAGACTGCTTCTCCCCCTTCTCCTCCTGGCATTAGGCCTAGCCAGGCCTAAGAGGCCTTGAGATAACTCCCCACCGTTACCCAGTAGGGAGCATCTCCCACAAGAGCAGAGAGAGAAGAAAGAGGAAGAGAAAGACTTTGCAGATGGATTTATAGGGCGCAGGATATGATGGGTATGAAATACGCTGTTTCCTGTGTCCACCTACTGGGCTGGGCACTCGGGACATCAAAGGTGTAACTTGTGTGGCAGCAACAGGAGGCACCCAGCTTAAACTGCCACACCATGTAGGCAGCATGAGTATGACCATTTGAGGCGGTGCCTTTAAGAAAGGGACAGTGCTGGGACACTCTGTCTGAATGTTTTGGAATAATAATGAAAACAATCAGATATTCTAAACTAAATTCATTGGTAGATTGGTAGAATGCAACTTTAAGTTTGAGTTCAGTTGGAATTTTTTCTCAGTTTCTCTCTGTCCTGCTTTTCCAGCCTGTCTGCTTCTGAGCAGCCAGAGTTCTGACCTTGGATAAAGATAAGCACTAATCCTGCACTAATAGGCCTACTAAAATTCTTCTTTCTTAATAACTACCTTTTTCTCTCTCTAACCCTCTTTGGGAAAAAAGGGAGGTAGGGGGAGAGAAGGGGGTACTAGGGGGGAGCCCTCCTCTGTCTGGAGGAGGGAATTTCATTCCTGTATTTTTTTTTTCCTTGCTGTATATTTCTGTATAGATATTGTAAATACTGTATATTGTGTATATATATAACCTGCAGTTCATTTTTGCTTGTAAATATGTGGCAATGCCAGCGATGAGCAGTGTGAGCAATCTGGCAGTGCAGGCCTAGAGCCTGACATGATGGTAGGCCATGCTCAGCATAAATGCAGAGCCAGCTAGCAGTGTCGCAAAACAGTGCTGTGCCTGCAGCATGTAACTAAAACAAGACACTGGTAGCTATAAACATGGAAAGTTATCTTGGAACAACAGGACATGCACCTGCATCAACAAAACTTGCGTGTTGTTAGTAGTTGGACCAATAATCGATAATAGTGCAATGTGTGGTCACTCATAGGGAACCAATGAAGCCATGCCAACAAGGCACTCCGAGTTTATATAAGTTGTAGGAGTTCCCTTGCTACGCACTTCTGCCTTTCCTGTCTCCTGTTTCTTCTACACTTTACCGTGCTATACTTGCACTACAGGCCTACTCCATAGGCCTGCACCTCAGGCCTGCACCATAGGCCTGCAACACTGGAACAATAAAGGAACAATACTCGATCACATTGGTCAGCCGTATTGATTCCCAATCTCCGTCATCCTACATAAATATAGCATTCCTTTTGCTTCTCCGGCTGAGTTAACTGTGGGTTTTTTCCTTCCTTCTTAGTGGGGGAGGGAAAGATAGGCCTTCTCTCTCAACCCGCTACAATGAGTTAGCATGGGACAAGTTCGCAGCATATAGGTTGGGTGCAGACACCTGCTTTGTACACAAAATATTCCTTACTGATTAATAATTTAGAAGTGCAGAGACAATTTTGAAAGAAATCACAGTATCACAGTATCACAGTATCACTTAGGTTGGAAAGGACCTCGAGGATCATCGAGTCCAACCTATCAACACAGACCCCATGACTAGACCATGGCACCAAGTGCCACGTCCAATCTCCCCTTGAACGCCTCCAGGGTCGATGACTCAACCACCTCCCTGGGCAACCCGTTCCAATGACGAATGACTCGCTCGGTGAAGAACTTCCTCCTCACCTCGAGTCTGAACCTCCCCTGGCGCAGCTTGAGACTGTGTCCCCTTGTTCTGGTGCTGGTTGCCTGGGAGAAGAGGCCAACCCCTTCCTGGCTACAACCACCCTTCAGGTAGTTGTAGAGGCCAATGAGGTCACCCCTGAGCCTCCTCCTCTCCAGGCCAAACAATCCCAGCTCCCTCAGCCTCTCCCCACAGGGCTTGTGTTCAAGGCCTCCCACCAGCGTCATTGCCCTTCTCTGGACACGCTCAAGTGTTTCGATGTCCTTCTTACTGTTCAGTAAAATAGAATAAAGTGGTTTGGGTTGGGAGTCTCCTTTAAAGATCATCTAGTCCAATCTCCCTGCCATGGGCAGGAACATTTTTTCACTATCAGTAATTGTTCAAAACTCCATCCAACCTGACCTGGAACATTTAGAAAGGAGCTGGCACTATTCTCACAAAGGTCGTCACCAGTTCCATTTGTGAAGATGATATGGTGTGAGAGTCTAATAAGTTTGTCTCTCTCTATGTGAGTCAACAAAGATAAAGTGATAGCAGAGCCACTGGAAAGAAGGTGGAAAGAATCCTGTCCACCAATCCTGGATGCAAATCAGCTTGTGATTGCATCGTGATAACACGGGACTACAACAATGGACCCAAAGACCCAGCCATCACGCTTTCTGGGCAGGGTGGTTTCCGCCCATCAAGTACCTTGGGCAGGGTGATACAATGGTTTCCACCACCTGTGTAAAGGAATGTGGGAGGACTTGTCTGGATGGAGATGGGGTAGACGGAGATTCCCCCCTCGCCGCCATCCAAAAAATCTTGCCCACATACACAGCAATACAAAGAAAGATTTCCGGGGGAACAGATACCTGGATTATTTCCTTGCCTCTGGAATACCTGACATACCAACACCTGCCTGAGGACTAAAAAACTGTATAAAAGACTTGAGCAACTACTGGTTTGTAGAGAGAAACACAGGAGAGAAACAGAGGAGAGAAACAGAGGAGAAAAACGGGGAGAAAAACGGAGATGAAGGAAAACACAGGAGACGGGCCAGGCCGCTGAGAAGAGAAAGCCGGGACGATGCTGCTCCGGAGAAAAAAAGCAGCCCGGAGGACCACAGCTCCAGCCGAATCCTCAGCACCATTCCTGTATCAACCCAACATCGCCCCAGAGGACCACAGCTGTTCTCCAGCAAAAGCCTCACCACGGTTTCTCTACAAACCCAACATCTCCTGCAGCACCTTTCCTCCAAAGACTTTATCTTGGGGGGGATGAGGGGTGTGGTAATATAATTCCTTTCCTCTTCTATCTCTCATCCCTCTCTCTCTCTCTTTTCTCCCTTTCCCTTCTTATGTCCACTTTCTCTATTTTCTCCCTCTCCCTTTCTTATTTATCTAATAAATAGTCTAGCTGTTGATACTTTGGCCTCGTTTGTGCCTTTAATTTCACAACACGGGAATATTTAAAAGAACTGTGTCTCCGGACCGAGGCAGTTAATGTCTCCGGACCGTGACATATGGGTGTGATTTTTAATTACCTCTCCAGAAGTTCACTTTTTGACACCTACATCACTGTGTATTGCAACGCCAGGCAGGCTTGGGGTGAAGAAATGTTGGAAGCACTGACAAGCTTTCAAAGTGAACTGGGACAGAATGAGAGACAGGGATAGTAAAAAAATTAAATGTAAATTCAGTTATTTGTCTTTACTGAGGACATCCCCGCAAGCCTCTCACAGAGAATCCCAGCAGTATCTGAGCCAAATATGGACCAAAAATGAGACAAGCTAGGCCTTCTCTCTCAACCCACTACATGTATTTAATTCGCTGTCCCAACGTGCGGCACAAAAATAGCTTGATTTATTGCTTGCTCGAGTCGGACCGGCAAATATGAAGGTGCTTTGGATTTTAGAGCGTCTGTCCTTCTCAGTTTTTAGGGCTCTGATTTACAAGTATTGTCTGGACCTCCTTATCGATCATGTAGGTAAATATTTAATGCAGAGATTATATTTATGGTTCAAGTATAGGATTCAGGTTCTGTATGACTGCTGTCTGGGATTCTTTTGGCTTACAAGATACAGAATTGTGACCTCTAGCACTCTCCTTTGGAGGGTTAGAGAGAAAGTCTCAGCCTTCTCCCCCCACAAAGAGAAGAAAAAAAAATTACCACAGCTGGCCAGCCGGAGGAGCAAAAGGGAATGCTATATTTACAAGCAATTTTTAGGGAATGCAGGATATATATATATATAATTTACAGTATTTACAATATATACACAGAAATATACAACAAAGTAAAAAAAACAATAATACAGGAAAGAAATTCCCCCCCCCTTCTGGAGGAGGGTTTCCCCCCCTGTACCCCCTTCTCTCCCGTTTTTCCCCAAAGAGGGTTAGAAAGAGAGAAAAAGAGGAGTTGTTAATTAAAGCAGTTATAAACTAAAGCAAAGTGTTAGTAGGCCACACACTTATCTGTCCAAGGTCAGTCTAGCAGAGAGCCTAGAAGCGGACAAGCTGGAAAGGGAGGGAAGAGTGAACTGAGGAAAGTCCCAGTCATACTCAAAACTTAAAGTTGCATTCTACCAATCTACCAATGAAATTCGTTTAGACCTGACTTTTGTTTTCAAAACATTCAGCCACAGTGCCCCAGTACTGTCCTTTTCTTAAAGGCACAGCCTCAAACGGTCACAGTCCACCCCTTCTAAACAATTTCATTGGCTGTTCACACTGTCCATCCAATCCAAGACAATATTTACAGTTCGTAAGTAAAGTTCCTAGTCCATTCCGGCTATACTCAGACGTAGATGATTCAAAAGTCCAAGAAAATCAGGAAATGAGAAAAATGGAAAACAGTTTGTCTCTTCGCAGATTAAGCGAAGAAAAGGGAAACAGGGATTCTCAGGGTCTCTTAGTTGACTCAGGGCTCTCAGGGTTCTCAGGGTTCGTGCACCGTAGATTCCTCATGGATTCTTCCTTTGGACGTGATGTAGCTGTACAACAGTCTGAAATTAAATTCTCTCTGCTAAAGTTAAATTTCTTTGTGGAATACACTGAATTTCACCATTCTCTTGCATTACCCAATAAGTGTGACCCGGACCTTCAGCTGAAACCACCCCTAGGACAGGTTTTCTCTCCTGAGGGAGAAAATACCCAAACAGTTTTACCCAACAGATTCTTTTCTCTAACAACAGGAACTCTATCACCTTCCACTTTCTGTAGCAGATCTGAATGTGCAGGTCCAGCTCAATTCACTGAACCTCTACTATTTACCAGCCAGGTTGCTTGTGCTAAATGTTTTTCCCAGTTTTTCAAAGATCCTGCCCCCCATGGCTTTAAGAGTGGTCTTCAGCAAACTGTTGTAGCGTTCAATCTTCCCTGCAGCTGGTGCATAGTAAGGAATATGGAATATCCACTCAATACCCTGCTCTTTTGCCCAGTTCTTTACAAGGTTGTTCTTGAAATGAGTTCCATTGTCTGACTCAATCCTCTCTGGAGTTCTGTGTCTCCACAGGATTTGTCTCTCCAGAGCGAGAATGGTGTTGCGTGCAGTTGCATGTGGAACTGGATAAGTTTCCAACCATCCAGTGTTTGCCTCTACCATAGTAAGCACATATTGCTTACCAGAACAGGAACGTGGTAGAGTGATGTAGTCAATCTGCCAAGCTGCACCATACTTCTACTTGGACCATCTGTCACCATACCACAAGGGCTTAAGTCGTTTTGCCTGCACAAATGTCACAGTCATGGATGACTTGTGTGATAGCGTCCATGGAAATGTCTATGGATCTGTCACGAGCCCACTGGTAGGTTGCATCTCTGCCTTGATGTCCTGACGAATCATGAGCCCACCGAGCTAAGAATATTTCATCTCAGTGTTTCCAGTCAAGATCAAGATTAGAGTCCATGTCTACTTGAGAAACTCTTGCAGCTAAATCTGCCTCATGGTTGTGTTGCTGTTCCTCAGTAGCTTTGCTCTTAGGAATGTGAGCATCAATGTGTCTCACTTTCACTGGAATTCTCTTGACTAGATCAGCAATGACCTGACACAGTTCGGCTGCCCAAATGGGTTTTCCTTTCCTCTGCCAACCACTCTTCTTCCAGTTCTTTAGCCAACCCCATAGAGCATTGGCTACCATCCATGAGTCGGTGTAGAGATAAAGCTTTGGCCATCTCTCACGTTCAGCTAGGTCGAGAGCTAGCTGGACAGCTTTTCCCTCTGCGAACTGACTGGATTCTCCTTCTCCATCTTTCGCCTCTGCAACTCGGCGTATTGGACTCCACACTGCAGATTTCCACCTTCGCTTGTTTCCAACAAGACGACAGGAACCATCTGTGAACAAAGCATATTTCTTTTCATCATCAGAAAGGTCATTGTAAGGAGGAGCTTCCTCAGCACGAGTTACTTTCTCCTTTGGAGGTTTAGCACAGTTGGTACCCACAGGCCAACTTGAGATCACCTCCACCAGACCAGGCCTTTCAAGATTTCCCATTCGAGCTCTCTGTGTTATCAGAGCCATCCACTTAGACCAGGTTGAGTCTGTGGCATGATGCGGTGTGAAACCTTTGCCTTTGAACATCCAATTCAAAACTGGTAATCTGGGAGCTAAGAGAAGTTGTGATTCAGTTCCAATCACTTCAGAAGATGCTTTTACTCCTTCATAGGCAGCTAGAATCTATTTTTCTGTTGGAGTATAATTATCCTCTGAACCTCGGTAACCTCGACTCCAGAAACCAAGAGGGCGTCCACATGTCTCACCTGGAGCTTTTTGCCACAAGCACCAGGATGGATCATTGTCACTTGCAGCCGTGTACAAAATGTTCTCAATGTCTGGTCCATCTCGGACAGGTCCCAGACCCATTGCTTGAACTACCTCTTGCTTTATCAGGTCAAAGGCTGCTTGTTGTTCAGGTCCCCAGTGGAAATGGTTTCTCTTTCGAGTCACATCATACAGAGGTTTCACAATCTGACTGTATCCAGGAATGTGCAGTCTCCAAAATCCCACTATCCCCAAGAAACGTAGGGTCCCTTGCTTGTTTGTGGGATTTGCCACGGTAGAGACTCTATTTACCACATCCACTGGAATGTGTCGGCGTCCATCCTGCCACCGCACTCCCAGAAGCTGAATCTCTGTGTTAGGTCCTTTCACCTTGTCTCGCTTGATGGCAAAATCTGCATTCAGAAGAATGTCAATGATTTTGTTAACTTTCTCGAAGACTTCTTCTGCAGTTTTACCCCAGATGATGATATCATCAATGAACTGGATGTGTTCTGGAGCACCACCTTTCTCCAGAGCATCGTGGATTACTGCATGACAGATGCTTGAGCTGTGGATCCAGCCCCCTGGCAATCTGTTGAAAGTGTACTGGATTCCACTCCAGGTGAAAGCAAAATGAGGCCTGCATTCCTCTGCTATGGGAATAGAGAAAAATGCATTAGCAATGTCTATGGTAGCATACCATTTGGCCTCTTTGGATTCCAGCTCATACTGGAGTTCCATGATGTCTGGTGCTACTGGACTCATAGGTGGCGTTACTTCATTTAGGGCTCGGTAGTCTATCGTCAGACGCCAGTCTCCATTCTGCTTCCGCACAGGCCACACTGGACTGTTGAAAGGTGAATGAGTTTTGCTGATGACTTTCTGACTCTCCAACTGACGAATCAGATTCTGAATGGGCAACAAAGAGTCACGGTTGGTTCTGTATTGTCTGTGATGCACAGTCTGAGAAACAACCGGCAATTTAATGTCCTGTATCTTGTGTTGTCCCACAACTGCAGATTCATCAGAAAGCTCAGGTCTAGCAGATAGCTTCAATTTTTGTCCATCAATTTCTATAGAAGCTACTCCAAAAGCCCATTTGTAACCTCTAGGGTCTTTTAAACGCCTTTCTCTCAGAAAATTAATTCCCAAAATACAAGGTGCGTCAGGTCTGGTCACAACTGTATGCTTCCTCCATTGTTTACCAGTTAAACTTATATTAACCTCCACCTTACTTAACTCTTGAGATCCACCAGTGACTCCCAGAATAGTTATAGACTCTGATCCCTGATAATTTGATGGCATTATGGTGCACTGAGCTCCTGTGTCAACCAAGGCCCTGTACTTCCGAAATTGTGAAGTGCCAGGCCACTGGATGTACACATTGCAATAGATTATATTGGGATCTATAGATCAATAGAATATACTCACATATGCATTGAGCACAGTGTGCAGTGTTATAACTGGAGTCACTGTTGGAGCTATTATAGTTATTCTGGGGAACTGTGGAAGTAACAGCTACCCTTCCGGTGTTTTTGCCTCGCGTTCTGCCACTTTGCAGTTTCCTCAGTCTCCTGAGGAGATTAGAAGTTGGTTGACCATCCCATCTGTTCATGTTCTCAGCAAACTGATCACACAGAGTTATCCAAATAGTCCTACATGATTGCCTTGGTGGCGTGTTTTGATTTGATCTGTTTTGGAATGACCTCCTTGGAGGACGTGTCTTCCTCACAGATGAAACTTGTATCCACCTGGAGGAAGAATTGAAATTATCCCTTTGTGCCAATTGGGATATGGTATTTTTAAATTCATCCTTCTGCTCTTTCATGCAATTCTCAATTTTTCCAGACAGAGTTTCAATGGCTGGAACCAAAGAAACACATGTCATGCTATCCTCCAATTGTCTCATTTGATCACTGAATTGGCCAACAGTAGGAGGAGCTCCACCATAATTTCTTGACACAATTCTTCTTGCCAGAATATTTGCATAATTAGAAGGAGCAAGATAGATGAGCTTTTTAACAAGACCAATACCCACAGGAATGTCATCAGGATTCAGAGTTTCATGTTCACCATAGAGTAGCTCTCTAACAGCAAATTCTCTCAGGCGCTTAATTCCCTCATCTATGGTAGTCCAGGGCTTAGGATTCCATGGAAGATCATCCCGGGAAGGGTATCTCAGGAAAACTGCAAATAAGAGGCGTATCCACAGATTAACCTTACTGAGAACCCTTCCTAGATGTCTATCTATTCCATTATCCTTCAAGAGAGTTCCTAGCTGAGCTGCTGACTTGTCTCCAACTGTTGGAGCTGGAGCACCTGTATCATAACATCTATTAAGCCAAGCTAGACCTGGCTCCTTATCTGCTCTGGTGTAATCTTTACGCACGTTGCGAGCCTCTTCACGAGGTGAAGAACATCCCTGAGGTCATCTTCTTCTCCATCTATCACATCTTCCTGAACATGTTGTCCCCGTAATCCTGCTGTCACTCTCCTAAGGATCTCTTTAAGCTGAGAATCACCACTGCTAGCTGCTGTCCTAGCTGCATCTCCATCCTGTTTTGATCTCACTAGCTCCACTAGATCTTTAAAACAAGCCTTCTCTTCCTCCTCAGCAGGATCTTTTTTGGCAGAAGCTCCCTCACCAGGATCAGTCTCCTGCTCTTCTCCCCCATTAGCTCCTGGATCAGCTTAGGCTTTTCCACTTCTAGTCTTTAAAACTGCTACTTTGTTAATTGGAGATGTGTTTGAATATACAGCTGCCTTAACAGAAGCTGACAGGTTTTGAGGCAGATCGGATGCTTTGGAGGGGGCTTCCGGTGCTGCCGAGAAGGAGGGCGTAAATGACTTTGCCTCATTAATGGCTGCTGCCAAAGAAGACGGGGGAGCTGACATGCTGGAAGCTGCCGCCACCCCTGGCTGCTTGCCAGAATCAGCAACAGAACCGTTCAAAGCAGCCTTTCCAATAGGCTTTGTAGCTTTATCTTTAACTGATTCTCCACTCTCTTCATCACTAGAAATCTCTGGGGCTGACCCAGAAGTGTGCCTCCTTTTGTTAGATTTGTGGGAGTTAGATTTGTGGGAGAAGGCTCTGCAGATCTCCCCTGCTGAGGGAAGGGTCCCTGGAAACGGAGAGGGATGGATACAGGTCCCTGCCAGGGGTGGCAAGAGAAATCCACCCCGACCCTCTCCTCCTCCTCCGCTGCCCTTGCATAATAAGTATGAGGCCCTGCAGGCTGAGGGCAGTGGGGATGAGAGGGCTGAGGCTGAGGAGCAGCCATCCAGAGGGGAGCCTAAGGCCAAGCGGACCCCACCAGCTGTAACGACCAGCTCTGGGGGGAAGCCTAAGCCCAAGCGGTCCCCACCAGCTATAACAACCAGCTCCACAAAGAAAAGGAGAAGGGTTATAGTTGTTGGGGACTCTCTCCTGGGGGGTACTGAGGGACCCATATGTCGTCCCGACCCATCCCACAGAGAGGTCTGCTCTCTACCAGGGGCACAGGTTAGGGACATTGCAAAGAGACTCCCTAAATTAATCCAGCCCACTGACTATTACCCTCTGCTGGTGATACAGGCTGGAAGCGATGAGATTGACAAGAAGGGCACCAGGGCAATTAAGAAGGAATTCAGGGCCCTTGGACAATTGATTGATGGGGCAGGAGCTCAAGTGGTGTTCTGCTCAGTTCCCTCAGTGGCAGGGGTGTACACTGAGAGGAATGGGAGAACCCACACCATCAACAATTGGCTCAGGGGATGGTGCCAGCGGCAGAACTTTGGGTTCTTAGACCATGGGACAACTTTCACTGCACCTGACCTGCTGGGTCCTGATGGGGTGCATCTATCTAGAAGGGGTAAGAGAGTCCTAGTACTGGAGTTGGCAGGGCTCATTAGGAGGGCTTTAAACTAGGTCTGAAGGGGGTGGGTGAGGCAATCGGTCCCTCTGCAGAGGAAAGAGTAGGGCACAAGGCAGGGTCAGTTGAGAAGTCAGGAACCCAGCTGCGATGCATGTACACCAATGCACGCATCCTGGGCAATAAGCAAGAGGAGCTGGAGGTCCTGATCCATCAGGGCGACTATGATATAGTTGCCATGTCAGAAACTTGGTGGGACAACACCCACAATTGGAGTGTTACAGTGGGGGGCTACAGGCTCTTTAGGAGAGACAGGCGAGGGAGAAGAGGAGGAGGGGTGGCTCTGTATATTAGGCTGTCACTCTCTGCCACAGAACTTGAGGTGGAAGATGAGGGAGTTGAGAGCCTGTGGGTCAAAATCAGAGGGCAGCCTAACAAATCTGACATCCTGGTTGGAATCTGTTACAGACCACCCAACCAGGATGAGGAGGCTGATGAAGTGTTCTACAAGCAGCTGGAGGCTGTCTCAAGATCACCAGATCTTGTCCTTGTTGGCGACTTCAACCTCCCAGATATCTGCTGGGAACTTCATTCAGCAGGGAGGAGGCAGTCAAGAAGATTCCTGAAGCGAATGGAGGACTGCTTCCTGACACAGCTGTTAAGCGAGCCTACCAGGGGCCAGGCTCTGCTTGACCTGCTGTTCTGCAATAGGGAAGGGCTGGTGGGAGACGTGATCGTGGGAGGCTGCCTAGGGTGCAGTGACCACGAGATAGTGAAGTTTTCAATATGCAGGGAGATAGGGAGGACTGCCAACAGAACCTTCACCTTGGACTTCCGAAGGGCGAACTTCAGCCTATTTAAGAAACCTAACTGCAAAGTCCCCTGGGCACCAGCCCTCATGAACCAAGGGGTTCAGGAGGGTTGGACCTACTTCAAACAGGAGCTCTTGAAGGCACAGGAACTGGCGGTTCCCATACGCCGAAAGGCAAGCCGGCGGGGAAGGCAACCAGTCTGGATGAGCAAGCAGCTCCTGGAGGATTTAAGGGGGAAGAAGAGGCTGTATCACCTTTGGAAGGAGGGGAAGGCTTCTTGAGGTATGTTCAAGGAAGCTGTTAGATTATGTAGGAATAAAATTAGGGAGGCAAAGGCCCAGCTGGAACTGAGGCTGGCCACCACAGTCAAAGAGAATAAAAAGCATTTTTATAAATATATTAACAATAAGAAGAAGGGCAGAAAGAACCTCCACTCCCTATTGGACCTGGAGGGGAACATTGTGACTGAAGACGAGGAGAAGGCTGAGGTCCTGAACACCTTCTTTGCCTCAATTTTTAACAGCAAGGCAGGAGGAGTTCAGGACGAGTGGCCTCCTGAGCTGGGCGATGGGGTCGGGGAGCAGTGTAATGCCCCGGAAATCCATGAGGAATTAGTTCGGGACCTGCTGAGCCACTTGGATATTCACAAGTCCATGGGACCGGATGGGATCCATCCTAGGGTGCTGAGAGAGCTGGCAGATGTGCTAGCTAGGCCACTCTCCATCATTTTCCTCCAGTCCTGGCTCACCGGTGAGGTCCCAGATGACTGGAAACTGGCCATTGTGGTCCCCATCCACAAGAAGGGTCGGATGGAGGAACCTGGAAACTACAGGCCAGTCAGCCTGACCTCAGTGCCAGGGAAAGTGATGGAGCAGATTATCCTGGAGGCAATAACAGCGCACCTGAAGGACGGCCAAGGGCTCAGGTCCAGCCAACATGGATTCAGGAAGGGCAGATCCTGCCTCTCCAACCTGATCTCTTTCTATGATCAGGTGACCCGTCTGGTGGATGTGGGGAGGCCTGTGGATGTAGTCTACCTGGACTTCAGCAAGGCCTTTGTCATCGTCCCCCACAGCAAACTGCTGGTTAAGCTGTCAGCCCGTGGATTGGACCATTACACTATGTGCTGGGTTAGAAACTGGCTGGAGGGCCGGGCCCAGAGAATGGTAGTGAACGGTGCCACATCCAGCTGGAGGCCAGACACCAGTGGTGTCCCCCAGGGATCAGTGCAGGGCCCTGTCCTCTTCAACATATTCATTGATGATCTGGATGAGGGGGTAGAGTCAGTCATCAGCAAATTTGCAGATGACACCAAGTTAAGGGCAGATGTTAGTCAGTTAGAGGCTAGAAAGGCTCTGCAGAGGGTCCTTGACCGACTGGTCAGATGGGCAGAGTCCAATGGGATGTCATTCAACAAGTCCAAGTGCCGAGTGCTGCACTTTGGCTACGGCAATCCCATGCAGAGCTATAGGCTGGGGTCGGAGTGGCTGGAGAGCTCCCAAACAGAGAGGGACCTGGGGGTGCTGATCAACAGCCGCCTGAATATGAGCCAACAGTTCGCCCTGGTGGCCAGGAGGGCCAATGGCATCCTGGCCTGCATTAGGAATAGTGTGGCCAGCAGGAGCAAGGAGGTCATTGTTTCCCTGTACTCTGCTTTGGTTAGGCCGCACCTTGAGTACTGTGTCCAGTTCTGGGCCCCTCAGTTTAAGAAGGACATTGAAACACTTGAACGTGTCCAGAGAAGGGCAACAAGGCTGGTGAGAGGCCTTGAACACAAGCCCTATGAGGAGAGGCTGAGGGAGCTGGGATTGTTTAGCCTGGAGAAGAGGAGGCTCAGGGGTGACCTCATTGGCCTCTACAACTACCTGAAAGGTGGTTGTAGCCAAGAAGGGGCTGGTCTCTTCTCCCAGGCAACCAGCACGAGAACAAGGGGACACAGTCTCAAGCTGCGCCAGGGGAGGTTTAGACTCAAAGTGAGGAGGAAGTTCTTCACCGAGTGAGTCATTCGTCATTGGAACAGGTTGCCCAGGGAGGTGGTTGAGTCATCGACCCTGGAGGCGTTCAAGAGGAGATTGGACATGGTACTTGGTGCCATGGTCTAGTCATGGGGTCTGTGTTGATGGGTTGGACTCGATGATCCTCGAGGTCCTTTCCAACCTAAGTGATACTGTGATACTGTGAAACTGTTTGACCTATGCTTAATAATGAAGCAGGCCTTAGATAGTTTTCTCTCCTGGTGCAAAGAATATATCAAATACACATTAATTATCACTGATAGCAGGATTACACACATCGAAAAAATCAGCTTTGGATCCCAGCCATCACTTAAAATTACTCGTTCACCTACTGGTATCTTAAACTCCCTTATCTCAATTGGGAGATATGGCTGTTTGAGGCTGTGCCTTTAAGAAAAGGACAGTACTGGGACACTGTGGCTGAATGTTTTGTAAACAAAAGACAGGTCTAAACAAATTTCATTGGTAGATTGGTAGAATGCAACTTTAAGTTTTGAGTATGACTGGGACTTTCATCAGTTCACTCTCCCCTCCCTCTTCCAACTGGTCTGCTTCTAGGCTCTCTGCCACACTGACCTTGGACAGATAAGTGTGTGGCCTACTAACACTTTGCTTTAATTTATAACTGCCTTAATTAACAACTCCTCTTTTTCTCTCTTTCTAACCCTCTTTGGGGAAAAAGGGGAGTGAACGGGGGTACAGGGGGGGAACCCTCCTCCCGAAGGGGGGGGAATTTCATTCCTGTATTATTGTTTTTTTTACTTTGCTGTATATTTCTGTGTATATATTGTAAATACTGTAAATTATATATATATATCCTGCATTCCCTAAAAATTGCTTGTAAATATAGCATTCCCTTTTGCTCCTCCGGCTGGCTAGCTGTGGTAATTTTTTTTTCTTCTCTTTGTGGGGGGAGATGGCTGAGAATTTCTAACCCTCCACATTTCTTTTTGCCGCCCAACTCGGGGCTTGAGGATAATTAGCTTGATTTATTGCTTGCTTGAGCTGGACTAGCAAACATGAAGGTGTTTTGGATTTTGGAGCATCTGTTCTTCTCAATTTTTGGGGCTCTGATCTACAGATATTGTTTGGGTTTGATACTGGATTACCTAGGTAAATATTTGATGCAGACAATTTATTTGTGGTTTATGTACAAAATGAGGCTTCTGTATGGTCGCTGCCTGGATTTTTTCTGGCCTGCGAGATACAGGAATGTGACCTCTAGCACTCTCCCGCTTGAGATAAAGGAGTTTAAGATCCCAGTAACAGAAAGAGTAACTTTAAGTGATGGCTGGGATCCAAAGGTGATTTATTTGATGTGTGTAATCCTGCTGCTGGTGATAACTAATGTGTATTCGCTGTATTCTTGGTGTCAGGAGAAAAAGGTGTCCAGAGCGTGTTTTATTATTATGCATAGATCAAAGAAGAAGCAGCGTACCTCTGGGTCAGTCCCAGAGACATCTAGTGATGATGAGAATGGAGAATCTGTGTCAGTTAAAGATAAAGTTGAAAAGTCCATTGGAAAAGCTGCTTTGAACAGTTTTGTTGCTGATTCTGGCAAGCTGCCAGGGGTGGCGGCAACTCCCAACATGGCAGCTCCCCCTCCTTCTTCGGCCATTAACGAGGCACAGTCAAACTCCCCTAGCAAAATCGATTCCAAACTGAACCAGAATACCACTTTCTAGCGTAAGAATTCTATCAGGCATTTCTGTATTGAGCTATTGCCAATTAAGACTTAATAACAAATTTTACCTCCTAGAGCTCTGTATCTGATGGAATATATGGAGTCATTTACAGTATTGACTTGTTTTTGGAGCACACATGGACAGATGTAGATTGGCAAACCACAAAGTACACTGTCTTCAAATCCATCACTACATCTTTCATGCCACAAATGCCAAGTGTTATCAACAGTAAGTCATTCCTCTCACTCAGTTTTACCAATCTCTTGCTTTTGGTGTGTTACTATATTGTTCCTTGTGACCTCTGCCACAGACCCAGATTCACCAGATCTTTCCAACTCCCCCTCCCAATTTGCTAACCAGAGTCAAGATTCAAGGTATTATAAAAAAACCCAAACTTTTAGCCTTAATGGAAGTACCATTTACCACCTGTCATCATGGGATGAAATGAAATTGTAAGTTGCTGATAGGAATGTAAAAATTTCTTTCACACTAACACACAGCTTTTTCCAGTGAGCATTGGGAACCTGGAATAAAGATGTTTTATTGTGCAGTTATCTCGCTGGGGAGAAGAACTGTCTGAGGACAGTATTTCTTGGTGGCATTTTCTCCCCCAAACTGCATGCATGTGTTGTCTTGGTAGCACACTGAAACCATTGTGCCATCCAGTGACGCAGTAATATTTTTTTAACGATATTGTGCAGCGTATTAAGACACTAAAGATCTTTGGAGACATCTGGATAACTGTTAGAAAAAGAAGCTTTTTTGCATTATGATAGTCTTTCCATATTTTATGTGGCTGAATCACATTCTAGATTGCTATATAGGGAAGTCATTTCACATCTTAGCACACCTCTAGAAAGTTACTGAACCCACTTTCTAAAAAGTTGTATGTATTTGTTGTTAATCCCCTGCAGCCTGAAGAAATTCTCATGTGCTTAGAGAATTTCAGATCTGACTAGAACACAAACACTCATTAATCAGAGCCATTAAAGAAATGGTTCTTGGCTAATTTTCCTGGAACTTGAATGGGAGGCCACCCCAACCATCTTTGTTACTTGATCCACATCATCAGTAATTTGATGTTCTCTCCTTGCAGATACTCTGCCAGAGGAAAGGCTATTTAATGTTGCACTTGGACACTTTATTCCCAATGTCTCTCTGGTGACTATTACAATAGGAAATGTGCCATTTACCCTGAGGGAAGCACAGCACCATGGGTTTAAGATTTATGAAACTCCATTTTCTAATAGAATGAAAGGATTTATCCTTGAAATCTCTTTTGATGATCCATACATTCTAAAGGAGGTAAGATACAGCAGCAGGTCACTTCTGCAGATGAGTAGAGGAGGTAGGGCAGACCCTTTTCAGAACATGGTCTGGCTTTAATTAATAAACAACTGTTCATTGATCATAAAGGTGTCAGTGAGTCTGAGCTCATCTGAATTAAGATTGGAGGTTTGCATATCCCCACCTTACTCTGGGAAATGTGCAGCACCAAATGTTATTAGATGGTATGAAATATGGCTTCCTTTAGTGTCTGTCAGCACAGCTAATGTCCAAGCACACACCCAGCAGGAAGAGGTTTGTCAAATCTCGGTTAGATGCTGTGCCTTGAAACAGGAGTGTCTTGTAAAAATAAATCAGTTATTGCAACCCTGTGAACATGTGACCATTTGAGGCTGTCCCCTGAAGAAAGGGAATATTGTGTCTGAAATGTTTATGAACGAAAGAGATCTAAACTAATTTCATTGGTAGATTGGGAGGAAGCACCTTTTGAACTGGCAGTACAGCAGAGAATCCTGGGCATTCCTGCACTTTGCTTTCTTCTTTGCAGCTCGCAGTTTTCTGGGCTTTCGGCCAGGCTTGACCTTGGAGCAGATAAGACACTCTCTAACATTCTAACACATAACTGCTTTTTAATTAATTTTCTCTTTTTCATAGTTTCATAGTTTCATAGTTTCATTCAGGGTTGGAAGGGACCACACAGATCATCTAGTTCCAACCCCCCTGCCACGGGCAGGGACACCCCACACTAGATCAGGCTGGCCAGAGCCTCATCCAGCCTGCTCTTAAACACTCCCAGGGACGGGGCCTCGACCACCTCCCTGGACAACACATTCCAGGGTTTCACCACTCTCATGGTGAAGAACCTCCTCCTCACATCCAGCCTGAATCTCCCCACCTCCAGCTTCATTCCATTCCCCCTAGTCCTATCACTACCGGAGATCTTGAGAAGTCCTTCCCCAGCCTTCCTGTAAGCCCCCTTCAGATACTGGAAGGCCACAATTAGGTCACCTCGGAGCCTTCTCTTCTGCAGACTGAACAGTCCCAACTCCTTCAGTCTGTCCTCATAGGAGAGGTGCTCCAGCCCTCTAATCATCCTTGTGGCCCTTCTCTGGACACGTTCCAGCACCTCCACATCCCTCTTGTAATAGGGACTCCAGAACTGGACACAGTACTCCAGGTGGGGTCTCACCAGGGCTGAGTAGAAGGGGAGGATCACCTCCCTCGACCTGCTAGCCACACTTCTCCTGATGCAGCCCAGGATCTGATTGGCTTTGCGGGCTGCCAGAAAATGATGCCGAATTTTGCCCCAAAAGGCAAGAATAACTGCCTAAGAGACTCAGTTTAAGTCAGATAGACAGGAGGTATTTTATTAGCAACGCGTTGGAGAAATCACTAAATGGATTTCTGCCTTTCCCGTAACAAAAGCATGTCTTTTATACAGTTTTGGACGTAGTATTGCATCAGATCACATACATAATCATATCTTTGCATACATATTCATAAGAGGCGTGGTGTAGGTGGAGCGTGGGCAGGGACATCTCTTTTGAGGATCTTCTTGGTGGTCATTCCGGTGGCCTTCATCATGGGCAGGGGTCTTCTGATGAGTCTTCCTCTCTTAAACTTTTGAACTCTTTTCCTAATTTGGTCAATTCCCGGTGTGCCTGGCTTAGTTTCAGTGACTTGACAAGGCTGTTAGGGTTAGTTTGACCTTGTTGGCTCTGAATCATGCTTACTTTGTCAGTCCTTATCACTTATCTCCTTTTTCTGTCACAGTGTCCCAGGCCTCAGCCGATTTATTACTCTATGTGGTTTGTGCTCCCTTCCATTGCTTCACATTCTATGTTTTAACTCATTATTTCTTGAAAGCTATCTGTTTTGGGGCTTCATTTCCCCCCTTTTTTCTTATAACTTACGAATTCTTTCGTCAAATTCTAATCCTATAGGGCTCTGATATGCTCGTACCATAGCCCAAACCATTTGGGTCCTTTTCATTATGATTCTTAGTCTCCACCACATACAAATATTTGTGAGAGTTAATAGTAACGGAACTACAATTACTATTAGTATTGGGTGCACCAGATAGTTGAAGACCTGTGTAGCTGTTGGGGAGTATCCTGTAAAGATGTCCCACCAATGATGCTGGCCTACTTGTTCTACTTTGGTCAGGACATCTGTTATTTTTTCTGAATTATGTTCTACCTGCCATACCATTCGTTTAGTCGTTTGATTCACCTGTTGCACCAATTTCTTCACTTTAGGATATGCGAGCATCGCTTTAAGAATTTTGACGTCCATCCCTATTTGTAATTTCGGTATCTCTTGATATAGGTTAAAATCTGCGTTAATTAGCTGTTGAGTAGTTATTGGGACAGTATAGTGAAAATCACAACCCACTATTTTGGTGAAGTTGCACACACAGAAGTTAGTATTGTTAGTCTCCTCTTGGCAATTATCTATAGTGACGTTGTCACAAGCTGTCCTCACGCAAGCACACCCATTCCCTATATAGTAAACTTGTGATTGTGTTCTATTATGTGAAAGCATTTCAAAGGTACATACACTATTTTCGACATCTAAGCATAAATCTTCTGCTTCTACTACAGCGTTTTCGCAAACATAGCCTAATTGTCCTCTAGGAATACATGCCTCTGTGTTAACTGATTGCCACCTATTTTTGGTATAATCATAACTGGCCCAGACATTGTGGTCTATTGGTCTGACAATGACATGTTGATGTATTGTCCCTAGAGTGAGGATAGGAAAGATAGCTCTTTCTTCTGCCGTACTGATGGTGAGGACATAGGCTTCAATGTGATCTCGTTGAGGCTCATAAGTGAAATTTACTAATTGCCACCAGGCTTGGTGGTCCTTCTCAAATTGTGTAGTATGATTGTCCTTTAGTATTGTTTCCCTTATTTCTTGAGGTAATGTACCTGACATCCTCTCTCATTATTCCTGCCGCTACCGATTGTACCCATTGTTGTGTCTGAGAGCATTGGATAGCGAGTGCAATGTCTCTACTAAGTTCCCCTGTATAATCAGCGAGCTTCACAAAATCCTCTGCAGTATGGTTTGCTACCATGGTTAGTAATTTTACTACTAGCGATTGTGTTTCTGCTAATGTAAGCACAGATGAACTCAGGGGCACTTTGAGTTTTCCTAAGTTGGTGGTGACAGTACTTAATTTGTTCACCAGTACCTCTTGATCTACTGCATTTAGTATTCCAAATCCAGTGCCGACCCATCCACTTATATCTCTTTGCGCCCGTCTGTGATAAGACCTAGTTGCCAGCCATGCATTCCATCCCTTAAGGCTTTGCTGTATAAATGGTCGGCAATCCTTCTGCAAATGTGTAACATCGGTGTGAATGTTCATCTGCACCTTTTTCAGGGAATAAGTGGGGTCTAACAATAATTTTAGTTCGTTAGATCTTCTTATCACTTGAGGCCTTATAAAGGTTAGGTTATGTACTACTTTACATCCTATCGGTAGAGTGGTTTCTTGGGGCAAGTCTAAATCTGGATATAATGGGATCACGTCCCCTGGTAATTGCACCTTATATTAGACAGCATGCCCAGGGAAGCCTAAACCCTGTTCCAGCATTTTCAACTGTCTTTCGCATACGAAGGACATTGATTGATCCAATCTAAATGCCATTTCACACTGTGCTTTCCCTTCCTCAGGACCATTAGATGCTACGATCTTTCCCGCAGGAAAGAGAAGAGGGTGTAGGTCAAGGGTTAGGTTTTGGGGATGTAGTTCCCCAAGCGAATCTTCTCTATAAATTACCGAGTTATGGGGTTGTAATCCGGGTGGATCTTCCCTGAAGTCACTCCACTGGCATGAAATTGGACCCTTTTGCTGGACCCAGACGGTGGGCTTGCCCATTTTCACTGGACTAAAGGTAATTAGGTTATGTTTAGAGTCTGGCATCAAGGGTCGAATTGTTAATACTAGCTGCCTTGTTTTTCCTTCCACTGGGTCAAGCTCTCGACACCCAATTTAGATTTGATCTCCCTTGTATGCTACCATGGAGGGCTGATGCCATACTTTACTCATGTATGGCTGATTGTTACGTAAGGCATAAACCTCGAAATAGGGTCCCTTCTCTCCCCTCTCCGGGTGGATACACTGGTGTGCATGAGACCATGGGTCTATTGGGGCAGAGCCTTGGGGAAGAGCTATACTTATCGAGAGTCCAATGATCAGAGTTGTAAATGTTTGAGGTGGAGTCAGGATCATGACGTCTGCTCCTCTGGTTTGTTCTCCGGAGCTTTCTTGACTCGTGAATAATGGATCCACGTAGGTCGCTCCTTGATCCGAACCGCGGTGAAGGTAGTCAGCAGCACTTGGAAAGGTCCTTCCCACTTCTCTTGTAGGGGTTTCACTAAAAGATTCTTAACATACACCCAATCACCGGGATTAAACGAATGCAATTTACAATCAGGTTGTTTAGGTTGGTGCTCTATCACCACAGTAGCATTTTTGTCGAACTGTTTTCCCACCGTAATTACATAATCATAAATATACTGATCACCGATTTGGCCTATAGCGTCCCCATTCACGACTTGCATAGCATAAGGTCTACCATACAAAATTTCAAATGGGCTTAACTTTTCTTTTGATCTTGGTTTGACTCTCAGCCTCAGTAGAGCAATAGGCAGAGCTTGATACCACTGCAAATTAGTCTCCTGACATATTTTGGCAATTTGCTGTTTAATAAGGTGATTTATCTTTTCCACTTGCCCACTGGCCTGTGGACGGTAAGGCGTGTGTAATTGCCATTTGATTTGTAATGCTTTGCTTATTGCTCTCACTGCTTTTGCACAGAAATGTGTACCCCTATCCGAAGAAATGCTCTTCGGTACCCCAAACCGTGGAATAATTTCATTCAACAGTACTTTAGTTACTTCTCTTTCCTTATTTGTCCTGCAAGGGAATGCTTCAGGCCACCCAGAAAACATATCAGTTAATACCAACAAATACCGAAACCCCCCTTTTCTTGGGAGTTCAGAAAAATCAATTTGCCATACTTCACCTGGGAATTTACCTCGATTTATGGCTCCTTGGTGTACCTTGGTTCCCGTATTCGGGTTGTTTTTCAGACACCGCTCGCACTGGGATGTAACGTGTTTTATAGTAGTAAATAATTTTGGTCCTGCTATCCTGGTTTGCAAATATTGGTAAAGCGAATCTAGCCCCCAATGGGCCTTCTCATGTTCTGCCTTTACAAACTGCCACATCACGTTTCCTGGTATTACTAACTGTCCTGTTTCCAATTGACCCCAACCATTTTCTAATATTTTTCCCTTCTTTCTTCGTATCCACCTATGGTCTGATTCCTGGTAATCTGGCTGGATATTGATATCCAGCTCTCCTGGTATTAGGGCCGTTATTTTCACTTCCCTAGTCCTTGTGGCAGCCAATTTAGCTTCTGTATCTGCCTTCCTGTTTCCTATTTCTGGAATAGTGTTACCTTTCAAATGTCCCTTACAATGCATTATGGCCACTTGTGCTGGGAGTTGGACCGCCTCTAGCAATCGCAGAACCTCCTTTGCATGTTTGACCGTTTTTCCTTGTGTAGTCAACAGTCCTCTTTCTTTCCAAATGGCTCCATGAGCATGTACAATGGAAAAGGCATATTTAGAGTCTGTCCATATATTAATTTGCATGTTCTACGCCAATTCCAGGGCTCGAGTCAGAGCTATCAGTTCTGCCTTTTGAGCTGAGGTCCCTGCAGGCAAGGGGTTCGACTCAATTACCCTTTCTGTAGTAGTGACTGCATAGCCAGCCATTCTTACTCCTCGCTTCACGAAGCTGCTGCCATCTGAGAACCAGTTATCCGCCTCTTCGAACGGCTCTTCTTTGAGATCCGGGCGACTGGAGTAGACTGCTTCAATTGTTTCCAGGCAGTCGTGTTCGATGGGTTCTGCTGGGTCTCTTCCTTCTAGAAATGAAGCTGGGTTCACAATGTTAGTTACCTGAATGGTTATGTCATCTGATTCAGCCAGGATGGCCTGGTATTTTAGGAATCTGGAAGGCGACAGCCAATGGTTGCCTTTCTGTTCCAGCACAGCTGACACAGTGTGAGACACTAACACAGTCATCTTTTGACCCAACGTGAGCTTCCTGGCCTCTTCTATGTTAATTATTACTGCAGCCACTGCCCTCAGACAGCCTGGCCATCCTTTACTTACTTCATCCAATCGCTTGGAGAAGTAGGCCACAGCTCTCTTGTGTGGTCCCAATTGCTGTGCTAGGACTCCTAGGGCCATCCCTTGTCGCTCATGGGAGAACAGCCAGAATGGTTTTGATACATCTGGGAGACCTAAGGCCGGTGCTCTCATTAGCTCCAGCTTCAACTTCTTGAAGGCCCCTTCTGCCTCGGGAGTCCAAACTAGGACGTTCTTAGTCTCCTTCAGCAAATCATACAGTGGTTTAGCGAGTATCCCGTACTGGTAGATCCATAGCCGACACCAACCTGTCATCCCCAGAAAGGTGCGCAGATCTCTCACCGTCTCTGGTTTAGGTATCTGGCAGATGGCCTCTTTCCTAGCTGCTCCCAGGGATCGCTGTCCTCTGGAGACTTCGTATCCCAGGTACACCACTTCTTTTTGCACCAGCTGTGCTTTCTGTTGAGAAACTCAATATCCACTTAAACCCAGGAAATTTAACAAGGAAATAGTCCATTCAATGCATTCTTCCTCCGTCATTGTTGCTATTAGGAGGTCGTCTACGTACTGCAGAAGGGTGCCATCTCCCAGCGGCCTTTCCCACTGTTCTAATTCTTTGGCTAACTGGTTCCCAAAAATCGTGGGGGAATTGCACCATCCTTGGGGCAATACCGTCCAGGTAAGTTGAGTCTTTCTTCCTCTATCTACAGATTCCCACTCAAAGGCAAAAATCTTTTGACTCTCGGGAGCTAAGGGAAGGCAGAAGAATGCGTCTTTTAAATCTAATACGGTGAACCAGGCCAAATTATCCTTCAGTCTAGTTAAAAGTGTGTATGGATTAGCAACTACCGGATGTAATGTCTTGGTTATTTCGTTTACTGCTCTCAGATCCTGAACTAGTCTATAGGCTCCATTAGGTTTCTTTACTGGCAGGATTGGTGTATTAAAATCTGATTCGCATTCTACCAATAACCCCAGTTCCAAAAACCTTTTGATTATGGGCTCGATCCCCTTCCTGTCTTCTATCCTCAGGGGGTATTGTTTTCTTATCACCGGTTTTGCCCCAACTTTAAGTTCAACAACAATTGGTACTGCTTGTTTTGATTTTCCAGGTATATCAGTAGCCCACACTAATGGGTATGTCTTGTTCAGGATTCGCTCGAAATTGTGATTCTCAGGTTTAGGTTCCACACAACTGATCGTTAGGCTTAGAGCTGTAATCAGTTGTTCCTCATTTACTTGTAATTCCAATTTGTCCTTGTTGAACTTTATTATGGCTCCCAAGTTCTCCAATAGGTCTCTCCCTAATAAGGGCTTTGGCGAATTTGGTAAATACAGGAACTGATGAATTCCCATTTGTTTCCCAATTTTGTATTTAATGGGTTTCAAAAAGTAAGCCTTTTCTGGTTGGCCTGTTGCTCCCACAACTTGTACAAATTCATCACTTTTAGGTACCAATTCCTGATTTAAAACTGAAAAAGTTGCTCCCGTATCAATCAAAAAGTTCAATTCCTTTTTACCTTCCCCTAGCTCCATTTTAACCAGTGGGTCTGCTAGGGTATGGCCCACCGGTCCTCCTCATTCACTATCCTGATGTGTGGTAGTAGTAGTGGCCATTAGCCTTTCCCTTCGTTGGGGGCATTCTCGCTTCCAGTGTCCCATCTGTAGGCAGTGCGCACATTGATTCGTCCCTATCCTAGCTGGGTGGGGTTGGAGCCTCCCTCCCCTTCCTGCTGGGTTGCCTCTACCTCTTCCCCTGGTTCCTGTCTTCTGAGCTGCCACTGCTACAGCCACTACTCGCGCTATCCTCCTGTCCTCTTTTTTCTTCTCCTCAATCTCTCTATTATTGTACACTTTCCATGCCTCATTCAGCAGTGTCTCTTGGTTTTTATTTGCTGGATGCTCAAGTTTTTGTAATTTCTTCCTGATGTCTGGGTTACTCTGTCCCATCATCAACCCTAACAAGTGCTGTTTCCCTTCTTCTGTTGCTGGGTCCAGGGGTGTGTATTGTCTCATCGCTGCCCTAAGTCTATCCAAAAACTCTGATGGGGTCTCATCCTTTCCCTGCCTGATGTCATATAGCATTGACCAGTTGATAGCCTTAGGGATCGCATTACGCAAGCCCATCGCTATCAGTTTTCTATACTGCACTAGCTGTTGATAGTGCTCGGCATTGCCCGGGTCCCATTCTGGTTTACTGCTGGGAAAATTATCTTCTAGTCTTCCTGATAATACTTGAGCATGTCATTTTCCTGTTTCCAATACGAGTTCCCTTTCTGTATCTGTCAACTCTGACAGCATCACTTCTATATCCTCCCAATCAATATCTAAATTCTTTGCCATTAATTCAAACCTTTTCGCTACTCCCTCAGGATTTCTCCTGAAATTCCTTGCCTCATCCCTCCAACTGTTCAAATCATTTGTCGAGAACGGCACCTTTACTCTAGTCTTTTCCCCTAACATTGGTACAACTTGTCGGAGAGGAGCTATCGTATGGTTCCCTTCCTCTCTTTGCTTTGCTTCCCCCCGTGCCACAGATCTGGTGTAATACGAGTGACCAATCCCTTCCCCGGGATCTCCTTCCTGTGCCTCAATGTCTCCCCAATTCTTTCTCTTCTCTTTCCTTTTCCCCCCTTCCTGTTCTTCATTTTCCCCTCCTATCTCTATTACATCATCCATCCGATTCTCGTCCTGCGTCTGTCACCCTTTTTGTATCTGCCGGCTCCTATCCTGTCCCGGGCTGCTGTCTTTCTCATCTTCTGCTCCCCTCCCATTTCTCTCATCCTTTATCTGAATTACTATATTAAGTTGTTCTCTGCCCCCCTTTTTGCATGTCTCGTTATCATCCTTCTCACTATATCTCAATTCGGAGACGTCGCCTCTCAGTTTAGAGATGCCGCTTCCCAGTGAGTTACTTTTGTCCCCAGTCTTTGGTGTGCTGGTTTCTATTCTACAAGCGTCTCCACTTCTGGATGTGTTGTTATTCCCATATGGACTGAGCTCGGGCAGGCTACGTGTCTCCCTTCGGCTCTCTGCTCCTGACGGACTGCCTTCCTCCCGTTCGACTTCCAGTCTGGGTGGACTGTCAGCATCCATATAGCTCCCCGACCCCTGTGGACTATCCAGTCCCTGAGGGCTGCTTTTCCTCTCGTCAATCCTCGATTTTAATGGACTATCTTCCTCCCAACTGTTGTCTAACTTCTGAGGGCTGTGCCCAAACTTAGATTTCCACCATCGCTCCAGTTCCTCTAATGGGCTGGGATCCCCTTGTTCCTCTTTTGGCCTGGGAAGAGGCCCTTCCCACCCTGGAGCGAATGGATGGTATTCCCTCAGGCTTATTTCGCTCTCCTTTCCACTATCTCTTCTTGTTAGCTTGAGACACTGCTGTCCAATACTACATGCATCACAGCAACGTTCTTTAGGCTTTGGACCCTTCTTATCCCTTTCCAGGGCTAGTACTAGGGGATCCTGAGGGGCTACATTAATTCCGCACTCTTTTTGCCACTCAGGTTTATTCCTTAGAGTGAAGAACATGTCTGCGTACATCACCTCATCCCATTTATTGAGCCGGCGGAGGAAGAGCATCAGTTGTAAAACAGTGTTATAATTAGTTGTTCCCTCCGGTGGCCATTTCTCATTGTCGTCTAACTTATACAATGGCCACCACTGTGTACAATATTTAAGGAGTGTCTTTTTACTTATGCTTCCCCCTGGAATTCCTCCCAAGTCCTTCCAGTGCTTCAAGATACATCCTAATGGAGTTTTCATATTTACGTCCTTACTCTGTCGCCCTCCCATGGCTGTTCCCGGAATAGTCTCTTTCTCCCATAAGCACTATTACCAATAAATATTTTAACACACAATTTCCAATCGCTTTGTCCGTTTCCGACCTGGCTTCTCGCGAAGAACAGGAAATGCGGATCAGGACTCCCTCTCGCTTCGCAGCGATGCTGCGTCTCATTCACTCACACTCTTAACGCATCCATCCAAACTATCCTACCTTTCCGGTCTACCCGAGTACACTGCTTTACCACGAGATGTCGCTGGCCAACCGTATAATACCGATACCAGTCAGCTTCAGGATGTCAGCTGTAAACCAAGGTACGGTTTGCAGATGATATCACAATAAATTCTTACACACAAAAGAGATTACAGTTAACACAAAATACCGAGTACTAAATTACGAGATTCTTGCAGACAACATAACAATGTTAGACAAAAGTATAACACAAATGTATCCTCTCAGAAGCACAGCAACAACATTAAGATGAAAGAGAAACATACACCCGATTAACAAACACCCAGTGGGGACTCGAACCCCTATTTCCAGCGGGAACTCCAACCCCTATTTCCAGTGGGGACTCCAACCCCTATTTCCAGTGGGGACTCAAACCCCTATATACGGGATTTTGCCAGGGCGTCCCCGGGCCTTCCCATCAGGTGACCACGTCTAGTCCCCGTTTCCCAGTCAAAGCGCTTTATCCCAAAATCAATAAACAATTAAAATACCTCTTGATTGGAGCAGGAGATGCAGGTAACCCTTCGTCCACCAACGAGCGCTGGTCCGGGGGGGGGTCTCTTCTGACAAAAAGTCGTCAGGGGCGCCCAGAGGGTCCCGGCCCCGGACCCGGCTCGGGAGGACCCCTTAAGGTCTGGATCTCCTGTCTGGCTCCTGGCTGGCTCGCCAGAAAATGATGCCGAATTTTGCCCCAAAAGGCAAGAATAACTGCCTAAGAGACTCAGTTTAAGTCAGATAGACAGGAGGTATTTTATTAGCAACGCGTTGGAGAAATCACTAAATGGATTTCTGCCTTTCCCGTAACAAAAGCATGTCTTTTATACAGTTTTGGACGTAGTATTGCATCAGATCACATACATAATCATATCTTTGCATACATATTCATAAGAGGCGTGGTGTAGGTGGAGCGTGGGCAGGGACATCTCTTTTGAGGATCTTCTTGGTGGTCATTCCGGTGGCCTTCATCATGGGCAGGGGTCTTCTGATGAGTCTTCCTCTCTTAAACTTTTGAACTCTTTTCCTAATTTGGTCAATTCCCAGTGTGCCTGGCTTAGTTTCAGTGACTTGACAAGGCTGTTAGGGTTAGTTTGACCTTGTTGGCTCTGAATCATGCATACTTCGTCAGTCCTTATCACTTATCTCCTTTTTCTGACACAGTGTCCCAGGCCTCAGCCGATTTATTACTCTATGTGGTTTGTGCTCCCTTCCATTGCTTCACATTCTATGTTTTAACTCATTATTTCTTGAAAGCTATCTGTTTTGGGGCTTCACTGCAAGTGCACATTGAGAGCTCATGTTGAGCTTCTCGTCCACCAGCACCCCCAAGTCTCTCTCCTCAGGGCTACTTTCCATCCAGTCACTGCCCAGCCTGTATTTGTGCCTGGGATTGCCTCGACCCAGATGCAGGACCCTGCACTTGCTCTTATTGAACTTCATGAGGTCGGCTTGTGCCCACCTCTCCAGCCTGTCAAGGTCCCTCTGGATGGCCTCCCTTCCCTCCAGCGTGTCTGCTGCACCACACAGCTTGGTATCATCAGCAAACTTGCTGAGGGTGCACTCAATGCCACTGTCCATGTCCCCCACAAAGATGTTGAATAAGACAGGTCCCAGGACTGATCCCTGAGGGACTCCGCTTGTCACTGGCCTCCACTGGGACATGGAGCCATGGACAGCCACTCTTTGGGTGCGGCCATCAAGCCAGTTCCTTATCCATCTAGTGGTCCACCCATCAAACCCATGTGTCACCAGTTTGGAGACCAGGATGTGGTGCGGGACAGTGTCGAAGGCTTTGCTCAGGTCCAGGTAAATGACATCAGTTGCTCGCCCCTCATCTATTAATTTTGTCACCTGCTCATAGAAGGCCACCAGGTTGGTCAGGCAGGATTTGCCCTTGGCAAAGCCATGCTGACTGTTCCCAATCACCTCTTCACTATTCTTTTGAGCGAGTAGTGACTCCAGGAGGATCTGCTCCATGATCTTTCCAGACACAGAGGTGAGACTGACTGGCCTGTAGTTCCCTGGTTCCTCCTTCTTACCCTTTTTGAAGATAGGGGCAATGTTTCCCCTTTTCCAGTCTGTGGGGACTTCACCAGACTGCCAGGACTTTTGAAATATAATAGAGAGGGGTTTAGCAACCTCCTCTGCCAGTTCTCTGAGTACCCGTGGGTGTATCCTGTCGTGTCCCATGGACTTGAACACTTTCAGGTTCTTCAGATGATCACGAACCTGATCTGCACTTACAATGGGCAGTTCTTCCTCCCCGTCCCTGGCTTTGACTTCCATAACATCAGGAGTGTGGCTAGAGGCCCTTGCAGTGAAGACTGAGGTAAAGAAGTTATTAAGTACCTCAGCCTTTTCCTCATCACTTGTGACCATGTCACCAGTTTCCTTTCTGAGGGGGCCCACACCTTCCCTAGTCTTCTTCTTCCCATTAATATACCTGTAAAAGTTCTTAGTATTCTCTTTAATCTCCCTGGCTAGATTCAATTCAAACTCTGCTTTGGCTTTCCTAACCAGGACTCTTGCTGCTCGGGCAGCTTCCTTATATTCCCCCTGTTCTACCTGTCCTTCCCTCCACTTCCTGTAGAGTTTCCTTTTAAGTAATAGTGTGTCTAGTAGCTCCTTGCCCATCCAGGCAGGCCTCCTAGCATTCTTACCTGCTTTTCTCTTTGTTGGTACACAGAGCTCCTGGACACAGAGGAGGTGGTCCTTGAATACTGACCAGCTGACCTGGGTCCCTCTTCCCTCCGGAGCTTTGTCCCACGACACTTTGGCTAGCAGATCCCTGAAGTGATCAAAATCTGCATGCCTAAAGTCTAGGGTCGTGAGCTTGGAATACTTCCTCCTGATTGCCCTGAGGATATTAAATTCAACTGCTTCATGGTCACTGCAGCCAAGGCCGTCTATGAGCCTCACATTGCTTACCAGCCCTTCCCTGTTGGTGAGAACAAGGTTCAGCATAGCACCATTTCTTGTTGGTTCCTCTACCATTTGGAGGAGGAAGTTGTCTTCTATGCAGTCCAGGAACATCCTGGATTGCTGGTGCCTTGCTGTGTTGTCCCTCCAGCAGATGTCCGGGTAGTTGAAATCACCCATGAGGACCAGGGCTTGTGACCTGGAAGCTGCTTCTATTTGCCTATGGAGGGCCTCATCTGCTTGGATCTGCTGGTCAGGTGGCCTGTAGGAGACCCCCACAGTAATATCTCCTTCCCCTGTCCTGCCTTTAATTTTAACCCATACGCTCTCAACTAGCTCATCATCCCTCCCCAGTTGGAGCTCCACTGATTCCAACTGGTTATTGACATAGAGGGCAACACCTCCTCCTCTCCTTCCCTGCCTATCCTTCCTAAAGAGTTTATACCCATCTATCCCTACATTCCAGTCATGGGATTCATCCCACCAAGTTTCAGTAACAGCCACTATGTCGTGGCATCGCAGCAGCACAGTGGCCCTTAACTCATCCTGTTTGTTGCCCAAGCTACGCGCATTCGCATAGAAGCACTTCAGCTGGGCTGGCCCTGTCCTCCTCTTGTGCCAAATCCCCTCGGTTTCCACCGAATGTCCTGGTGGATCATTCGTGGCTTGCCTCAGGGCAGCAAGTTGAGAGCCATTACCAGCTCTCCTTCTCTCTACTGCTGGTGAGCTGCCCCTCTGTTTGTCACCAGCCAGCAGGAGACTATTAACCCCTTCCCCCTTCAAATCTAGTTTAAAGCCCTATCAATGAGCCCTGCCAATTCCTGCCCCAGGATTCTTATCCCCCTCTGGGACAAGTGTGTCCCATGAGTTGTTTTCAGCTCAGGTGCCTTGAAAACCAATCCATGATTGTGGAACCCAAAGCCCTGTCGATGGCACCAGCCCCTAAGCCATGAATTGATCTGTCGGCCCTTCCTCAGTGTGTCCTCATCCATTGCTGACGTTAGAGGGATGGCAGAGAACACGACTTGAGCCCCTGATCCCTTTAGCATTTGCCCTAAGGTTCTGAAGTCTTTTTTAATAGATTGTGAGCCTCTCATTGTTACATCGTCACTGCCCACCTGAAAGACCAGCAGTGGGTAGTAGTCTGAAGGACTCACGAGGTTGGGAATTCTATCTACAACATCTTTTACTTGGGCACCAGGGAGGCAGCTGACCGCTCTATGAAATTGGTCTGGTCTGCATATTGGGCCCTCTGTTCCCCTCAGTAGGGAGTCTCCTATGACGATGACCCTGCGAGGTTTCTTTTCTGGGTAAGTTTTGATAGCTGGCCTGAGGCAACCTGTCACTGGTGCAGCTTCTGACCTTCTTGAGTCCTCGACCTTACCAATGACCTGTTCCTCCTGCAGAGCCTCATACCTGTTCTGTAACTGCACTGGAGGCAGCGTGCTGCTCACAGGAGCAGACTTCCTTTGTTTGCATTTCTTCCGTCGGGCAGAGACCTGTTCCCATTGGCCCTGCTCATGTGGGTTACTACAGGGAGGTTGAGAATCTTGCTTCTGGGAAGGTATCAAACTCTCTGTTCCCCTAAGTGTTACCCCCTGTTCTGGTTTAGAAGAGATTACATTATGGGAATTGTCAATTTTCTGCTTGCCATCTCTTCTAGCTCTTAGCCTTTCCACCTCTTCTTTTAGTTTGACCACCATGCTCATCAGATCACTGACCTGCTCACACCTGAAACAGGAGCTGCTCCCTCCAACCTCCATATCGAGTGCCAGGCTCCAGCACTCACTGCAGCCACCTACCTGAACATCTGCATGCTTGTGTGTGGTCTCTGTTTGGGTGCCCACTGTCCTTCTGCTAGCCTTTGCTCTAGTGGTGACCATCTTGCAGTAACCACCCTCTCCACACGGCGTTTTGTTTTGTTGGTGTTTTTTTTGTTTGTTTGTTTTTTTCCCCTGTCAGTGAGAAGGTGAGCTGCGCTCCTCAAGCTGCCTGCTCTCTCTTCCGCCACGCGTTGGGTTCTGTTTGGTTTGCGTGCGGTCTCCGCGGCAACCCCTCCCCCAGCTACGTCACTGCCCTCCGGCAGGTATGCAATCCGAGCCCCCTGCCCCTCCTCCTCTCTTCGGGAAGTCCCGAGCCACCAGCCCCTTACCGCCTGAAAAGCAAGGGAATCAAAGCCAAAAGCCAAACTCCCAGTGCTGCGCTCCTCAAGCTGCCTCCTCTCTCTTCAGCCACGCGCTGGGTTCTCTCTTTCTAACCCTCTCTGGGGAAGGGGGGAGAGAAGGGGGAGCAGGGGTGGGGAACCCCCCTCAGCAGAGGAGGGAACCCTCATTTCTGTGTGACTTTGTTGTATATTTCTGTATATACTGTAAATACTGTAAATTCTGTATATATTTCCCTGCATTCCCTAAACTGCTTTGTAAATATACAGCACCCACTCGTTTGCTAATCCGGCTGTGCATTTTTTTTTTTCCTTTCAATTTTTTTTTCCCTCAACCCTACGACATTCTTTTCTTGGCTTACCCAACATGCGGCAGATAATTAGTTTAATTTATTACTTTATTGTTTCAGTGTTTTATAGTCGGATTAGTAAACATGAAGATGTTGTGGTTTGTAGAACGGTTATTCTTTTCAATTTTTGGAGCTCTGGTTTACAGATATTGTTTGGGTTTGATTTTGGATTACCTGGGTAAATATTTGGTGCAGAAAATTTATTTGTGGGTTATGTATAGAGTTAGATTATGGTATGAAAAAGGTGTTGATTTCTTATGGCTGGTGAGATACAGAAATATAAATTCTAGCACTCTCCCAATTGAGATAAAAGGCTTTAAGATTCCGCTGGAGGAGAGGGTAACTTTAGGTGATGGCTGGGATCCAAAGGTGATTTATATTATGGGTATAATCCTTCTGCTGATGAAAACTAATGTGTATTCTCTGTATTCTTGGCATCGGGAGAGGAATGTATCGAGACCGTGTTTTGTTATTAAAATTAGATCAAAGAGAAAACGCTGTGGCTCTGGGTCAGTCCCAGAGACATCTAGTGATGAGGAGTGTGGAGAATCGGTGTCAGTTAAAAAGAGGGCTAAAAAGTTAATTGGTAAAGCAGCTCTAAATGACTTTCCCGCTGATTCTGGCAGGCTGCCAAGGGTGGCAGCTGGTATCAACATGGCGTCTCCTCCTTCTCCTCCTCCTTCTTCTCCATCGGCCATTAACAGAGCAACGTCATTTCCGCCCACTCTCTCAGAGGGCCTGGAAGTCACTGCCCCAGCAGCTGATACATCTCAGGACCTGTCAGCTTCTATTAAGGTGGCTGTAAATTCAAACACAGCCCCAGTTAAGGTGGCTGTTTTAAAGACTAGAAGTACAAAGACCAAAGATGATGGAGAAGAAGAGCAGGAGACTGATCCTGGTGAGGGGCCCTCTACTCTAAGAAATCCTGCTGAGGAGGAAGAGAAGGTTTGTTTTAAAGATCTAGCTGACCTAGTGAGATCAAAGCAGGATAGAGATGCAGCTAGGAAAGCAGCTGGCAAAGGTGGTTCTCAGCTTAAAGAGATCCTTGAGAAAATGACAGGAGGATTATTAGGACAACAAGTTGAGAGGGAGGGGCAAGAAGAAGATGACATAACTGAGTGTTCGTTACCCCGCGAAGAGCTGAGAAATGTCCGTAAAGATTACACCAGATGGAGTGATAGATGGAGAAGAAGATGACCTTCAGGGATGTTCTTCACCTCGTGAAGAGGCTCGCAACGTGCGTAAAGATTACACCAGAGCAGATAAGGAGCCAGGTCTAGCTTGGCTTAATAGATGTGGAGGAACCAACAAGAAATGGTGCTATGCTGGACCTTGTTCTCACCAACAGGGAAGGGCTGGTAAGCAATGTGAGGCTCATAGATGGCCTTGGCTGCAGTGACCATGAAGCAGTTGAATTTAACATCCTCAGGGCAATCAGGAGGAAGTATTCCAAGCTCACGACCCTAGACTTTAGGCATGCAGATTTTGATCGCTTCAGGGATCTGCTAGCCAAAGTGTCGTGGGACAAAGCCCTGGAGGGAAGAGGGACCCAGGACAGCTGGTCAGTATTCAAGGACCACCTCCTCTGTGTCCAGGAGCTCTGTGTACCAACAAAGAGAAAAGCAGGTAAGAATGCTAGGAGGCCTGCCTGGATGGGCAAGGAGCTACTGGACACACTATTACTTAAAAGGAAACTCTACAGGAAGTGGAGGGAAGGACAGGTAGAACAGGGGGAATACAAGGAAGCTGCCCGAGCAGCAAGAGTCCTGGTTAGGAAAGCCAAAGCAGAGTTTGAGTTGAATCTAGCCAGGGAGATTAAAGAGAATACTAAGAACTTTTACAGGTATATTACTGGGAAGAAGAAGACTAGGGAAGGTGTGGGCCCCCTCAGAAAGGAAAATGGTGACATGGTCACATGTGATGAGGAAAAGGCTGAGGTACTTAACTTCTTTACCTCAGTCTTCACTGCAAGGGCCTCTAGCCACACTCCTGATGTTATGGAAGTCAAAGCCAGGGACGGGGAGGAAGAACTGCCCATTGTAAGTGCAGATCAGGTTCGTGATCATCTGAAGAACCTGAAAGTGTTCAAGTCCATGGGACCCGACGGGTTACACCCACGGGTACTCAGAGAACTGGCAGAGGAGGTTGCTAAACCCCTCTCTATTATATTTCAAAAGTCCTGGCAGTCTGGTGAAGTCCCCACAGACTGGAAAAGGGGAAACATTGCCCCTATCTTCAAAAAGGGCAAGAAGGAGGAACCAGGGAACTACAGGCCAGTCAGTCTCACCTCTGTGCCTGGAAAGATCATGGAACAGATCCTCCTGGAGTCACTACTCGCTCAAAAGAATAGTGAAGAGGTGATTGGGAACAGTCAGCATGGCTTTGCCAAGGGCAAATCCTGCCTGACCAACCTGGTGGCCTTCTATGAGCAGGTGACAAAATTAATAGATGAGGGGCGAGCAACTGATGTCGTTTACCTGGACCTGAGCAAAGCCTTCGACACTGTCCCGCACCACATCCTGGTCTCCAAACTGGTGACACAGGGGTTTGATGGGTGGACCACTGGATGGATAAGGAACTGGCTTGATGGCCGCACTCAAAGAGTGACTGTCAATGGCTCCATGTCCCAGTGGAGGCCAGTGACAAGCGGAGTCCCTCAGGGATCAGTCCTGGGACCTGTCTTGTTCAACATCTTTGTGGGGGACATGGACAGTGGCATTGAGTGCACCCTCAGCAAGTTTGCTGATGACACCAAGCTGTGTGGTGCAGCAGACACGCTGGAGGGAAGGGAGGCCATCCAGAGGGACCTTGACAGGCTGGAGAGGTGGGCACAGGCCAACCTCATGAAGTTCAATAAGAGCAAGTGCAGGGTCCTGCATCTGGGTCGAGGCAATCCCAGGCACAAATACAGGCTGGGCAGTGACTGGCTGGAAAGTAGCCCTGAAGAGAGAGACTTGGGGGTGCTGGTGGACAAAAAGCTCAACATGAGCTCTCAGTGTGCACTTGCAGCCCGCAAAGCCAATCAGATCCTGGGCTGCATCAGGAGAAGTGTGGCCAGCAGGTCAAGGGAGGTGATCCTCCCCCTCTACTCAGCCCTGGTGAGACCCCACCTGGAGTACTGTGTCCAGTTCTGGAGCCCTTATTACAAGAGGGATGTGGAGGTGCTGGAACGCGTCCAGAGAAGGGGCACGAGGATGATCAGAGGGCTGGAGCACCTCTCCTATGAGGACAGACTGAAGGAGTTGGGGCTGTTCAGTCTGCAGAAGAGAAGGCTCCGAGGTGACCTAATTGTGGCCTTCCAGTATCTGAAGGGGGCCTACAGGAAGGCTGGGGAAGGACTTCTCAGGATATCAGGTAGTGATAGGACTAGGGGGAATGGAATGAAGCTGGAGGTGGGGAGATTCAGGCTGGATGTGAGGAGGAGGTTCTTCACCATGAGAGTGGTGAAACCCTGGAATGGGTTGTCCAGGGAGGTGGTCGAGGCCCCGTCCCTGGGGGTGTTTAAGAGCAGGCTGGATGAGGCTCTGGGCAGCCTGATCTAGTGTGGGGTGTCCCTGCCCATGGCAGGGGGGTTGGAACTAGATGATCCTTGTGGTCCCTTCCAACCCTGAATGAAACTATGAAACTATGAAACTATGTTATGATACAGGTGCTCCAGCTCTAACAGTTGGAGACAAGTCAGCAGCTCAGTTAGGAACTCTCTCGAGGGATAATGGAATAGATAGACATCTAGGCAGGGCTCTCGGTAAGGTTAATCTGTGGATATGCCTTTTAATGGCAGTTGCCCTGAGATATCCTTCCTGAGATGATCTTCCATGGAATCCGAAACCCTGGACTACCATAGATGAGGGAATTAAGCGCTTGAGAGAATTTGCTGTTAGAGAGATACTCTACGGTGAACATGAAACTCCGAATCCTGATGACATTCCTGTGGGTATTGGTCTTGCTAAAAAGATCATCAGGCTTGCTCCTTCTAATTATGCAAACATTCTGGCAAGCAGAATTGTGCCAAGAAATTATGGTGGAGCTTCTCCTACGGTTGGCCAATTCAGTGCTCAAATGAGACAATTGGAGGATAGCATGACATGTGGTTCTTTGGTTTCAGCCATTGAAACTCTGTCTGGAGATATACAGAACTGCATAAGAGAGTTAAAGAATGAATTTAGAAATTCCATATCCCAATTGGCACAAAGGGATAATTTCAATTCTTCCTTCAGGTGGATACAAGGTTCATCTGTGAGGAATACACATCCTCCAAGGAGGTTATTCCAAAACAGATCAAATCAAAACAGACCACCAAGGCAGCCACGCAGAACTATTTGGATAACTCTGTGTAGTGAAGGATGCTTATGGTCAGGATTGTGCCCCAAACATTTGGGTAGGATATATTTCTCTGTGCGTTAACCCTCCTTTGTTCCCCCTCCTTTCTGGAGGCAGCAGGGGGATCCTGGCGCCACTGAGTCCAGGTCTCTCCCCTGTAGTACAAGAGGCAGGCTATATGTTTGTTTCCCTGGGTATAGAATATAATCAGGCCATATTTGGTAGGTGTCAATTCATTGGTTAACCTTAGCGTTAGCAACAGATGCTTATTGGACCAGTATTCCCTGGGGCAAATGGTAAATAGGGGTCGTTTGGTAAATGAGCCCCCCCCCACCTCGGTGTTGGAGCCTGTGTGTGCGCGTGCCAGTGCTTCGGGAGGCCTTGTGGCCCTTTTGCCACCGTCACCCAGCTGCGTGCAGTGCCGTGGACAGCACGCCGTGGGATCAACCGCTGCATGATCCATCACTGTAGGAGAAAACCTGGTAGACCGTGTGAACCAGCATTGCTGCCCTGCCACTGCCCCCCTCCGAGCGAGGAACCTTTTGTATCTTTTGTATCCTGGGAGAGAACAGCAGAGCCACGCGGTGCAGCCACGCGGCCGGCGCCATTTCCTGTTCCTTATTACGGCACATCCGTGCCACATTGTCTGGACTATAAACATTATTAATCAAAGACTCCACGAAGTTCTCAGCTTGTGAGTAAGCCAAGCCCTTCTTTACAGAGCTTCAGTTAGGATAGTGTTTATATTGCTCCGGGTGGAGGGTTGCCAGTCACTGACCAAGCCCTCCCCCGCCACTCTCTGACTCAGTTTCGATTATAAGTTCTGTGAATCATTTTGATTTAAATGCCCATACATAACATTCTGTAAAGATAGTTCCACTAACCGAATATTGAAACCTGTGAAGGGTGATTTTAAATACCCCGTTACAGAGTTTGTACATATATATATAAATAAACTTATATTTTCATTGATGGATCTGCTGCGCATTTCTGAGGGCATATCCAGTACACTCTGCGTGATCAGTTTGGTGAGAACATGAACCGGTGGGATGGCCAACCAACTTCTAATCTTTTCAGGAGACTGAGGGAACTGCAAAGTGGCAGAACCCGAGTTAGCAATACCAGAAGGGTAGCTGTTACTTCCACAGTTCCCCAGAACAACTCTAGTAGCTCCAACAGTGGCTCCAGTTATAACATGCAAAGTTATAACACTGCACACTGTGCACAATGCACATGTGGGCATGTTCTCCATAACTAGGAGTGCCCTGCCTCCTGATAGAGGGAGGGGAGGGATAACAGAGATAATAGAATCTATTGGGATGCGTACATCCAGTGGCCTGGCACTTCACAATTTCGGAAGTACAGGGCCTTGGTTGACACAGGAGCTCAGTGCACCATAATGCCATCAAATTATCAGGGATCAGAGTCTATAACTATTCTGGGAGTCACTGGTGGATCTCAAGAGTTAAGTAAGGTAGAGGTTAATATAAGTTTAACTGGTAAACAATGGAGGAAGCATACAGTTGTGACCGGACCTGACGCACCTTGTATTTTGGGAATTGATTTTCTGAGAGAAGGGTGTTTCAAAGACCCTAGAGGTTACAAATGGGCTTTCGGAGTAGCTTCAGTAGAAATTGATGGACAAAAATTGAAGCTATCTGCTAGACCTGAGCTTTCTGATGAATCTGCAGTTGTGGGACAACACAAGATACAGGACATTAAATTGCCGGTTGCTTCTCAGACTGTGCATCACAGACAATACAGAACCAACTGTGACACTTTGTTGCCCATTCAGAATCTGATTCGTCAGTTGGAGAGTCAGAAAGTCGTCAAAAAAACTCATTCACCTTTCAACAATCCAGTGTGGCCTGTGCGGAAGCAGAATGGAGACTGGCGTCTGACGGTCGACTACCGAGCCCTGAATGAAGTGACACCACCTGTGAGTGCAGCAGTACCAGACATGATGGAGCTACAGTATGAGCTGGAATCCAAAGAGGCCAAATGGTATGCTACCATAGATATTGCTAATGCATTTTTCTCTATTCCTATAGCAGAGGCATGCAGGCCTCAGTTTGTTTTCACCTGGAGAGGAATCCAGTACACTTTCAACAGATTGCCAATGGGCTGCATCCACAGCTCAAGCATCTGTCATGCAGTAATCCACGATGCTCTGGAGAAAGGCAGTGCGCCAGAACGCATCCAGTTCATCGATGATATCATCGTCTGGGGTAAAACTGCTGAGGAAGTCTTCGAGAAAGGTAACAAAATCATTGACATTCTTCTGAATGCAGGTTTTGCCATCAAGCGAGACAAGGTGAAACATGGAAGACAACGCCAGGGACGGGGAGGAAGAACTGCCCATTGTAAGTGAAGATCAGGTTCATGATCACCTGAAGAACCTGAAAGTGTTCAAGTCCATGGGACCCGATGGGATACACCCACGGGTACTCAGAGAACTTGCAGATGAGGTTGCTAAAACCCTCTCTATTATATTTCAAAAGTCATGGCAATCTGGTGAAGTCCCCACAGACTGGAAAAGGGGAAACATTGCCCCCATCTTCAAAAAGGGTAAGAAGGAGGAACCAGGGAACTACAGGCCAGTCACTCTCACCTCTGTGCCTGGAATGATCATGGAGCAGATCCTCCTGGAGGCACTACTGGCTCAGAAGAATAGTGAAGAGGTGATTTGGAACAGTCAGCATGGCTTTGCCAAGGGCAAATCCTGCCTGACCAACCTGGTGGCCTTCTATGAGCAGGTGACAAAATTAATAGATGAGGGGCGAGCAACTGATGTCGTTTACCTGGACCTGAGCAAAGCCTTCGACACTGTCCCGCACCACATCCTGGTCTCCAAACTGGTGACACATGGGTTTGATGGGTGGACCACTAGATGGATAAGGAACTGGCTTGATGGTCGCACCCAAAGAGTGGCTGTCAATGGGTCCATGTCCCAGTGGAGGCCAGTGACAAGCGGAGTCCCTCAGGGATCAGTCCTGGGACCTGTCTTGTTCAACATCTTTATGGGTGACATGGACAGTGGCATTGAGTGCATTCTCAGCAAGTTTGCTGATGACACCAAGCTGTGTGGTGCAGCAGACACGCTGGAGGAAAGGGAGGCCATCCAGAGGGACCTTGACAGGCTGGAGAGGTGGGCACAAGCCAACCTCATGAGGTTCAATAAGAGCAAGTGCAGGGTCCTGCATCTGGGTCGAGGCAATCCCAGGCACAATACAGGCTGGGCAGTAACTGACTGGAAAGCAGCCCTGAGGAGAGAGACTTGGGGGTGCTGGTGGACAAAAAGCTCAACGTGAGCTCTCAGTGTGCACTTGCAGCCCGCAAAGCCAATCAGATCCTGGGCTGCATCAGGAGAAGTGTGGCCAGCAGGTCAAGGGAGGTGATCCTCCCCCTCTACTCAGCCCTGGTGAGACCCCACCTGGAGTACTGTGTCCAGTTCTGGAGCCCCTATTAGAAGAGGGATGTGGAGGCGCTGGAACGTGTCCAGAGAAGGGCCACAAGGATGATCAGAGGGCTGGAGCACCTCTCCTATGAGGACAGACTGAAGGAGTTGGGGCTGTTCCGTCTGCAGAAGAGAAGGCTCCGAGGTGACCTAATTGTGGCCTTCCAGTATCAGAAGGGGGCCTACAGGAAGGCTGGGGAAGGACTTCTCAGGATCTCAGGTAGTGATAGGACTAGGGGGAATGGAATGAAGCTGGAGGTGGGGAGATTCAGGCTGGATGTGAGGAGGAGATTCTTCACCATGAGAGTGGTGAAACCCTGCAATGGATTGTCGAGGGAGGTGGTCGAGGCCCCGTCCCTGGAGGTGTTTAAGAGCAGGCTGGATGAGGCTCTGGCAAGCCTGATCTTGTGTGAGGTGTCCCTGCCCATGGCAGGGGGGTTGGAACTAGATTATCCTTGTGGTCCCTTCCAACATTGAATGATACTATGATACTATGATACTATGAAAGGACCTACCACAGAGATTCAGTTTCTGGGAGTGCGGTGGCAGGATGGACGCCGACACATTCCAGTGGATGTGGTGAATAGAGTCTCTACCATGGCAAATCCCACAAACAAGCAAGACACCCTATGTTTCTTGGGGATAGTGGGATTTTGGAGACTGCACATTCTGGGATACAGTCAGATTGTGAAACCTCTGTATGATGTGACTCGAAAGAGAAACAATTTCCACTGGGGACCTGAACAACAAGCAGCCTTTGACCAGATAAAGCAAGAGGTAGTTCAAGCAATGGGTCTGGGACCTGTCCGAGATGGTCCAGGCATTAAGAACATTTTGTACACGGCTGCAAGTGACAATGGTCCAACCTGATGCTTGTGGCAAAAAGCTCCAGGTGAGACACGTGGACGACCTCTTGGTTTCTGGAGTAGAGGTTACAGAGGTTCAGAGGCTAATTATACTCCAACAGAGAAAGAAATTTTAGCTGCCTATGAAGGAGTAAAAGCATCTTCTGAAGTGATTGGAACTGAATCACAACTTCTCTTAGCTCCCAGATTACCAGTTTTGAATTGGATGTTCAAAGGCAAAGGCTCCACACCACATCATGCCACAGACTCAACATGGTCGAAGTGGATGGCTCTGATAACACAGAGAGCTCGAATGGGAAATCCTGAAAGGCCTGGTCTAGTGGAGGTGATCTCAAGTTGGACTGAAGGTATCAACTGTGCTAAACCACCAGAGGAGAAAGTAACTCGTGCTGAGGAAGCTCCTCCTTACAATGACCTTTCTGATGATGAAAAGAAATATGATTTGTTCACAGACGGTTGCTGTCGTCTTGTTGGAAACAAGCGAAGGTGGGAGTCTGCAGTGTGGAGTCAAACATGCCGAGTTGCAGAGGCGAAAGATGGAGAAGGAGAATCCAGTCAATTCACAGAGGTAAAAGCTGTCCAGCTAGCTCTCGACATAGCTGAACGTGAGAGATGGCCAAAGCTTTATCTCTACACCGACTCATGGATGGTAGCCAATGCTCTATGGGGTTGGCTAAAGAACTGGAAGAAGAGTGGTTGGCAGAGGAAAGGAAAACCCATTTGGGCAGCCGACCTGTGGCAGGACATTGCTGATCGAATCGAGAGAATTCCAGTGAAAGTGAGACACATCGATGCTCACATTCCTAAGAGCAAAGCTACTGAGGAACAGCAACACAACCATCAGGCAGATCTAGCTGCAAGAGTTTCTCAAGTAGACATGGACTTTAATCTTGATCTCGACTGGAAACACCGAGGTGAGATATTCTTAGCTCGGTGGGCTCATGATTCGTCAGGACATCAAGGCAGAGATGCAACCTACCAAAGGGCTCGTGACAGATCCATAGACATTTCCTTGGATGCTATCACACAAGTCATCCATGACTGTGACATTTGTGCTGCTATTAAGCAGGCAAAACGACTAAGCCCTTGTGGTATGGTGACAGATGGTCCAAGTAGAAGTATGGTGCAGCTTGGCAGATTGACTACATCACTCTACTACGTTCCCGTTCTGGTAAGCAATACGTGCTTACTATGGTAGAGGCAAACACTGGATGGTTGGAAACTTATCCAGTTCCACATGCAACTGCACGCAACACCATTCTCGGTCTGGAGAGACAAATCCTGTGGAGACACGGAACTCCAGAGAGGATTGAGTCGGACAACGGAACTCATTTCAAGAACAACCTTGTAAAGAACTGGGCAAAAGAGCACGGTATTGAGTGGATATTCCATATTCCCTACTATGCACCAGCTTCAGGGAAGATTGAACGCTACAACGGTTTGTTGAAGACCACTCTTAAAGCTATGGGGGGTGGATCTTTGAAAAACTGGGAAAAACATTTAGCACAAGCAACCTGGCTGGTAAATAGTAGAGGTTCAGTGAATCGAGCTGGACCTGCACATTCAGATCTGCTACAGAAAGTAGAAGATGATAGAGTTCCTGTTGTTAGAGAAAAGAATCTGTTGTGTAAAACTGTTTGGGTATTTTCACCCTCAGGAGAGGCTAAACCTGTCCGAGGGGTGGTGTCAGCTGAAGGTCCCGGTCACACTTATTGGGTAATGCAAGAGAATGGTGAAATTCAGTGTATACCACAAAGAAATTTACCTTTAGCTGAAAGACCTTAATTTCAAACTGTTATACAGTACATCGCGTGCAAAGGAAGAATCAACGAGGAATCTACGGTGCACGATAAGACACTCTCTAACATTCTAACACATAACCGCTTTTTAATTAATTTTCTCTTTTTCTCTCTTTCTAACCCTCTCTGGGGAAAGGGGGAGAGAAGGGGGAGCAGGGGTGGGGAACCCCCCTCAGCAGAGGAGGGAACCCTCATTTCTGTGTGACTTTGTTATATATTTCTTTATATATTGTAAATACTGTAAATTCTGTATATATTTCCCTGTGTTCCCTAAACTGCTTTGTAAATATACAGCACCCACTCCTTTGCTAATCCGGCTGTGCTTTTTTTTTTTTCCTTTCAATTTTTTTTTTCCCTCAGCCCTACGACAGAACATCAGTTACCAACATCCAGTAATCCTGAGCCATTTATGCAGAGCCATTTGACTGCTGCCACCGGCCATGCACCACACAAGTGAGTACAGACAGATTCAGGGTGTTCTAAATGTGATTTTTTGAAGCTTCAAACCCTTTTTAATCTAAATATTTGTTAAAAGTATAAACTCACAGATGGAATTCAGCCTCTCACTTTAGTGGGAAGATGCATAACTTCAGTTTCTTGACCACTGTTTCAACCAAATCACACAGCTGCGATGCTATTTTCTGTTACAAGGATCAACATTGTGAGCACACAGGATCAGGTCTTGCACAAATAATTTTCAGGCTGCAGTTAAACCACAGTTAAATTGCCTTAAGGATCAGAGCAAGCCAAAAATTTTCAGAACTATTTATTTCAGGTTGAACAGCAGGTTTTACTTCAGGGGCACTTTTAATGAAAAAAAAATTAGGATACTGAGAGAGCCATCTCATGGCATCTCCTCACACCTTCTATCTTACTAATTACTCACTCTCCTGTGTTCAGACCACACTCTGAGAAAAGAAGAATAAGGATTTGGGTCCAGACCTTCCTCTAAGAGATCTTTGATCAGTAGCAACACCATCGTGTTCACTTCTGCCTCCATTTTCTGAGCAGGCACTACATTCTCCACATTTATGTTTGGCCGAAAGAGTTGTTGAATCCAGTCCAGATTTCTCAATACTTTTAAGCCAACTGAAGCAATGTTTTTGGAGACTGAGCTATTTGCAGGGGAGAGGAGGGTGTTGGAATAATTATTTAGTGCTGCTCAGTATATACATTCTTGTCTGTGCTGGAAGCCATTGCTACTGCAGACTTATATCTCTCTCTCTTTCAGTATGTGAATAGAAATGAAACAAAATATACCCTCCTCGTTAACTATACTCTAAGTGTGGGTCCAGAGGTGACACTTTATTACCATTCTGCAGCATTGGAGTGTGTGATTGCTGACATTGGTAAGCATTCCCCTGATATTAGTTGGTTTGCATCAACAGCATTGATCAGACTTTCATTGAATTCAGTGAGAACAGCTTTAGGCTGGGGAGGAGAGCTTTGGGGAAAACCCCACCCTTCACTAGCTCATTATCGCTAACATAGCCAACTTGCTGCTTTTCTGATGGCAGCTCTTCTGCATACTGGCAAGACAGTCTGCCCTCGAGACACTGAGAGCAATAAAAACTAGTGTGCAAAAGAAGTTGGCTTGCAGACTCAGAGAACAAGATGCCTCTGTGTCCAGCGCAGAACTCAACTGACTCAAACAAATTCTTGTGAACCCCGAAGACAGCATTTCTGTAAGGAGACAATCATTCACTAAAAGCTGTACTTAGCAGATAATTGAATCAGTCACAAAGTCCAACTGGGATTTTCTCAAACTTCTTAGATTTTGGATGCCACAAAGGTGACAGAGTCTCCACACCATCCTACCTTTGAAATAGCTCCAGATTCAACACGGAGAAGGCTGACCTTTGAAAAAAAATATGTGTATACACAGCTCAGCTTGCCTAACTGATTAGGCTTGCCTAACTGAAACAGGGAGTAGTCCTGGAAGCAAACTGGCAGGCCACTGCTAAAGCATGAGGATTCCCACTGATTTTAAGCTACAACAACAGCCAAAGTTCTGCAGATGAAGCCAGTACTCATACAACAGCACTGCTGCACTGCCAGTGCAAAATTTACCTGTGCGAGAAATTCCTGCCTGGGCCAAACATCATTGCTCAAACATTCCTTCATCGCTAACTCTTCATCCCATCTTCTTCCTGCAGAACTACCAAAAGCAGTTGGTTACTGTGATGAAGAAAACCTGTATCTAGTCATCTCTACCTTTGACTTGCACCAGTACTAGAACCTGTATCTTGGTAACAAGCTCCTGAACCGGCAGGTTGCACATACCAATGGGTATCATGCAGCTACCGGTTCTACCCACCTGGTCTTGCAAGTACCTCTGTTTGCTGTGGGAGTTGTCTATGAGGTACATGAACTGTATAGCAATGCCTTCTTTAAAGCACATAGGACTGTTTGCTCATACTGCTACAGTCCTGCAGTCACAGTTTGTAGTGCTGTAGTTTTACACATATTGGAAAACCTCCGGAGGGAAGGACTCCAAACCAAACCAGAGCAAATAGGACAAGAGGTATCGGACATAGACCCTTCTGGTCAGTGTTAAGTTGTCTCTAAAAGATATGTACCAAGTCTTCAAAAACAAACTCCTCAGTATTTTTAGTAAGATGAGGCAAAATGTCCCATCTGCAGTGAGCCAGAAACAATATTTCAGTATAGTTTTTATGAAAAAAAAAGATCTTTTAAAGGAACATTTTGTAGAAATGTTAAAACATGGCAGGGGAAAATGGATGCTGTAATAAACATCTGAATTATTCTGCAACAATCAGCCAAAATTCATGCATTCCTGTGTGGACTACCCTAGGTAATCCTGCTTTTTGGCAGGGGGGTTGGACTCAATGGTCTCTGGAGGTCCCTTTCAACTTCTAACATTCAAAGATTCTGTGATTTCTCTCTCTGTCAGTGACCAATTAATTCATACAAGAAAAAGTCTGCCCCCCACATTTCATCAGGCTTGGATCTTTACACTGACTTAACTCTTGTAGCTTGTTAGAATTCAAAGAGCAGAACTTTGTACATATGGATCACGTGCATTAACATCAGACCTTTTCTGTCACCTCCTTCACAGGAAGTGTCCTTTCAGAAAATTAGAGCAAGGTTTGATGTTGCCTTAAGGAAAGTGAGAACTATGGAGACCTTACAGATCTTCTCCGTTAGCTGCAGTTTTAATACTGCTGCATTTATAATTAAGTTATGCAATGGATCAATCAATAAAAAGATCTGTGATTCTTTCCTTGATTTTATAACCAACTCTCAGTATGCCACCCAGATGGTACCATAATGATATCTGCCCAAATGAAGACAGTTCCCGCCATTGATACGAGTAAAACCAAACTAAGGGATAGCTCTTGCAAACCTAGAGAGTATAATGAAGGACATGCCTTCTTCAAGTTCCATGTCACTACCTGTGGCACTTCAGTAAGGGTAAGCCCATGGCCAGAGGAGATACATCTACTCGAAGTCTCTGTCTCTCCTGTATTTTCTCTTTTGTTCTCTTGCCCCAGCTCCTGAGGACTCAATTTTTAATGAACTTCCCATGTGCACAGTTTGAAGGTGATCACATTATTTATGAAAATTAAATCTTGTATGAGAAAGAGACTCTTCCAGGACAGAGCACACCAACAATTACAAGAGATCCAGACTACAGGTAGGAGCAACAACGGCTCACTGACATAGCTCACTTTAATACAGATGCTGGAAAGCGAGCAAGCCAAGACCAAAATTGCCTTTTCTCCTATTACAGATTAACAGTCTTATGCTACTATTGAGCAAAAGAGACCCTAGTGCTAGGTCCCTTTGCTAGTGACCCATCCTTGCCATCTCCCTTTGGCTCTGGAAGGATGGTACCAAGATCAAACATTGCAGGTAGGTAATTCTCCTCCATTTTTAAACATAGAATAGAATAGAATAGAATAGAATAGAATAGAATAGAATAGACCAGGTTGGAAGAGACCTTCAAGATCATTGCATCCAACCTATCATCCAACCCACCTAATCAACTAATCCATGCAAACAGCACCCTATCCAAGTCTCCTTCTGAACACCTCCAATGATGGTGACTCTTACCTGAGTCTTCCAATTTTCAATTCCCTTCTTAAGACATGCCCTGCTTCCTACTGAAAAACCTCACTAACGTTTCCTTTTCTGCAGTATACAGAAGGATAAGACAAGCCATGAATGTAGTTTCAAGAGTGTCCAAAGGTAAGTCTCCTCCTAAGAAAATGAGAACATTTCCAAGCACGTTTCAAGTTAAATAAAATTAAACAACAATAAAATCCCCTGGTGTTTTATTGAGATGAATCCTTCACGGAATTCTACGAGTCAAATGTGGCAATACTCAAGAGACCTTTTGAACCTGTGTTTATTGAGATGGAGCTGAAAGATGAGAGCCCTGACACTGCGTTATACCTGGAAAACTGCTGGGTAACTGGGTCTCTAGATTTCAGCAGCACCCAAAGATGGAACATCACTCTGAATGGGCAAGTAGTTACTGAATGACCAATGCATTCATCAGCAAGGCCCTAATTTCTTCTAGACCTTTTTATCTGTTCTCTCAAATAGGTGTGAGTCTAAAGGCAGTGAGTATGTTGCAGAGTCCTGTCTGGTAGCTGTTAGCTCCAGGATGAGACACCCTTCCCATTTTAAAAGGCTAGCAGTAAGGACCCTGGCACACCAACTGGAACAGGTAAGATGAAGTGAAAGACTCATACCCACAAATGCACTCTATCCTCTGAACTTCTTAAGACCATTTGAAAAACAGCAGATTTAAACACCTCACAGACTTATGATCTAGCCAGCATTTGACACAGCTTTAATTTAGTTCTTTTCTCAAATCTGCTCTGCAACACAGTTTCAGTGACTTGAGATTGGACTGGCTGGACTAAACAAAAGTTTGGTATGTAAATATGATTTTTATATGGTGTTCCTGACTTTTTATAGGATCAGATTAATAGCACTTCAGCTCAAAATGCCTAGAACAGAAAAGTTAGTTTATATGCCATAATGTCCACATGAAGTTCAGTTCTTTCGTCTCACATCTGTCCCAGTCAGTCATCTCCTCAGATGTCAGCCCAATGCACAGAGAAGCAAAATCATGTAGGTTTCATCTCACACTTTTGAGGGTCTGCCCTTCTAAAACAGGTCCAAGAAGCGTAAGTGAAACCCCAGGAAAGTCACCTGAGGGTGCTTTGCTGCTAATGCACCCAACTGAGTAGACTATAGCACAAGTATTGATAGGAGCCATGGCAGTACCCCTGCCTGAGCAGCTGAAGTAACCACATAATTTTTTGATTTGGCCTTTCATAAGCAGTTCAATTCATGAACTTGCTAGAAATGAACATGATGCAATTCTGGCTTGTGCTGCTTCCTAAGTGTGCAGCTGCATCTAGCACTAGATTGAGTTTCTGTCTAGCTTTGATACATAGCCTCACTGAAGCACGTGAGGTTTTAACTTCTTCTGTCTCAGCCTCTCAGTTACTAAACTGCCTGAGGGCTTCTTTGACACCAAATCTGAAATTTAAAGCAGGTTCAGCTGGAAGGTGTCACATGCAAGTGCTCAGACAAGCCTAAGTTTAATCAGCTGCAATTTCTGTAAAAGGCAGGCAACAGACAAAACAATGCTCTGCAAAGTAGGATTTGATATGGACCAAGTGATACTTTTTTTTTTCCTTCTCAGGTGTATGTGCACTCTTTGGTGGCAGCATGCTCTCCTGCCAACATAGTACCTGACAGCCTCTGCAGAGGACAGTCCAGCTCAAGCAGAGTGAGGAAGGGTAGGTGTTCAAAAGAAAAAGAGGCACTACAGAGCACCCCTGTCCTGATGTCTTTAAGAACATCTGAAGTGCCTCTAACAAGGACTGTGTAACATTGCCTTTAGTTTACTTTTTAATAAATCAGCACTTAAGTATTCTTTACAACTACACAAGCAGACTGTGTACCATTCTCAGCCTTTCCAGGTCCCTGTTCAGTCCATCTCCAGGGCTATGTACTTGCTGGACCAGTCTGGATTGTTGATTCAGATCTAAGATGACATATCTAAACTGAATTTGGGTAAGAGCACCAGGCCCTGCATACTCACCTAGAGTGGCCTCCACATGTTGTGGCACAAGTGACGCCTTTAAGACCATAGTGAACTGTATGTTCTGGGTCAAGAACTAGGGAACAGGCAGGGTTTGCAGTCTCCTGGTGTAAGCCTGAGCCCATAAGAAATTAGAGCTACCTGCCAAGCCAAACACAGATGGCATAGCTCTGGAGAAGATGCCAGCAGTAGGGTAGGGCATGTTGAAGTTGGGCTGTAGCAGGCAGTTTTAGAGGCAGATAAATTTCAACAAGTTTTCAACCAGAATGACCCAGCCTAGAAGAAAATGGATCCAAAATTTTAGAAGCAAATACTAAGGCACAAAACACAAATCCCTGACATACTCCAAATACTTCTGAAGGGTCCAAATCCCCCAAATGAATGTTTATTCCATAGGCTTTTTTCATCTGCTGTATGTTTCAGCCTCACTCATCACTTCACTGTGGTCATATCTCCAACAGTACCTGAAGGCTCTGCAATGCTGGTCATTTTCTGAATGGTGCACCTTGACAGAGGAGCTACCTCTTGCAGTGACCACCTGAAGTATTTTGCTCAAAGTTTAAAGACCAGATGGTGGTAGTCAGGATGGCACCAAACCAGCGGAAAATGCTAGGGATTGCCAACAAGATTAGTAAATTTTGTAACCTGTCACCTCTCTCCCAAGTGGCTACAAAAGAAAAATCTACCAGAGGATAACCCACGGCTGAAAAATGACACTTCTTGTTCCTTCCAGCTGTTGAAACACGGCCTTGCAGATCACTAAAATCATTCCAGCCCTGATTACATCTGCTTCTTGTAATATTTCATAAAGTGACTGCCAGTCTTCCCATGTGAACGTAAAGTGCAAATCTGAAAAGTCAAATAAAAATGCTTACAAAGTAATGTAAGTGCAGAACGTCTTCTTGCTAATGTGCAACATCAACCATCTGGTGTACCAACACTTGCTTCAAGGAGCCAAGGAATCTGCTACTTAGAGCCTCCTCCTCACGCAACACAATGACATACTTTTTTTCCCATTAATGCATATTTTTGTTTACTTTACAATGACCTGAACATCCTGGAAACCTGTTAGTTCCTCACTTTCCTCTCACCTGCCCTTGTCTGGGAAAGGTTAATTAGGTTAACAGCTAAGGTTACAGGAAAGGTTAACAGCTACTTCAACACTAGTTAAAAGGACAGCTTACCTGGTATTTCATTTTCTGTGCCCACAGAATACTTTTTTTTAATAACTATTTTCTAGAAACCAAGAACAAACCAGATATCTGACCATGTGTAACCCCTTTGGGGAGGTCCCTACACTGTAACTGAAGGGGTGCCTCCAGCACAAGGCTGCATTCCACAGCAGTGGAAAGAAAGCAATCACACTGACACTGCTGCAAACTGATATATGTACATTTCTCCAGTAGATTTGAACAGCTCCTACAGCTTCCATCTTCACAGGCTGGCTGGTTAGACACACAAGTTAATGCATACACATGGCACACTTCCCAAAAGCTGCAGTCATGCCTGTGACGATTGCTGAACAAATTTTGTCTTAAAGGTGTTATCTACTGACAGACCAAGTGTTGTAAAAAAGGAATCAGAGGGTGCTAGGACGCCAAGACCCACGCCAGCAGCAGCCTGGGAGATGTCTTCCTCTCTGCTGTATGAGCAGTGCACTCTACTGTCCAGAACTAACACTGCAGTCAAGCAAGTTTACTGCTCCCACACATTCTGTTTTTAATATTAATGGTAAAAAACCTCATCAGTTTAGGTTAACATTATGTTAATCTAAAAAGTACTAATTTTGAAATTTGTAAGATGGGATGAAGATTAAACAATGGACTAAATGCTAGGCTATTCTTTTGCCAGTGTTCACAGAATACGGTCAGCTTCCATATAGGCAAGCATCAGGTCTGGTGCTGTGTCACGAAGGTTCACTCACTCTTCAGTCTTGCAGAGCAGAATCAGGTAAGTTTGTCTTCAGTAAGTTGGATATCCCAGATCTTTTCCCTTTTGCCCTGGAAAGCCAAGAAGGAGTTCACTCACTACCCAGCAGATAGTAAGACCTTCTTTCTGATACCTTAGGAGGAAAACAGAGGTGAGACAGACCCCATTTCAACAAGCTAATCAGGTTCCTGCATACTCATAGACAAGCCGGAGTAATTCCACATCCTTGGTTTCCTCCTTCCACCTTGGCTGCTGTTCATGGCAGACAATGTTTTTTGCACTGAATCACATGAGTGCATTAGGGTAAAGCATTCATTATTTAGATTTAGATTTGTGTTGGGAAAGACACCTTCAGCCATGCTATTGCATGGTGCATTGCACTGCACTGAGATTCTCCTGGAATTACTCTTCTCTCAGGTGCTGGTAGGTGTAACTTCAGCACCTAACTCTTTTCCTAAACCACAGCTTTCAGACCTATCGGCTTAAACTCTACTAGATTAGACTTTCAGGAACCACTCTTGTCATACCACTGTAGCTAAACAAGCCTCCATTATTCAATTGATAAAGAGAAAAGGAATTAGGAAGGTGCACAACTGTGTTAAATGCACAGATACAGGTACACAAGTCCCAGTACAAGCCTGGAAAGTACTGAACTTTGGAACAGCCTTTTCCATATTAACAAGAGTTAAGTTGAAATCTATTGTTGTAGTATCTATGACAGGGTTGGACCAGCTGTTCCTTGATGGGAGACAGAGATACCCTTCATGTGCATTTCAGATGTTTATTGCACAACACAGACACAAGTGATAAAAATGTCTGATTGCCATGGGCAGTAGGAAGGCAATGCTGTGGACTGCAGGCAAACCCTCCCTGCTCCTGGACTAAAAGGATCCCTGTGCTGGGTTGAGGCAGCCCCCTTCCCCACCCCTGGCAACAATAAACACTCAGACAAATGGATTGCAAAAGTGATGGAAAGTTTAAATAGAAAGCAGTGAACATTTACAGAAAACCAAAAGCGCAGTGACAAAGAAAAATCCCAAAACAGACCCAGAGAGATCCCATCCCCACCTAAGGGTACACCCGAGACCCCCAGGGCTCCTTCTTCCCCCTCCCACTGCTAGGCTAGTCTCAGCTGGCCAGATCTGAGACTGCCCATCCCCCCATGGCCTTGGGCCTAGCCAGGCCCAAAGCCAGGAGACATCTCCCCCAGTTACCGGCTGACGGAGGAGGAAGAGAAGAGGAAGTGCTAGACTCTGCACTGGATCTTATAGTGGTGCAAAGAATTGTGGTAGGATATACTACATAATTTCCTGTGTCCACCCCCTCTGGGCTGGACTTCTGGACACAGGAAGTAAACATTGCAGGGGGCACCCAGCTCAAACTGCAACAATCCCATAAGAAAAAATCTGGTAAATTAATATTTAAAAACTCAGATGATCACAACACACTGCTAGGTAGGCTACTTTGATCAGATCCCACAGCAAACTTTTTTACAAATCCCAGTCAGCTGTTTCATTACGCATTAAAGCCACAGGCTGAAGATGAGTCTTTTCTAATGATCCAGCCCCTGTCTGTTAAAAGAATTAAGCAGATCAGCAATAATCAGCTAACAAAAATAATATGAAATATTATACTTCTGCTAGCAACCTTCAATTTTGAACACTGGTTTTGTTTCTTTTTTCATCTTACCCTTTCTGACAGTCAGGGTAGAGCACAAACTGCATAGCTGAGCTTGACAGATACAGAAGCGTTCATTCCCTACAGAATGTGAGGAGTGCACCTTCCATTGCTGATTTATTTTAACAAAGCTACCTACTAAATGGGACAGTGCCTAGTGCAGTCCTCACATCTGTAAGCCAAAGATTCTCAGGTTTTTAATGCTGGCTTCACCTGTATTGCCCGCCCAGAGGGAAAGCACATGGAAGAGGAACACATTCTGGCCACCTGACAAACAAGCCTTTTCCCCTCCATGTGCTGCAGTTTTCCCTACAGACTGCCTTTCCTTGCTCCCTGCATTACATCTCACGCTAAACACATATGAAACACTTCTCACACTGATCCATGCCCTGCTAACCTGGGATTTCGTCTTTTCCTATCTTTCTGCAAAAGCAAAGGAAAGACCTTGCAACATTTCAAGCAGTGTCACAACTCCTCCTCCTCAGGAGGACAAATAGGGTACTAGGGAAAAGTACAGGGTGATGTTATTGTCTTGTTCCCTGAGCAAGTAATATCTTGGAGACTGTTGTTCCATACACTGAAAAAAAAAGAAATAAACTTCTGTTATGTATTAAGTAAATCACTTTTTTTCCTTTTTTGCAAGTTTAACCAGGTGAGAACGTTCTTATTTGTCACCAAATTAATCCTAGCTAATGTCAACAAACTAAATGGAGGGGCTGCCAGTGAAGGCTGTGTGAAGGAGAATGAAGGGCTTTTGGAGAGTAGGTTTATAGGTAGGAAACCTTGGGAAAGCTGCTGTGAATTATTCATGTCTGAAACATTTCTGGCCAAAGAGACAGTCAATGTACATTAGCAGCAACCACCTGCTGGAGTTACTGGCCACAATACCATGACTTAACTAGCAAACACTTCTCAAGGGCAATGGAGTAGGCAGCCAGCATTGACCCAGGCACTCTACAGAGATTTGCAATTTTGCAAGAAGAGACAACCCTTAGAAACCCAGTGAAAAGTGTAAAGCCACAGCACCTCTTCCACATTGCAAAGCATCCAAAGCATGTAATCCCTTCTCCTTTTACAAGCTGAGAGGTTGTCTGAACTTCAGGTGGAAATGCTACATAAAATGAATTTTATTACTCTCCATTAGATTTTTAAAGCATTAGGAACAGGAAAATTTGCAGAACATGGAGAGTTACTAAAAACATCCTCTTATTCAAGTTTGGCTTTTTGTACTGTTAATGATGGTTTATACCCTCTCAACAGTCCTCAGTTAAACACCAGACAATATAATAATTTCAGATTGAAACTCCCAATTAGTCTTGTGATGGAAAGCCAGAGAACCAAGTGACTCATGCATGCATGTGAAAGTGGAAAATGTGTGCAAGAGCCTTACTGGCCAAAACTACCTTGACAGAATTCCAAATTATGCCAAAATGCATCATGACAGTTCATCCTTTTACAGGGAAGACAAGGAAATACTGCTGAGAATCTACTATAAGACCACTTCTAGCCCTGTGCCAACAAAGAATGCATTGTAAGTAACTGAGGAACATCCAAAAAACAAAATCTGGGCAGTGGGAGAGATGTTGTTACCATCATCTTTGTTATCTAAAACTTATTTGCTTGTCTATTATCTGTAACTTGTAATTTAAACAGCACTCTGTGCAGAACCACATCTCTGATCTCTCCTCTCAAACTAAAATTTCACAGACCATATTTAACTGTTAATACCACTTTTTACATTTTCTTGGCATTTTAAGTCATGAACAGGTTTAGGTCTATCTCACTTCATCATCAACCAGGAGTTGGTGTAACTTCTCAGTTTTTGAGAATGAGGTGGTGTGACCGTTTGAGGCGGTGCCTTTAACAAAGGGGCACTATGGCCGAATGTTTGTAAACAAAGGACAGGTCTAAACTGATTTAATTGGTGGAGAGGCAGAAGCACTGCCTTAAGTTTGATTCCCAGTGGGACTAGTCTCAGTCTTTCTTCCCCTCCTTCGGTGGCTTGCAGCTCGCAGCTTTCTGGGCTTTCGGCCAGACTGACTGATAAGATAAGGCCTCTTCTAACACATAACCGCCTAACTGCTTTTTAACATTTTTAACATTTGCTCTCTTTCTCTCTTTCTAACCCTCTCTGGGGAAAGGGGGGAGAGAAGGGGGGTACAGGGGTGGGGAGCCCTCCTCATCAGAGGAGGGAAATCTCATTTCTGTGTAACTTTGTTGTATATTTCTGTATATATTGTAAATACTGCAAATTCTGTACATAAACCTGCATTTCCTAAACTGCTTTGTAAATATACAGCACACACTCCTTCGCTAATCCGGCTGTGTGTTTTTCTTTCCCTTCCAATTTTTTTTTCTTCCCTTTACTTACGGGGGGGGAGAAGGCCCCAGCCTTTCCCCCAACCCTACGACATTCTTTTCTTGGCTTGCCCAACATGCGGCAGATAATTAGCATAATTTATTACTTTATTGATTTAGTGTTTTATAGCCGGATTAGCAAACATGAAGGTGTTGTTGTTCTTAGAATGATTATTTTTTTCAATTTTTAGGGCTCTGGTTTGCAGATATTGATTGGGTTTGATTTTGGATTACCTGGGTAAATATTTGGTGTGGGCAATTTATCTGTGGTTTATGTATAGAGTTAGATTATGGTATGGAAAATGTATTGATTTCTTATGGCCGGCGAGATACAGAAATGTTACCTCTACCACTCTCCCAATTGAGATAAAAGTCTTTAAGATTCTGCTGGAGGAGAGAGTAACTTTAGATGATGGCTGGGATGAAAAGGTGATTTATTTTATGGGTGTAATTCTGCTGTTGGTGATAATTAATGTATATCTGCTGATTTCTTTGCGGCGAGAGAGGAAGATATCCAGACCATGTTTTGTTATTAAAACTAGATCAAAGAGAAAACGCCGTGCCTCTGGGTCAGTCCCAGAGACATCTAGTGATGAGGAGTGTGGAGAATCGGTGTCAGTTAAAAAGAAAGTTAAGAAGTAAATTGGAAAGGCTGCTCTAAATGATTTTGCTGCTGATTCTGGCAAGCTGCCAAGGGCGACAGCTGGTATCAACATGGTGCCTGCTCCTTCTCCTCCTCCTTCTTCTCAGTTGGCCATTAGCAGAGCAACGTCATTTCCACCCACTCCCTCAGAGGGACTGGAAGTCACTGCCCCAGCAGCTGATTCATCTCAGGACCTGTCAGCTTCTATTAAGGTGGCTGTAGATTCAAACACAGCTCCAGTTAAGGTGGCTGTTTTAAAGACTAGAAGTGGAAAGACCAAAGATGATGGAGAAGACGAGCAGGAGACTGATCCTGGTGAGGGGCCCTCTACTCTAAAAAATACTGCTGAGGAGGAAGAAAAGATTTCTTTTAAAGATCTAGCTCACTTAGTGAGAGCAAAGCAGGATAGAGATGCAGCTAGGAAAGGAGCTGGCAAAGGTGGTTCCCAGATTGAGAAAATGACAGGAGGATTATTAGGACAACAAGTTGAGAGGGAGGGCCAAGAAGAAGATGACATAACTGAGTGTTCGTCACCCCGCGAAGAGCTGAGAAATGTCTGTAAAGATTACACCAGGGCAGATAAGGAGCCAGTTCTAGCTGGGCTTAGTAGGTGTTATGATACAGGTGCTCCAGCTCTAACAGTTGGAGACAAGTCAGCAGCTCAGTTAGGAACTCTCTCGAGGGATAATGGAATAGATAGACATCTAGGCAGGGCTCTTGGTAAGGTTAATCTGTGGATATGCCTTTTAATGGCAGTTGCCCTGAGATATCCTTCCTGAGATGATCTTCCATGGAATCCGAAACCCTGGACTACCATAGATGAGGGAATTAAGCGCTTGAGAGAATTTGCTGTTAGAGAGATACTCTACGGTGAACATGAAACTCTGAATCCTGATGACATTCCTGTGGGTATTGGTCTTGCTAAAAAGATCATCAGGTTTGCTCCTTCTAATTATGCAAACATTCTGGCAAGCAGAATTGTGTCAAGAAATTATGGTGGAGCTTCTCCTACGGTTGGCCAATTCAGTGCTCAATTGAGACAACTGGAGGATAGCATGACACGTGTTTCTTTGGTTTCAGCCATTGAAACTCTGTCTGGAAAAATTGAGAGTTGCATGAAGGATCTGAAAGATTCCATATCCCAATTGGCACAGAAGGATAATTCTAATTCTTCCTCCAGGTGGGTACAAGTTTCATCTGTGAGGAACACACGTCCTCCAAGGAGGTCATTCCAAAACAGATCAAATCAAAACAGACCACCAATGCAATCACGTAGAACTATTTGGATAACTCTGTGTGATCAGTTTGGTGAGAACATCAACAGATGGGATGGCCAACCAACTTTTTAGGAGACTAAGGGAATTGGAATGTGGCAGAACCCGAGGTAGCAATACCAGAAGGGTAGCTGTTACTTCCACAGTTCCCAAGAACAACTCTAGTAGCTTCAACAGTAGCTCCAGTAATAACATGCAAAGCTATAACACTGCACACTATGTGCAATGCACATGTGGGCATGTTCCCCATAACTAGGGGTGCCCTGCCTCCCGCCAGGGGGAGGAAAGGGATAATAGAGATAATAGAATCTATTGGGATGTGTACATCCAGTGGCCTGGCACTTCACAATTTCGGAAGTACAGGGCCTTGGTTGACACAGGAGCTCAGTGCACCATAATGCCATCAAATTATCAGGGATCAGAGTCTATAACTATTCTGGGAGTCACTGGTGGATCTCAAGAGTTAAGTAAGGTGGAGGTTAATATAAGTTTAACTGGTAAACAATGGAGGAAGCATACAATTTTGACCGGACCTGATGCACCTTGTATTTTGGGAATTGATTTTCTGAGAGAAGGGCGTTTCAAGGACCCTAGAGGTTACAAATGGGCTTTTGGAGTAGCTTCTATAGAAACTGATGGACAAAAATTGAAGCTGTCTGCTAGACCTGAGCTTTCTGATGAATCTGCAGTTGTGGGACAACATAAGATACAGGACATTAAATTGCCGGTTGTTTCTCAGACTGTGCATCACAGACAATACAGAACCAACCGTGACTCTTTGTTGCCCATTCAGAATCTGATTCGTCAGTTGGAGAGTCAGAAAGTCGTCAGCAAAACTCATTCACCTTTCAACAGTCCAGTGTGGCCTGCGCGGAAGAGGAATGGAGACTGGCGTCTGACTGTAGACTGCCGAGCCCTAAATGAAGTGACACCACCTATGAGTGCAGCAGTACCAGACATGATGGAGCTACAGTATGAGCTGGAATACAAAGAGGCCAAATGGTATGCTAACATAGATATTGCTAATGCATTTTTCTCTATTCCCATAGCAGAGGAATGCAGGCCTCAGTTTGCTTTCACCTGGAGTGGAATCCAGTACACTTTCAACAGATTGCCAATGGGCTGCATCCACAGCTCAAGCATCTGTCATGCAGTAATCCACGATGCTCTGGAGAAAGGCAGTGTTCCAGAACACATCCAGTTCATCGATGATATCATCGTCTGGGGTAAAACTGCTGAGGAAGTCTTCGAGAAAGGTAACAAAATCATTGACATTCTTCTGAATGCAGGTTTTGCCATCAAACGAGACAAGGTGAAAGGACCTACCACAGAGATTCAGTTTCTTGGAGTGCGGTGGCAGGATGGACGCCGACACATTCCAGTGGATGTGGTAAATAGAGTCTCTACCATGGCAAATCCCACAAACAAGCAAGCGACCTTACGTTTCTTGGGGATAGTGGGATTTTGGAGGCTGCACATTCCTGGATACAGTCAGATTGTGAAACCTCTGTATGATGTGGCTCGAAAGAGAAACCATTTCCACTGGGGACCTGAACAACAAGCAGCCTTTGACCAGATAAAGCAAGAGGTAATTCAAGCAATGGGTCTGGGACCTGTCCGAGATGGTCCAGACATTAAGAACATTTTGTACACGGCTGCAAGTGACAATGGTCCAACATGGTGTTTGTGGCAAAAAGCTCCATGTGAGACACGTGGACGACCTCTTAGTTTCTGGAGTCGAGGTTACAGAGGTTCAGAGGCTAATTATACTCCAACAGAGAAAGAAATTCTAGCTGCCTATGAAGGAGTAAAAGCATCTTCTGAAGTAATTGGAACTGAATCACAACTTCTCTTAGCTCCCAGATTACCAGTTTTGAATTGGATAGAGTTCCTGTTGTTAGAGAAAAGAATCTGTTGGGTAAAACTGTCGAGGGTTGGAAGGGTAAGGCCAAAAAGCCTCCTCCCTCCCCCCTGTAAAGTAAAGGGAAAGAAAATTTGAAGGGAAAAGAAAAAAAAAACTCACAGCTGAATTAGCAAAGCAGTGGAGCTGTATATTTACAAAGCAATATAGGATATGCAGGGGAATTTACAGAATTTACAATATTTACAATATATACAAAAATATACAACAAAGTAGCACAGAAATGAGAGTTCCCCCCTCTGCTGAGGGGGTTCCCCACCTCTGCTCTCCCCTCTCGACCCCTTTCCCCAGAGTGGGTTAGAAAGAGAGGGAAAGGAAAAAAAATTTAGAAGCAGTTATGTGTTAATTGGAAAGCAGTTAATACAGGCCTTGCAGTTTATCAGTTTTCAAGGCCAAGCCTTGGCCGAAAGCCCAGAAACAGCTGCTGCTGCTGAAGGAGCGGAAGGAAGACTGATAGGACAGTGCCGGAATGCCCCGGATACCCTCCTGCACTCCCAGTTCAGAAGGTGATTCCTCCCAATCTACCATTGAAATTAGTTTAGATCCTTCTTTTCGTTTACCAACTTCCGACCACCATATTCCCTTTCTTAAGGGGACAGCCTCAACCGGTCACAAAAACTCTTTGGGTATTTTCACCCTCAGGAGAGGCTAAACCTGTCTGAGGGGTGGTTTCAGCTGAAGGTCCGGGTCACACTTATTGGGTAATGCAAGAGAATGGTGAAATTCAGTGTATTCCACAAAGAAATTTAACTTTAGCTGAAAGAGTTTAATTTCAAACTGTTGTACAGCTACATCGCGTCCAAAGGAAGAATCAACGAGGAATCTACGGTGCACAAAACCTGAGATCCCTGAGAGCCCTGAGTCAAGTAAGAAACTGTGAGAATCCCTGTTTCCCTTTTCTTCGCTTTGTCAGCGAAGAAACAAACTGTTTTCCATTTTTCTCATTTTCGGATTTTCTTGGACTTTTGAATCATCTACATCTGAGTATAGCCGGAATGGACTATGAACTTTACTCACGAATTGTAAATGTCGTCTTGGATTGGATGGACAGTATGAACAGCCAATGAAAGTGTGTAGAAGGGGTGGACTGTGACCGTTTTAGGCGGTGCTTTTAACAAAGGGGCACTATGGCCGAATGTTTGTAAACAAAGGACAGGTCTAAACTGATTTAATTGGTGGAGAGGCAGAAGCACTGCCTTAAGTTTGATTCCCAGTGGGACTAGTCTCAGTCTTTCTTCCCCTCCTTCGGTGGCTTGCAGCTCGCAGCTTTCTGGGCTTTCGGCCAGACTGACTGATAAGATAAGGCCTCTTCTAACACATAACCGCCTAACTGCTTTTTAACATTTTTAACATTTGCTCTCTTTCTCTCTTTCTAACCCTCTCTGGGGAAAGGGGGGAGAGAAGGGGGGTACAGGGGTGGGGAGCCCTCCTCATCAGAGGAGGGAAATCTCATTTCTGTGTAACTTTGTTGTATATTTCTGTATATATTGTAAATACTGCAAATTCTGTACATAAACCTGCATTTCCTAAACTGCTTTGTAAATATACAGCACACACTCCTTCGCTAATCCGGCTGTGTGTTTTTCTTTCCCTTCCAATTTTTTTTTCTTCCCTTTACTTACGGGGGGGGAGAAGGCCCCAGCCTTTCCCCCAACACTACGACAGGTGGCATGGAACATGTCAAGTCCTTAAAATTAAAAAAAAGTCCTTAAAAAAAACCTGTTGTTTTGAAGACAGAGCACTACATTAGAAAACCGAAAGCTTGACACTGCTTAACATATACAGAAAATTAACCTTTTATTTGGGGGGGAATAATTAATTTTTATGACATCACAGCCTGTTTTCCAAACTCTAAATGGTTACATACAAATGAGGTGTGCGGTGGTGGAGCAACTTCAGCATTGCTGCTGCAGAGTGTCAGGACCACAAGAGCTAAAATGTAGCATTTTCTCAGCCCTATGTGCCAAGTCTGCTCACTGCAGCCACTGAAGTTTCATCCTACAGCTGACAGTGATTGCAGGAAGGCTGCTGGGGGAGATGCTCAGAGGCTCAAGTCTGTCCTCATGACTAAGTGAAATGGTTCCACACTTGTGTAGGCTCCAGGATCATCCACAAAGAAACTCACTGTTAAGAAGCAGAACTGTCATCAGCTTTATTTATCTTAAACTACTGACATAATACTCATGTGAGTAATCAAAGAGTACTTCTTTTATTGCAACCTATATTGCCACGACCATGCAAGGGCTTTTACCATTGATGATTTATAGATTTCAGTAGTGGCCCCTCCTGTCATGTCAGAAATGAAGCTGCCAGTTCAATCAGATACAGAACACATTACATTTTTTCAAGTAAAAAGGAGAAAGATGTAATTGCTACTGTGAATGGCCAAACTACATTCTCCACCATTAGAATAGAATAGAATAGAATAGAATAGAATAGAATAGAATAGACCAGAGCAGGTTGGAAGAGACCTTCAAGATCATCGTGTCCAACCCATCAACCAATCCAACCCACCTAAACAACTAACCCATGGCACCAATCACCCCATCAAGTCTCCTCCTGAAAACCTCCAATGATGGTGACTCCACCACCTCCCCAGGCAGCCCATTCCAATGGGCAATCACTCTCTCAGTATAGAACTTCTTCCTAACATCCAACCTAAACCTCCCCTGGCTCAGCCTGAGACTGTGTCCTCTTGTTCTGGTACTGGGTGCCTGGGAGAAGAGACCATCATCCACCTGTCTACAACCTCCCTTCAGGTAGTTGTAGAGAGTTATAAGGTCACCCCTGAGTCTCCTCTTCTCCAGGCTAAGCAATCCCACCTCCCTCAGTCTTTCCTCATAGGGCTTGTGTTCCAAGCCCCTCACCAACTTTGTTGCCCTTCTCTGGACTCGTTCCAGCAAGTCAACATCCTTCCTAAACTGAGGGGCCCACAACTGGACACAGTACTCGAGGTGCGGCCTAACCAGTGCAGTGTACAGGGGCAGAATGACCTCCCTGTTACTGCTGGCCACACTGTTCTTGATGCAGGCCAGGATGCTATTGGCCCATTGGCCCTCTTGGCTGCCTGGGCACACTGCAGGCTCATGTTCAGCCTGCCATCGACCAGTACCCCCAGGTCCCTCTCCACCTGGCTGCTCTCCAGCCACCCTGACCCCAGCCTGTAGCTCTGCATGGGGTTGTTGGGGCCAATGTGCAGAACCCAGCACTTGGATGTGTTAAATCTCATGCCGTTGGACTCTGCCCATCTGTCCAGCCTGTCGAGGTCCCTCTGCAGAGCCTCTCTACCCTCCAGCAGATCAACTCCTGCCCCCAGCTTGGTGTCCTCAGCAAACTTACTGATGATGGACTCAATGCCCTCATCCAGATCATCAATAAAGATGTTAAAGATCATGGGGCCCAGCACTGATCTCTGGGGGACTCCACTAGTGACTGGCTGCCAGCTGGATGTGACACCATTCACCACCACTCTCTGGGCTCGGCCATCCAGCCAGTTCCTAACCCAGTGCAGTGTGCTCCCATCCAAGCCATGGGCTGACAGCTTGGCCAGGAGTTTGCTATGGGGGACGGTGTCAAAGGCCTTGCTGAGGTCCAGGTAGACCACATCCACAGGCCTCCCCACATCCACCAGGCGGGTCACCTGATCATAGAAGGAGATCAGGTTGGTCAGGCAGGACCTGCCCTTCCTAAATCCATGCTGGCTAGGCCTGATCCCTTGGCCATCCTCTAAGTGTTGTGTGATTGCACTCAGGATGACCTGTTCCATAATCTTGCCTGGCACTGAGGTCAGGCTGACAGGTCTATAATTCCCTGGCTCATCCAACCGGCCCTTCTTGTGGATGGGCACAACATTGACCAGCTTCCAGTCCTCTAGGACCTCTCCAATGAGCCAGGACTGCTGGAAAATGATGGAGAGTGGCTTGGCCAGCTCATCTGCCAGCTCTCTCAGTACCCTAGGATGGATCCCATCTGGTCCCATGGACTTGTGGGGATCCAAGCTGCTGAGGAGAGTTCCAACCACCTCCTCATGGAACACAGGGAAACTGTGCGGCTCCCTGGCTCCTTCTGCCAGCTCTGCAGGCCAGCTGTCAGGAAGACATTCTGTTCTTCTAGTAAATATTGAGGCAAAGAAGGTGTTAAGTATCTCTGCCTTTTCCTCATCCTTTGATACAACATTTCCCTCCATGTCAACCAAGGAGTGGAGTTTGTCCTTGCCCTTCCTCTTGCTATTAATATATTTATAGAAGGACTTTTTGTTGTCCTTCACAGTAGAGGCCAGTTTAAGTTCCAAATGTGCTTTTGCCACCCTAATTTTCTTCCTGCATGATTTGGCAACATCCTTAAACATTCCGTGGGTTGCCTCACCTTTCTTTCAAAGGTGATACACCCTCTTTTTTTCCCTTAGTTCTATTAAAAGTTCATTAACCATCCAGGCTGGCCGTCTGCCCCAGCGGCTCATGTTCCGGCACATTGGCACAGCCTGTCCCTGAGCCTTCAACAATTCTTCCTTGAAGCAGGTCCAGCTCTCCTGGACCCCTTTATTATTAAGGGCTTTATCCCAAGGAACCCTCTGAATTAGTTCCTTGAGTAACCCGAAGTCTGCCCTCCGGAAGTCCAGAGTGGAGGTCTTCTTGCTACCCCTCTTAGCTTGACCGAATACCAAAAATTCAATTATCTTCTGGTCACTGGCCCCTAAACACCCTCCGACCACCACATCACCCACCAGCCCTTCCCTGTTGGTGAAGAGGAGGTCAAGCATAGCCTTGCCCCTGGTAGGCTCTCGCAGCACCTGTGTGGTGGGTTGGAAGGGTAAGGCCAAGAAGCCTCTTCCCTCCCCCCTGTAAAGTAAAAGGGAAAAAAAAATTGAAGGGAAAGGAAAAAAAAACTCACAAGCTGAATTAGCAAAGCAGTGGAGCTTTATATTTACAAAGCAATGAAGGATATGCAGGGGAATATTTACAAATTTACAATATCTACAATATATACAAAGATATACAATAAGGTAACACAGAAATGAGAGTAACCCCCCTTGCCGAGGGGTTCCCCACCTCCGCTCTCCCCTCTCTCCCCCCATTTCCCCAGAGTGGGATAGAAAGAGAAAGAAAAGTGAGGAAAAACAAGTTAAAAGCAGTTTGTGTTAATTGGAAAGGAGGTAATACAGGCCTTTATCGGTTCTCAAGGCCGAAGCCTTGGCAGAAAGCCCAGCACAGAGAGAGCTGCTGCCCAAAGAAGAGGCAGAAGCAAGACTGAAGATAAAAGTGCTGAAATGCCCAGTTCACTCCCAGTTCAGAAGGTGCTTCCTCCCACTTTACCAATGAAATTAGTTTAGATTATTCTTTCCGTTTACCAACTTCCGTCCACCATATTCGCTTTCTTAAGGGGGCAACGTCAACCGGTCACAACCTGGGATAAGAAGCTGTCCTCCATGCATTCTAAGAACCTTCTAGACTGTCTCCTCTCTGCTGTGTTGAGATCCCAGCATATGTCAGGCAGGTTGAAGTCACCCATGAGAACAAGGTCCGGAGATCTTGAGACAGCCTTAAGCTGCCTATAGAATGCTTCATCAACATCTTCTTCCTGGTTGGGTGGTCTATAACAGACTCCAACCAGGATGTCAGCCCTGCCGGTCTTCCCTCTAATTCTTACCCACAAGCACTCAACCCGATCGTCCCTAATCTCTGTCTCAATGGCATCTAGTGCCTCCCTGATGTACAGGGCCACCCCTCCACCCCTTCTTCCTTGCCTGTCTCTCCTGAAAAGCCTGTAGCCGTCAATTGCAGCGCTCCAGTCATGTGAGTCGTCCCACCACGTCTCTGTGATGGCAACTACATCATAACTTTCCTGCTGCAGCAAGGCTTCCAGCTCCTCTTGTTTGTTACCCATACTTCGTGCATTAGTGTACATGCACTTCAGCTGGGCTGCTGGTTTCACCTCTGACTCTAGCTTATGTCCCCCAGACTCTTGTCTGAGGGGGCTAGTTTCAGCCCCTTCCCCCTTCGAAACTAGTTTAAAGCCCTGTTGATGAGACCTGCCAATTCCCTTCCCAGGATCTTTTTACCTTTGGGGGACAGGCCGTTCTCATATACTGTGACCTTTCCCCTCCTCTGGGACAGATGTACTCCATCTGTTGCCAGCTGGCCTGGTGCAGTACAAAATTTTCCAAGATCAAAAACCCCAAAATTCTTTTGACTGCACCAGCCTCTAAGCCACTTGTTAACTATAGCTGCTGACCTGTTTCTTATGGTATTCCCTCCTGCAGTTAAGGGTATTGAAAAAATTATTTGTGCACCTGACCCCTCAACCAGGTCTCCCAGGGCCCTGAAGTAATTTTGGATAGCCCTGGGAGTTCTGGTTGCAACATCATCATTCCCTACCTGCATAACTAGTAAAGGATAGTAGTCAGAGGGCTGCACCAGTCTAGGCAGCCTTCTGGTAACATCATTAACTTGGGCTCCTGGCAGACAACAGAGTTCCCTATGAGATGGGTCAGGCCGACATATAGGTCCCTCCGTTCCCCTCAGAAGGGAATCACCAATAACAATTACCCTACTCTTTCTTTGAGGGAACAGGTCCTGATGCTGGGGGAAGGTTGTTTAACCTTAGGCTGCTTTGCCTTAGGCTGTTTTACCTTAGGCTGTTTAACCTCAGGGAGAACCCCAGATGGTGTGTCCTCTGGCATCAGGACCACCTCACCCTCGATCTCCAGTGCCCCATACCTGTTTTCCAAGAGCAGCGGGGAAGGTGAGGGGAGGCAAGGAGGTTTTAGTTTGTGTCTTTTGAGAGGAACCTGTGTCCATTCCCCTCTGCTTTTTGAATAACCAGCCTCTGCTGGGGGAGCCTGCAGAGCCTGCTTACTCTGATTCAACTCTTTCGTCCTCTGGTTCATCTCTTTCCTCCTTTGGTCCATCTCCTTCCTCCTCTGGTTCATCTCTTTCCTACATTCCCTTACAACCTGCAAACCCTTTTAAATTCAGCCACTCCTGCTGCTGGGATCACGAGTCTGACCACGTGAAAGGACGGCTGCTCCTTCCTCGTGGCAAACCTCCGCAACGTCGGCGATTCCCACAGCCTGAAAAGGAGAGCAGTGGCTGGTCCCCGGCGGCTGCTGGTCTTGGTGCTGTCCTGAGAGGCTGCCCAACGAACTATGTTTTACAGGCCAGGCCCTCACTGTTCCTGGGAAAAACTCATCGCATGGATGGAAGACCTGCATCACTTGCAGAGCAGAGGCTCAAATCCAGCAACAAAACACAACCTCTCTGTAAAAGAGCTGCCTTTAAAACATTGCGTGTAACAAGGATGATAGTTCAGCTTTTTAAATCTATTCAGCAGATGTGAGCTGCTCTCTTCAAGCAACTTTGAAAAACAGCTCATTACCAAATTTCAGTTTGAAGATTAATAGAAGTTTCTTTAATATGTTGACATCACCAAAGCTCAAGAACACACAGCACTGATTGCTAAACATTCAGGAGCCCTTTGTTACATAAACCCGGTAGGTCTTAATATGATTTGCAAAAGAAAACAGTACTAATGTATGCCTAAACTTCTACCATGGCACTAGTAAAACAGAGGTAGGAAAACATACACAATAACAGGATCGTAACTACTGTGGCAACATTTAAACTCAGGAATTGCTTCAAAAAATTGAATTCTGAGAAAATCCAGTATTTCCTATGCAACCTCAGAAATGGGAGTTTGCCCCGAGTGAAATGTATGAAGATGAACCTACATTCAATTCACATGGTTTTGAAACTAAGCTCAATTTAGAAGTAGAAAAGAATGGGTTTACGTTAAACTTTTGTTAAAAAATAGTCTGTTCATACAGTCTTCTTCACAGACATGGAAGCAGTAAATGTTTCTCATGTGGGTTTTCTGCTTTTGTTTTGCTGTAGGGTTTTCTAAATGTTTCTCCAACAGCAGCACTATCGGTTACAGTACCCAAGTTGTACTGTCAAACATAGTACATTGAAAACATTTTATAGGATTTTTTTTGAGACATAACAGATATGAGGACAAAGTCCTTTATTCTCTGCTACACTATGCTGTAGCACAGAGGACAGAACTTATATTTGGTTGCTTCTTTGGCTTTCATACAGTACTTGCATAGACTGCACATCCAGAATTCATACTCCAGGATTTGGTCTCCTGTTGCCACACACACAGGAAGTTTCAAATCTACACTGTTTAAAAGAAAAAAAAAAAATAGTAAGTAAAGCTGAAAGAATAAAAGCATAGTTTTAAAATAGCAATAAAGACTTGTTTTGCAGACATTTGCAAACCATCATAAATACTTAATGTGTTCCTACAGCTAGTTACAAAACTTAAGATGCTCATCCATAAGACTGCTTCTTTATTCAGATGTGTACCACTTTTGGATTAGAACACTTCACTGATAACATAGCCAGGTATGTCAGTCTTCACACAGCAGAACATACATCCCCAGAACAAGATAGTCAACAAATATGGACCAGTAGATCCAAAAAAATAAGTGAAAAGAAGCAGTGAAGGTTATATGAAGGTAAGGCCCAATTAGACATATGCATTGCTCTTCCTCTGAAGAGTCAAGATGAAAACCACTAGTGAGATTCTGGACATCTGTACAGTAAAATCAGGCAGGTTAAAATCCTATTCATTACAAAGAAAACTGAGTCACAGTCAATTTCCATTCTCACAAATTCAGTGCTTTTAGCAAGCGATATGTTAAAGGACACCATTGTGGGTACAGCTACTCCAAGGACTTACCTCTTTAGGTGTGCCCTTCATATTCTATTTTTTTTAATTAACATTTTCATCTTCTTGTTCCATGCAGATTCAAGTAATTCACAAAACACTGGAGACTGACTGGTTAACAATGGCTAAACATTTACTTGTTAACATTTGCATCACACCAGAATGGTGGCATCATTCTGAGCAGTATTTGATCTAAGCCACAAAGCACCAAATTAACTTGGTCACAAAAAACCTGATAAAACCCAAAATACAGACAACAGGGGGAAAAATGCTGACATTACAGTGCCATTCAAATATAAACCCACCTCAGGTGAACATCATCCACATCAAATTTTTTGTTATACTTTGGGCTATGTCTCATGAATATCTCTAAAGCAAGATCTTCATACTGTTGCCTCTGCTCTGGCCTAAGAGTTTCCAAGGATTCTAGATTAACAAAGGGTTTTGAACAAATATCAAATGCGCTATTTGCACATGCACAGAGTGCCAAAAGGGAATAGATTTCAACTGCAGGGATAATGTCTTCATAATCTCGCAAATGAAGGGCTAAAAAATTAAAAAGATAAAAACAAAACCCAAGGAAATTATTACATGCCTTTTAGAGAAGTGCAAGCATCTGTCTGAAATGTTTGCTACTAATAGACAGTATTAAATCTTACAAATGGGACACAATGACCCAAAATATTTTCATTTACATGACTATGAAGCGTGTGTGTTTCAACACTTTAAAAACATAGATAAAAATAAGAGGATTTGACTGGGAAATTAAAAGTGTCTTTTGTTAAAAAACACATTAGAAGTATCTGAAATGAACCTTCATTACTTGGACAAAATATAAGGCATTATGTGCCTCTCTAACTCCCATACTTTTAGGAAGCTCTCCAGGGAGGTCTGATGTCAATTCAGGCACGTGTTATAATTTAAAGAAAGAAACAAAACATCAACAGAATATCTACAAATATTGTCCCAATTTAACCAAGTTAAATTTGCATTGTCACCAAGAAAATATTTTCCAGGTATCTTGACTTCAGCTATATTCACTTCATTATATGCTTTTGTTTTAAATTCTTTGCATCTTGCAAGAATTTAAAAAAAAATGAGCTGACTATAAATTAAAGTGTATATTCTGAGGGTCTCTAAAATTAGAATGGTTTCTTTAGAGTCCTACCTGTTTTAAGTGCTGCATCTACAGAACCTTTATAGAGTTGTCTTTGTGCAAGTATGAAAAAATATTACGCCTCGGCTCCTCGCCAAACATTGTCTGCAAAGCGATTAGTTGAAGAAAGAATATCTTCTTCTAGCAAGCCAGCCAAAGCTGAACCAGCCTGAAAACAAAGCAGTATCACAAGTAATTTTTTATATGAAACAGATACAGCAGGAAATGGGGGTAAATGAAAAAGACTTTTTCATACTCAGTGATTACACCACTGTCTGTGTTAACTAGGGGAAATATAAATATATGGACCTAAAGTGAACAGTGTTAGACATTTGTCACCGGCTGAGGCTGTCCCCTTAAGAAAGGGAATATGGTGGACGGAAGTTGATAAACAAAAAGAAGGATCTAAACTAATTTCATTGGTAGAGTGGGAGGAAGCACCTTCTGAACTGGGAGTGCAGGAGGGTATCGTGGGCAATCCGGCACTTTTATCTTTAGTCTTTCTTCCGCTTCTCCTTCGGGCAGCAGCTTGCAGCTCCTGGGCTTTCGGCCAAGGCTTTGGCCTTGAAAATTGAAACTGATAAGGCCTGTATTAACTGCTTTCCAATTAACACACAACTGCTTATAATTTTTTTCTTCTTCTCTCTCTCTGTTCTAACCTGCTCTGGGGAAAAGGGGAGAGAGGGAGAAGCGGAGGTGGGGAGCCCCCTCAGCAGAGGGGGAACTCTCATTTCTGTGCTACTTTACTGTATATCTTTGTATATATTGTAAATATTGTAAATTTGTATATATTTCCCAGCATATCCTATATTGCTTTGTAAATATACAGCTCCACTACTTTGCCAATTCAGCTGTGAGGTTTTTTTTCCCTTTCCCTTCAATTTTCTTTCCCTTTACTTTACAGGGGGGAGGGAGGAGGCTTCTTGGCCATACCCTTCCAACCCTCGACAATTTTTTTTTCTTGGCTTACCCAACGAGCGGCAGATAATTAGTTTAATTTATTACTTGAATGATTTAGTGTTTTCTAGCTGAATTAGCAAACATGAAGGTGTTGTGGTTTGTGGAGCGATTATTCTTCTCAATTTTTGGGGCTCTGGTTTACAGATATAGTTTGGGTTTGATTTTGGATTACCTGGGTAAGTATTTGGTGCGGACAATTTATCTGTGGGTTATGTATAGAGTTAGACTATGGTATGGAAAATGTGCGGATTTATTATGGCCAGCGAGATACAGGAATGTTACCTCCACCACTCTCTCAATTGAGATAAAGGGTTTTAGGATTCCACCTGAGGAGAGAGTAACTTTAGGTGATGCCTGGGATCCAAAGGTGATTTATTTCATGTCTATAATTCTGCTGCTGGTGATAATTATCGTGTATCTCCTGATTTCTTTGCGGCGAGAGAGAAAGGTGTCCAGAGCTTGTTTTGCTATTCAAAAAAGGTCAAAAAGAAAACACCGTGGCTCTGGATCAGTCCCAGAGTCATCCAGTGATGAAGAATGTGCAGAATCTCTGTCAGTTAAAAAGAGGGCTAAAAAGTTAATTGGTAAAGCAGCTCTAAATGACTTTGCTGCTGATTCTGGCAAGCTGCCAAGGGCGGCAGCTGGTATCAACATGGCGCCTACTCCTTCTACTCTTTCTCCTCCTCCTTCTTCTCCATCAGCCATTAACGGAGCAATGTCACTTCCGCCCACTCCCTCGGTGGGACCGGAAGTCACTGCCCCAGCAGCTGATTTATATCAGGACCTGTCAGCTTCCATTAAGGTGGCTATAAATTCAAACACAGCTCCATTTAAGGTGGCTGTTTTAAAGACTAGAGGTGCAAAGGCCAAAGATGGAGAAGGAGAGCTGGAGACTGATCCTGGTGAGGGGCCCTCTACTCTAAGAAATCCTGCTGAGGAGGAAGAGAAGGTTTGTTTTAAAGATCTAGCTAACCTAGTGAGAGCAAAGCAGGATAGAGATGAAGATAGGAAAGGAGCTGGCAAAGCTGGTTCTCAACTTAAAGAGATCCTTGAGAAAATGACAGCAGGATTATTTGGACAAAACGTTCAGGGAGAGGAAGAAGATGATATTTTAGAGTGTTCGTCACCACGTGAGGTATTGCGAAATGTCCGTAAAGATTTCACCAGGGCAGATAAGGAGCCAGTTCTAGCTGGGCTTAGTAGGTGTTATGATACAGGTGCTCCAGCTCTAACAGTTGGAGACAAGTCAGCAGCTCAGTTAGGAACTCTCTCAAGGGATAATGGAATAGATAGACATCTAGGCAGGGTTCTCAGTAAGGTTAATCTGTGGATACGCCTTTTATTGGCGGTTGCCCTGAGATATCCTTCCCGAGATGATCTTCCATGGAATCCTAAACCCTGGACTACCATAGATGAGGGAATTAAGCGTTTGAGACAATTTGCTGTTAGAGAGCTACTCTATGGTGAACATGAAACTCTGAATCCTGATGACATTCCTGTGGGTATTGGTCTTGCTAAAAAGATCATCAGGTTTGCTCCTTCTAATTATGCAAACATTCTGGCAAGCAGAATTGTGTCAAGAAATTATGGTGGAGCTTCTCCTACGGTTGGCCAATTCAGTGCTCAATTGAGACAACTGGAGGATAGCATGACACGTGTTTCTTTGGTTTCAGCCATTGAAACTCTGTCTGGAAAAATTGACAATTGCATGAGAGAGTTAAAGGATGAATTTAGAAATTCCATATCCCAATTGGCACAGAGGGATAATTTCAATTCTTCCTCCAGGTGGATACAAGTTTCATCTGTGAGGAATACACGTCCTCCAAGGAGGTCATTCCAAAACAGGTCATTCCAAAACAGACCACCAAGGCAATCACGTAGAACTATTTGGATAACTCTGCGTGATCAGTTTGGAGAGAACATGAACAGGTGGGATGGCCAACCAACTTCTAATCTTTTCAGGAGACTGAGGGAATTGCAAAGTGGCAGAACCCGAGGTAGCAACACCAGAAGGGTAGCTGTTACTTCCACAGTTCCCCAGAATAACTCTAGTACCTCTAACAGTGGCTCCAGTTATAACATGCAAAGTTATAACCCTGCACACTATGTGCAATGCACATGTGTGCATGTTCCCCATAACTAGGGGTGTCCTGCCTCCCGCCAGGGGGAGGAGAGGGATAACAGAGATAATAGAATCTATTGGGATGTGTACATCCAGTGGCCTGGCACTTCACAATTTCGGAAGTACAGGGCCTTGGTTGACACAGGAGCTCAGTGCACCATAATGCCATCACATTATCAGGGGTCAGAATCTATAACTATTCTGGGAGTCACTGGTGGATCTCAAGAGTTAAGTAAGGTGGACGTTAATATAAGTTTAACGGGTAAACAGTGGAGGAAGCATACAGTTGTGACTGGACCTGATGCACCTTGTATTTTGGGAATTGATTTTCTGAGAGAAGGGTGTTTCAAAGACCCTAGAGGTTACAAATGGGCTTTTGGAGTAGCTTCTATAGAAATTGATGGACAAGAATTAAAGCTGTCTGCTAGACCTGAGCTTTGTGATGAATCTGCAGTTGTGGGACAACATAAGATACAGGACATTAAATTGCCGGTTGCCTCACAGACTGTGCATCACAGACAATACAGAACCAACCGTGACTCTTTGTTGCCCATTCAGAATCTGATTCGTCAGTTGGAAAGTCGGAAATTCGTCAGCAAAACTCATTCACCTTTCAACAGTCCAGTGTGGCCTGTACAGAAGCAGAACGGAGACTGGCGTCTGACGGTAGACTGCCGAGCCCTGAATGAAGTGACACCACCTATGAGTGCAGCAGTACCAGACATGATGGAGCTACAGTATGAGCTGGAATAGAAAGAGGCCAAATGGCATGCTACCATAGACATTGCTAATGCATTTTTCTCTATTCCCATAGCAGAGGAATGCAGGCCTCAGTTTGCTTTCACCTGGAGAGGAATCCAGTACACTTTCAACAGATTGCCAATGGGCTGGATCCACAGATCAAGCATCTATCATGCAGTGATCCACGTTGCGCTGGAGAAAGGCGGTGCTCCAGAACACATCCAGTTCATCGATGATATCATCGTCTGGGGTAAAACTGCTGAGGAAGTCTTCGAGAAAGGTAACAAAATCATTGACGTTCTTCTGGATGCAGGTTTTGCCATCAAGTGAGACAAGGTGAAAGGACCTACCACAGAGATTCAGTTTCTGGGAGTGCGGTGGCAGGATGGACACCAACACATTCCAGTGGACGTGGTAAATAGAGTCTCCACCATGGCAAATCCCACAAACAAGCAAGACACCCTACGTTTCTTGGGGATAGTGGGATTTTGGAGACTGCACATTCCTGGATACAGTCAGATTGTGAAACCCCGGTATGATGTGACTTGAAAGAGAAACCACAGGGACCTGAACAACAAGCAGCCTTTAGAATAGAATAGAATAGAATAGAATAGAATAGAATAGAATAGAATAGAATAGAATAGAATAGAATAGAATAGAATAAACCAGGTTGGAAGAGACCTTCAAGATCATCGCGTCCAACCTATTACCCAACACCACCTAATCAACTAACCCATGTAACCAAGCACCCTGTCAAGTCTCCTCCTGAACACCTCTTTGACCAGATAAAGCAAGAGGTAGTTCAAGCAATGGGTCTGGGACCTGTCCGAGATGGTCCAGGCATTAAGAACATTTTGTACACGGCTGCAAGTGACAATGGTCCAACCTGATGCTTGTGGCAAAAAGCTCCAGGTGAGACACGTGGACAACCTCTTGGTTTCTGGAGTCAAGGTTACAGAGGTTCAGAGGCTAATTATACTCCAACAGAGAAAGAAATTTTAGCTGCCTATGAAGGAGTAAAAGCATCTTCTGAAGTGATTGGAACTGAATCACAACTTCTTTTAGCTCCCAGATTACCAGTTTTGAATTGGATGTTCAAAGGCAAAGGATCCACACCACATCATGCCACAGACTCAACATGGTCGAAGTGGATGGCTCTGATAACACAGAGAGCTCGAATGGGAAATCTTGAAAGGCCTAGTCTAGTGGAGGTGATCTCAAGTTGTCCTGAAGGTATCAACTGTGCTAAACCGCCAGAGGAGAAAGTAACTCGTGCTGAGGAAGCTCCTCCTTACAATGACCTTTCTGATGATGAAAAGAAATATGCTTTGTTCACAGACGGTTCCTGTCGTCTTGTTGGAAACAAGCGAAGGTGGAAGTCTGCAGTGTGGAGTCCAACACGCCGAGTTGCAGAGGCGAAGGATGGAGAAGGAGAATCCAGTCAGTTTGCAGAGGGAAAAGCTGTCCAGCTAGCTCTCGACGTAGCTGAACGTGAGAGATGGCCAAAGCTTTATCTCTACACCGACTCATGGATGGTAGCCAATGCTCTATGGGGTTGGCTAAAGAACTGGAAGAAGAGTGGTTGGCAGAGGAAAGGAAAACCCATTTGGGCAGCCGACCTGTGGCAGGACATTGCTGATCGAATCGAGAGAATTTCAGTGAAAGTGAGACACATCGATGCTCACATTCCTAAGGGCAAAGCTACTGAGGAACAGCAACACAACCATCAGGCAGATCTAGCTGCAAGAGTTTCTCAAGTAGACATGGACTCTAATCTTGATCTCGACTGGAAACACCGAGGTGAGATATTCTTAGCTCGGTGGGCTCATGATTCATCAGGACATCAAGACAGAGATGCAACATACCAATGGGCTCGTGACTGATGCATGGACATTTCCATGGATGCTATCACACAAGTCATCCATGACTGTGACATTTGTGCTTCTATTAAGCAGGCGAAACGACTTAAGCCCTTGTGGTATGGTGACAGATGGTCCAAGTACAAGTATGGTGAAGCTTGGCAGATTGATCTTTGAGAAACTGGGAAAAATATTTAGCACAAGCAACCTGGCTGGTAAATAGTAGAGGTTCAGTGAACCGAGCTGGACCTGCACATTCAGATTTGCTACGGAAAGTGGAAGGTGATAGAGTTCCTGTTGTTAGAGAAAATAATCTGATAGGTAAAACTGTTTGGGTATTTTCACCCTCAGGAGAGGCTAAACCTGTCCGAGGGGTGGTTTCAGCTGAAGGTCCGGGTCACACTTATTGGGTAATGCAGGAGAATGGTGAATTTCAGTGTATACCACAAAGAAATTTAACTTTAGCTGAAAGAGGTTAACTTCGAACTGCTGTACAGCTACATCGCGTCCAGAGGAAGAATCAATGAGGAATCTACGGTGCACGAACCCTGAGATCCCTGAGAGCCCTGAGTCGACTAAGAGACCCTGAGAATCCCTGTTTCCCTTTTCTTTGCTTCGTCGGCGAAGAAATGAACTGTTTTCCATGTTTCTCATTTTCTGATTTTCTTGGACTTTTGAATCATCTACATCTGGGCATAGCCGGAATGGACTATGAACTTTACTCACGAACTGTAAATGTCGTCTTGGATTGGATGGACAGTATGAACAGCCAATGAAATTGTTTAGAAGGGGTGGACTGTCACCGGCTGAGGCTGTCCCCTTAAGAAAGGGAATATGGTGGAGGGAAGTTGGTAAACGGAAAGAAGGATCTAAACTAATTTCATTGGTAGAGTGGGAGGAAGCACCTTCTGAACTGGGAGCGCAGGAGGGTATCCTGGGCAATCCGGCACTTTTATCTTTAGTCTTTCTTCCGCTTCTCCTTCGGGCAGCAGCTTGCAGCTCCTGGGCTTTCGGCCAAGGCTTTGGCCTTGAAAATTGAAACTGATAAGGCCTGTATTAACTGCTTTCCAATTAACACACAACTGCTTATAATTTTTTCTTCTTCTCTCTCTCTTTTCTAACCTGCTCTGGGGAAAAGGGGAGAGAGGGAGAAGCGGAGGTGGGGAGCCCCCTCAGCAGAGGGGGAACTCTCATTTCTGTGCTACTTTATTGTATATCTTTGTATATATTTTAAATTTGTATATATTTCCCTGCATATCCTATATTGCTTTGTAAATATACAGCTCCACTGCTTTGCTAATTCAGCTGTGAGTTTTTTTTTCCCTTTCCCTTCAATTTTCTTTCCCTTTACTTTACAGGGGGGAGGGAGGAGGCCTCTTGGCCTTACCCTTCCAACCCTCGACAACATTTCATACAGTGCACAGGCAGAATGTATGGTGCAGATTTTCAAAGATAAATATTACATATATGTGTACAAATATATTTTGTGCACATCTACAGACTGGTTCATAGCTTGGATTAATACTGCATTTCAACACCAGATCTCTTAAAACTGTTTAAACTATTTCATTTGTGCATATGAAGATGAAAGTGTGAGCAAACAAAAAACCATTTGCTTCCCCTATGTCTGGAGATGTCTCCCTACTAAATTAATAGCAAACATAGCTTAATCTAATCACAGATCTCTCTTTGGGATTGATACTTACTCCTAAGTGACGGGAAAGTGCAAGTCTTGCAGGGAAAAAAAACCCAGAGTTCCTGAGTACAGTTTTCATAGTTACAGTGAAAACATTAGGAAAAAACACAGTAAATTTAGGAAGAAAACCAGCTACTAATACAAATTACTTAAATGTTTTTAAATAATACTTTAAACAATATGTTTTCATGGAAGAACTTGGTTCAAGGAAGGTTTTCTTCGTAGCAGGAAAAAAATAATTAAAAAATAAAAGCCATAATAGCCTCACATGAAGATAGCTTCATTTATTCTGTGTAGGTAGTATATACCAGAATGCAGAAGCAAACAAGCAAAAACCATAAAAACAAACAAACAAACAAAACCACCACAACCAAAAAATCAATGCTCTACAAATACATTCAGATTTGTATAAGGAAGGGTGGGATGTGGAAAATGAGCAGAGAGAAGCTCTCCAGTCTTCCTCCCATTCCATAAGAAGGCCACATCGCCTGGCTCTACAAAGGCCACAATGTCTGTATACTGAGCATCCTTACCATGCTGAACCCATGACACATGCACACACAGAAAAGCACTGCTGCACATGGCTTTGTCCCTCCTAATTGTCTAATCCTAATTTCAGATAACTGCTTTAAGTACTGAAGTATGACTTTTCCAGAAATTATGCTGAATAATCAGACACTTAACAAGGACTTGTATTTAATTGGGCATTAGAATAGAAATCTCACTGTTACATTGATATGGATAAAGCAGATTATCTACTATTGGTTTACCTGGTTGAGATGTATACAGGTATCTACTGCATCCTTTGGTTGATTACACTTAAGAAAGGCTGACACAGCTTGGTCACACATCTCCACTCTTACAAACATACGAGCTATGTCCTGCAAAAAAACATCAGCACCATATTAAATTCATTTCCAGATATTCAGTACATTGCATAACAACTGCAACACTATTATATTCTTGTTAAATATAATTCCAAGAAGTTGGTAGAATGGGTTGTGGCTTCATGGATTCTGTGAAGATACTGTTGCAAATCTTTAAAACTGTGTGCTGCTTTCAGGCAGTGCTTACTTTAAACAAACACAAATAAAATACACACAAAAGTCTACATGTTTTTCTTTCAAATCAAATACCAGAAGGACTGCACTCTCACTATTTAGAGTAGTTCACAGAACTTTGTTATTAGAAAGAAGTTACAAAGAAAGTCTTGCTTTGTTCAAACAACTGGAAATTGCATTAAATCAGCCTGTTTGGCATTTTCCATGAATTTTGTAGATTGATCAATCATGTCATAATTTTAAGTTATCTATTATTTAATCAGTCATTTCAGGCTATATCACCTACTTTCCCTCCTTTCAGTACAGTATCTTCAGTTTTCATTGTACATTAGCATTCTCACCAGAGCTACCATGGAAGAATTTAAACCCATAACCAGGAAGAATTGTGGGGGGAGTGGTGGTGAAATCCTAGTGTAGACTAAGAAACAAGATAAAAGTAACTGTCCAACCATAAGGAATGAACTATTAGGGAAGCAAAGCTATTTTAAAGAGAAATGCTGTGATTTGGGAAGGGGAGCAGTGAATTATCTATTGAATCATAGAATCAATAAGGTTGGAAAAGACCTCAGAGATCATCAAGTCCAACCTATCACCCAACACCTCATGACTAACTAAACCATGACTTCAAGTGCCACATCCAATCCTTTTTTGAACACCTCCAGGGACGGGGACTACACCACCTCCCTGGGCAGCACATTCCAATGGCCAATCTCTCTTTCTGGGAAGAACTTTCTCCTCACCTCAAGCCTAAACTTCCCCTGGCACAGCTTGAGACTGTGTCCTCTAAAATGATTGCCCATGTTGCCAAAAAATCATGATGAATAATCAGGTCTTTCTGGGGAACCTGAACAGTAGGAGAAAGGAAGAATGATGGAATATAAAACAACAGTAACACTAAAGATTGACACCAAAATAACACCATTGTGCTTTAGTGAGTAGGTCATATACCGTGTCCTCTCTTAACCCTCAATAAATAGTTAAGCATAAGACAATGACAATTAGGGTGCTCTTTGCTTACAGGAAGCAATTTATTATTCTCTGGAAGAGAGTTAGCTAGATTCTCTAGTCCTTGGTAGTCCTCTAGCATGTAGTAACATTCAGCTAAACATTCCTGGTTTCATCCTTGTACATAATACTGTGCAGCATTGGACCTAATAATAAAAGAAAGAAAATAATTTTTAAAACATGTGGTGGGTCCTGATATATAAACACAAGTACAGCTTCTCATTGTGTAAGCCTTTGTATTTGTAAATTTAAAATTACATTATTTTAAATAGGTAACTGCTTGAGGAAGCTTTCACAGATTTCTACTGATTTCCTAAAAAGTTTACTTAAAGTAGTAACATAATGTTAGGAAGTCAATAAATATTAAAACTGCATTCTCATATCTGCACAGACTATGGCTGACAATGCACAACAACTTAAAACTAAATTTTCAGAAAAGGCCTTTACTGTTGTGCCTCTGTTATTTAAAAGGAACAAACAAACAAAATAAAAACAAGCATTAAAGTCTCAAGACCATTCTCTAAAGTTACCTAAAGCATCTAAAAATCACATTTCAAAAACTAATCATAAGTTTTCAACTGCTATAGGACCCAAGTTCTTTATGGTAATATAGTCTGGGTAATTGCAGTATGTAAGTGGAGCTGTGGAACTCTACAGGACAGCGTTCAGGATGCTAAAAGTTTAGACTGTCTTAGAAGGTAACAAGAAAAAAATCCTGAAAGAAAATAATTTCTCTGCAATTTCTTAAGTATGAAGATGTCGCATCTGGTTTAGTAAGTACTTGACTGTAAAATGTGTTCTGGAGAAATAACATGTGCATTCACTGTTCTTAAAATCTTCCTTGGATGCCTAGTTTCAGCAATAGCTGGAGACAGATCCGGGTCAGAGAGAACTCTGGACCTTTTCAAATATTTTTTGGTTTAAGCATTCTAGAAAACTTGTGGTTAGTTTTGAAATTCACTGATATTTAATAATTCTCTCCTACTTTTAACAGATTTGGGGTTTTTTTTTGCTTGATACTTTCTGTATCCAGCCTAGTACAACCGCATAGATACTTCTCTTCCCCTCCCCCTCCTTCTTTGAAGCGGACAGACTTCTGGCAAAACAGATTTTTATCACCTTCATTCTTTAGACAGTTGATCAACAGTTCTGTTTAAAGGTACATGCCAGGATGGAAATACAAAGGTGTGAGCTAAACTTCGTAATTCCAGATTTATCCCATGTATTGAATCCTGACATCACCAATGTCTGTCCTTCCCCATAAACTAAGTCTTGCCTTCAGTCTTGTAATTTCCTTTGTAATTTCCTTCTCACTAGTTCCTCTATAGGACATACCACTTCTGATGGTCTGCAAAGTAATCTCCAATAGCATTGTGTGCTTGTTCAAGAAGGGCATCATCTGAATCACCTGAGCCACTTTTCAATAGCTGCAATACTCAAAACCAATCTCCCAGTTTTATCTGTAGCCCAATGGCAAGATCTCTAGTACACATAGGAAATAGCAGGAAAAAGTCAAAGAGACTAAAATAGCTAACAAAACATCAAAGAAAAGCACCCAAAAGTGTTTTCATGTTCATAGCCTGTGTTGCAGGCATCACAGTGATCTCAGATATCTCATTTACATATATAGTATTCCATAAAAGCAAATATTCAGATTGCTCACAGGTTCTATCACACATATGCACTGCCCTATCAGACTCCTGTGTGAGTAGCTGGAAAGACAGTTGGGCTGATGTTACTGCAGGATCCTCTTACTGTGTACACCATTCTTTAGCTTTCCTTTTTATTATTCATGCATACATATCACCCACCTTGTGTTTGTCTAGCACATTTATTCCACCTTATAGACTGATTCTATGTTACTTCTCTATGAAGTAAGTCTGCAGATGCATAGAAAATAAATGACAGAGCTAGATATACTTCTTTTAAAAATGCTCTTTTCTTACAAGTGACTTAAGGAAGGCAATAGCAAGTCAGTGCAGTCAGGGCATCTGTTTTTTTTTTTTTTTTTTAATTGTGTTTGAAAAATAGATTTCTTTCAGCCTGATTCATGGCAGGTCTTTATCAAGGTGTTTCTAGTGATGAGGAGACACCTACAGTCAATACAGAATTCCCATATTCTTGTAGCTGGGGGATATTGTAAAAAGAAGTAAGTCTTTGTCTTCTTCAGTTTCATAAAGGGCAAATTCCTCTTCATCCATGTGCAAAGGAATATGCCTTATCTAAAAATTAGTGTTGAAATACGACTGAAGTGCTTATGAGCCAGTTCACCTCTCCAAACCAGCATACTTCCATCAGCTACTTACTCAGTTATGAAATAGAAAATGCTTTAGCAACAGGCTCTAATGTGCATCTCTCCCCTACTCCTGCCTCTTCTTCCCCATTCCCGTCTTACTGGGGAAAGGTTTCTCATTCTTACAGCATGAAAGAAGAAATGCCTTTTTTCCCCCCATCATTCTCTCCCCTTTTTCTCAGATCCATTAATCAAACCTTAAAAATTTCATATGTGCATATGTGATTTATTCTTCCCCAAGTTTGATCACCACCTACAGGCTACATTGTACAATTGCTGCCTATTATTTCTCATCCTTTTTCAATACAAACAATTCTCTAGCTAATTACTTAGTGTTAATTTCTATTCCCCAGTAATACTGTTATTTTGCTTTGTCTGTTCTCATTCCTGAGCAAAAATTCCATTGATTGGTCCCCCAGTTTCATCCAGAATCCTTTCTTTCTCTCCAGAGATTACAGTTCATTAAAAACTCCGATGTTTGTGTATGTAATTGGAAAGAATGTCTACTTGGCTACTAGCTCAGAGCAACAGTACATAAATTAAACATTAGTTAAGATTGTTTGTATTTTTGGAATCTCAGTTAAAATACCAACAAAATACTTGCAAAAATAATCTATGAAAACCAGCACAGCCTCGAGCTCCTAGGGTTTTGCAAACAGTTTGGAATGTGCTGATTTACATATAGAACTGGTTATCTATGGATATAGCAAAATCCTCTCCCATCTGATCCTCTTCTGTCTTTCCAGCAACTAGTAAAGTGTCTCCAGTGCTAAAACAGCAATTCCTTATTAAGGCAAGCTTTTTTTTTCCCTTCTCTTCTAGGTTTTCTCTTTCTTTGCTGCTGCTGAGATGACTCCAAGCAATTACCTTCTGTCCATATCCAGGTACATTCTTTCAGCTTCTTCAAACCTGCTGAAATAGGCTGCCACTTCTGCTTGCTTCATTGACTCACTCTGCAGGTTGCCTAGACACTTAACAAATTTAATACCTTGATAGTCTTTGCAACGTACACAAGCTTGTTCAGCAGTCTGCAGATCCAGCTTCTGAAGAGCAGCTTCGGCCAGGAGACACCTGTGTGAAAAACAAGCTTAATAGATGGAAAGGCAGCTGTAAGGTAAATTAAGTGAGGATCCATTTAACTAGTTATTAGTTAAAGAAGACCCTCAAGTTCATCTGACATTCTGTGATTCTGTGATCTTTGTTGACAACATAGCTGTATCAAGCACACCCTCAGCAAGTTATACTGACAACATTAAGCTGTGTGGTGTGGTTGACACACTGGGGGGATGGGATGTCATCCAGAGGGGCCTTGACAGGCTTGAGAGGTGGGCCAGTGCCAGCCTCATGAAGTTCAACAAAGCCAAGTGCAGGGTCCAGCACCTGGGTGGGGGCAATCCCAAGCACAAATACAGGCAAGGTGGAGAACGGATAGAGAGCAGTCCTGAGGAGAAGAACTTGGGAGTGTTGGTTGATGAGAAGTTCAGCATGAGCCAGCAATTGTGCTTGCAGCCCAGAAAACCAACAGTATCCTGGGCTTGTGGTTAGTTTTGAAATTCACGAATGTTTAGTAATTCTCTCCTATTTTCAACTGACTTCTCCTCTACTCTGCTGAGACCCCACACAGAGCACTGTGTCCACCGGTGAAGCCTCCAATACAGGGAGGCCATGGAACTGTTAGAGGGGCTCCAGAAGAGAGACACAAAGATTATCAGAGGGCTGCCACACATCTTGAAACTGCCCAAACAAATGAACTCTAAAAAAGGTGAGGAGCTAGGCTAGCAGGGGACTGCAAAGCCTCTTTGGGCCTTCCCTCCATGCTGTAATGCTCTTTTGGAGGTGACTCAGACCAAAGAAGAGATGTTCTTAGAGGAGCAGCCTTCAATTTGCAGCTGAGCAGTTACTTTGTTCCCCCCCCCCCCCCCCTTTTTCTTAGATGATTCTGTTTAAAGTGTATATTGCTTTTGCTGGTCTCAGTTGCAGTTTTATACTGTAACATGAGATTCGTTTGAACAGGGGGAAAAAAAAAACAAACAACACAAATTTAAACAAACTTGGCTTATAAAGGGATGTTACCAAAGTCTGGGATGTGGATTGTCTTCTATGAATTGGGAAGACTCCTCAATGCCAACTTTTTCAATCAATGCTCGGCTGTCTCGTAATGACCGAATCTCAAAGTTGATGATGTAATCCTTGTTCAGGAAAGACTGAGGGAGCTGGGATTGCTTAACCTGGAAAAGAGAAGACTCAGGGGTGACCTTATCACTCTCTACAACTACCTGAAGGGAGGTTGTAGACAGGCGGATGATGGTCTCTTCTCCCAGGCACCCAGTACCAGAACAAGAGGACACAGTCTCAGGCTGAGCCAGGGGAGGTTTAGGTTGGATGTTAGGAAGAAGTTCTATACAGAAAGAGTGATTGCCCATTGGAATGGGCTGCCTGGGGAGGTGGTGGAGTCGCCATCATTGGAGGTGTTCAGGAGGAGACTTGATGGGGTGCTTGGTGCCATGGGTTAGCTGTTTGGGTGGGTTGGATTGGTTGATGGGTTGGGTGCGATGATCTTGAAGGTCTCTTCCAACCTGGTTTGGTTTATTCTAAATAAAAATAAATAAAGAGTTTATTCTAAATAAATAACAGTTCCTTTCTTCTCCTACCCCTTCAGAAAAATAGGAAGCCCAGAACATGACAGGTGCTTTAACAGAAAACACATAGAGGGCAACTATCCCTGACTTGTAAGGCCTGTAATAAATTTCAGGTATACCATAAAGTACAAAAACAACTACATGCCTGTGTATACAGAAAGTGAAAAAGGCTGAAAATACCAGAAGATATCATGAGGGTTACAGAGTTTCAACATCTTTATACATTGTTGAAATAAGGGGAGCAGCCTCTCACCAAGAAGATAGGATGTGTCTACATACTGTGCCCCAGATATACTTTTTCTGTGTTCCCTACAGTTCAGTGCATATTTCCAATAATACAGTAACAACACACTAACGAGAGGGAATAAAACCACTCATGTACAAAAAGTATAAGTAGAAGAAAGTTTAAGCATTGTGCTAAGTTACCACAGTCTTTTCCTTACAACTCAGAAATGAAGGAAAGTAATGCACACAAATCTTCTGCATTGAGATAAGGAGTTGAGATAAAAGTTTAACATAAATGAGATAACACAATGCACAACTATCTTGGCCTGTTTGAAGAAAAAGCACAGCAGAAAGCAGCAGCAAGCAGTAATCAGCAAGCTAATAAAACATACCAGGGAGCTACTTCCCTATCCCTTCCCATCCAGCTGCCATCCCAGCAGAAAAGAGCCAACACCCGAAACCCAAAACCCAGAAGCAGCAACCAGAGCAGGAAGCCTCCCATGTTACAATCTGAACTTCAAGATCCATGTCTCGGTCCAGAGAGGGAAAGAGACTCAGTTCTTATGAATATTCCCATGTTGTGAAATTAGGCACAAACAAGGCCAAAATATCGACAGCTAGACTATTTATTACATAAATAAAGTGGACATAAGAAGGGGAGAGGGAGAAAATAGAGAGGGAGAGAGAGAAGAGGAAAGGAATTATATTACCACACCCCTCACCCCCCCAAGACAGTTTGAGTCTGTGGAGGAAAGGTGCTGCAGGAGATGTTGGGTTTGTAGAGAAACGGTGCTGAGGCTTTGGCTGGAGAAGAGATGTGGTACTCTGGGCAGCCTCTTCAGCTCCATGAGTTGCAGCAGGCAGAACTTAGGACACAGAGAAAGGGTTCAGTCTGCTTCTTCCAGGCTCCACGGCCTCTTTTCTCCGGAGCAGCATTGTCCTGGGTTTTTCCTTCTCAGCGGCATGGTCCTTCTCCTGTGTTTTCCTTTTTCTTCTGCGCTTTTTTTCTGACAAGCCAGTAGTTGCTCAAGTCTTTTATACAGTTTTTAGTCCTTAGGTATGTGTCCAAGTATTGTCCCTCAGGAATTCCAAGGCCAGGAAATCATCCTTAGGTAAATATCCAGGTATCCTTCCCCAGGAAATATTTCTGTGTATTTCTGTGTGTTTGGGCAAGGGTCTGGATGGGGGGGCCCTCCGCCTCCTCTGTCTCCATCCAGACATGCCCCCACTCTCATTACACATCAGGAAACAGGTGGTGAATCCATTGTCTATCCTTTCCAGGGTACTTGATGGGTGGAAATTATCCTGTCCTGAAGGCATGATGGTGGGGTCCTTGGTCATTGTTGTAGGCCAACTGCAGTCCAGTGTTATCATGATGCAATCGCAAGGTGATTTGCATCCAGGATTGGTAGACAGGATTCCTACATGATCTTTGCACCTTCCTCACAGTGGCTCTGCCCAGCACATACCAGCTATTGTCTGGGCAAACAGCAAGTGATTTTATCTTTGTTGAGTCACACCAGGAGATCCAACTTTTAGTCTCTCACACTCCATAATAGTTTGCTCCAGCCAGCACTTTTATTTTGAAGCTGGCATGACAGCAGCATGGTATTGAATATCAGCAGCAGATTCAACTTAACCCATGACAGGTATGACCACTTCTACTGATGAAAATCTGTGAAAATAAAGGAATGCTAACTAGTTCTCCTTCAAGGCACCAGTTACACCACAATAAACTAGTTAAACACATCACTCACTTCAATAGTTTTACTGTAATCATGGTGTCCATCTGCAGACACTGAAGGGGTGTCATCAATATGATAAATCCTGTAGAAAAGCAAAGTTAGAGGACAAAGATGAGTCCAAAGAAAGCATCGTTTTTGATAGCATATAGGTATCTTCAGTCCATGGAGAAGAAATCATTGCAACTGGAAAAGAGAATAAAAGCTATGCCTGATCATATGTTCCAGTAGCATCCCTTCTGATAATGCTGCATTGTATTAATATAAAGATATGGTATTTGCCTTGACTTTTGCAGCCCCTGATAGTCTATTCCCATTTGATCTATAAACTTTCATTCAGCAGTAAGAAATCCCTGCAAACCATCAACCACCCCAACTGCCTCTTTTCAAAAGGGCACATCCATGTTTCATCAGGGTCTTCTCCATTCACATACTAGAAAATGTAAGTTATTACACCAACTACAAATAATTACTCATTATTACAGATACATGGCAAGCTACCTACAAACTGAGAGTATGGAGTAGAAAAAGTGGAGGGGGAAGAAAAAAAAAAGGCATCAAGACACAGAGCTGCATAAGAGAAGCAGGTGGCAAGCAAATGGAGACACTGACCAGGAGCTAACCCAAAGTCTAAGAGATGTGCATAACAAACACATGCTCATTATGAAAAACTGTTATGAAAAAGTAGTTAATATTGCAGGCCTGCAAAATCAACGGATCCAAGCACAAAAATGAGAAGACAAGAGTTCAGATTTTAAGCATGGGAGAATCCATCTCTATAAATGATGCTAATGCAAAGGAAGAAAAATGACAAAGCTTGAAAACAAACCTTTCTCTGCCTTCTCTTCTGGTCCGTGATACCTGGTTAATTTCCATTGCTGTGAGCTTCTTGGCCACATGATACTGCCAGATGTAAAATGCTTCTTTGGAAGCTGCTATCACATGTGTTTTGGTCATTGTAGCAAACAATGGCTCTGTTTTGAAAACCAAATGTAAAATAGGAGCAGCAAGTACTAGACTAGTTGCCAATTTTTGAACTTTTTCCCAGACACAAGATACCACATTTCTATTGGTTAAAAGCTAAAAAACAACAACAAAATAGCCCAAGCCAAACAAACCAAAAAAAAAAAAACCCACACAACCTTGCAGCAGTTGTCATTAACTGCTAAGAAATTATTACTGAGGCATTTGGGCCTTATTCATTCAGAAGAACAGAGAAATTCCTTCCAAGTTATGAATTATATGCACTCAAACCATTATAATATTCTTTGTAATACCCAGTCTTGACTGTATTGTGGCTTTTTTTTTCCTCCCTATTACAATACTTTGGTTCATATTTTTGAAAACCAGTGAATGCACATAAAAAGGCATAGAAGAATGTAGAAACCTTTCAAGTAAATCTCCTTATGTCTTCAAATTCTACAAGCAAATCATTATACTACCAGACAAAACATGCAAATTCAAAAGATTTGTGTAGCCCAGCCTGTTAGTAAAACACTGAGTCACAGAGATAACATGCTGTGAGCACAAAAATCTGATTCTTTTACAGTAAATCTTTTTTTTGTTTTTTGGATTGTAGCACAGAACAGAACTCTGGAGGGAGCTATAAGACTGCCAAAAAGAAGAATGGTGCTATGGAGACAGATCGGGGAAGACTGGCTGAACAGATTTTCCTTCTTTGAAACCAAGAGAATTATATAAGCTACCTGATGGCTGTAGAATAATTTTTAGTGTAAATGTAAATGCTGGATAAGCAGGCTTACGGATGGTGAGCAGTGAGGAGTAGAGTTCTTTGCATTAGATGCAACTCGGTGTATTTCACATACTTGTAACACAATAATTAGTCACATACAACTGAAAGATACAGTCTCCTCTGTTTCATTAACAGTATTCATAAATTCTATGCATTGGCTTTGTTCTTTTATTACCTTGTAGCTGTACATGCCATAATAATGCTTTTATCCTTTAAAAATGAAACATGATAATCTCTTATGAGGGAATAAAGTTTTCTCTTTCTTAGATAACACAACTGTAGTACTAAGCCCATATTTGGACTTAGTTTAGTCAATGCTTACTTTACTCCAAGACAATGCTAAACCAATCCCACAAACAAAAGCCATGGGCATTCCTCAGACTCACCAGGTGGCTCCCCATTTGACTTACTTATGCACATGTCAAAATACTCCAATATGGGGGGAAAAAAAGGATGTTCACATGAGCTCTGTTGTGATCCAGAAACAAGATGGCATCACATCTATGTTTTATTCAGAAGAATGCAATCAAGTACGTGTTTTATGAACATACCTAAGATTTAAACTGATTGTTGATGTCAAAAAAACCCACATACCAACCCCTGACATATTTCCCTGCCACTTCTTTTCTATCATCTCTAGCAGCAGATTGACCATGGAGTAAGTTGGATCAGTTAATTCATCTAACTGACCTCAAAATTAAATAAATAAAAGATTAGTTTAAGTTGGATTAAAGGGGAAAATCACAAATGCTGGAGAGGGTAGGAATGAGCAGCAAGTATGGAGGGCAGGGACTTCCCTCTTTGCAACAGCAGGGTAAACGATGACTGAATTTAAGCCAAATGTGAAATTGCAGAGAGAGGGGTATACAGAATGCAGACACCATCATCAGGATCAGATCCATTCAAAAACTCATCTGGAGGAGCAGTATCTGTATGTGGGAACCACTGCTTTTACAAAATTGCCTATACAGTTTAAACAATTGCATAGGACACAAGTAGGACACAAGGGATTGTTTTTGAGAATTGCTTTAGCATTTCATACTGGACAGTCATTAATGAAGCAAGCACACACAAAAACTTACAAACCTTAATCACTGGGCTACACTAAAATGCTCCTAAAATACTTTCCTTCTTGGCTGCATAGCAGCATAGAATCAACATGAGGAAAGGATGTCTTCAGTTTTGGCTATTGCTGAGGCAGAGTAAAAAAGAATGAGATTTGTCCTTTCCTGGGAATGGAAAGATCCTCATTTTGATCCCATCAGGCTGAGGAAGATCTAAAATCCCTATCTAGTCTAACTACTTTGTTTCCTTTAGTGTAATTAAGTATCATCTTATACAGTGGCCTTGATTTAGCTTATTTGGGCATCAGTGTCCTTCAAATAATTTGTGTTCTCACTATTAAGCAAACAGGAAAGGAAGCACCTTTAGTCAGCAAGAGGCAAGAGATATGGATCAGCATTTCCACTTCATAGAAGCTTACCATGCTAAACACATGAACTTCAGAGACTGTCTAGCTCTTCCCATTGATTTTGCTGATAGCTACCTTCAGTATTAATGTCTTAATACTTAATTTTCAGACTTTAAAAATATGTACAGAAGATATCTAAACAGGTGCCTTTACTCTTCAGTGATGAAATACGGGAAAGGATTAAAAGACACCATCCCATCAAAACAAACCCAATGTGAAATAGCTGCCCTTTAAGTTTTCTCTAACCATTCCTTTTCTTCTCACCTCATTTCTCTTCACTGTTCCCTCATAAGACCTCCTCGCAGAAGGAGAGAAACTTTATTTCTTACATATACAGGAATTTCAAACAACTTTCTGCGATGTCTGTGTTTCATCCACACTCACTCCATCTCACTTTAGAAGTTAGAAAACACCTGCTTTCATGTTTAATATTCTTTTTTTACAAATACTAGACGGAAAACAAATTTAATTCATGACTCTATATATATATATATATATGACTACATGACTATATTATGTTGACTTGCTGGAACGTGTCCAGAGAAGGGCAACAAAGTTGGTGAGGGGTATGGAACACAAGCCCTATGAGGAGAGACTGAGGGAGCTGGGGCTGCTTAGCCTGGAGGAGAGGAGGCCCAGGGGAGACCTTATTACTCTCTACAACTACCTGAAGGGAGGTTGTAGACAGGTGGAGGCTGGTTTCTTCTCACAGGCAACCAGCACCAGACCAAGAGGACACAGTCTCAAGCCTCAAGGAGGTTTAGGCTGGAGGTTAGGAAAAAATTCTACAGAGAGAGAGTGATTGCCCATTGGAATGGGCTGCCCGGGGAGGTGGTGGAGTCTCCATCATTGGAGGTGTTAAGGAGGAGACTTGATAGGGTGCTTGGTTGCATGGTTTAGTTGATTAGGTGGTGTTGGATAATAGGTTGGATGCAATGATCTCGAAGGTCTCTTTCAACCTGGTCTATTCTATTCTATTCTATTCTATTCTATTCTGCATGGAAAATCTGAGACATATTATAGTATATTAAATAGGATACACAAACACAAGAGGAACAAGTAATCTGACCTAAATCTGATGGAAAGGAAGGAAACAATTTGACAGACACAAGGCTAAACTATTGTCTTCATACAAGCCTGCCATAGGCTGCTGTAGTGAAGGATGCTTATGATCAGGATTGTGCCCCAAACATTTGGGTAGGATATATTTCTCTGTGTGTTAACCTTCCTTTGTTCCCCCACCTTTCTGGAGGCAGCAGGGGGGATCCTGGCGCCACTGAGTTCAGGTAAACAGCCTACCTGGGCGTGGTCTCACCCCTGCAGTACTAGAGGCAGGCTATATGTTTGTATCCCCGAGTATAGCATATACTCAGGCCATATTTGGTAGCTGGTAGTTCATTGGTTAATGCTTGCGTTAGCAACAGATGCTTATTGGACTAGTATTCACTGGGGCAAATGGCAAATGACTTGTTAACGTTGCAAATTAAAGAAAGCTACGCTACTATGAAGCTATTAGTGGGATCAGACAGACACTCTGTTTCAAGACTTCCTGGGATCTCCCAACCGCCTAGCCCCGAGCAGCCCCGCGACCACGATGTCGCACCCGGAGCCAGCTCTCCCGTACAGTCCTTTTACGAATTACCCCCACCGCAGTCTCGCGGAAAGGACAGAAAGGTAGCGAATCACACCGTAGCTCAAGACATTAGACCCACGGTCCCCTTGGACCCGCCGAGACTCCGAACACTGCAAACAGCAGTCCCGATTCACTCGCTCAGCCCAGCACATCAGCAACAGCGCGTGAATTAAATTTGCCTAACAATAGTGCTCCGAGAAGCAAAGCCCAGAAAAAATCCCGTAGCTACTGAACGGAGAGAAACCCATCTGACCGGGACGATACGGATTACAGTTCGGAAGATGAACCCATACAGAGAAAAGCCGTGCATTTACGTCCCGTTCTTAAAGAGCAATACACGGACAGCCGCCGTGGCCGAGGGACAACAACTACCTCTGTTCGCCCATACAGTGGAGCAAAGCTTCGGGACCTGCAGGAGACGTTTGCACGAGAACCGGACGAGTCGGTAACAGACTTTTTGTATCGCGTTATGGAATTGGGTGGGGATACAATTATTTTGGACCGTAATGAAGCAAAAGGCTGTTCATGGGGCCATGAAGTATTTTGGGGCATGGGTCCAGAGGGATACCACTCGTTAACTTCCCATATCGCTCACTGGGCTGGAAGTTTAGATCCTATAGATAGAGACGAACCCACAGAACTGAGGGTTACAAGTTCGGCCGAACTCACTGCCACGATTAAAAAATTGGCGTGCGTTCAAGCAATGTATGATCACGGGGCATATTCTTCCCCACTAGATGCCCCAATTAACCCAGTGAGACTCAAAATTCCAATCCGTGGTCTGCCGCCGGGTCTAAAAAATGTATGTGATGCCAAAAAGGAGGAAATTGAACGAGTAGTCGAAAGGAATATGGCCTCTACTAATTCCCAGGAACACCAATTAACTTGGGAAGAGCTTCTGATGGCATTATCCCACAAGGGCCAAGACTTGGGCTACTCTGATCATACGCTCATGGCCAAGACTCCCAGCGACAGATGCCATACTGGTTTCAAAGGCAACCACGCGGCGACACCGCGGGGGAAAAAGCAGGAAGTGCGCCACACTAAGGCATCCCCTACTGCGACTTCTGCGGGTTCAAGCAGCAGCCCAGAGTCAGATCGCCGTCACTCGGGAAGTCCCAGAGGGAGAAATTCCGACAGCTGGAGAGATAAACTGCGTACTTCTAATAGATCATTTTCACCCAGAGAGAAATGGTATCGACTAGCCAAAAAACTAGACACAGTGGTGACTGTTCCAGGCCTCACTCATCGCTTTGTTAATACCTGTCAATGGTCAGAGGATCCAGAGCCTTTCATTTTGATTCCCACTGGACCTACTCGAACTGCTGTAAAATTCCTTATTGACACTGGGGCGCAAATCAGTGTTTTGAATGTGCAACAAGCCAAACGCTTGAAGATCCTGCTATCCCGGAAAAGGATAAAGATACAGGGTGTTACAGGAATGCCTCATACGTGCCATTTAGCCAAAACAAGGTTGTGGCTTCCTGGTGACAAGCGGAGTACCCTGGTAGAAGTTGCCCTGAGTCCGTACCCCGAGAACATCCTTGGATTTGATGTTTTAGCTGGCAAACGGTGGCATCTCCCTAACGGTACCCTGTGGTACTTTGGCTCCTATGGAGTAGGAGCAAAAGGGACTGAAACCGCTCGGGTAGGCACTCTCCAAATTGCTCCACCCTTACCCAAATCGAGTATCACATGTGTTGCACAGTATTCCCTACCAGCAGCAGCCAGACAAGGCATCACTGAGGTGATTGCAGACCTGGAAAAGAGACAAATCATTACCAGGACACACTCACCCTATAACTCACCAGTGTGGCCAGTGCGTAAACCTGATGGACGATGGAGACTCACCATTGACTACAGGAGGCTCAATAGCAACACGCCCCCTCTCACCGCTGCAGTCCTAAGCCTGACATCCATCGTGACAGCAATCCAAGCTGCGTCACATACTTGGATGGCTTCACTGGACATTAAGGGCATGTACTTTATGATCCCTCTACTTGAGGAGGATAAACCACAGTTCGCTTTCACATGGCAAGGTTCCCAATACACCTTCAATCGTCTTCCCCAGTGGTACAAGCACTCAGGAACCATTGCACACAATTCCTTAGCAGCACTGTTAGACACCATTGAAGTCCCAAAAGATGTAAGTGTCTACCAGTACACAGATGACATCTTTGTCGGGGGAAATGACGAAGGTAAGGTGGGTTCAGTAGCTGCAGCGATCTGGGACCTTTTGACCAAAAATGGGTTACAGGTTCCACAAGCCAAATGTCAAGGCTCGAGCCAAGAAATTAAATTTCTTGGATCCTGGTGGGTAGCGGGAGCAATATCAGTGCCAGAGGATGCTCTTGAGGCTATTGAAAAGGGCCAACTTCCCAATAACAAAAGGGAGCTTCAGCGGCTCTTGGGTACCTTGGGTTACTGGAGAAAACATATTCCAGGTTTCTCAGTAATTGCTCGTCCCCTCTATGACCTGCTTAAAAAGAGCAGAGTCTGGGACTGGACCCCAAGGCATACAGAAAGCCTAAAAGTTTTGAAGGACGAATTAAAGGCTTACCAGAAATTGGGCCCTTTGCACCCACATGACCCCTTAAGGGCAGAATGGGGCTTCTCTGAACATGCTTCCTACTGTGGGATTTTTCAAAGGGGACCTAAAGGCCCGAACAGAGCCCTTTTATTCTCTTCAACAGCATTCAAAGATGCTGAAAGGAGATACTCTGAATGGGAGAAGGGACTCCTGTCTCTGACCCGAGCTGTCAAAGAATATTGATACCTGTGAAGGGCAATTGTAAATACCTCATTACAGTGTTTGTACATATATAAATAAACTTATATTTTCATTGATGGATCTGCCGCGCATTTCTGAGGGCATATCCACGACAGCTGCTCCTGAGAAACTGGGATAAACATAGTCTGACCATCAACATCTGTGTAATTGTAGATCTTAATTCAAATGTCTCTAGACATTGTTAGCTCATAAATATAGGGAAATATCAGACAGCAGCAGGACAACTGAACAGCACATAGGACAACTTGGACACACATAGGACATCCACATAGGACCACAGTTTAGAGAACATGAAGGCAAACTATAATTTTTTTTTAGTATATTTTTTAATTATCTGCTGTACCTTGCAGCAATTCAAGAGCTGTTTCACATGTAGTTCAGTCATCCTTGTTAAGGTGTCCAGGAGGGAGGTAAAAGACTGAAACATGACTCCAACACTCTGCTTTTAATACATCCACCTGTATGTTGATCAGGCCATTATATTCATTTCCCTGGGCACTGACACACATGTGGAAGATAACTCAACACTTCACTATATCAGGGCTCTTAAGCACATGTAAGAAGATATAATCCAGCTGGAATGACATTTTCTTAGCAGATACGATCTGTTGTGTTTCCATTAAAAAGATATTATATAACAAGATATTTTAACCTGTAGTTTATTTTTAGTTACTCATGAAAGAACTTTGACAGAAAGCCTGTGAGCCTGTGAAACAAGCACAGAAGAAATTATGTTGGTAAATTTTTGTAGGATGGGACATAATAATGATAAACAATGAAGAAAAGACTAATTTATGAGCTAGCAAACACCGAGGAAGAGCTTTAAGATGTAATTATCATCAGTGTCAAAAGGAAGTTAAGCAATGGCCTGTCACCACAAAAAGACTAACTAATCCTTTTTTGCCACCATTAGTAGAAGAAGCATTAAAAAGCTAATGACATAATTCAAAATTCAATAGAGCAAATATTTATATTTTTCTTTCGCCCTTCTTAAACTGTTGGATTAGAGCCCTAAAGCATAGGATTTGTATCTCCTGCTGGTGAATCAAGCATCGAGCACCATTACAATTACTTTGCCATTAGGAGTTTAATAAAGAGCCCTCTGCCTCCCTGCAAGGTGCTGAGCACATGGTCAGGCCTGCCATGTGGTCCTGGCTTACCTCCACCTGTCAGGCCCTACATCCAAAGAATCCATTGCCATCTGTGATCTGATTCTGTATATGTCTGTATTTATCCCCTTTCCCTATATCTCCATACATCCTTTTTCCCTAAATACCTATTACTATTTTGCAAAAATTACTTTCTTAACTCCTGATTTCTGTTCAAGACTTTTGTTCTCCCCTTTTACTTCCCCTGCCTACCTTTTCCCTGTGGGGGCAGTGGGAAGGGGAAGAAGAGGGTAACCTACATTATGTCTGATGAGTTTTAGCCCTGGAAACCCAAAAAGTGACAATTCTTCATAAGGCTACATCCCTCCAACTATGTTGAGTAGGAGATGCATTAATTTTGGTTTTGTACTGCTTATATCTTAAACTACAATTACTCACCCCTCGTAACTGATTTAAAGTTGTCTTTTTTCATTCATAACAGGACAAAGGGATCTTGAATTTGTTACAAATGATGCCACAAATGGAATCTTACAAGAATTTGCAGAAAGATCTTCTGTCTTCACAGTATCACAGTATAACTAAGGTTGGAAGAGACCTTGAGGATCATCGAGTCACCAGTGGCGTCCCCCAGGGATCAGTGCTGGGCCCCGTCCTCTTTAACATCTTCATTGATGATCTGGATGAGGGGGTCAAGTCAGTCATCAGCAAGTTTGCAGATGACACAAAGTTAGGAGCAGATGTTAGTCAGTTAGAGGGTAGAAAGGCTCTGCAGAGGGACCTCGACAGACTGGACAGATGGGCAGAGTCCAATGGGATGGCATTCAACAAGTCCAAGTGCCAGGTGCTGCACTTTGGCTATGGCAATCCCATGCAGAGCTACAGGCTGGGGTCGGAGTGGCTGGAGAGATGCCAAACAGAGAGGGACCTGGGAGTGCTGATTGACAGCCACCTGAATATGAGCCAGCAGTGTGCCCAGGTGGCCAAGAAGGCCAATGGCATCCTGGACTGTATTAGGAATAGGGTGGCCAGCAGGAGCAAGGAGGTCATTGTGCCCCTGTACTCTGCTTTGGTTAGGCCGCACCTTGAGTACTGTGTCCAGTTCTGGGCCCCTCAGTTTAAGAAGGACATCGAAACACTTGAACGTGTCCAGAGAAGGGCAACAAGGCTGGTGAGAGGCCTTGAACACAAGCCCTATGAGGAGAGGCTGAGGGAGCTGGGATTGTTTAGCCTGGAGAAGAGGAGGCTCAGGGGTGACCTCATTGCCCTCTACAACTACCTGAAAGGTGGTTGTGGTCAGGAAGGGGTTGGTCTCTTCTCCCAGGCAACCAGTACCAGAACAAGGGGACACAGTCTCAAGCTGCGCCAGGGGAGGTTTAGACTTGAGGTGAGGAGGAAGTTCTTCACCGAGCGAGTCGTTCATCATTGGAATTGGCTGCCCAGGGAGGTGATTGAGTCACCATCCCTGGAGGCGTTCAAGAGGAGATTGGACGTGGCACTTGGTGCCATGCTCTAGTTATGGGGTCTGTGTTGATAGGTTGGACTCGATGATCCTTGAGGTCCTTTCCAACCTAAGTTATACTGTGATACTGTGATACTGTGAGTGCTGTGATACTGTGACAGCTGCAGAAAATTAATTTTAATGGGAGAATCACAAAGAAATCACAGAACGTTAGGGGTTAGAAGGGACCTTGAAAGATCATTTAGTTCAACCCCCTGCCAGAGCAGGGTCACCTATGCCAGATCACACAGGAGCACGTCCAGGCAGGTTTTTAGTATCTCCAGAGAAGGAGACTCCACAACCCCCCTGGGCAGCCTGTTCCAGTGTTCTGTTACTCTCACAATGAAAAAAATTCTTCCTCACATTTATGTTGAACTTCCTATACCTTGACTTCCACCTATTGCCCCTTGTCCTGTTACTGGGCATTACCAAGAGGAGCTTGACTTCATGCTCTTGGCACTCATCCTTTACATATTTATAACATTAATGAGGTCACCCCTTACTCTCCTCTTGTCCAAGCTAAAGAGACACAGCTACCTCAGTCTCTCCTCATAAGGAAATTGATACCTTTGTTTATAATGTAAATAAATAAAACCAATACAGATAGATTTAGAAAGTTCACATAAACAGAACACTAGAAAAATACAAAGAAAAGAGTTTAAATGTAGAGTTAGAGGTATACATGCAAAGCTAATTTTGACCATTTGAGTGGGATTCATCTCACAGAATTTTAGACATTTAGAATAGAATAGAATAGAATAGAATAGAATAGAATAGAATAGAATAGAATAGAATAGAATAGACCAGGTTGGAAGAGACCTTCAAGATCATCACGTCCAACCTATCACCCAACACCACCTAATCAACTAACCCATGTAACCAAGCACCCTGTCAAGTCTCCTCCTGAACACCTCCAGTGACGGCGACTCCACCACCTCCCCGGGCAGTCCATTCCAATGGGCAATCACTCTCTCTGTGTAAAACTTCCTCCTGACCTCCAGCCTGAACTTCCCCTGGTGCAGCCTCAGACTGTGTCCTCTTGTTCTGGTGCTGGCTGCCTGGGAGAAGAGACCAACCTCTGCCTGTTTACAACCCCCCTTCAGGTAGTTGTAGAGAGCAATAAGGTCACCCCTGAGTCTCCTCCTCTCCAGGCTAAGCAACCCCAGCTCCCTCAGTCTCTCCTCATAGGGCTTGTGTTCCAAGCCCCTCACTAACTTCGTTGCCCTTTTCTGGACTCGTTCCAGCAAGTCAACATCCTTCCTAAACTGAGGGGCCCAGAACTGGACACAGTACTCGAGGTGTGGCCTAACCAGTGCAGTGTACAGTGGCAGAATGACCTCCCTGCTCCTGCTGGCCACACTGACAGAGATGAGCTGATTGCACTGGGCTTCTGTGTACCCAACAGAGAACAAAAAGACCCCTTTCAGGAATGATTCACTGAGCTTATTTTAGATGTCAGCTGCAGAAATAAGATTAACTATTCCCTGTAACTCCCTGAATCCTCCTCTCACCACCCCAATCCCACCTGTCCAGGAGACTAGTAGGCGCATACAGTGTAGATGTCTGATCTGGAGTGAAAACAGGAGAGGGGGAACACAAGAGGCACCCCACCCACCCATCGCATCATCTTACTTCAGTGCTTAGTTTGAGCTTGTTGGTTTTGCCTCCATTAGTATTGCATTTCCAGGGAACTTAAGATTCTGATGTACCACACCTATTGTAAAAGGTAGCAAGAGGGCATCAAATTGACATAAACAGAAATCACAAGATTAAAAAGTAGCACAATATTTCATGTATGTTCTGTAAGAAAAGAACTCAAACTCAACCAACTCCATTTTAATTATGATCTACAATGTAAGGCATTTGTCACATGCATCAATTTCACAATCTGCGATTTCCTCCTGTTTGTAAATAGTTGGTATCAACTGGAACAATCCATTTATGTTTCGCCAATTTTTACAAGACTGGGACTGATTTTATAAGCCACTGTTTTTAGTAACAAAGCATTTAATAGGTCATTTCCAACACAAATTACAGTTCATTACATGAGAACCTCTGATTATATGCTCATTACATTCGGGGAGAGTCCAAGTAGAAGTGAAAAGCCAATATAAAAATCATAGTTAAAACCATGCAAAGAATGGAAGGTGACAACATCTGGATGCATATGGTACTACCACACAGTGATTGCTTCACTGAACGACAGGCTTGCATAAGAAATTAATTATAAAGACTACAGAAAACCCAACAGAATGAGACCATTTCGAGTTTCTTACCAATATCAATGCATTTTGGGTCCAAGGGAGTGCCAATAGAGTTGCAGAGAACCAGCACATACTGTAAAGAAATGAAAGCAAGTGTCATTACTACCAATTTTCTGTAAATTTGTAACCTGTACAAGATTCTCCGTGAGGGTGTATCTCATAACTCACATTTTATACAACCTAATGCTGCTCAGCAACAGAAAACAGAGAGACCATGACTTCAGTAAATATAAAGCAGCATAAGCATGAGAATAATGAGGTATTTGCCAATTAGCACTATGAATGAAGACCAGTACAAAACAGGAAAATGACCAGCTGTTTTAGGCAAAGAAGCAAATCCACCACACAAAATACAATACATAGCTCCCCCCGGATGTTGGGACTGTTGTTCTATGCCTTGCAGACTTTGATCTTGAGCATCCAAGAGAGCTACAGTGTGGGGAGAAATATGAACAAGGCTGTCACTCCAGCCAGTGGAACTGCAGATGCTACAAAACTGGTGATTTTGTTAGTTCTGGCCTTCTTACTATTCTGCTTGGGAAGGCTTTGGTAGAACATCATTTTCCTCCAGTCCTGTCTCACTGGAGAGGTCCCAGGTGACTGGAAACTGGCCAGTGTGGTCCCCATCCACAAGAAGGGCCGGATGGAGGAACCTGGAAACTACAGGCCAGTCAGCCTGACCTCAGTGCCAGGGAAAGTGATGGAGCAGATTATCCTGGAGGTAATTACTGTGCACCTGAAGGACAGCCAAGGGCTCACGTCCAGCCAACATGGATTTAGGAAGGGCAGGTCCTGCCTCTCCAACCTGATCTCCTTCTATGATCAGGTGACCCATCTAGTAGACGTGGGGAGGCCTGTGGATGTGGTCTACCTGGACTTCAGCAAGGCCTTTGACACCATCCCCCACAGTAAACTGCTGGCTAAGCTGTCAGCTCATGGCTTGGACAGCAACACTCTGTGCTGCGTTAGGAACTGGCTGGAGGGCCGAGCCCAGAGAGTGGTGGTGAATGGTGTGGCAATGCCAGCGACGAGCAGTGTGAGCAATCTGGCAGTGTAGGCCTAGAGCCTGACATGGTGGTAGGCCATGCTCAGCATAAATGCAGAGCCAGCTAGCAGTGTAGCAAAACAGTGCTGTGCCTGCAGCATGTAACTAAAACAAGACACTGGTAGCTATAAACATGGAAAGTTATCTTGGGACAACAGGACATGCACCTGCATCAACAAAACTTGCGTGTCGTTAGTAGTTGGACCAATAATCGATAATAGTGCAATGTGTGGTCACTCATAGGGAACCAATGAAGCCATGCCAACAAGGCACTCCGAGTTTATATAAGTTGTAGAAGTCCCCTTGCTATGCACTTCTGCCTTTCCTGTCTCTTCTTCTTCTACACTTTACTGTGCTATACTCGCACTACAGGCCTGCACCGTAGGCCTGCAACACTGGAACAATAAAGGAACAATACTCGATCATATTGGTCAGCCATATTGATTCCAATCTCTGTCGCCCATATCTGGCGCCCGAACATACATGGATTCTCGGGATCCTCATAGTACGATACTGATCAACTCAGCATAAAGAGGTACGTCTGAGCGATACGGAAAGCCGGTTGACATAGCACTGCCCTGGTGCTGGAAAAATTAGCAGCGCGCACTCAAAAAGGAAGTGAATCTCACCCTGGCCCGGTGAGCATCCGGGGAGGGGCAGCACGCCATGAAACAGGAGAGGCTGTGCTAAACGCCCTCCACCTATCCTCTCCATGAGAGGTATTACTGGCGATTCTGAGATCTTAAAAGGGCTATTAGACTGGGCCCAGAATCATCCCCACGGCAAATAAGCTTTTACTTCCGATGCAAGGGACGAAATTGCAGCCCAGCTGTGGGATGAGGTGCTATATACTTAAAAAAGAAGCTTTTCGCTATAGCACCATGTTACGGATTGTCATGTACATTGCAATCGAAAAAAGCAGAGCAGTGTACTCCCGATTCAGCTGCTGCGGCATTTGGTTCTAACCGAGACAAAAAAGGGAGACTCGGAAGGCACCCCCCACCCTCCACTCCCCTCCTCTCTCCCTGCACATTGTCTGCCGCTCCGTCAGCATCCTCCTCACAATTTCAATTGCCCGCTACTCCTTCTACATGAATTGCAGCTCTCTTATTACCGTCCTTTTGTGCGGAAAAATCTGCTCCTGCACGTCAGTAGTGGCAGAAGCGAATCCTGATCGAACTGATAAGGCGCGCAAAATCAAAATAGAGGTCACTACGTATGAAGAATTAGAGAGAGGAGGCGCCAACTCTGCCATCTTGGTCAGCACACCCTGTTTATTAGACACCACCACAGCTATCTGCACCCAGCAGAGAAACCCATAAAAAAGCGGCGAAACCTGTGGCTCGGCGTTTTCGATCCCCTTCATCAACATCTTCCTCTGATACCGCCAGCGACGGCTTGGACTTGGAAGCCGAGAGGACCGATGCTGGGAGGCCGGACAGTGGTGACTCTGCCCTACAACTCGTCTTAGGAAAAAAAAAAAATGGAGCGCTTGGAGGCTCGCGAGTGCGGCATTCTTGCGGCCGCACCCCCCCCGCGGTTCCCACCCCAGCAGCGCTCATCCTGGCAGCTCTCAGCCCGGTGGCGCCCACCCCAGTGGTGCCCCACACCCCGGCAGTTCTCCTGGCGATGCCTCCCACGACCCCCCATGGCCCCCACGAGTACCGGCAGCTCCAATCAAGGTGGCATTGACCAACACACCGCTGATACCAGCAATGACACCAGCAGCGGCCGCCCCCATGGCGGCGGCAGAAACGGCCCCTTCCCCCCGGCAGTTTCAGCTGCGCTACAGCCCCCCCACCTCCTACATTCCAGACATTATCAGCAGAGTATAGCACTCCGACAGAGGTTCCAATTGAGTCCCGATAGGGCAATCGGGAGGTGGGAGGGACAGGGAACTGTCCCGCTGCGCTGGTGGAAAGGTACTGTGGGAAATGTAGTCACAGATGGAGAATCTGTAGAAGGTTAACAATGACTATGGTAATCTCTGGACTGACAATGTTAAAGGAAGCTAGACAAGCTATAGCTACCTATGGGCTACAGTCAGGATACACAACTGCTGTAATCAATCAGTTGTTTTCAACACATTTGTTAATCCCTTTTGACACACGTATGTCAGCAAATGGTGTTTATTACGAGGTCTGAGAGCGATCATGGAGGAGATAGGTGCCTTACAACCTGGCCTCCCAACTCCCAGTCCCCACAAATTGGGACCTGATTATTATTCATTTGAAGGATTGTTTTCTTTACAATTTGCTTACACCCGGAGGATTTAACAAAGTCTGCATCTACTGAGTCATCGATTAAGGCAGACTCCACCCACCGATATCAATGGGTAGCCTCAAGGCATGCCAGAATTCTCTGGCACTCTCTTCCCACTTAGATAGACCCATTGTGACTTTCTCATCTATAAGTCTATGGATGATATTCTGATTGCAAGAAAAAAGTTACATCCTAAGACAGTGCTCTCTGAGTTTCAGCCCCTGTCAGGAAACAGCAAGCAGACTTTGAAAGTCACACCACCTCAGGCCTTGCAACTTCTCAATTAAGTGGCAATTCACTTGCAAATGCCTCGGAAGCCACGCCCCGGCAGCCAGCAGACTCTTTATAAGGTGTCACCACTAACCATCTCGTTGGGGTGAGACCTTTTCCAGATCATATCAGCAATTGCAACTTCCTGATAAGGCTTTGCAATTAAGTCAGGATTTAGTGATCAAAGAGTGGTCCAGAATCCAGGACAATAACTCTGATCTTGTACTTTTCACTACTCAGCAGAGTCTAACATGGCCACTTGGTTCCTTTGTCGATACCTTACATACGGCATTCAATATTAATTCAGACCTGACTCACGATATGAAGGTAAAAATGCTGGATATTTTGGCATTTGACAATGCTAATGAAGAAACCAAACAGGTTCTCAGCATTTTATCAACAGGTGCCACTGTCTCATGACTGCTGGACGCAACAACGAATGAAGCATCGACAAACAGCAACGTATCTAGCCACGGCCATAGAAGCAGACCTGAAACCACCAGTACGACCACCGCACAAAGGAAACAACCTGGGTGGAAATCATCGTGCTTTTGTGCAACCAAGGTACCTTAAATCAAAGTGCCTGACTGCTGGACAGACTTGAAAGTGTCACAGACCTAATCATTTGACTCCAGACTGTGGCAGGCAGGGAAGCTGCTCCCGCAGCACGAATATACCCCACGCGACGACACCAAACCAGGATGCTTGGACCGCGCCCCCGCCCCCCCCCCCGCAGCCCCCTCTGGCAGCGCATAGTGGACCTGACAACAGCCGCATATCACTCTTGAATCCACAAAGCGTTGTCGAGTTCAATTGGCATGGTCCTTTGGGTCACAGACCCTGTGCTCTGTTAATTGGCAGATTGTCTACCTCTAGACAGGGCATCCTTATAATTCCTGGTTCAATACATTCTGATTATGACTGGGCTATGAAAATTATGCTCGATACCATTGCCTCTCCTGTTAGCACTCCTGTTGGGACAGAAATTGCTCACCTAATACCATCTGAGTCCCGATTGCCTAAAACTTCTAACAGGATCCAAGGGCAAGAAGGCTCAGGTTCCACCGATATGCCTAATACCTTATTAGCCCTAGAAATCCAAAAGGGAAAACTGGAACAGATTGTAACTGCCAGACACCCTTCTGGACAAATTATGCAATCTTCAATGATTGTGGATACTGGAGACGATGTCATCATTATACCTAGTCATAAATGGAATGGTCACTAGCCATTGCTCATGGCAAATGCTGAAGTCATATGTTTAAAAGGTATCCAAACAACCTGGGTTAGCAAAGAGCCAGTGCAATTAGCTTTTAACTACAGCAAATCAATCACTGTAAGACCATATGTGTTAACCCTTCCAGTTGTTCTATAGGGCTGAGATGCCTTATCACAGTATCACAGTATCACAGTATCACTTAGGTTGGAAAGGACCTCGAGGATCATCGAGTCCAACCTGACACCGCAGACCCCATGACTAGACCATGGCACCAAGTGCCACGTCCAATCTCCCCTTGAACGCCTCCAGGGTCGATGACTCAACCACCTCCCTGGGCAACCCATTCCAATGCCGAATGACTCGCTCGGTGAAGAACTTCCTCCTCACCTCGAGTCTGAACCTCCCCTGGCGCAGCTTGAGACTGTGTCCCCTTGTTCTGGTGCTGGTTGCCTGGGAGAAGAGGCCAACTCCCTCCTGGCTACAACCACCTTTCAGGTAGTTGTAGAGGGCAATAAGGTCACCCCTGAGCCTCCTCTTCTCCAGGCTAAACAATCCCAGCTCCCTCAGCCTCTCCTCATAGGGCTTGTGTTCAAGGCCTCTCACCAGCCTTGTTGCCCTTCTCTGGACACGCTCAAGTGTCTCAATGTCCTTCTTAAACTGAGGAGCCCAGAACTGGACACAGTACTCAAGGTGCGGCCTAACCAGAGCAGAGTACAGGGGCACTATGACCTCCCTGCTCCTGCTGGCCACACTATTCCTAATGCAGGCCAGAATGCTATTGGCCCTCCTGGCCACCTGAGCACACTGCTGGCTCATATTCAGGTGGCTGTCGATCAGCACACCCAGGTCCCTCTCTGTCTGGGAGCTCTCCAGCCACTCCGACCCCAGCCTATAGCTCTGCATGGGATTGCCATAGCCAAAGTGCAGCACTCGTCACTTGGACTTGTTGAAAGCCATCCCATTGGACTCTGCCCATCTTTCCAGTCGGTCGAGGTCCCTCTGCAGAGCCTTTCTACCCTCTAATTGACTAACATCTGCTCCTAACTTTGTGTCATCTGCAAACTTGCTGATGACTGACTCTACCCCTTCATCCAGATCATCAACGAATATGTTGAAGAGGACAGGGCCCAGCACTGATCCCTGGGGGACACCACTGGTGACTGGCCTCCAGCTGGATGCGGCACCGTTCACGACCACTCTCTGGGCCCGGCCCTCCAGCCAGTTCCTAACCCAGCACAGAGTGTAGTGGTCCAATCCACAGGCTGACAGCTTAGTCAGCAGTTTGCTGTGGGGGACGGTGTCAAAGGCCTTGCTGAAGTCTAGGTAGACCACATCCACAGGCCTCCCCACATCCACCAGGCGGGTCACCTGATCATAGAAAGAGATCAGGTTGGAGAGGCAGGATCTGCCCTTCCTGAATCCATGTTGGCTGGACCTGAGCCCTTGGCCATCCTTCAGGTGCGCAGTTATTGCTGCCAGGATAATCTGCTCCATCACTTTCCCTGGCACTGAGGTCAGGCTGACTGGCCTGTAGTTTCCAGGTTCCTCCATCCGACCCTTCTTGTGGATGGGGACCACGTTGGCCAGTTTCCAGTCATCTGGGACCTCACCAGTGAGCCAGGACTGGAGGAAAATGATGGAGAGTGGCCTAGCTAGCACATCCGCCAGCTCTCTCAGCACCCTAGGATGGATCCCATCTGGTCCCATGGACTTGTGGATATCCAAGTGGCTCAGCAGGTCCCGAACTAACTCCTCATGGATTTCCAGGGTATTACTCTGCTCCCCGACCCCAACGCCCAGCTCCGGAGACCACTCGTCCTGAACTCCTGCCTTGCTGTTAAACATTGAGGCAAAGAAGGTGTTCAGGACCTCAGCTTTATCCTCATCCTCAGTAACTGTGTTCCCCTCCAGGTCCACTAGGGAGTTCAGGTTCTTCCTGCCCTTCTTCTTATTGTTAATATATTTATAAAAATGCTTTTTATTATCTTTGACTGAGGTGGCCAGCTTCAGTTCCAGCTGGGCCTTAGCCTCCCTAATTTTATTCCTACATAATCTAACAGCTTCCTTGAACATACCTCGAGAAGCCTTCCCCTCCTTCCAAAGGTGATACAGCCTCCTCTTCCCCCTTAAATCCTCCAGGAGCTGCTTGCTCATCCAGGCTGGTCGCCTTCCCCGCCGGCTTGCCTTCCGGCACATGGGAACCGCCAATTCCTGTGCCTTCAAGAGCTCCTGTTTGAAGTAGGTCCAACCCTCCTGAACCCCTTGGTTCATGAGGGCTGGTACCCAGGGGACTTTGCAGACAAGTTTTTTAAATAGGCTGAAGTTCGCCCTTCGGAAGTCCAAGGTGGAGGTTCTTAATTCAGCTAGGCGCAAAATTCATTACTGCTCCTTCTCTGTAGTGGCTACTAGTCAGCAACCAACCCTCAAATTAAAATGGAAAACACATAATCCAGTATGGGTGGAACAATGGTCGTTCAGACACGATAGGCAGCAAGTCGTTAAGACCCTAATAAAGAAACAATAGCAACTAGAGCACACCTTGCTAGCCACCCTCAACCCACCCCTACCCCCACCCCCAGAAAAGGCAGGATTTTCTGGTACAACTCTTGCCGACCAAAGCTCTGCTCTGATTTAAAGCTACAGTGCTAATTTCTTCATTTCTGATTGCAATGTCCTTAAGAGATTTGTTATTTAGAGTTTTGCTAAGTTTTCCTGGTAAGCATAATGAATCGTAAGCATAATGAATGGTAAGCATTTGGTGTTTACAGATACCTAGTACATAGCAATTGTAGTAAGGTGTAAGTACTTAGTAATCAGTTCACATTGTAAGATTTTCCTTTGGTTCGAACCTTCTTAGTTGTGTGCCTAGGCATTTCAAAGGAGCTCCATGTAATATAGTTAAGATTTATAGTAAATAGGTATTAATTTTTAAAAGTATTCCTTAGCTAAGGTAATGTCTCTATATTTCCTTCTTAGACATAGACTAGAAAAAATACAAAAAAATGCCAAAAAAAAGGTAAACAAAAAGGTAACAAGTGCAAAGAAAAAATGTAAGCATAGAAATATATAACAAAAGCACAAAAACTCTGGATACAAAACATAGAGTACTAAATAACAGAATAATAATAAAAAAGAAGAGCAACAATAAAAACAAAATATTAAAAACAAATATGACACACTGAAAAATCATAAAGATTACTAACAAAAAATAGCTAATAACAAAAAAACATAAGAATTGTTAGCAAAAAATAAAAATGAGGCTTATCAAGACTACTAGATTAAAACAAACAAAAAACTCTATAAAATGAAAAAATCAAGAAAATTAGAATGAAAAATGATAATAAAAAAGAATTAATAGAAAAGAAGGTTAAAAAATATAATAAAAAAGCAAAAAAATAAAAATTAAAATAGAAAATAGATTAAATAAAACAAACATGCAAAATAAAAAATAATTACAATAAAGAATATAAGATCAAAAAATCAAATATTAAACACTAGATAAAAGAAAAAATAGAAATAAAAAAAATAAAACAAATTGAAAATAAAAAATTGATTAGAATAACAAATTTAAATACAGATTTAAAAATTGCAATAACAATAAAAATTATAATAAAGAGGGCAAAAAAGGAATAAATTTTAAAATTACAAAAAGTTAAAAATAATAATAATAAAAATTTAAAGAATAAAGAAAAATTAAAATACAAAATAACAAAAATGAATTAGAAAAAAAATATCAAAATTAGATTAAAATTAACACAACAAAGAAGTTAACAGAAAATAATTTAAAAGTGCAGATAAAAATAAATAATAAAATGCAATGAAGGGAAAAAAAAACACATTAAAACAGTATAAAAATTATTGGGCGACGGAGATTGGAATCAATACGGCTGACCAATATGATCGAGTATTGTTCCTTTATTGTTCCAGTGTTGCAGGCCTATGGTGCAGGCCTGAGGTGCAGGCCTATGGAGTAGGCCTGTAGTGCGAGTATAGCACAGTAAAGTGTAGAAGAAGAAGAGACAGGAAAGGCAGAAGTGCGTAGCAAGGGAACTTCTACAACTTATATAAACTCGGAGTGCCTTGTTGGCATGGCTTCATTGGTTCCCATCGCACTATTACAGATTATTGGTCCAACTACTAACGACACGCAAGTTTTGTTGATGCAGGTGCATGTCCTGTTGTCCCAAGATAACTTTCCATGTTTATAGCTACCAGTGCCTTGTTTTAGTTACATACTGCAGGCACAGCACTGTTTTGCTCCACTGCTAGCTGGCTCTGCATTTATGCTGAGCATGGCCTACCACCATGTCAGGCTCTAGGCCTGCACTGCCAGATTGCACACACTGCTCGTCGCTGGCATTGACACAAAAAATAATTTAAAAACAAAAATTAAAATGAATTAAAGATTAAACAAAATAACTAGATTAAAAGTAAAAATATTAAACATATAAAAATAATAAATTCAGAACAGAAAATAATAACTAAAAATGAAATAAAATCACAAAAAGATACAAAAAAAAAATAATAAAAGAAATACATTCAAAATAAAATATGAAATTTCTCAAATTGGAATTAAAAATAAAATTAAATTATTTTTTTTTTAAATGAAATTAAAAGAAATTACAGAATTAAACAAAAACAATTGCAAACGTAAAAATAATGAAAAAAAAAACTTAGAAAAAATATATATGATGAAATCAAACAAAAATGAAATAGATTTATTGAAAGTAGATTTCAAAATATTAAAGAAATGAAGCTGCACCAATGACAGGTTGCCTCAGGCCAGCCATCAAAACTTACCCAGAAAAGAAACCTCGCAGGATCATCGTCATAGGAGACTCCCTACTGAGGGGAACAGAGGGCCCAATATGCAGACCAGACCCATTTCATAGAGTGGTCAGCTGCCTCCCTGGTGCCCAAGTAAAAGATGTTGTAGATAGAATTCCCAACCTCGTGAGTCCTTCAGACTACTACCCACTGCTGGTCTTTCAGGTGGGCAGTGACGATGTGTGGCCGGTTGACGTTGCCCCCTTAAGAAAGGGAATATGGTGGACGGAAGTTGGTAAACGGAAGGAATAGTCTAAACTAATTTCATTGGACGAGTGGGAGGAAGCACTTTGTGAGCTGGGACTATACTGAGTTTCTCCAGCACCTTATCTTCAGTCTTGCTTCCGCCTCTTCTTCAGGCAACAGCTTTCTGTCCTGGGCTTTCTGCCAAGGCTTCGGCCTTGAGGCCGATAAGATACCAGGCCTGTATATTAACTCCTTTCCAATTAACACGAACTGCTTCTAACTTTTTTTCCTCTCTTTCCTTTCTCTTTCTATCCCATTCTGGGGAAAGGGGGGGAGAGAGGGGAGAGTGGAGTTGGGGGACCCCTCTCTGCCGAGAGGGATTACTCTCATTTCTGTGTTACTCTGTTGTATATCTTTGTATATATTGTAGATATTGTAAATTTGTAAATAATCCCCTGCAAACCCTACATCGCTTTGTAAATATAGCTCCACTGCTTTGCTAATTCAGCTTGCGAGTTTTTTTTCCTTTCCCTTCAATTTTTTTTCCCTTTTACTTTACAAAGGGGGAAGGGAGGAGGCTTCTCGGCCTTACCTTCCACCCACCACATTTTTTTTTATTGGCGCCCAACGTGGGGCAGATAATTAGTTTAATTTATTATTTGATTGATTTAGTGTTTTCTAGCTGAATTAGCAAACATGAAGGTATTGTGGTTTGTGGAGCGATTGTTCTTTTCAATTTTTGGGGCTCTGGTTTACAGGTATTGTTTGGGTTTGATTTTGGATTACCTGGGTAAATATTTGGTGCGGACAATTTATATGTGGGTTATGTATAGAGTTAAATTATGGTATGGAAAATGTATTAATTTATTATGGCCAGTGAGATACAGGAATGTTACCTCCACCACTCTCCCAATTGAGATAAAGGGTTTTAAGATTCCACCTGAGGAGACAGTAACTTTAGGTGATGCCTGGGATCCAAAGGTGATTTATCTCATGTCTATAATTCTGCTGCTGGTGATAATTATCGTGTATCTCCTGATTTCTTTACGGCGAGAAAGAAAGGTGTCCAGAGCTTGTTTTGTTATTAAAACTAGGTCAAAAAGAAAACGCCGTGGCTCTCGATCAGTCCCAGAGTCATCTAGTGATGAGGACTGTGGAGAACCCGTGTCAGTCAAAAAGAAGGCTAAAAAGTTAATTGGTAAAGCAGCTCTAAATGACTTTGCTGATTCTGGCAAGCAGCCAAGGGCATCGGCTGGTATCAACATGGCGCCTACTCCTTCTCCCACTCCTTCTTCTCCCTCTTCTTCTCCGTTGGCCATTAATGGAGCAACGTCACTTCCACCCACTCCCTCAGTGGGACCGGAAGTCACTGCCCCAGCAGCTGATTTATCTCAGGACCTGTCAGCTTCCATTAAGGTGGCTGTAAATTCAAACACAGCTCCAGTTAAGATGGCTCCTTTAAAGACTAGAAGTGGAAAGGCCCAAGATGGAGAAGAAGAGTTGGAGACTGATCCTGGTGAGGGGCCCTCTACTCTAAAAGATCCTGCTCAGGAGGAAGAGAAGGTTTGTTTTAAAGATCTAGCTAACCTAGTGAGATCAAAGCAGGATAGAGATGAAGCTAGGAAAGCAGCTGGCAAAGGTGGTTCTCAGCTTAAAGAGATCCTTAGGAGAATGACAGCAGGATTTTATGGGCAAAGAATTCAGGGAGATGAAGATGAAGATGATATTACGGACTGTTCGTCACCACGGGAGGAATTGCGAAATGTCCGTAAAGATTTCACCAGGGCAGATAAGGAGCCAGTTCTAGCTTGGCTTAGTAGGTGTTATGATACAGGTGCTTCAGCTCTAACAGTTGGAGACAAGTCAGCAGCTCAGTTAGGAACTCTCTCAAGGGACAATGGAATAGATAGACATCTAGGCGAAGCTCTCGGTAAGGTTAATCTTTGGATACGCCTTTTAATAGCGGTTGCCCTGAGATACCCTTCCCGAGATGATCTTCCATGGAATCCTAAACCCTGGACTACCATAGATGAGGGAATTAAGCGCTTGAGAGAATTTGCTGTTAGAGAGCTACTCTATGGTGAACATGAAACTCTGAATCCTGATGACATTCCTGTGGGTATTGGTCTTGCTAAAAAGATCATCAGGCTTGCTCCTTCCAATTATGCAAACATTCTGGCAAGCAGAATTGTGTCAAGAAGTTATGGTGGAGCTTCTCCTACGGTTGGCCAATTCAGTGATCAAATGAGACAATTGGAGGATAGCATGACACGTGGTTCTTTGGTTTCAGCCATTGAAACTTTGTCTGGAAAAATTGAGAATTGCATGAAGGATCTGAAAAATGAATTTAGAAATTCCATATACCAATTGGCACAGAAGGATAATTTCAATTCTCCCTCCAGATGGGTACAAGTTTCATCTGTGAGGAATACACGTCCTCCAAGGAGGACATTCCAAAACAGGTCATTCCAAAACAGATCAAATCAAAACAGACCACCAAGGCAATCACGTAGAACTATTTGGATAACTCTGCGTGATCAGTTTGGTGAGAACATGAACCGCTGGGATGGCCAACCAACTTCTAATCTTTTCAGGAGACTGAGGGAATTGCAAAGTGGCAGAACCCGAGGTAGCAATACCAGAAGGGTAGCTGTTACTTCCACAGTTCCCCAGAACGACTCTTATGGCTCCAACAGTGGCTCCAGTTATAACATGCAAAGTTATAACCCTGCAAACTATGTGCAATGCACATGTGCGCATGTTCCCCATAACTAGGGGTGCCCTGCCTCCCGCCAGGGGGAGGAGAGGGATTACAGAGATAATAGAATCTATTGGGATGTGTACATCCAGTGGCCTGGCACTTCACAATTTCGGAAGTACAGGGCCTTGGTTGACACAGGAGCTCAGTGCACCATAATACCATCAAATTATCAGGGATCAGAGTCTATAACCATTCTGGGAGTCACTGGTGGATCTCAGGAGTTAAGTAAGGTAGAGGTTAATATAAGTTTAACTGGTAAACAATGGAGGAAGCATACAGTTGTGACCGGACCTGACGCACCTTGTATTTTGGGAATTGATTTTCTGAGAGAAGGGCGTTTCAAAGACCCTAGAGGTTACAAATGGGCTTTTGGAGTAGCTTCAATAGAAATTGATGGACAAAAATTGAAGCTGTCTGCCAGACCTGAACTTTCTGATGAATCTGCAGTTGTGGGACAACATAAGATACAGGACATTAAATTGCCGGTTGCTTCTCAGACTGTGCATCACAGACAATACAGAACCAACCGTGACTCTTTGTTGCCCATTCAGAATCTGATTCGTCAGTTGGAGAGTCAGAAAGTCGTCAGCAAAACTCATTCACCTTTCAACAGTCCAGTGTGGCCTGTGCGAAAGCAGAATGGAGACTGGCGTCTGACGGTAGACTACCGAGCCCTAAACGAAGTGACACCACCTATGAGTGCAGCAGTACCAGACATGATGGAGCTACAGTATGAGCTGGAATCCAAAGAGGCCAAATGGTATGCTACCATAGACATTGCTAATGCATTTTTCTCTATTCCCATAGCAGAGGAATGCAGGCCTCAGTTTGCTTTCACCTGGAGAGGAATCCAGTACACTTTCAACAGGCTGCCAATGGGCTGGATCCACAGCTCAAGCATCTGTCATGCAGTAATCCACGATGCTCTGGAGAAAGGCGGTGCTCCAGAACACATCCAGTTCATCGATGATATCATCGTCTGGGGTAAAACTGCTGAGGAAGTCTTCAAGAAAGGTAACAAAATCATTGACATTCTTCTGAATGCAGGTTTTGCAATCAAGCGAGACAAGGTGAAAGGACCTACCACAGAGATTCAGTTTCTGGGAGTGCGATGGCAAGATGGACGCCGACACATTCCAGTGGATGTGGTAAATAGAGTCTCTACCATGGCAAGTCCCACAAACAAGCAAGAGACCCTACGTTTCTTGGGGATAGTGGGATTTTGGAGACTACACATTCCTGGATACAGTCAGATTGTGAAACCTCTGTATGATGTGACTCGAAAGAGAAACCATTTCCACTGGGGACCTGAACAACAAGCAGCCTTTGACCAGATAAAGCAAGAGGTAGTTCAAGCAATGGGTCTGGGACCTGTCCGAGATGGTCCAGACATTAAGAACATTTTGTACACGGCTGCAAGTGACAATGGTCCAACCTGGTGCTTGTGGCAAAAAGCTCCAGGTGAGACACGTGGACGACCTCTTGGTTTCTGGAGTCGAGGTTACAGAGGTTCAGAGGCTAACTATACTCCAACAGAGAAAGAAATCTTAGCTGCCTATGAAGGAGTAAAAGCATCTTCTGAAGTGATTGGAACTGAATCACAACTTCTTCTAGCTCCCAGATTACCAGTTTTGAATTGGATGTTCAAAGGCAAAGGATCCACACCACATCATGCCACAGACTCAACATGGTCTAAGTGGATGGCTCTGATAACACAGAGAGCTCGAATGGGAAATCTTGAAAGACCTGGTCTAGTGGAGGTGATCTCAAGTTGGCCTGAAGGCATCAACTGTGCTAAACCTCCAGAGGAGAAAGTAACTCGTGCTGAGGAAGCTCCTCCTTACAATGACCTTTCTGATGATGAAAAGAAATATGCTTTGTTCACAGACGGTTCCTGTCGTCTTGTTGGAAACAAGCGAAGGTGGAAGTCTGCAGTGTGGAGTCCAACACGCCGAGTTGCAGAAGCGAAAGATGGTGAAGGAGAATCCAGTCAGTTCGCAGAGGTAAAAGCTGTCCAGCTAGCTCTCGACGTAGCTGAACGTGAGAGATGGCCAAAGCTTTATCTCTACACCGACTCATGGATGGTAGCCAATGCTCTATGGGGTTGGCTAAAGAACTGGAAGAAGAGTGGTTGGCAGAGGAAAGGAAAACCCATTTGGGCAGCCAACCTATGGCAGGACATTGCTGACCGAATCGAGAGAATTCCAGTGAAAGTGAGACACATCGATGCTCACATTCCTAAGAGCAAAGCTACTGAGGAACAGCAACACAACCACCAGGCAGATCTAGCTGCAAGAGTTTCTCAAGTAGACATGGACTCTAATCTTGATCTCGACTGGAAACACCGAGGTGAGATATTCTTAGCTCGGTGGGCTCACGATTCGTCAGGACATCAAGGCAGAGATGCAACATACCAATGGGCTCGTGACAGATCCATAGACATCTCCATGGATGCTATCACGCAAGTCATCCATGACTGTGACATTTGTGCTGCTATTAAGCAGGCAAAACGACTTAAGCCCTTGTGGTATGGTGACAGATGGTCCAAGTACAAGTATGGTGAAGCTTGGCAGATTGACTACATCACTCTACCACGTTCTCGTTCTGGTAAGCAATACGTGCTTACTATGGTAGAGGCAAACACTGGATGGTTGGAAACTTATCCAGTTCCACATGCAACTGCACGCAACACCATTCTCGGTCTGGAGAGACAAATCCTGTGGAGACACGGAACTCCGGAGAGGATTGAGTCAGACAACGGAACTCATTTCAAGAACAACCTTGTAAAGAGCTGGGCAAAAGAGCACGGTATTGAGTGGATATTCCACATTCCCTACTATGCACCAGCTTCAGGGAAGATTGAACGCTACAACGGTTTGTTGAAGACCACTCTCAAAGCCATGGGGGGTGGATCTTTGAAAAACTGGGAAAAACATTTAGCACAAGCAACCTGGCTGGTAAATAGTAGAGGTTCAGTGAACCGAGCTGGACCTGCACATTCAGATTTGCTACGGAAAGTAGAGGGTGATAGAGTTCCTGTTGTTAGAGAAAAGAACCTGTTAGGTAAAACTGTTTGGGTATTTTCACCCTCAGGAGAGGCTAAACCTGTCCGAGGGGTGGTTTCAGCTGAAGGTCCGGGTCACACTTATTGGGTAATGCAAGAGAATGGTGAAATTCAGTGTATTCCACAAAGAAATTTAACTTTAGCTGAAAGAGGTTAATTTTGAACTGCTGTACAGCTACATCGCGTCCAGAGGAAGAATCAACAAGGAATCTACGGTGCACGAACCCTGAGATCCCTGAGAGCCCTGAGTCAACTAAGAGACCCTGAGAATCCCTGTTTCCCTTTTCTTCGCTTCATCAGTGAAGAAATGAACTGTTTTCCATTTTTCTCATTTTCTGATTTTCTTGGACTTTTGAATCATCTACATCTGAGCATAGCCGGAATGGACTATGAGCAGCCAATGAAATTGTTTAGAAGGGGTGGACTGTGGCCGGTTGACGTTGCCCCCTTAAGAAAGGGAATATGGTGGACGGAAGTTGGTAAACGGAAGGAATAGTCTAAACTAATTTCATTGGACGAGTGGGAGGAAGCACTTTATGAGCTGGGACTATACTGAGTTTCTCCAGCACCTTATCTTCAGTCTTGCTTCCGCCTCTTCTTCAGGCAACAGCTTTCTGTCCTGGGCTTTCTGCCAAGGCTTCGGCCTTGAGGCCGATAAGATACCAGGCCTGTATATTAACTCCTTTCCAATTAACACGAACTGCTTCTAACTTTTTTTCCTCTCTTTCCTTTCTCTTTCTATCCCATTCTGGGGAAAGGGGGGGAGAGAGGGGAGAGCGGAGGTGGGGGACCCCTCTCTGCCGAGAGGGATTACTCTCATTTCTGTGTTACTCTGTTGTATATCTTTGTATATATTGTAGATATTGTAAATTTGTAAATAATCCCCTGCAAACCCTACATCGCTTTGTAAATATAGCTCCACTGCTTTGCTAATTCAGCTTGCGAGTTTTTTTTCCTTTCCCTTCAATTTTTTTTCCCTTTTACTTTACAAAGGGGGAAGGGAGGAGGCTTCTCGGCCTTACCTTCCACCCACCACACGATGTAACAATGAGAGGCTCACAATCTATTAAAAAAGACTTCAGAACCTTAGGGCAAATGCTAAAGGGATCAGGGGCTCAAGTCGTGTTCTCTGCCATCCCTCTAACGTCAGCAATGGATGAGGGAACACTGAGGAAGGGCCAACAGATCAATTCATGGCTCAGGGGCTGGTGCCATCGACAGGGCTTTGGGTTCCACAATCATGGATTGGTTTTCAAGGCACCTGAGCTGAAAGCAACTCATGGGACACACTTGTCCCAGAGTGGGATAAGAATCCTGGGGCAGGAATTGGCAGGGCTCATTGATAGGGCTTTAAACTAGATTTGAAGGGGGAAGGGGTTAATATTCTCCTGCTGGCTGGTGACAAAAAGAGGGACAGCTCACCAGCAGTAGAGAGAAGGAGAGCTGGTAAGGGCTCTCAACTTGCTACCCTGAGGCAAGCCACGAATGATCCACCAGGACATTCTGTGGAAACCGAGGGGATTTGGCACAAGAGGAGGACAGGGCCAGCCCAGCTGAAGTGCTTCTATGCCAATGCGCGCAGCTTGGGCAACAAACAGGATGAGTTAAGGGCCACTGTGCTGCTGGGATGCCATGACATAGTGGCTGTTACTGAAACTTGGTGGGATGAATCCCATGACTGGGATGTAGGCATAGATGGGTATAAACTCTTTAGGAAGGATGGGCAGGGAAGGAGAGGAGGAGGTGTTGCCCTCTATGTCAATAGCCAGTTGGAATCAGTGGAGCTCCAACTGGGGAGGGATGATAAGCTATTTGAGAGTGTATGGGTCAAAATTAAAGGCAGGACAGGGGAAGAAGATATTACTGTGGGGGTCTCCTACAGGCCACCTGACCAGCAGATCCAAGGAGATGAGGCCCTCCATAGGCAAATAGAAGCAGCTTCCAGGTCACAAGCCCTGGTCCTCATGGGTGATTTCAACCACCCGGATATCTGCTGGAGGGACAACACAGCAAGGCACCAGCAATCCAGGATGTTCCTGGACTGCATAGAAGACAACTTCCTCCTCCAAATGGTGGAGGAACCAACAAGAAATGGTGCTATGCTGGACCTTGTTCTCACCAACAGGGAAGGGCTGGTAAGCAATGTGAGGCTCATAGACGGCCTTGGCTGCAGTGACCATGAAGCAGTTGAATTTAACATCCTCAGGGCAATCAGGAGGAAGTATTCCAAGCTCACGACCCTAGACTTTAGGCATGCAGATTTTGATCGCTTCAGGGATCTGCTAGCCAAAGTGTCGTGGGACAAAGCCCTGGAGGGAAGAGGGACCCAGGACAGCTGGTCAGTATTCAAGGACCACCTCCTCTGTGTCCAGGAGCTCTGTGTACCAACAAAGAGAAAAGCAGGTAAGAATGCTAGGAGGCCTGCCTGGATGGGCAAGGAGCTACTGGACACACTATTACTTAAAAGGAAACTCTACAGGAAGTGGAGAGAAGGACAGGTAGAACAGGGGGAATACAAGGAAGCTGCCCGAGCAGCAAGAGTCCTGGTCAGGAAAGCCAAAGCAGAGTTTGAGTTGAATCTAGCCAGGGAGATTAAAGGGAATACTAAGAACTTTTACAGGTATATTAATGGGAAGAAGAAGACTAGGGAAGGTGTGGGCCCCCTCAGAAAGGAAAATGGTGACATGGTCACATGTGATGAGGAAAAGGCTGAGGTACTTAATAACTTCTTTACCTCACTGCAAGGGCCTCTAGCCACACTCCTGATGTTATGGAAGTCAAAGCTAGGGACGGGGAGGAAGAACTGCCCATTGTAAGTGCAGATCAGGTTCGTGATCATCTGAAGAACCTGAAAGTGTTCAAGTCCATGGGACCCGACGGGTTACACCCACGGGTGCTGAGAGAACTGGCAGATGAGGTTGCTAAACCCCTCTCTATTATATTTCAAAAGTCCTGGCAGTCTGGTGAAGTCCCCACAGACTGGAAAAGGGGAAACATTGCCCCCATCTTCAAAAAGGGCAAGAAGGTGGAACCAGGGAACTACAGGCCAGTCAGTCTCACCTCTGTGCCTGGAAAGATCATGGAACAGATCCTCCTGGAGTCACTACTCGCTCAAAAGAATAGTGAAGAGGTGATTGGGAACAGTCAGCATGGCTTTGCCAAGGGCAAATCCTGCCTGACCAACCTGGTGGCCTTCTATGAGCAGGTGACAAAATTAATAGATGAGGGGCGAGCAACTGATGTCGTTTACCTGGACCTGAGCAAAGCCTTTGACACTGTCCCACACCACATCCTGGTCTCCAAACTGGTGACACATGGGTTTGATGGGTGGACCACTAGATGGATAAGGAACTGGCTTGATGGTCGCACCCAAAGAGTGGCTGTCAATGGCTCCATGTCCCAGTGGAGGCCAGTGACAAGTGGAGTCCCTCAGGGATCAGTCCTGGGACCTGTCTTATTCAACATCTTTGTGGGGGACATGGACAGTGGCATTGAGTGCACCCTCAGCAAGTTTGCTGATGACACCAAGCTGTGTGGTGCAGCAGACACGCTGGAGGGAAGGGAGGCCATCCAGAGGGACCTTGACAGGCTGGAGAGGTGGGCACAGGCCAACCTCATGAAGTTCAAGAAGAGCAAGTGCAGGGTCCTGCATCTGGGTCGAGGCAATCCCAGGCACAAATACAGGCTGGGCAGTGACTGGCTGGAGGGTAGCCCTGAGGAGAGAGACTTGGGGGTGCTGGTGGACAAAAAGCTCAACATGAGCTCTCAGTGTGCACTTGCAGCCCGCAAAGCCAATCAGATCCTGGGCTGCATCAGGAGAAGTGTGGCTAGCAGGTCGAGGGAGGTGATCCTCCCCCTCTACTCAGCCCTGGTGAGACCCCACCTGGAGTACTGTGTCCAGTTCTGGAGCCCCTATTACAAGAGGGATGTGGAGGTGCTGGAGCGTGTCCAGAGAAGGGCCACGAGGATGATCAGAGGGCTGGAGCACCTCTCCTATGAGGACAGACTGAAGGAGTTGGGGCTGTTCAGTCTGCAGAAGAGAAGGCTCCGAGGTGACCTAATTGTCGCCTTCCAGTATCTGAAGGGGGCCTACAGGAAGGCTGGGGAAGGACTTCTCAGGATCTCAGGTAGTGATAGGACTAGGGGGAATGGAATGAAGCTGGAGGTGGGGAGATTCAGGCTGGATGTGAGGAGGAGGTTCTTCACCATGAGAGTGGTGAAACCCTGGAATGGGTTGTCCAGGGGGGTGGTCGAGGCCCCGTCCCTGGGGGTGTTTAAGAGCAGGCTGGATGAGGCTCTGTCCAGCCTGATCTAGTGTGGGGTGTCCCTGCCCATGGCAGGGGGGTTGGAACTAGATGATCCTTGTGGTCCCTTCCAACCCTGAATGAAACTATGAAACTATGAAACTATGAAAAAATGAATTACAAATTTAAAAATAGCTCACATTAAAAGCAAACAAAAAAACAGTCAAAATTAGTTACAAAATACGTGGAATCATAGACCCGTGGAATGAGTCAGGGTTGGAAAGGACCACAAGGATCATTTAGTTCCAACCACTGCCATGGGCAGGGACACCTCACACTGGATCAGGCAGGCTAGAGCCTCGTCCAGCCTGGTCTTAAACACTTCCAGGCATGGGGCCTCGGCCACCTCCCTGGACAACCCATTCCAGGGCTTCATCACTTTCACGGTGAAGAATTTCTTCCTCAAATCCAGCCTGAATCTTCCCATCCCCAGCCTTGTTCCATTCTCCCTAGTCCTGTCATCTCCTGACATTCTAGGATGTCCCTCCCCAGCATTCTTGTAGGCTCTCTTCAGATACTGGATGGCCATGATCAGGTCACCTCGAGCTTACTTTTCTGCTAACTGCAATCATCGCAATAAACAATGGCAGAAGAATCAAGACCATGAGGACACAGCATTTCCCATGCAGTCGAACATCGATCACAATAACTGTTATGATAATCTGGGATCAAACAGCATCACTCAGAAGAATGTACCACAGCATCATGTGAATTAGGACTGAATATTGTGGTTGCTTGATAACTTTGCATTCTCTCTTGTTAGTTAAGTGTGCCTCTGAATGTAGACATCCTAGAGGATAAAGTTTCATCTTTATATTTTGCTTAGCAGAGATTATTAACTGTGACGGGCTGAGGCTGTCCCCTTAAGAAAAGGAATATGGTGGACGGAAGTTGGTAAACGAAAAGAAGGATCTAAACTAATTTCATTGGTAGAGTGGGAGGAAGCACCTTCTGAACTGGCAGTGCAGGAGGGTATCCTGGGCATTCCAGCACTTTTCTATCAGTCTCGTTTCCGCTCCTCCGCCGAGCAGCAGCTCTCTCTGTGCTGGGCTTTCGGCCAAGGCTTTGACCTTGAAAAACCGATAAACTGCAAGGCCTGTATTAACTGCTTTCCAATTAACACATAACTGCTTCTAACATTTTTCCCTCTTTTCTCTCTCTTTTCTTTCTCTTTCTAACCCACTCTGGGGAAGGGGGAGAGAGGGGAGAGTGGAGGTTCGGAACCCCCTCAGCAGAGGTGGGGAAACTCTCATTTCTGTGCTACTCTGTTGTATATCTTTGTATATATTGTAAATATTGTAAATTTGTATATATTCCCCTGCATATCCTACATTGCTTTGTAAATATACTGCACCCATTGCTTTGCTAATTCAGCTGTGAGGTTTTTTTTCCCTTTCCCTTTAATTTTCTTTCCCTTTACTTTACAGGGGGGAGGGAAGAGGCTTTTTGGCCTTACCCTTCCAACCCCACGACATTTTTTTTCTTGGCTTACCCAACGTGCAGCAGATAATTAGTTTAACTTATTACTTGATTGATTTAGTGTTTTCTAGCTGAATTAGCAAACATGAAAGTGTTGTGGTTTGTAGAGCGATTATTCTTTTCAATTTTGGGGGCTCTGGTTTACAGATATTGTTTGGGTTTGATTTTGGATTATATGGGTAAATATTTCGGGTGGACAATTTATCTGTGGGTTATGTATAGAGTTAGATTATGGTATGGAAAATGTGTGGATTTCTTATGGCCAGCGAGATACAGAAATGTTACCTCCACCACTCTCCCAATTGAGATAAAGGGTTTTAGGATTCCGCCGGAGGAGAAAGTAACTTTAGGTGACGGCTGGGATCCAAAGGTGATTTATTTCATGTCTACAATTCTGCTCCTGGTGATAATTATCGTGTATCTTCTGATTTCTTTGCAGCGAGAAAGGTGTCCTGAGCTAGTTTTGTTATTAAAACTAGATCAAAAAAAAAAAGCCGTGGCTCTGGATCAGTCCCAAAGTCATCTAGTGATGAGGAGTGTGCAGAATTTCTGTCAGTTAAAAAGAGGGCTAAAAAGTTAATTGGTAAAGCAGCTCTAAATGACTCTACTATTGATTCTGACAAGCTGCCAAGGGCGTCGGCTGGTATCAACATGGCGCCTACTCCTTCTCCTCCTCCTTCTTCTCCGTCAGCCTTTAACGGAGCAATGTCATTTCCGCCCACTCCCTCGGTGGGACTGGAAGTCACTGCCCCAGCAGCTGATTTATCTCAGGACCTGTCAGCTTCTATTAAGGTGGCTGTAAATTCAAACACAGCTCCAGTTAAGGTGGCTGTTTTAAAGACTAGAAGTACAAAGACCAAAGATGATGGAGAAGAGCAGGAGACTGATCCTGGTGAGGGGCCCTCTACTCTAAGAAATCCTGCTGAGGAGGAAGAGAAGGTTTGTTTTAAAGATCTAGCTAACCTAGTGAGATCAAAGCAGGATAGAGATGAAGCTAGGAAAGGAGCTGGCAAAGGTGGTTCTCAGCTTAAAGAGATCCTTGAGAAAATGACAGCAGGATTATTAGGACAAAAAGTTCAGGGAGAGGAAGAAGATGATATTTTAGAGGGTTCCTCACCGTGTGAGGAATTGAGAAATGTCCATAGAGATTTCACCAGGGCAGATAAGGAGCCAGTTCTAGCTTGGCTTAGTAGGTGTTATGATACAGGTGCTCCAGCTCTAACAGTTGGAGACAAGTCAGCAGCTCAGTTAGGAACTCTCTCGAGGGATAATGGAATAGATAGACATGTAGGCAGGGCTCTCGGTAAGGTTAATCTGTGGATACGCCTTTTAATGGCGGTTGCCCTGAGATACCCTTCCCGAGATGATCTTCCCTGGAATCCTAAACCCTGGACTACCATAGATGAGGGAATTAAGCGCTTGAGAGAATTTGCTGTTAGAGAGCTACTCTATGGTGAACATGAAACTCTGAATCCTGATGACATTCCTGTGGGTATTGGTCTTGCTAAAAAGATCATCAAACTTGCTCCTTCTAATTACGCAAACATTCTGGCAAGCAGAATTGTGTCAAGAAATTATGGTGGAGCTTCTCCCACGGTTGGCCAATTCAGTGATCAAATGAGACAATTGGAGGATAGCATGACATGTGGTTCTTTGGTTTCAGCCATTGAAACTCTGTCTGGAAAAATTGAGAATTGCATGAGAGAGTTAAAGGATGAATTTAGAAATTCCATATCCCAATTGGCACAAAGGGATAATTTCAATTCTTCCTCCAGGTGGATACAAGTTTCATCTGTGAGGAATACACGTCCTCCAAGGAGGTCATTCCAAAACAGGTCATTCCAAAACAGACCACCAAGGCAATCACATAGAACTATTTGGATAACTCTGCGTGATCAGTTTGGAGAGAACATGAACTGGTGGGATGGCCAACCAACTTCTAATCTTTTCAGGAGACTGAGGGAACTGCAAAGCGGCAGAACCCGAGGTAGCAATCACAGAAGGGTAGCTGTTACTTCCACAGTTCCCCAGAACAACTCTAGTAGCTCCAACAGTGGCTCCAGTTATAACATGCAAAGTTATAACACTGCACACTGTGCACAATGCACATGTGGGCATGTTCCCCATAACTAGGGGTGCCCTGCCTCCTGACAGAGGGAGGGGAGGGATAACAGAGATAATAGAATCTATTGGGATGTGTATATCCAGTGGCCTGGCACTTCACAATTTTGGAAGTACAGGGCCTTGGTTGACACAGGAGCTCAGTGCACCATAATGCCATCACATTATCAGGGGTCAGAATCTATAACTATTCTGGGAGTCACTGGTGGATCTCAAGAGTTACGTAAGGTGGACGTTAATATAAGTTTAACAGGTAAACAATGGAGGAAGCATACAGTTGTGACCGGACCTGATGCACCTTGTATTTTGGGAATTGATTTTCTGAGAGAAGGGTGTTTCAAAGACCCTAGAGGTTACAAATGGGCTTTTGGAGTAGCTTCTATAGAAATTGATGGACAAAAATTGAAGCTGTCTGCTAGACCTGAGCTTTCTGATGAATCTGCAGTTGTGGGACAACACAAGATACAGGACATTAAATTGCCGGTTGCTTCTCAGACTGTGCATCACAGACAATACAGAACCAACCGTGACTCTTTGTTGCCCATTCAGAATCTGATTCGTCAGTTGGAGAGTCAGAAAGTCGTCAGCAAAACTCATTCACCTTTCAACAGTCCAGTGTGGCCTGTGCGGAAGCAGAATGGAGACTGGCATCTGACAGTAGACTACCGAGCCCTAAATGAAGTGACACCACCTATGAGTGCAGCAGTACCAGACATGATGGAGCTACAGTATGAGCTGGAATCCAAAGAGGCCAAATGGTATGCTACCATAGACATTGGTAATGCATTTTTCTCTATTCCCATAACAGAGGAATGCAGGCCTCAGTTTGCTTTCACCTCACTTCGTCGGGCAGCTTCCTCACTTCGTCGGGCAGCTTCCTCGAGACAGCACCCAGACCAGCAACCGCCGGGGACCAGCCGCTGCTCTCCTTTTCGTGCTGCGGGAATCGCCATCGCTGCCGAGTTTTGCCGCGGGGAAGGAGCAGCCGCTCTTTCACGTGGTCAGACTCGTGATCCCAGCGTCGGGAGCGGCTGAATTTAAAAGGCTCTGCTGCGGCTCGGGGGGTTCACTTCGTCGGGCAGCTTCCTCGAGACAGCACCCAGACCAGCAACCGCCGGGGACCAGCCACTGCTCTCCTTTTCGGGCTGCGGGAATCGCCATCGCTGCCGAGTTTTGCCGCGGGGAAGGAGCAGCCGCTCTTTCACGTGGTCAGACTCGTGATCCCAGCAGCGGGAGCGGCTGAATTTAAAAGGCTCTGCTGCAGCTCGGGGGGTTCACTTCGTCGGGCAGCCCGTATTCTCTTGTACGCTCACTCGCCGCCCATTTTTTTTTTTGTTTTTGTTTTTAAATTGGCAGTAGGTGCTGTGGCCAGGGACAGCCATGGTTGTAACTCGCAGCAAAATCTCCCTAAAAAAGTCAGTGTCGACCCAGACCGAACAGAAGCAGGTAGCTGTCCAGGTATCTGGCTGTAGAGAATGCTGGAGCCTGGCACTTGAGACGCAGGGTAGTGGGGGCAACTCTTGTATAAGGTGTGAGCAGGTTGACTATCTGCTTAATATGGTGGCCAGACTGAGGGATAAGTTTGCTAGCCTTAGAAATGTAAGGAAATGTAGGAAAGAGATGAACCAGAGGAGGAAGGAGATGGACCAAAGGAGGAAAGAGGTGACCCAGAAGAGGAAAGAGTTGAATCGGAGTAAGCAGGCTCTGCAGGCTCCCCCAGCAGAGGCTGGTTATTCAAAAAGCAGAGGTGAATGGACGCAGGTTACTCTCAAAAGATGCAAAGTTAAACCTCCTTGCCTCCCCTCACCTTCCCCGCTGCTCTTAGAAAACAGATATGGAGCACTGGAAATTGAGGGTGAGGTGGTCCTGATGCCGGAGGACACACCATCTGGGGTTCTCCCTAAGGCTAAGCAGCCTAAGATTAAACAGCCTAAGGCAAAGCAGCCTAAGTCAAACAGTCTTCTGCTGGCATCAGGACCTGTTCCCGCAATAAAAAGAGGAGGGTAATTGTTACTGGTGATTCCCTTCTGAGGGGAATAGAGGGCCCTATGTGTCGGCCTGACCCATCTCATAGGGAACTCTGTTGTCTGCCAGGAGCCCAAGTTAATGATGTTACCAGTAGGCTGCCTAAACTGGTACAGCCCTCTGACTACTACCCCTTACTAGTTATGCAGTTAGGGAATGATGATGTTGCAACCAGAACTCCCAGGGCTATCAAAGATGACTTCAGGGCCCTGGGAGACCTGGTTGAGGGGTCAGGGGCACAAATAATTTTTTCATCAATACCCTTAACTGCAGGAGGGAATACAGTAAGGAACAGGTCAGCAGCTATAGTTAACAAGTGGCTTAGAGGCTGGTGCAGTCAAAAGAATTTTGGGTTTTTTGATATTGGGAAACTTTCCACTGCACCAGGCCAGCTGGGACAGTACATCTGTCCCAGAGAAGGGGAAAGATCACTGTATATGAGAACGGACTGTCCCCCAAAGATAAAAAGATCCTGGGTAGGGAATTGGCGGGTCTCATTGACAGGGCTTTAAACTAGTTTCGAAGGGGGAAGGGGCTGAAAAGAGTCCTCTCAGACAAGAGTCTGGGGGTGACAAGCTAGAGTCGGAGGTGAAACCAGCAGCCCAGCTGAAGTGCATGTACACTAATGCACGAAGTATGGGTAACAAACAGGAGGAGCTGGAAGCCTTGATGCAGCAGGAAAATTATGATATAGTTGCCATCACAGAGACGTGGTGGGATGACTCACACGACTGGAGCGCTGCAATTGACGGTTACAAGCTCTTCAGGAGAGACAGGCAAGGAAGAAGGGGTGGAGGGGTGGCCCATTACATCAGGAAGGCACTAGATGCCATTGAGATAGAGACTAGGGACGATCGGGTTGAATGCTTGTGGATAAGAATTAGAGGGAAGACCAGCAGGGCAGACACCCTGGTTGGAGTCTGTTATAGACCACCCAACCAGGAGGAAGATGTTGACGAAGCATTCTATAGGCAGCTTAGGGCTGTCTCAAGATCTCCGGACCTTGTTCTCATGGGCGACTTCAACCTGCCTGACATCTGCTGGGAACTCAACACGGCAGAGAGGAGACAGTCTAGAAGGTTTTTAGAATGCATGGAGGACAGCTTCTTATCCCAGATGCTGCGAGAGCCTACCAGGGGCAAGGCTATGCTTGACCTCCTCTTCACCAACAGGGAAGGACTGGTGGGCAATGTGGTGGTTGGAGGGTGTTTGGGGTCCAGTGACCACGAGATAATTGAATTCTCGGTTTTTGGTCAAGCCAAGAGGGGCAGCAAGAAGACCTCCACTCTGGACTTCCCGAGGGCAGACTTCGGGTTACTCAAGGAACTAATTCAGAGGGTTCCTTGGGATAAAGCCCTTAAAAACAAAGGGGTCCAGGAGAGCTGGACCTACTTCAATGAAGAATTGTTGAAGGCTCAGGGACAGGCTGTGCCAATGTGCCAGAAGATGAGCCGCCGGGGCAGACGGCCAGCCTGGATGGTTCATGAACTTTTAATGGAACTGAGGGAAAAAAAGAGGGTGTATCACCTTTGGAAGCGAGGGGAGGCAACCCACAGAATGTTTAAGGATGTTGCTAGGTCTTGTAGGAAGAGAATTAGGGAGGCAAAAGCACACTTGGAGCTTAAACTGGCCTCTACTGTGAAGGACAACAAAAAGTCCTTCTATAAATACATTAATAGTAAGAGGAAGGGGAAGGAAAACCTCCACTCCTTGGTGGATACGGAGGGGAACATTGTAACCAAGGATAAGGAAAAGGCAGAGATACTTAACACCTTCTTTGCCTCAATTTTTACTAGAAGGGCAGAACGTCTTCCTGACAGCTGGCCTGCAGAGCTAGCAGAAGGAGCCAGGGAGCTGCACAGTTTCCCTATGTTCCATGAGGCGGTGGTTGGAACTCTCCTTAGCAGCTTGGATCCCCACAAGTCCATGGGACCAGATGGGATTCATCCTAGGGTGCTGAGAGAGCTGGCAGATGAGCTGGCCAAGCCACTCTCCATAATTTTCCAGCAGTCCTGGCTCACTGGCGAGGTCCCAGAGGACTGGAAGCTGGCCAACGTGGTGCCCATCCATAAGAAGGGCCGGTTGGATGAGCCAGGGAATTACAGGCCTGTCAGCCTGACCTCAGTGCCAGGCAAGATCATGGAACAGGTCATCCTGAGTTCAATAACACAACACTTAGAGGATGGCCAAGGGATCAGGCCTAGCCAGCATGGATTTAGGAAGGGCAGGTCCTGCCTGACCAACCTGATCTCCTTCTATGATCAGGTGACCCGCCTGGTGGATGTGGGGAGGCCTGTGGATGTGGTCTACCTGGACCTCAGCAAGGCCTTTGACACCATCCCCCATAGCAAACTGCTGGCCAAGCTGTCAGCCCATGGCTTGGACGGGAGCACACTGCGATGGGTTAGGAACTGGCTGGAGGGCCGAGCCCAGAGAGTGGTGGTGAATGGTGCCACATCCAGCTGGCAGCCAGTCACTAGTGGTGTGCCCCAAGGATCAGTGCTGGGCCCTGTGCTCTTTAACATCTTTATTGATGATCTGGATGAGGGCATTGAGTCCATCATCAGTAAATTTGCTGACGACACCAAGCTGGGGGCAAGAGTTGATCTGCTGGAGGGTAGAGAGGCTCTGCAGAGAGACCTCGACAGGCTGGACAGATGGGCAGAATCCAACGGCATGAGATTTAACACATCCAAGTGCCGGGTTCTGCACATTGGCCACAACAACCCCATGCAGTGCTACAGGCTGGGGTCAGAGTGGCTAGAGAGCAGCCAGGCAGAGAGGGACCTGGGGGTGCTGGTCGATGGTAGGCTGAACATGAGCCTGCAGTGTGCCCAGGCAGCCAAGAGGGCCAATGGCATCCTGGCCTGCATCAAGAACAGTGTGGCCAGCAGGAGCAGGGAGGTCATTCTGCCCCTGTACACTGCACTGGTTAGGCCACACCTCGAGTACTGTGTCCAGTTCTGGGCCCCTCAGTTTAGGAAGGATGTTGACTTGCTGGAACGAATCCAGAGAAGAGCAACAAAGTTGGTGAGGGGTTTGGAGCACAAGCCCTATGAGGAGAGGCTGAGGGAGCTGGGGCTGCTTAGCCTGGAGAAGAGGAGACTCAGGGGTGACCTTATCACTCTCTACAACTACCTGAAGGGAGGTTGTAGACAGGCTGATGATGGTCTCTTCTCCCAGGCACCCAGTACCAGAACAAGAGGACACAGTCTCAGGCTGCACCAGGGGACGTTCAGGTTGGATCTTAGGTACAAGTTCTATACAGAAAGAGTGATTGCGCTATGGAATGGGTTGCCCGGGGAGGTGGTGGAGTCGCCGTCATTGAGGGTGTTCAGAAGGAGACTTGATGGGGTGTTTGGTGCCATGGGTTAGCTGTTTGGGTGGGTTGGATTGGTTGATGGGTTGGACACGATGATCTTGAAGGTCTCTTCCAACCTGGTTTGATTTATTCTAATAAAGGTTTATTATTTATTTTATTTATTCTAATAAAGGATGCAACATACCAATGGGCTCGTGACAGATCCATAGACGTTTCCATGGATGCTATCACACAAGTCATCCATGACTGTGACATTTGTGCTGCTATTAAGCAGGCAAAACGACTTAAGCCCTTGTGGTATGGTGACAGATGGTCCAAGTACAAGTATGGAGAAGCTTGGCAGATTGACTACATCACTCTACCACGTTCTCGTTCTGGTAAGCAATACGTGCTTACTATGGTAGAGGCAAACACTGGATGGTTGGAAACTTCTCCAGTTCCACATGCAACTGCACGCAACACCATTCTCGGTCTGGAGAGACAAATCCTGTGGAGACATGGAACTCCAGAGAGGATTGAGTCAGACAAGGGAACTCATTTCAAGAACAACCTTGTAAAGAGCTGGGCAAAAGAGCACGGTATTGAGTGGATATTCCATATTCCCTACTATGCACCAGTTTCAGGGAAGATTGAACGCTACAACGGTTTGTTGAAGACCACTCTTAAAGCCATGGGGGGTGGATCTTTGAGAAACTGGGAAAAACATTTAGCACAAGCAACCTGGCTGGTAAATAGTAGAGGTTCAGTGAACCGAGCTGGACCTGCACGTTCGGATTTGCTACAGAAAGTAGAAGGTGATAGAGTTCCTGTTGTTAGAGAAAAGAATCTGTTGTGTAAAACTGTTTGGGTATTTTCACCCTCAGGAGAGTCTAGACCTGTCTGAGGGGTGGTTTCGGCTGAAGGTCCGGGTCTCACTTATTGGGTAATGCAAGAGAATGGTGAAATTCAGTGTATTCCACAAAGAAATTTAACTTTAGCTGAAAGAGGTTAATGTCAAACTGTTGCACAGCTACATTGCGTCCAAAGGAAGAATCAATGACGAAATCTACGGTTCACGAACCCTGAGATCCCTGAGAGCCCTGAGTCAACTAAGAGACCCTGAGATTCCCTTTTTCCCTTTTCTTTGCTTCTTCGGTGAAGAAATGAACTGTTTTCCATTTTTCTCATTTTCTGATTTTCTTGGAGTTTTGAATCATCTACATCTGAGCATAGCCAGAATGGACTATGAACTTTACTCACGAACTGTAAATATCATTTTGGATTGGATGGACAGTATGAACAGCCAATGAAATTGTTTAGAAGGGGTGGACTGTGACCGTTTGAGACTGTCCCCTTAAGAAAGGGAATATGGTGAACGGAAGTTGGTAAACGAAAAGAAGGATCTAAACTAATTTCATTGGTAGAGTGGGAGGAAGCACCTTCTGAACTGGGAGTGCAGGAGGGTATCCTGGGCATTCCAGCACTTTTCTATCAGTCTTGTTTCCGCTCCTCCGCCGAGCAGCAGCTCTCTCTGTGCTGGGCTTTCGGCCAAGGCTTTGACCTTGAAAAACCGATAAACTGCAAGGCCTGTATTAACTGCTTTCCAATTAACACATAACTTCTTCTAAATTTTTCCCTCTTTTCTCTCTCTTTTCTTTCTTTTTCTAACCCGCTCTGGGGAAGGGGGAGAGAGGGGAGAGTGAAGGTGGGGAACCCCCTCAGCAGAGGGGGGGGAACTCTCATTTCTGTGCTACTCTGTTGTATATCTTTGTATATATTGTAAATATTGTAAATTTGTATATATTCCCCTGCATATCCTACATTGCTTTGTAAATATACAGCTCCACTGCTTTGCTAATTCATCTGTGAGTTTTTTTTTCCCTTTCCCTTTAATTTTCTTTCCCTTTACTTTACAGGGGGGAGGGAAGAGGCTTTTTGGCCTTACCCTTCCAACCCCATGACATTAACAAACAAAAAAAAAAAAAGGGGGGGAGAAAGAGAGAATACCCCATGGCAAAAAATTAGCTCATGGCAACCATAGAAATGCCGTAACCCTAGGAACATCAACCCTAGAAAGTGCTGTAACCCTAGAAACATCAGCTTTGCAATGTGATGTAACCCTCTCACCACAAGATAGCATGAACACGGCACAACTATCAAGAAAATGACAGTCAGCAAACCTGCTTAGCACTGACCTCAACGACTGTCACGATAAACCAAGATGTCAACAGGAAGCATCTAACTTATAACTGAGTGTCGTGACTGCTTTACTGTTGTGTGAACATTAAGAGATCAGAATTACTAGGATGAGCAAAACCACATTATTATGTGTAATTTTATATTGGGCAAAGCAATGAAGCTCTTTTTGCTCTTGCTGCTTGCCTGCAAGTTTTCTGTCTGTGAAGCTAGAGCCTGGCCAGATCTACCTTTACAGATTAAAGAAATCTTACTACCATTTAACAATTCATGATTTTTGACCATCCTAGAGAAAAGAAAGATGCAACATAATCCTAAAGCAGATTGTAAAAGACAGCGCTAAGGATTGCATTTGTGCCTCGATCTCTGTGTGCAATGCATTCAGGCATAATCAAGTCTTCTCTGTCAATAAGAGGAGTGAAATGTAAAGATCGGAACTGTTAAGATCTAAGTCCTTCTTTACAATGTTTGTTATCTTTCACCATGTATTATGCCAACTCTGTTAGAGCATTGTAACTAGTTCAACTTCAGCTTTGTGCCTCGCATGGGTTACACCAGTCTGTTAGACATGCTGCACTACAGAACTCTTGCTTTTGCTATACAGCTTAGCTTTACCTTGCTTGCTTCTGTGTTTGCAGTAGTATCTTGCATGGGATGAGAACAACTCCCATGACCAGATTGCTCACAAAAACAAAAAGGGGGATTTGTGGCAATGCCAGCGACGAGCAGTGTGAGCAATCTGGCAGTGTAGGCCTAGAGCCTGACATGGTGGTAGGCCATGCTCAGCATAAATGCAGAGCCAGCTAGCAGTGTCGCAAAACAGTGCTGTGCCTGCAGCATGTAACTAAAACAAGACACTGGTAGCTATAAACATGGAAAGTTATCTTGTAACAACAGGACATGCACCTGCATCAACAAAACTTGCGTGTTGTTAGTAGTTGGACCAATAATCAATAATAGTGCAATGTGTGGTCACTCATAGGGAACCAATGAAGCCATGCCAACAAGGCACTCCGAGTTTATATAAGTTGTAGGAGTTCCCTTGCTACGCACTTCTGCCTTTCCTGTCTCTTCTTCTTCTACACTTTACTTTACTGTGCTATACTCACACTACAGGCCTGCACCATAGGCCTGCAACACTGGAACAATAAAGGAACAATACTCGATCATATTGGTCAGCCGTATTGATTCCAATCTCTGTCGCCCATATCTGGTGCCACATCCAGCTGGCGGCCAGTCACCAGTGGCATCCCCCAGGGATCAGTGCTGGGCCCCGTCCTCTTTAACATCTTCATTCATGATCTGGATGAGGGGGTTGAGTCAGTCATCAGCAAGTTTGCAGATGACACAAAGTTAGGAGCAGATGTTAGTCAGTTAGAGGCTAGAAAGGCTCTGCAGAGGGACCTCGACCGACTGGACAGATGGGCAGAATCCAATGGAATGACATTCAACAAGTCCAAGTGCCGAGTGCTACACTTTGGCCACGGCTATCCCATGCAGAGCTACAGGCTGGGGTCAAAGTGGCTGGAGAGCTGCCAAACAGAGAGGGACCTGGGGGTACTGATAGACAGCCGCCTGAATATGAGCAAGAAGTGGGCCCAGGTGGCCAAGAAGGCCAATGGCATCCTGCCCCGCATTAGGAATAGTATGGCCAGCAGGAGCAGGGAAGTCATTGAGCTCCTGTACTGGGCATTGGTTAGGCCACACCTTGAGTACTGTGTCCAGTTCTGGGCCCCTCAGTTTAAGAAGGACATCAAGACACTTGAACATGTCCAGAGAAGGGCAACAAGGCTGGTGAGAGGCCTTGAGCACAAGGCCTATGAGGAGAGGCTGAGGGAGCTGGGATTGTTTAGCCTGGAGAAGAGAAGGCTCAGGGGTGACCTCATTGCCCTCTACAACTACTTGAAAGGTGGTTGTAGCCGGGAGGGGGTCGGTCTCTTCTCCCAGGCAACCAGCACCAGAACAAGGGGACACAGTCTCAAGCTGCGCCAGGGGAGGTTTAGACTCGAGGTGAGGAGAAAGTTCTTCACCGAGCGAGTCATTCGTCATTGGAATGGGCTGCCCAGGGAGGTGGTGGAGTCACCATCTGTGACCATTTGAGGCTACACCTTTAAGAAAGGGACACTGTGACTGAATGTTTTATAAACAAAAGACAGGTCTAAACTATTTTCATTGGTGGATTGGTAGATTGCAGCTTTGAACTCTGAGTCCAGCGGAGCCTTCGGGCAGTCTGGCACTTTTTCCCCCTCCTTTCGCAGCTAGCAGCTTCTGGGCTTTCTGCCAGACTGACCTTGGACTGATGAAGCGTGAGGTCTGCAAAAAAACTTTCTAACATTTTTGCTCTAATGTATAACTGCTTTTAATTAACAATTGTTCCTTTTCTCTCTTTCTAACCCCCTCTGGGGAAGAGGGCGAGAGAAGGGGGTACAGGGGGGAAAACCCTCCTCCAATTAGGGGGAGGGGAGTTTCATTCCTGTGTTACTTTGCTGCATATTTCTGTGTATATATTGTAAATACTGTAAATTGTGTATATAACCTGCATTTCCTAAACTGCTTGTGAATATAGCACATTCCTTTGCTTATCCGGCTGTGGTTTTCTTTCATTTTTTTTTCCCTTCACTTTGTGGGGGGGGAGAAGGCTGAGGCCTTCCCCTCAACCGTCGACACCATCCCTGGAGGCATTCAAGAGGAGATCGGACGTGGCACTTGGTGCCATGGTCTAGTCATGGGGTCTGTGTTTGTAGGTTGGACTCAATGATCCTCGAGGTCTCTTCCAACCTTAGTTATACTGTGATACTGTAACACATACCTCAGACTGGTCTGTTAAACTCAGGAAGATGCAAATAGATGCTAATGTTTCACTGTCTGTCGTAGTTTGGGCTGGGTGCCCTCTGCTTCAGGGGTGTTTCCTGTGTCCAGAAGTCCAGCCCAGTGGGTGGACACAGGAAATTATGTATTTCTACCATGATCCCTTGCACCACTATAAATTTTACGGCGGGGTCTGGCACTTCCTCTTTCCTTCTTCTCCGCCACCTGGTAACTGGGGGAGCGATCTCCCGGCCATGGGCCTGGCTAGGCCCAAGGCCTCAGGGAGATGCGCAGTCTCAGATCTGGCCAGCTGAGACTAGCCTAGCGGGGGGGGGGGGGGGGAAGGAGGAGCCCTGGGGGGTTTGGGTGCACCCTCAGGTGGGGATGGGATCTCTCTGGGTCTGTTTTGGGGTTCTTTTTGTCACTGTGTTTCTAAGTCTCTGCACGCACTCACCGTTCTCTATTTAAACTTTCCATCACTTTTGCAATCTGTTTGTCTGAGTCATTATTTCTGCACGTGGTGGGGAGGGGGTTTGCCCCAACCCATTACATTTTGGCGCCCCACGTTGGGCAAGCCAAGAAAAAGAATGTCGTTGGGTTGGGGGAAAGGCCAGGCCCTTCCCCCCCCACTGTGAGTAGAGGGAAGAAAATTGAAGGGAAAGAAAAAAAACTCACATCTGAATTAGCAAAGCAGTGGGTGCTGTATATTTACAAAGCAGTTTGGGGAAACGCAGGGAAATATATACAGAATTTACAGTATTTACAATATATACAGAAATATACAACAAAGTCACACAGAAATGAGAGTTCCCTCCTCTGCTGAGCGGGGAGTTTCCCACCTCTGCTCCCCCTTCTCTCCCCCTTTCCCCAGAGTGGGTTAGAAAGAGAGAAAAGAGAAAATTAATTAAAAGCAGTTATGTGTTAATTGGAAAGCGGTTAATACAGGCCTTTCAGTTTATCAGTTTCAAGGTCAAGCCTGGCCGAAAACCCAGAAGCTGCGAGCTGCAAAGGGAGAAAAGCAAGATTGAGGAAAAGTGCAGGAATGCCCAGGATTCTCTGCTGTACTCCCAGTTCAAAAGGTGCTTCCTCCCAATCTACCAATGAAATTAGTTTAGAGCCGTCTTTCGTTTACAAACATCCGACCACAATATTCCCTTTCTTAAAGGGACAGCCTCAAACGGTCACACTGTCATTACCGATGTAATTATTTTTCAAGACCTAAATCAAGGATTTAATATATTTATGATGACTGCACAGGGAAGTAAGAATGTACTGAATGAGAAGTGTGGAAATTAAGTAGTGACTTCTACTGTAAAGTCTTAAAATTTCAGGGCTGCCAAAACTTGATTCACCTAGCATTTGTTATTCTAGCTTTCCAGGAAATTAAAAATATTTAGTTCTTCATAGCTTTTTCATCTCCTGAACAATTAATGTAACTGTGGTATCAGACTACTGTAGCTGTATAGTTTACCACTTTACACCAACAGATTGAAAGTTTATGAATCACAGGAGAGTGGAAGAATTTAGGTTTTTGGCTACTATATAAACATAATTCTTTCAAAGAAAAAGACCTGAATAAGCATTTCTTTTTATTAAACAATTTATTCTGCAGGTTCTGCCACCAATAAACACCTCTCAAAAATAGTATTGTTTCTTTGTTCATGAGTTAAACTTTCCGCCAGCATTCTCAAATTCCTGTTTTCCAAAAACTACATTTCACCTCCACCTCTGCAGGAAAGCACACCTGGCCTTTTAAGTTACTCACTGTTTGTTTCCATTATGTTTATATTAATTGTTCTTTGGTAAACTATCCCAATATGCACTCTTAATTTGTCTTTCATGCACTTTTTACTTACTTCTGAGGCTCTAAGTTAGTAGTGTCAGGGACTTAAAAAGGGTTGATGGAGTAACAGTATCCAAGACAGAAGCTGCATGATCTACACAGGTGTGACCGTTTGAGGCTGTGCCTTTAAGAAAGGGACACCACGGCTGAATGTTTTATAAACAAAGGACAGGTCTAAATGAATTTCATTGGTGGATTGGTAGAGTGCAACTTTAAGCTTTGAGTCCAACTGAGACTTTCCTCAGTTCACTCTCCCCTCCCTTTCGCAGCTTTTCGCTTCTAGGCTCTCTGCCAGACTGACCTTGGACTGATAAGCGTGAGGCCTACAAACCTACTAACATTTTGTTCTAATTTATAACTGCTTTTAATTAACAACTGCTCCTTTCCTCTCTTTCTAACCCTCTTTGGGGAAAAAGGGGAGAGAAGGGGGTACAGGGGGGGAACCCTCCTCCAGAAGGGGGGGGGAATTTCGTTCCTGTATTACTTTGCTGTATATTTCTGTGTATATATTGTAAATACTGTAAATTGTGTATATATATCCTACATTCTCTAATACTGCTTGTAAATACAGCATTCCTTTGCTCCTCCGGCTGTGGCTAGTGCCAGGAGCAGGGAATTTGCATTGTCTGATTTGATCAAAGCAGAAAGCTCAAGCCTTGCTATGGGTATCAACAGTTAAGTTGTATGGGTATCAACATTTGTAACTCATTGACATTCACATTCACACGCACCTTCAAACAGTTCCTGCTGAAATTAGTCTTTTTTGTCCCATCAGCTAACTGCTACACATTTTGCCATCTTGAAATCACAATTCTAGTGACTGAAATCTCTTGCAAAACAAATCTTTCTTTTAGAAGGCATCTCTAGGGAACTGCTACCCAAAGGGACAAGCTTGTTCATTTAATCTCCTAAAAGCTGACCCCTCACAGTGTTAATAATTATTATACTGGCTGCCAATCCTTTTGAAAGGATTGGAAGATGATTATCTGTAATTTTCAGATGCTAAAATTAGATCTCTTATTTATGCTCAGTAAAGTTACATTAGGCTCCTGTACTGTTTGTTTTCTCCTATAAAAAATACAACCCAGAAAAATCTCACTTTATTGCACTCTATTTCAGGCAAATGTTATTTGCCATGTATACCACATTTTCAATCCATAAGACAGTACACCATTTCTTGCACAGTCAAGCAAAGCAGCACTAAAGCATATTTTTTACCATTGCACCAAATGACTCCATCTCATGCTCCTCCTTTGTAAGCAACATACAAGTGATACAGAAGGTAATTCAGAAGTGAACACAGTAAGAAAAACTGTGACAGTTAACATCACACTAAACTAAACATACATTAGCTAAAAGATACATTTATAATTTGTCACTACATTTAAAATAAAATAAACAATCAAATGAAGCCATTTGTAGTAATGTAATTTATATCACCTAGAAAATTGCCATTTTTCCCACTTCTGGCTGATGGAAGTATTTGTTACCATTCTCATGATCTCCTGCTTCTAGCTTGTCTTTGGAGAATCATTTGAAATATTTCTAAAGAAATATTAATTTGGAAGGCTGCAGTTTTAATGAAATTACCGATGGCTACAAGGAGTTAAAATAAAGGCAGTTAATCAATTCTGCACATTATTGCTACTACTTTGTTGTTTCTTGGGGTTCTTTGTTTTTAAACAGCCCACTCAAGTGCCATTCTGCCAAATGACAACTTCATGGCTCACTCCAAGGCAGATTGAGAATTTTACATTTATCTTACTCTAACTGTAAAGAACTAACATGTGTAACAGTTTTCAAGTGAAAATTAAAAGGAAGACTTTACCTGAGGTTGATTTTCATCTGCTTTAGTTGCTAACACACAGAAGTCTCCTTAAGTTGTTATGGAAATCAAGCTCTTGACATATTTCACATACTTCTCATTGTTTTTTGTGTCCCAAAAGACTACACAGTATTCTGGACGGTTGGGTCGGGTATACGCATAAACAACCGTATTGGAGCAGTAACCCCACTGCCAAGAGAAAGTTTTGATAAAACGTATTAGAAGTTGTAAGATTTCAATAACAATCTGTTCACAGCTGTCAAAGAAAGTCTTTATTTCACATACATAATCAGTACTCAATATTCTTGTTAAGTGATTAACCGATTTATTTAAACTATGTGAACACAGCTCTAACAGTAAGTTATTTGCATAATATTGAGCTGGCAAAGGAAGCCTTCCAATCACACAATAACCTAGCACAATCAGGGCTGGAGGATCAACCTCAAAATGTGACAAGATCTCACTTCCCTTTGTTTCTTGTTCAGCAGGTACACAGAAATACTCATTGCAATTATGGTTATTGACATGAAAATGTTTGTTCTATGACTACATCCAGCTGGCAGCCAGTCACTAGTGGTGTGCCCCAAGGATCAGTGCTGGGCCCTGTGCTCTTTAACATCTTTATTGATGATCTGGATGAGGGCATTGAGTCCATCATCAGTAAATTTGCTGACGACACCAAGCTGGGGGCAAGAGTTGATCTGCTGGAGGGTAGAGAGGCTCTGCAGAGTGACCTCGACAGGCTGGACAGATGGGCAGAATCCAACGGCATGAGATTTAACACATCCAAGTGCCGGGTTCTGCACATTGGCCACAACAACCCCATGCAGTGCTACAGGCTGGGGTCAGAGCGGCTAGAGAGCAGCCAGGCAGAGAGGGACCTGGGGGTACTGGTCGATGGTAGGCTGAACATGAGCCTGCAGTGTGCCCAGGCAGCCAAGAGGGCCAATGGCATCCTGGCCTGCATTAAGAACAGTGTGGCCAGCAGGAGCAGGGAGGTCATTCTGCCCCTGTACACTGCACTGGTTAGGTCGCACCTCGAGTACTGTGTCCAGTTCTGGGCCCCTCAGTTTAGGAAGGATGTTGACTTGCTGGAACGAGTCCAGAGAAGAGCAACAAAGTTGGTGAGGGGTTTGGAACACAAGCCCTATGAGGAGAGGCTGAGGGAGCTGGGGTTGCTCAGCCTGGAGAAGAGGAGACTCAGGGGTGACCTTATCACTCTCTACAACTACCTGAAGGGAGGTTGTAGACAGGCGGATGATGGTCTCTTCTCCCAGGCACCCAGTACCAGAACAAGAGGACACAGTCTCAGGCTGCGCCAGGGGAGGTTCAGGTTGGATGTTAGGAAGAAGTTCTATACAGAGAGAGTGATTGCCCATTGGAATGGGCTGCCCGGGGAGGTGGTGGAGACACCATCATTGGAGGTGTTCAGGAGGAGACTTGATGGGGTGCTTGGTGCCATGGGTTAGCTGTTTGGGTGGGTTGGATTGGTTGATGGGTTGGACACGATGATCTTGAAGGTCTCTTCCAACCTGGTTTGGTTTATTCTAATAAATGTTTATTCTAAAGGTTTATTCTAACTCTCTGAAAAAGAAACAGATAAATGGCAGACAAAATTCAAACATTCTTCAAAATTCACTGGATGCATACTTGTAGAAAGTGTTTTAGGAACTGAAATATAAATAAGCAATACATCTAATCAGGTTGCATGATTTCTAGCCATCTCTCCTGGTTCAAAACAATATTTCACCACCAAAAGAACTGACACTAGAGGTAAGGCTCAAACAATTCTCACTGTATCACTTAGCTCACTCAGTTTGATCAAAAAAGCAGTGAAAACCCTGAAGTCTTACCTACATGACAGCCTCAACTACTATGAAATTTAGAACCATGCCCAAGTCTGTTAATATTAACAAAAGCATCCCAGCAGTAGTGCTGATCAAGCAGTAATCTTCAGCTAAGCACCAATTTACATATTAGAGAGAGCTTCTTTTTCAATCCATTCATCCATTCAGAAAGCTAGTAAGTAACAGGAAATTTATTAATACAGTTAGGTGCCAGGTTACTACATACCTTGTAGTCTGGACGAATGTTTGCAAAATATATGTAAGAATCAACAGCTAGTGCAATTTTCAGTCCACTTCCTTCCCAAGACAAGGCAGAGATCTGTTTGCCAGGAACTTTCATTGTGCGCAAATGCTTCTTTAAAACAAGGAAACAAAAAGAGTCTGAATTTGTCAAAGGGAAACTACTCTAAAATATTTTAAAAACAGTTTTGATAGCTGATGAAAACCAAACAGTACCTTGAAATGACTCTCAAATTACAATACACATCCAGATAGAGATATTTAACATGCATCACCATAAAGTGTTCTTTTGCCTCAATTCTTTGGTTATGTTTTTCTTTTTTTGGCAGAGAGAAAGGAAGTAACAATAGTTCAAACTCACAAACCCAAATATTAGATGGGAAAATTACAATATAGACATTTTTCCTGTGGTTGGCAATTTCAGTAGTAGTAGTCACTAGCAAAATAAAGGCAACAATAGTACTAACGACATCTGACACGCCTCAGAAATTTCATTTATGCTGGAAGCTGATGTACAACACCCTTAACTACAGCTGATAGTTTAAACAAATAAAAACATATAGCTAATATACATCAAGAGCATACAATGAACTTGCCACGTAGGTACATGATTTGCAGTCAGGCAACAGACATTTTCCTCTTCTCTATTCCCTTTCAAAAGAAGCATAGGGCAGGCAAACAGATGTCCACTTTCAACTAAAGAGCTAGTAAAGAAATATACTTTCCATCTTTTTTCTTTTATATATCTTTATTTTGCTGTAGAACTTGAAGTTGAATGAAGGAAACAACGGAGAAAAAAACCCAAACTTTTGCAAAACCTATAACCTTAGCTCCACAGAGCACTTGTTTGTGGGAAGCTTTTTAGTTGCAAATAATACAGGATAACTGCAAATTCAAATAACAGAGAATATTAATCTATTAGTTACTGTAAGATTGTGGCTGTTTGAGGCTGTGCCTTTAAGAAAGGGACAGTGCTGGGATATTCTGGCTGAATGTTTTGTAAACAAAAGACAGGTCTAAACGAATTTCATTGGTAGATTGGTAGAATGCAACTTTAAGTTTTGAGTTTAGCTGGAATTTTTTCTCAGTTCGCTCCTTTCCTTCTCCCTTCCAGTTTGTCTGCTTCTGGGCTCCTAGCCAGAACGACCTTGGACACCAGATAAGCACTGATCACTAATACTGCATGTGCTTTTAAAGCCTAACCAAAATTTCATCCTTATTAATTACCTTTTCTTTCTCTCTAGCCCTTTTTGGGAAAAAAGGGAGGTAGGGGGAGAGAAGGGGCTACAGGGGGGGAACCCTCCTCTGTCCGGAGGAGGGAATTTTGTTCCTGTATTCTTGGTTTTTTTACTTTGCTGTATATTTCTGTATTGTGACTGTTTGAGGTGGTGCCTTTAACAAAGGGACACCATGGCCGAATGTTTTATAAACAAGACAGGTCTAAACTAATTTCATTGGTGGATTGATGGAAAGCAACTTTGATTCCCAGTGAGATTAGTCTCGGTCTTGCACTTTCTCCTTGCGGCTTCTGGGCTTTCAGCCAGGCTGACCTTGGAACAGATAAGGCCTCCACTAACACATATAACTGCTTCTAATTAACAACTGCTCCTTTTTCTCTCTTTCTAACCCTCTTTGGGGAAAAAGGGGAGACAAGGGGGTACAGGGGGAAACCCTCCCTCCAGACGGGGGAAGGAAATCTCTTTGCTGTATATTTCTGTGTATATATTGTAAATATTGTAAATTCTGTATATAAACCTGCATTCCCTAAACTGCTTTGTAAATACAGCACACAATCCCTTTGCTAATCCAGCTGTGTTTTTTGGTTTTTTTTCCTTTCAATTTTTTTCCCTCCACTTTACGGGGGGGGGGGGGGGGGGGGAGAAGGCCTGGCCTTCCCTTCCAACCCTCAACATGTATATATATTGTAAATACTGTATATATTGTATATCTAACCTGCTTTTCCACATTTGCTTGTAAAATATAGCATTTCCTTTGCTTCTCTGGCTGAGTTAGCTGGGTTTTTTTTTCCTCTTTGTGAGGGAGAGAAATCTAGGCCTTCTCTCTCAACCCACAACATTTCTTTTTGGTGCCCAACGTGGGGCTTGGGGATAATTAGCTTGATTTATTGCTTGCTTGACTCGGAGAAGCAAACATGAAGGTGTTTTGGATTTTAGAACGTCTAGTATTTTCAATATGTTCAGTTCTGATCTACAAATATTGTTTAGGATTAATTCTGGATCAAATGGGTAAATATCTAATGCAGAAAATTTATTTATGGTTTATGTATAAAATCCAGGTTCTGTATGACAGCTGCAGGATTCGAACCCATGACCTCAACACTCATAGTTCCATGCCCTACCAACTGAGCCACAGGCAGCTCAACTGTGGCAGGACATTGCTGATCGAATCGTGAGAATTCCAGTGAAAGTGAGACACATCGATGCTCACATTCCTAAGAGCAAAGCTACTGAGGAACAGCAACACAACCATCAGGCAGATCTAGCTGCAAGAGTTTCTCAAGTAGACATGGACTCTAATCTTGATCTCGACTGGAAACACCGAGGTGAGATATTCTTAGCTCGGTGGGCTCACGATTCGCCAGGACATCAAGGCAGAGATGCAACATACCAATGGGCTCGTGACAGATCCATAGACATTTCCATGGATGCTATCACACAAATCATCCATGACTGTGACATTTGTGCTGCTATTAAGCAGGCAAAGCAAATTAAGTCCTTGTGGTATGGTGACAGGTGGTCCAAGTACAAGTATGGAGAAGCTTGGCAGATTGACTACATCACTCTACCACGTTCTCGTTCTGGTAAGCAGTACGTGCTTACTATGGTAGAGGCAAACACTGGGTGGTTGGAAACTTATCCAGTTCCACATGCAACTGCATGCAACACCATTCTTGGTCTGGAGAGACAAATCCTGTGGAGACATGGAACTCCAGAGAGGATTGAGTCAGACAACGGAACTCATTTCAAGAACAACCTTGTAATGAACTGGGCAAAAGAGCACAGTATTGAGTGGATTTTCCATATTCCCTACTATGCACCAGCTGCAGGGAAGATTGAATGCTACAATGGTTTGTTGAAGACCACTCTTAAAGCCATGGGGGGTGGATCTTTGAAAAACTGGGAAAAACATTTAGCACAAGCAACCTGGCTGGTAAATAGTAGAGGTTCAGTGAATCGAGCTGGACCTGCACATTCAGATCTGCTACGGAAAGTGGAAGGTGATAGAGTTCCTGTTGTTAGAGAAAAGAATCTGTTAGGTAAAACTGTTTGGGGGTAAAAGAGAGAAGAAACCTAGCTCGGGAGCGGTTGTGCGAATTAACTGGAAAGCGATTGCACAGGAGGCTGTGAAAAATGGATGTTATGATGTGGCTGCTGAGTTGTCTGAAGTACTGTGTTTTCCTGTAACGTATGATCTTACTAATAATCAAGGACACTATCAGGTTTTGGACTGGAAGATTTTGCAGCAATTGAGAGCAACGGTCTCTGAAAGCAGGCTACATAGCGAGCCTGACCGACAAATGCTGCAGTATATCTGGGGTAATCATTTGTTGGTTCCAGAGGACATTAAGACACTGATGAGAATGATTTTGACTCCTTCTCAAATGATCATGTTTGATAAGTTTTGGGGTAAGTTTTGTCAGCTCTTAGAGAATACACAACGGCAGCAGGGGGATCCTCTGGCTGGAGTCACAGCGCAACAATTAATGGGAACAGGACAATGGTTTGGTGTTGAACGACAAGTTCGAAGTGGTCCTGCGGTCTTTCAGGAATCAATGGAGTGTGCCCAAAAGGCATTAAAAAGAGTACAAGCAGACCCTAAAAGGCCTCACTATATGTCTTTAAGACAAAAGCCAGAAGAGTCGTTTGCAGAATTTGTAGATCGTGTATGTGAGGCAATGAATAATTTGGATGTTCCTGACTATTTAAAGGGTTATATGTTAAAAAATGTAGCTTTTGAAGGAGCTAATACAAAAACAAAATCAGTATTGGCAAATTTACCACAGGGGGCCACAATTGAGGAGATGCTGGAAAGAGCAGCTAACATACCTTCTGGTCCACAGGCTTTTCTCATAGATACTATGCACAAATTGGCTGAACGATCACTGAAATTGGAAGAGGCTGCGGAGTCACAAACCCAAATATTGGCAGCCTTAGCTCCTTTAAAGGCTAATACGAGGGGGCAACAAGGGGATGTTTTTCAAAGGAAGATACGATGTTATAAGTGTGGTAAAGAAGGGCATATCCGATCACAATGTAGAGTGAAATTTGTATGGTGTGATAATTGTAAAAGTAATTCTCATTCCACCAATGCATGTCAAAGTTCGGGAAACGGCCGGAGCAGCGCAAAGAGCCGCCGCGCCGGGACACAAGTGGCAGCTCCAGTCTATTACCAGCAGGACGCAGAAATGAAAACGACACCTCAGCCTTACAACCCACAACCAGAGGGAGCATCGGCTTGGACGTGGCAACAGCAGTAGATGTTACCTTAATAGATAATCGGCCCATTAAAGTGGAAACAAATGTAAAGGGGCCTATATACATCAATGGTCAGCCTGTAGGAGCATTGTTAATGGGTCGATCATCTATGGGCGTTAAAGGGGTAATGGTATTGCCGGGGTAATTGATGCGGATTACAGTGGTGTTATTTGTGTTGTGATGTGGACTATGTATCCTCCAATTTTTATACAGCAAGGTAGCCGTGCAGCTAAATTGGTACCAATTCCAAATTTAGTTGCAGAAATGGCATGCGATCAGCCTGTACGAGGTGACAAAGGCTTTGGATCCACAGCGGGACTGGCTCTCTTAACTATACCAATGGGAAGACGACCAGTCGCTGGTGTTGAATTTTGGTACGGGTCTCAGCACGTGAAATTAATTTGCCTGCTAGATACTGGTGCTGACATCACAATCATGAGTAATGCACACTGGCCGGGACACTGGCCTTTAGAACCAGCAATAGGAGAAGTAGAAGGTGTTGGAGGAGCGCAAGCAGTAATGCAGAGTAGTCACAAAATTGTAGTGAAGATTGAAGGAAAACAGGATTTAATTACAGTTACAGTTATGCCATTGCCTAATGGAATCAATGCTTTGGTGGGCCGGGATGTGATGCAGCAATTGGGTGTGGTCTTAACCTCAGAAAAACATTTTTAATTGCGGCCATTGGAAGGCAGTCTTTCCCCATAAAATTACAGTGGCATGATAATCAACCTAAATGGGTCGAGCAATGGCCGCTTTCAAAAGAAAGACTGCAACAAGCTCACATCCTGGTAAATGAGCAGTTGGCTGCAGGACATATAAGACCATCAACAAGTCCATGGAATACACCTATTTTTGTTATTCCAAAGAAGTCAGGCAAATATCACTTGTTACATGATTTAAGGGAAGTCAATGCTCAGATGGAAGATATGGGAGCCTTACAACCAGGCTTACCCTCTCCTGCTATGATTCCAAAGGATTGGCATCTCTTGGTTGTGGACTTAAAGGACTGTTTCTTCACTATTAAGTTACACCCTGATGATTGTAAGAGATTTGCTTTTACTGTGCCTGTAGTGGATATGCCCTCAGAAATGCACGGCAGATCCATCAATGAAAATATAAGTTTATTTATATATATGTACAAACGTTGTAACGGGGTATTTACAGTCACCCTTCACAGGTATCAATATTTGGTTAGTGGAACTATCTTTACAGAATGTTATGTATGGGCATTTAAATCAAAATGATTCACAGTACTTATAATCTAAACTGAGTCAGAGAGTGGTGGGGGAGGGCTTGGTCAGTGACCGGCAACCCTCCACCCGGAGCAATGTAAACGCTATCCTAACTGAAGCTCTGTAAAGAAGGGCTTGGCTTACTCACAAGCTGAGAACTTCGTGGAGTCTTTCCTCAATAATGTTTATAATCCAGACAACGTGGCACGGATGTGCCGTAATAAGGAGACAGGAAATGGCGCCGGCCGCGTGGCTGCACCGCGTGGCTCTGCTGTTCTCTCCCAGGATACAAAGGTTCCTCGCTCGGAGGGGGGCAGTGGCAGGTCAGAAACGCTGGTTCACACGGTCTACCAGGTTTTCTCCTACGATGGATCACGCAGCAGTTGATCCCACGGCATGCTGTCCACGGTACCGCACACAGCTGGGTGACGGTGGCAAAAGGACCACGAGGCCTCCCAAAGCACTGGCTGGCACGCACGCACACACAGGCTCCAACACCGAGGTGGGGGGGGGGGCTCATTTGCCAAACGACCCCTATTTACCATTTGCCCCAGTGAATACTGGCCCAATAAGCATCTGTTGCCAACGCAAACATTAACCAATGAACTACCAGCTACCAAATATGGCCTGAGTATATGCTATACTCGGGGAAACAAATATATAGCCTGCCTCTAGTACTGCAGGGGTGAGACCACGCCCAGGTAGGCTGTTTACCTGAACTCAGTGGCGCCAGGATCCCCCCTGCTGCCTCCAGAAAGGAGGGGGGGACAAAGGAGGGTTAACACATACAGAAATATATCCTACCCAAATGTTTGGGGCACAATCCTGATCATAAGCATCCTTCACTACATTCCACCCCCTCCTTATGGGCAAGTATATGGTATATGTGGGCAAATATTACTCTATAATTAAACTCTACCAAAGATGAATTAAACATTATATAGAAACATCACAAGAACATCATGCATATATATATATATATACACATATCTCAGAAGTGTACAACTGTACTCTAAACAAAGCATGCTACAACACAGTATAGAACTCCTTAAGTCTAAGGTCAGTATCGGTGACCTTAGTGTTTTCTAGTCTCCACCCCCTGACCGGTGGTGGATCCCTGTTACTCCCGAGACAGGTCTTCCTTTCCAGGATAATCTGTCCACTGGAACCGTTGTCATTCTGTGGAGAAACAAAACTGGCCACGGTGTTTAAAGCCGGGCTTGACAGTTAGTAATTTGGAACGACCCACCGAGCACTTATGCGATGAGTTTTTCCATTGATGTCAGTAGCCTCCCAAGCGTATAGACCCCTGGGCTTAGCCAGTGTCATGGGTACAATCCCGACAGAAGGCAGTTTCACTAACACTGGTTGGCCCACCTGCATCTGTGTTACGGAATGTGGGTGTTCATCCTTTGCCTCCCCTGGCATGTGGCTGACATCCCTAACTGGGTCAGCAGGGCAAAATGCCTTGACTTTGGGGCTGCCATAATTCCCCCATCGGTTGTTTACAATGAAAACTGCAGAAGGCAGGCGTTTATCCCAATTACTCCTTGAAACATTTGCATGTTTCTTAATGAGGCCATTTGCCCTCTCCACTATGCCATTTGCCTGGGGATAATATGGAGTATGAAATGTCCATTTGACTCCTTCCCCTCGGGCCCAGTCTTGGACTGAGGTTGAGGTGAAATGTGAACCATTATCACTCTGAATATGTTCAGGCATAGGCAGAATGCTGAACCAATCCTTTAGAGTTTCAATGGTTTGAGCTCCTGAAGCAGTGCTAGTAGCAGTGGCCATGACTAAGCCTGAAACCACTTCTACCCCTACCAGTATGTATTTTTTCCCGTGTGAGGGTCGGAGGGGACCAACATAATCAATCTGCCATGTGCTCCATAGCACTTTGTCTTTCTTGATATGCTGGGCTGGAGCCAGACCGGGATGGTTAGCTTTTAATCTGATCTGGCACTGAGGGCAGGCTGAAACAATGGTTTCGCATGTGGTCAAAGAAACTGGCCACCCCCTGGATCTGCATTCGTAGTAAAGGTCTGACTTACCTGAGTGACCTCTTTTAATATGTAGCCACTCAGCCAATCGCTCCCACTCCTTTTCCTCACAATCAACTACACTGATTTTTGCTAAGTGATCTACTTGTTGATTCCAAGTAGCAGCAGGGGTTTGCTTCCTGCAGTGTCCCTTTACCCATCCTACTTTGATGGTCCTGGCTCGACTTATCTCTAGTAGTCTTTGCCAGTCGGTTGCCCTCCAAACTGGGGTGTTGCCAACTATCCACTGGTTTGCTTCCCACTGGCAAATCCATTCTGTGGCACCTTTGAAAGCAGCATATGAATCAGTGTATATGGTCTCTGCACCATTTTCCACAGCTAGCATAAGGGCACGCAGTTCTCCCACTTGGGCACTGCCTTCGCCCTCTTCAATGACAGTCCTGTCTGTGCCAATCTCCAGTGCTGCGGCCTTGTAATGCCACTGTGATTCTACCCTTTGGGCAGATGCATCTGTGAACCACACTCCCTCAGTATTGGCATCGGCAGTCAATTCAGGTGCTACCTGAATAGGAGATGGCTTGTAGGGCTGGCACAGTGGGATAGTATGTGGGTTGATGGGCTGCTGCAATTTGGATACTTTTGTGGGCCCTTCTCTTAGAGGCATAAGCTGAGCCATCCCTTCCAGATAGGCATACCATTTTCTTACGGTAGCCTTCTGAGCAATTCCTTCTGGTGGTGGGGTTCCATTGAGGATTGCTTTGAGCAGAGAGAATGGACCTTGCACTACGATATCCTGCGTAGTGCGCAGCTTCTCTGCCTCTTTGACAGCTCGGGTCAGAGACAGGAGTCCCTTCTCCCATTCAGAGTATCTCCTTTCAGCATCTTTGAATGCTGTTGAAGAGAATAAAAGGGCTCTGTTCGGGCCTTTAGGTCCCCTTTGAAAAATCCCACAGTAGGAAGCATGTTCAGAGAAGCCCCATTCTGCCCTTAAGGGGTCATGTGGGTGCAAAGGGCCCAATTTCTGGTAAGCCTTTAATTCGTCCTTCAAAACCTTTAGGCTTTCAGTATGCCTTGGGGTCCAGTCCCAGACTCTGCTCTTTTTAAGCAGGTCATAGAGGGGACGAGCAATTACTGAGAAACCTGGAATATGTTTTCTCCAGTAACCCAAGGTACCCAAGAGCCGCTGAAGCTCCCTTTTGTTATTGGGAAGTTGGCCCTTTTCAATAGCCTCAAGAGCATCCTCTGGCACTGATATTGCTCCTGCTACCCACCAGGATCCAAGAAATTTAATTTCTTGGCTCGAGCCTTGACATTTAGCTTGTGGAACCTGTAACCCATTTTTGGTCAAAAGGTCCCAGATCGCTGCAGCTACTGAACCCACCTTACCTTCGTCATTTCCCCCGACAAAGATGTCATCTGTGTACTGGTAGACACTTACATCTTTTGGGACTTCAATGGTGTCTAACAGTGCTGCTAAGGAATTGTGTGCAATGGTTCCTGAGTGCTTGTACCACTGGGGAAGACGATTGAAGGTGTATTGGGAACCTTGCCATGTGAAAGCGAACTGTGGTTTATCCTCCTCAAGTAGAGGGATCATAAAGTACATGTCCTCAATGTCCAGTGAAGCCATCCAAGTATGTGACACAGCTTGGATTGCTGTCACAATGGATGTCAGGCTTGGGACTGCAGCAGTGAGAGGGGGCGTGTTGCTATTGAGCCTCCTGTAGTCAATGGTGAGTCTCCATCGTCCATCAGGTTTACGCACTGGCCACACTGGTGAGTTATAGGGTGAGTGTGTCCTGGTAATGATTTGTCTCTTTTCCAGGTCTGCAATCACCTCAGTGATGCCTTGTCTGGCTGCTGCTGGTAGGGAATACTGTGCAACACATGTGATACTCGATTTGGGTAAGGGTGGAGCAATTTGGAGAGTGCCTACCCGAGCGGTTTCAGTCCCTTTTGCTCCTACTCCATAGGAGCCAAAGCACCACAGGGTACCGTTAGGGAGATGCCACCGTTTGCCAGCTAAAACATCAAATCCAAGGATGTTCTCGGGGTACGGACTCAGGGCAACTTCTACCAGGGTACTCCGCTTGTCACCAGGAAGCCACAACCTTGTTTTGGCTAAATGGCACGTATGAGGCGTTCCTGTAACACCCTGTATCTTAATCCTTTTCCGGGATGGCAGGATCTTCAAGCATTTAGCTTGTTGCACATTCAAAACACTGATTTGCGCCCCAGTGTCAATAAGGAATTTTACAGCAGTTCGAGTAGGTCCAGTGGGAATCAAAATGAAAGGCTCTGGATCCTCAGACCATTGACAAGTATTAACAAAGCGATGAGTGAGGCCTGGAACAGTCACCGCTGTGTCTAGTTTTTTGGCTTTTTATCTGGGCTCTGGCGGCGAGGTATGAAGGGGTTAGCGTCATTGCTGGGTGAAACAGTTTTAGGACTGCTGCTTCCAGCTTCATTCTTCCCCTTGCCGCGGCGGTCACTTCGGTAGTTGTCCTCTTCCCAGCTGCCAGATTTATTTTGTATGCTCAGCACTACGCCTTTTAACAGTCTCGTTGGTAATGTCGCTATTAAGGATTCAGGTACATTCAAAGACAGTGCTAGTCGATACCATTTCTCTCTGGGTGAAAATGATCTATTAGAAGTACGCCGTTTATCTCTCCAGCTGTCAGAATTTCTCCCTCTGGGACTTCCCGAGTGACGGCGATCTGACTCTGGGCTGCTGCTTGAACCCGCAGAAGTCGCAGTAGGGGATGCCTTAGTGTGGCGCACTTCCTGCTTTTTCCCCCGCGGTGTCGCCGTGTGGTTGCCTTTGAAACCAGTATGGCATCTGTCGCTGGGAGTCTTGGCCATGAGCGTATGATCAGAGTAGCCCAAGTCTCGGCCCTTGTGGGATAATGCCATCAGAAGCTCTTCCCAAGTTAATTGGTGTTCCTGGGAATTAGTAGAGGCCATATTCCTTTCGACTACTCGTTCAATTTCCTCCTTTTTGGCATCACATACATTTTTTAGACCCGGCGGCAGACCACGGATTAGGATTTTGAGTCGCACTGGGTTAATTGGGGCATCAAGTGGGGAAGGATATGCCCCGCGATCGTACATTGCTTGAACGCACGCCAATTTTTTAATCGCGGCAGTGAGTTCGGCCGAACTGGTAACCCTCACTTCTGTGGGTTCGTCTCTATCTATAGGATCTAAACTTCCAGCCCAGTGAGCGACACGGGAAGTTAACGAGTGGTATCCCTCTGGACCCATGCCCAAAGATACTTCATGACCCCATGAACAGCCTTTTGCTTCATTACGGTCCAAAATAATTGTATCCCCACCCAATTCCATAACGCGATACAAAAAGTCTGTTACCGACTCATCCGGTTCTCGTGCAAACGTCTCCTGCAGGTCCCGAAGCTTTGCTCCGCTGTACGGGCGAACAGAGGTAGTTGTTGTCCCTCGGCCACGGCGGCTGTCCGTGTATTGCTCTTTAAGAACGGGACGTAAATGCACGGCTTTCCTCCGTATGGGTTCATCTTCCGAACTGTGATCCGTATCGTCCCGGTCAGATGGGTTTCTCTCTGTTCGGTAGCTACGGGATTTTTTCCGGGCTTCGATTCTCGGAGCACTATTGTCAGGCGAATTTAATTCACGCGCTGCTGCTGACGTGCTGGGCTGAGCGAGGGAATCGGGACTCGGGCTTTGCAGTGTTCGGAGTCTTGGCAGGTCCAAGGGGACCGTGGGTCTACAGTCTTGCGCTACGGTGTGATTCGCTACCTTTCTGTCCTTTCCGTGAGACTGCGGTGGGGGTAATTTGTAAAAGGACTGTACGGGAGCACTGGCTCTGGGCACGACATCGTGGTCGCGGGGCTGCTCGGGGCTAGGCGGTTGGGAGATCCTAGGAAGGCTTGAAACAGAGTCTCTGTCTGATCCCGCTAATACCTTCATAGTAGCGTAGCTTTCTTTAATTTGCAACGTTAACAAGTCATGAAGAACCCAGCACGTGGCTGAAGAGAGAGGAGGCAGCTTGAGGAGCGCAGCTCTGGGAGTTTGGCTTTTGGCTTTGATTCCCTTGCTTTTCAGGCGGTAAGGGGCTGGTGGCTCGGGACTTCCCGAAGAGAGGAGGAGGGGCAGGGGGCTCGGATTGCATACCTGCCGGAGGGCAGTGACGTAGCTGGGGGAGGGGTTGCCGCGGAGACCGCGCGCAAACCAAACAGAACCCAGCGCGTGGCTGAAGAGAGAGGAGGCAGCTTGAGGAGCGCAGCTCACCTTCTCACTGACAGGGGGAAAAAAATAAATACAAAAACGCCGTGTGGAGGAGGGGGTGGTTACTACAAGATGGTGACCACTAGAGCAAAGGCTAGCAGAAGGACAGTGGGCACCCAAACAGAGACCACACACAAGGATGCAGATGTTCAGGTAGGTGGCTGCAGTGAGTGCTGGAGCCTGGCACTCGACATGGAGGCTGGAGGGAGCAGCTCCTGTTTCAGGTGTGAGCAGGTCAGTGATCTGATGAGCATGGTGGTCAAACTAAAAGAAGAGGTGGAAAGGCTAAAAGCTAGAAGAGATGGCGAGCAGAAAATTGACGATTCCCATAATGTAATCTCTTCTAAACCAGAACAGGGGGTAACACTTAGGGGAACAGGGAGTTTGATACCTTCCCAGAAGCAAGATTCTCAACCTCCCTGTAGTAACCCACATGAGCAGGGCCAATGGGAACAGGTCTCTGCCCGACGGAAGAAATGCAAACAAAGGAAGTCTGCTCCTGTGAGCAGCACGCTGCCTCCAGTGCAGTTACAGAACAGGTATGAGGCTCTGCAGGAGGAACAGGTCATTGGTAAGGTCGAGGACTCAAGAAGGTCAGAAGCTGCACCAATGACAGGTTGCCTCAGGCCAGCCATCAAAACTTACCCAGAAAAGAAACCTCGCAGGGTCATCGTCATAGGAGACTCCCTACTGAAGGGAACAGAGGGCCCAATATGCAGACCAGACCCATTTCATAGAGAGGTCAGCTGCCTCCCTGGTGCCCAAGTAAAAGACGTTGTAGATAGAATTCCCAACCTCGTGAGTCCTTCAGACTACTACCCACTGCTGGTCTTTCAGGTGGGCAGTGACGATGTAACAATGAGAGGCTCACAATCTATTAAAAAAGACTTCAGAACCTTAGGGCAAATGCTAAAGGGATCAGGGGCTCAAGTCGTGTTCTCTGCCATCCCTCTAACGTCAGCAATGGATGAGGAAACACTGAGGAAGGGCCGACAGATCAATTCATGGCTCAGGGGCTGGTGCCATCGACAGGGCTTTGGGTTCCACAATCATGGACTGGTTTTCAAGGCACCTGAGCTGAAAACAACTCATGGGACACACTTGTCCCAGAGGGGGATAAGAATCCTGGGGCAGGAATTGGCAGGGCTCATTGATAGGGCTTTAAACTAGATTTGAAGGGGGAAGGGGTTAATAGTCTCCTGCTGGCTGGTGACAAACAGAGGGGCAGCTCACCAGCAGTAGAGAGAAGAGCTGGTAAGGGCTCTCAACTTGCTACCCTGAGGCAAGCCACGAATGATCCACCAGGACATTCTGTGGAAACCGAGGGGATTTGGCACAAGAGGAGGACAGGGCCAGCCCAGCTGAAGTGCTTCTATGCCAATGCGCGCAGCTTGGGCAACAAACAGGATGAGTTAAGGGCCACTGTGATGCTGGGATGCCACGACATAGTGGCTGTTACTGAAACTTGGTGGGATGAATCCCATGACTGGAATGTAGGGATAGATGGGTATAAACTCTTTAGGAAGGATAGGCAGGGAAGGAGAGGAGGAGGTGTTGCCCTCTGTGTCAATAGCCAGTTGGAATCAGTGGAGCTCCAACTGGGGAGGGATGATAAGCTAGTTGAGAGTGTATGGGTTAAAATCAAAGGCAGGACAGGGGAAGGAGATATTACTGTGGGGGTCTCCTACAGGCCACCTGACCAGCAGATCCAAGCAGATGAGGCCCTCCATAGGCAAATAGAAGCAGCTTGCAGGTCACAAGCCCTGGTCCTCATGGGTGATTTCAACCACCCGGACATCTGCTGGAGGGACAACACAGCAAGGCACCAGCAATCCAGGATGTTCCTGGACTGCATAGAAGACAACTTCCTCCTCCAAATGGTGGAGGAACCAACAAGAAATGGTGCTATGCTGGACCTTGTTCTCACCAACAGGGAAGGGCTGGTAAGCAATGTGAGGCTCATAGACAGCCTTGGCTGCAGTGACCATGAAGCAGTTGAATTTAATATCCTCAGGGCAATCAGGAGGAAGTATTCCAAGCTCACGACCCTAGACTTTAGGCGTGCAGATTTTGATCGCTTCAGGGATCTGCTAGCCAAAGTGTCATGGGTCAAAGCCCTGGAGGGAAGAGGGACCCAGGACAGCTGGTCAGTATTCAAGGACCACCTCCTCTGTGTCCAGGAGCTCTGTGTACCAACAAAGAGAAAAGCAGGTAAGAATGCTAGGAGGCCTGCCTGGATGGGCAAGGAGCTACTGGACACACTATTACTTAAAAGGAAACTCTACAGGAAGTGGAGGGAAGGACAGGTAGAACAGGGGGAATATAAGGAAGATGCCCGAGCAGCAAGAGTCCTGGTTAGGAAAGCCAAAGCAGAGTTTGAGTTGAATCTAGCCAGGGAGATTAAAGGGAATACTAAGAGCTTTTACAGGTATATTAATGGGAAGAAGAAGACTAGGGAAGGTGTGGGCCCCCTCAGAAAGGAAAATGGTGACATGGTCACAAGTGATGAGGAAAAGGCTGAGGTACTTAATAACTTCTTTACCTCAGTCTTCACTGCAAGGGCCTCTAGCCACACTCCTGATGTTATGGAAGTCAAAGCCAGGGACGGGGAGGAAGAACTGCCCATTGTAAGTGCAGATCAGGTTCGTGATCACCTGAAGAACCTGAAAGTGTTCAAGTCCATGGGACCCGACGGGATACACCCACGGGTGCTGAGAGAACTGGCAGATGAGGTTGCTAAACCCCTCTCTATTATATTTCAAAAGTCATGGCAATCTGGTGAAGTCCCCACAGACTGGAAAAGGGGAAACATTGCCCCCATCTTCAAAAAGGGCAAGAAGGAGGAACCAGGGAACTACAGGCCAGTCAGTCTCACCTCTGTGCCTGGAAAGATCATGGAACAGATCCTCCTGGAGTCACTACTCGCTCAAAAGAATAGTGAAGAGGTGATTGGGAACAGTCAGCATGGCTTTGCCAAGGGCAAATCCTGCCTGACCAACCTGGTGGCCTTCTATGAGCAGGTGACAAAATTAATAGATGAGGGGCGAGCAACTGATGTCATTTACCTGGACCTGAGCAAAGCCTTCGACACTGTCCCGCACCACATCCTGGTCTCCAAACTGGTGACACATGGGTTTGATGGGTGGACCACTAGATGGATAAGGAACTGGCTTGATGGCCGCACCCAAAGAGTGGCTGTCAATGGGTCCATGTCCCAGTGGAGGCCAGTGACAAGCGGAGTCCCTCAGGGATCAGTCCTGAGACCTGTCTTATTCAACATCTTTGTGGGGGACATGGACAGTGGCATTGAGTGCACCCTCAGCAAGTTTGCTGATGACACCAAGCTGTGTGGTGCAGCAGATACGCTGGAGGGAAGGGAGGCCATCCAGAGGGACCTTGACAGGCTGGAGAGGTGGGCACAAGCCAACCTCATGAAGTTCAATAAGAGCAAGTGCAGGGTCCTGCATCTGGGTTGAGGCAATCCCAGGCACAAATACAGGCTGGGCAGTGACTGGCTGGAAAGTAGCCCTGAAGAGAGAGACTTGGGGGTGCTGGTGGACAAAAAGCTCAACATGAGCTCTCAGTGTGCACTTGCAGCCCGCAAAGCCAATCAGATCCTGGGCTGCATCAGGAGAAGTGTGGCCAGCAAGTCGAGGGAGGTGATCCTCCCCCTCTACTCAGCCCTGGTGAGACCCCACCTGGAGTACTGTGTCCAGTTCTGGAGCCCCTATTCCAAGAGGGATGTGGAGGTGCTGGAACGTGTCCAGAGAAGGGCTACGAGGATGATCAGAGGGCTGGAGCACCTCTCCTATGAGGGCAGACTGAAGGAGTTGGGGCTGTTCAGTCTGCAGAAGAGAAGGCTCCGAGGTGACCTAATTGTGGCTTTCCAGTATCTGAAGGGGGCCTACAGGAAGGCTGGGGAAGGACTTCTCAGGATCTCAGGTAGTGATAGGACTAGGGGGAATGGAATGAAGCTGGAGGTGGGGAGATTCAGGCTGGATGTGAGGAGGAGGTTCTTCACCATGAGAGTGGTGAAACCCTGGAATGGGTTGTCCAGGGAGGTGGTCGAGGCCCCGTCCCTGGGGGTGTTTAAGAGCAGGCTGGATGAGGCTCTGTCCAGCCTGCTCTAGTGTGGGGTGTCCCTGCCCATGGCAGGGGGGTTGGAACTAGATGATCCTTGTGGTCCCTTCCAACCCTGAATGAAACTATGAAACTATGAAACTATAAGTTTATCATTTTGTGCCTCAGACTTTCCTAACTCTCTTTCCAGGAAGTTATTTTTTTCCTCAAGTTTTTTAATCTTTTCCTCTAATGCTGTAAATTCGTCTTGTGGTCGCATTATGCAAGCCCCGATCGCAGTAACTCTCTCCTCGGTTATTGCGGTTGGATCAGCGCATAGCTCGACCACGTATTTGGATAATTTTGTGGTGATTTGATCCAGATTTGTCAGGTTTTCTATAGCCCATTGCATATCGGATCGTTTTATTACGTATCCCATTCTGTAGAGATAGTCACTTATCGGATAACCCTTGCACTGCGCTATTAATGTCGTGGATATGCCCTCAGAAATGCACGGCAGATCCATCAACGAAAATATAAGTTTATTTATATATATACAAACTCTGTAACGGGGTATTTACAGTCACCCTTCACAGGTATCAATATTCGGTTAGTGGAACTATCTTTACAGCATGTTATGTATGGGCATTTAAACCAAAATGATTCACAGTACTTATAATCTAAACTGAGTCAGAGAGTGGCGGGGGACGGGTTGGTCAGTGACCGGCAACCCTCCACCCGGAGCGATATAAACGCTATCCTAACTGAAGCTCTGTAAAGAAGGGCTTGGCTTACTCACAAGCTGAGAACTTCGTGGAGTCTTTCCTCAATAATGTTTATAATCCAGACAACGTGGCACGGATGTGCCGTAATAAGGAGGCAGGAAATGGCGCTGGCCGCGTGGCTGCACCGCGTGGTTCTGCTGTTCTCTCCCAGGATACAAAGGTTCCTCGCTCGGAGGGGGGCAGTGGCAGGTCAGAAACGCTGGTTCACACGGTCTACCAGGTTTTCTCCTACGATGGATCACGCAGCAGTTGATCCCACGGCGTGCTGTCCACGGTACCGCACACAGCTGGGTGACGGTGGCAAAAGGACCACGAGGCCTCCCAAAGCACTGGCTGGCACGCACGCACACACAGGCTCCAACACCGAGGTGGGGGGGGGCTCATTTGCCAAATGACCCCTATTTACCATTTGCCCCAGTGAATACTGGCCCAATAAGCATCTGTTGCCAACGCAAACATTAACCAATGAACTACCAGCTACCAAATATGGCCTGAGTATATGCTATACTCGGGGAAACAAATATATAGCCTGCCTCTAGTACTGCAGGGGTGAGACCACGCCCAGGTAGGCTGTTTACCTGAACTCAGTGGCGCCAGGATCCCCCCTGCTGCCTCCAGAAAGGAGGGGGGGACAAAGGAGGGTTAACACATACAGAAATATATCCTACCCAAATGTTTGGGGCACAATCCTGATCATAAGCATCCTTCACTACACCTATTTAAGGCTGGCAAGGTAAAAGCAAATCGCTTGGTATCATCAGGATGAATATTGATAGTAAAAAAGCAGTCCTTTAAGTCTATTATAAGCAAGTTCCATCCTGCTGGCAACATTGCAAGATATGGCCAACATAGGTGTAATTAGCCAGTTATCAGGCCAGACTGAGTGGTTGATGATGGTAATATCAGCTCCTGTGTCTAATAATGCATTTAACTGATGTTGTCCATGTCCATTGTCCAAAATAATAGTAGCTTCTGGTCGTTGATTCATGGGCATACACAATAGTGCCATTCCTCCTGTTGATCCGAAGCCTGGATCTCCTCTGGTGTTCTGAGAAATTTCTGTGGCTGCTTCTGTAAGTTGTAATGACAGCACCAATTGTGCAATGTGACTGCCTTCAGTAATAACCAGTGGTGGAAAAAATGTCATAGCAATTACACAAGTCTCTCCAGTGAAATCTGCATCAATAATTCTGGGTAAAACAAATAGTCCTTTTAGGCCATCTGAAGAGCATCCCAATAACAAGGCTCCACATGGCTGTCCTCAGTATCCAGGTCCAGCCCGAGGCTCCCTGGGGTGGCTGGCTTGAGATTGGAGGCTAGTTGTAGCTGACGGTGCATGTCCTGTTGTTCCAAGATAACTTTCTGTGTTTATAGCTATCAGTGTTTTGCTACACTGCTAGCCACTTCTGCACTTATGCTGAGCATGGCCTACCACCATGTCAGGCTCTAGGCCTACACTGCCAGATCGCTCACACTGCTCGTCGCTGGCATTTGGTCATAGGAGTTGTTCTCATCTTATACAAGATACTACTTGCATACACAAAAGCAAACAAATTAAAGCTAAGCTATATAGCAAAAGCAAAAGTTCTGTAGCACAGCATGTCTAATGGACTGATATAACCCATACAAGGCATAAAGCTTAAGTTGAACTAGTTACAATGTTCTAACAGAGCTGACATAATGCATGGTCAAAGATAACACACATTGTAAAAAATAATTTAGATCTTAATAGTTCTGATCATTACATTTCACTCCTCTTATTGACAAAAAAGACTTGATTATGCCTGAACACATTACATACAAAGATTAAGACACAAATGCAATCCTTAGCACTGTCTTACAATCTGCTTTAGGGGTATGTTACATCTTTATTTTCTCTAGGATGGTCAAAAATCATGAATTGTTTAAGCAAGATTTCTTTAATCTGTAAAGGTAGATCTGGCCAGGCTCTAGCTTGTGACCGGTTGAGGGTGTCCCCTTAAGAAAGGTAATATGGTGGATGGAAGTTGGTAAATGAAAAGAACGATCTAAACTAATTTCATTGGTAGAGTAGGAGGAAGCACCTTCTGAACTGGGAGTGCAGGAGGGTATCCTGGGCATTCCAGCACTTTTCTATCAGTCTTTCTTCCGCTTCTCCTTCGGGCAGCAGCTTGCAGCTCCTGGGCTTTCTGCCAAGGCTTCGGCCTTGAAACTGATAAAGGCCTGTATTAACTGCTTTCCAATTAACACAACTGCTTCTAACCTTTTTTCTCTTTCTCTCTCTTTCTAACCTGCTCTGGGGAAAAGGGGGAGAGAGGGGGAGAGCGGAGGTGGGGAACCCCCTCAGCAGAGGGGGAACTCTCATTTCTGTGCTACTCTGTTGTATATCTTTGTATATATTGTAAATATTGTAAATTTGTATATATTTCCCTGCATATCCTGTATTGCTTTGTAAATATACAGCTCCACTGCTTTGCTAATTCAGCTGTGAGTTTTTTTTTCTTTTCCCTTCAATTTTTTTTCCCTTTACTTTACAGGGGGGAGGGAGGAGGCTTCTTGGCCTTACCCTTCCAACCCTACGACATAGCTTCACAGACAGAAAACTTGCAGGCAAACAGCAAGAGCAAAAGAGCTTCATTGCTTTGCCCAATATAAAATTACACATAATAGCGGTTTTGCACATCCTGGTAATACTAATCTCTTATTGGTACCATCAAAAAACTTTTTTTTGCTATGGGGTTATTTCTCTTTTCCCCTTTTTCATATTTGTTCGTTGATGCTTTCAACCTAAAATGAAAATACATGTTGTGTTATAATGAATTTTGATTTTTCCTCTAGGTGTATAGAATTATAGCAAACTGGTGGGATAACATATAAGTCAATATAAACATTTTCTCTAATCATACAATCATTAAGCAATTATGATATACAGTCCTAAGCTAAATGTTTTAACCAATCCTTTAAACTAACCTTCATTATCAATCTGCAAATGTGTTACACTCTATTCCAGTTCTTGAATATGCTTATGCATTGAGGCTGAATGATCTAACAGATTCATACAACACAATTAAAACAATCATATAAAACATAAACCCTTTTGCTAGTTATGGCCTTGATTTCAACATGTGGCACAGCATCATGGCTGAAACCATAGAGGGTTATGGCGCATGCTTGGCTGTAACACTGCAATGTTTTCTTACCATTAGGCTGGTAGGCCACTATCACCCACCAGGGAGGAGAGGCCCAGACGAGCAGTTGTTCACCCTCCACAACAACCAAAGAGGTTAGTTCTGTTAAGGCTCTGGTTGATTTAAAAGAAATCAAGGATATTCTCTTTTTTTTTTTTTTTCTTTTTATGATTGATATCTTCTTTTCTCAGGAGGAGAGCTGGCACCACCCATCGCACCACGCTGCATCCAGATGTTGAGGTGGTTGGTCGAAGGCGGCTTGGAGTGTTAGTTTATTCACTGTTTGGTGTCTCAATCTGTGCTGTTATCCTTGGTTTTGTTACTGCCATTCTTTGTTATCTCAATAATTGTTGTAAGTTGTTTCCACAGTTCCTGTTAACTACTAGTTATTGTTAATTGTTGATACACATTATAATAAAGTTTATCTTTTTCTACAAAGTTTAACTCTATAACAAATAGAATCAAAAGGCAACAAAACTATATCATTCTAACTTAACATCCTTTGCACACATAAAAACAAGTAAGATAAAATTAACAATATAGCAAAAGCAATCAATAAAATCAACAACCCAATATTGATAAAAGACTGCATCCACCCTGGTAACAACACATCCCATCAAAGTCTTTAATTTACTTTGACTTTCCCTTTAACTATTTGACATTATTACCTAACTATGACAGACTGTTAACATATAAATCCATGTGAATATATTCTCCAATTACATAACAATCAAACAACTATAATATTCAGTCCTAATTCACATGGTGCTGTGGTACATTCTTCTAAGTGATGCTTTTGATCCCAGATTATCATAACAGTTATTGTGATCGATGTTCAAAATGCTGTTTCCTCATAGTCTTGATTCTTCTGCACATTAACTAAAGAAAACCTTTAAAAATAAATACCTATTTACTACAAACCTTAACTATATTACATGGAGCTCCTTTGAAATGCCTAGGCACACAACTAAGAAGGTTAGAACCAAAAGAAAATCTTACAATTTGAACTCATTACTAAGTAGGTATACCGTGCTACAATTACTGTGTACTAAGTACCTGTAAATACCAAATGCTTACTATTCATTATTCTTATTAGAAAAACTTAGCAAAACTCTAAATAACAAATCTCTGAAAGACATTACAACCAGAAATGATAAAATTAGTACTGTTGCTTTAAATCAGAGCAGAGTAGCGCAGCTGAAGCCGCTGGGGGGGGGGGTGTCGCTGGTGCGAGCCGCTGCGGGGGGGAAGGAGGGGGTTGTAGCGCAGCTGGAGCCGCTGCGGGGAAAAGGGTTGGGGGCCGCTGCCGTGGCCGCCACTGGGCTGCCGCTACTGCCAGTACCGTCTTGGTCAGAGTCGTCGGTATCCGCGGGCGCTGTCAGGGCTCGCGGGAGGGGTGCAGTTGCAAGAATGCCGTAACCGCGAGCCTCCAAACGCTCCATTTTTTCTAAGAGGGGCCGTAAAGCAAAGTCGGCGCTGTTTGAATCTTCCGAATCCGAGCCCTCGCTAGCGATATCAGAGGAAGATGTTGATGAACGGGATCGAACACACTGAGGCACAGGTTTCGCTGTCCTTTTTCGGCTTTTTCTCTGCTTGAGGCAAACGGCAGTGGTGGCGGCTGGCAAACGCGGTGTGGTCGCTGCAAGATGTATCGGGGGCGGCCCCGGTCGATTGGTCGATATTTTTCAAACACATTGTTCGGCTGCAACTCAGATAGAACTGGGGCTGCATCTCGTTTTGACAAAATTGCTGTAACTGCAGCAGCCATCCGCTGTTCCAGCTCATAGTTTTTAATACAGTCTATGCATTCTCACCATGGCTTTTGCAGCTTGATAGTGACCCAGTCCCACAGTTTGTTTCCATAGTCTCTCCAACAAGTTTCATGAAAATAACTATCTCCGCTAGGGAAAACTCCCAAGGTGGATCCATGGGTCAAAAGCCCGGGAATTATCTTAGACGATACGTCTGCCTTTCATTTTTCTAAAAAACAATGAAGTAATGAGAACGCTACCTCTTTTTCCATGATCACCGGCTGCCGTTTTGACCCACCGGTGCGGTCTTGCACTGTCGTCTCCATCACATCCTCTATTTTTCGTTTCTCAAAGAAACTCCTAAATAAATTTAGGGCTACTTCGCTCTCCATACCTTACCCCGGGGATTTACTAGTGCAGCCTTGAACCAGAGAGCCGGCAGCCCTTTCCCAGACAGTGAGCAGAATCTCAGCACTCACGGCCAAACTCCTGCCCAGGCACGGTACGATCTTCTTATGCCAGTGTCAGATCGCACTTTTGCCCGTCGATCGCTGCTATCGACACTCCTACGGGCCTGCCGTTTGCCTCCTTCCTTCAGCAGCCATAACCGCCAGCCTGCTGAAGCAGCCGTTGGATACTCTTCTGTCCCTGTTAAGCCTTATTGTCCTTCTGTTCGGGTGCCACTTGTCGGGACGAAATCCCACGGCGAGGGAAAAACTCACACAATCAATATGATTGATAAGCAAGCTTCAACTTTATTGTTCAAAAGCGCGGCTTATAAAGCATCTCAGCTAAATATGCACAAGTGTCATCATTCTATTGGCTATTAGTCCAGGGTTTCATTATAATATCCAGCCTATTTGCAGTAAGGTCTATGTGAAATTTCACAAGTTCTTCTCTAATTAGTTCTTTGTTTTACTTATACTTTGTTTCAATGCTATTATCTTGAAGCATAGCTACAAGCATAGCTACAAAGCTATGATGACATGCTGTTATCTTTAAGCGCAGGTGCAAGCATAGCTACAGGGCCACGATGACCTTGCTACATCAGCATTTTAGCTAACTGTGAGCAGTAAACAACAAGATGGAGTACACCCTACACATTCTGCTCAAATAGTTGTTCCATAGACCCATGTCCCTTAGAGTCAAGCCATTCCTCAACAGTGTGCAAAACAAAACTCTTTTAACAAATAAATTTGTAAACTGCTGGCTTGTGTGTTTTATCCTACAATTACAACTGACATGAGTAGTCTCAATAAAGTCCATGGTATGACAACAGGAATGACTGACTGAAAAGATAAGTGTTGCAGAATAAAAACCTCAATTTGGAGGACATATTTCATCCTTCTGTGTATTAAACAATATTATTAACACTTGAAATTTCAATTAAACCTTTTATTTATATTAATAAGGACTTGTAGATTTTAAAATCAAGTGGTTCTTTTTCCAGATGTGTGAATGGGGATAGAATCCTGTTTAATTCTGTGGATTTCTTCCTTTTATGCTTCATCTTTAAGATTTTGATTCCTTGTTTTTCTTAAAGTCTTTATTTCCTAACACACAGCCTTTACGTTGTATACAAAAAACAAATTTCCAACATCAGTGTCCATATCATACTTTATTAAAATACATTACAAGACCTCAACTTAGTTTTCCATTAATGGACAGAAGACAGGTACATTTTTCATTCTGCCTTGCCATTTCACAGTTTTATTTACTTCACAGTATCACCAAGGTTGGAAGAGACCTGAAAGATCATCAAGTCCAACCTATCACCCAAGACCTCATAACTAGACCATGGCACCAAGTGCCACGTCCAATCTCCTCTTAAACACATCCAGGGATGGTGACTCCACCACCTCCCTGGGTGGAGGTCCCATCAAACCAAAGAGCCATGCTGTCCATCCACCCAAGAGAGGACAAAAGGACACTTTATGGGAGGGCAGACACACACAAACCCACAAATGCAGAGCACTATGCTGTATTCTTTTTCTTCCCCTCCCCCCCCCCCCCCGTATTTACTATTAAATAAACTAATTAAAATGAGCTAACTGCAGAAAAGCAATACCTGCTGTATTACTTGTAGTACAAACTGAAGCACAGCAGGTATAGGTAGCTTTATGGTTATAAAGTGAATGTACAGGAAGATCCTCAGGATTGCTGTATTTTCAAAACTAGTCTTCCTGAGTCTTCTCAACATTTGTCAGTAATGCCAAATGCTGTTTTGCAAGCTGTGCAACAAAATAAAGCTTGCTGGAGACAATAAATAAAGATTGATTGGGAAAGATTAGTTTAAAATTAAGTAGAATGATGGCTTAGACAACCTGCTGTCTGCTTTGATATGCCTGCAGCTTCTCAAACACTTCATCTAGTGGTCAGTTGTTGAGGGCAATAAAATAGATGGTGGTAAGGTTTGTTTTGTAATCTTTCTCATTGCTGCATTTTCAACAAACAATGTTTTGTAGATGAGGTAAACACATGCACAGGAGTTGAACCAAGTGACATTCAGGGCTGAAGAGCAGCAGATGATTGTTGCAGCTGCTTTTTCCACCTTGTCTTGAAAGGATGCTAGGAATACAAGTTGTGCACCAAAAAAATAACTCTGAAGGCAAGACTCAGTTCTTTGTGATAAAGTCTATTCCTAACTTGAAAACACTGCATTTTGTTGCTTAACACTAGCTCTTTGGGTCAGAAAGCTTGTCCTCGAAGGATGTTAGATTTAGATTGGACATTAGGAAGAAATTCTTCACCATGTGGGTGGTGAGACACTGGAACAGGTTGCCCAGGAAGGTGGTAGAAGCCCCATCCCTGGAGGTTTTTAAGGCCAGGCTGGATGTGGCTCTGAGCAACCTTATCTTGTGTGAGGGGTCCATGCCCATGGCAGGAGGGTTGGAACAAGATGATCCTTGAGGCCCCTTTCAACCCTAACAATTCTATGATTCTATTCCATGTGCTACTATTGAGATAACATTACAAGTTTAATTGTCTTGATGTTCAGTTCTAACTACTTAGATTCCCTAGAATCATATATTATAATCCAAGGAAAGCCAGAATCTTCCTTTCACCTTTCCTAGGCAGATAAACTGAACTCCAAGCACACTGCAAGAAAAGTTACACCTTATAAAAATAACTTCTAATTTATTCAAGAAGTGGTAAAGTGTTGTATTCTTGGAAGAAGTTTTCATCTGGCTCTCAGAAACTTTGGCAAACTGAAAAATTAATTTATCTGTATGAATTGTGAGTTCACACACAAAACTTATTTGTTTGCTGTCCTTCTTCAGTTAATCCTAAATACCCCACTCTTCCTTGATTTTCATGCCCCAGTGATCAGGATGACAACCACAGAGGCAGTGCTCCTCTAAATCAATTCCTATTTGAACAAGAGCACCTTTTACAGAAAAATAAGCATGCAGTCTCAAAAATGGCCAGTGATGAAAATCTACCACAGCCTTTTGGTAAATTCAACAGTGATCAACCACTTCTAAAAATAATGCCCTATGATGAATCACAGCTTGCCCAACTTTAACTCCAGTTATTAGCTCCTGCTGTGTCATGTGAGGGCATTTATTTCAGCATTCAGGTTTGCTGTGGTACCTCAGAGTTCACCACTTTCTCCTTTTTTTGTGTGTTTTTTTTTCTCTCCCACATTTGTGAAATGTTTAATCCAAGGGCTGACTACAATTTCTTTTTACTGCCGCTTGTGTGCCATGCTGCAGCAAATGACGCTGGCAAATTCCAGCACAGCATAGCTGGCACTCACCAGCCTACACCTTGGATACCCCATGGACCTGAGGCTTGCTCACTGCCTCCAGCCTCGGCACCCTGCATTGCAGTACCATTCTCGTATATCCCAGCAGCTGGATATTAATAGGCTAGTGCATTTTCATGGAAAAGAAGGTAGTGCAGTGTGGTGGTTTAGGCTGGGTGCTGGCCCGGATGCCACTGCACAGAACACACCTGGGAGGTCCCAAGGGGTGGGCCCAGCCCAGGGGGTGGTCACAGGAAACCAGGTATTTCATTCCCATAATGCCCTGCTTCCCTATAAAATGTCCATGCGGGGTCTTCACTTCCTCTTTTGTCCCCAGCTGCTGCCTAGGTAAAATGGCGTGAGCCGCCTCCCTTGGGCCTGCCCAGGCCCAAGGCTGGGTTAGGGGGGGGAGAAAGAGCCCTGGGGGGTGGGGTTTGGGTGTACCCCCCAGGTGGGGATGAGACATTCTTGGGTATGTTTTGGGATTTCTCTCTTTGTCACAGTGCTTGTGGTTCTCTGTAAAGCTTTCTTTTTTTTTTTTTTTTGTTTTTTCTATTTAAACTTTCCATCACTTTTGCAATCTGTTTATCTGAGTCGTTGTTCCTGCCCGTGGTGGGGAGGGGGTTTGCCCCAACCCATTACATGCAGGAAAATTATTTGGGACAGTGCCTGCCTGTAGAGGTGGGATACAGAGGAATACCATAGCTATTAGAACTCTTGTCACACTGTCTGAAGTTGTCTTAAAAAACTTTGGACATAATCGAAGGGCTCAAAACTGAGCATGTGCTATAAAAGCCATCTGGAAGAATTACGAATAGAGCCACGTTCTGCACAGCATATTAAACTTCAGGGATGTGAGCATATGCATTTTATCTGCATCTTGATACTAAAGCCCTTCAATGAAATGTGAAGACATAGTGGTACTTGCACCAGCCAAGATTTTGCTCCATTTCATTTCACTAAGTGTGGCCGGTTGACGTTGCCCCCTTAAGAAAGGGAATATGGTGGACGGAAGTTGGTAAACGGAAGGAATAGTCTAAACTAATTTCATTGGACGAGTGGGAGGAAGCACCTTTCTGAGCTGGGACTATACTGAGTTTCTCCAGCACCTTATCTTCAGTCTTGCTTCCGCCTTTCTACGGTGCGGCTGCTCTCTGTCCCTGTGCTGGGCTTTCTGCCAAGGCTCCGGCCTTGAGAGAAAAACTGATAAGGCCTGTATTAACTCTTTTCCAATTAACACAAAACTGCTTTTAACTTCTTTCTTTCGCTCTCTCTCTCTCTTCTAACCTAATCTGGGGAAAGGGGGGAAAGAGGGGAAAGAGGAGGTGGGGAACCCCCTCTCTGCCGAGAGGGGTTCACTCTCATTTCTGTGTTACTCTGTTGTATATCTTTGTATATATTGTAGATATTGTAAATTTGTAAATATCTCCCTGCAAATCCTACATCGCTTTGTAAATATAGCTCCACTGCTTTGCTAATTCAGCTTGCGAGTTTTTTTTCTTTTCCCTTCAATTTTTTTTTCCCTTTTACTTTACAAGGGGGAAGGGAGGAGGCTTCTTGGCCTTGCCCTTCCACCCACCACATTATTTTTTTTTATTGGCGCCCAACGTGGGGCAGATAATTAGTTTAATTTATTACTTGATTGATTTAGTGTTTTCCAGCTGAATTAGCAAACATGAAGGTATTGTGGTTTGTGGAGCGATTGTTCTTTTCAATTTTTGGGGCTCTGATTTACAGGTATTGTTTGGGTTTGATTTTGGATTACCTGGGTAAATATTTGGTGCGGACAATTTATATGTGGGTTATGTATAGAGTTAAATTATGGTATGGAAAATGTATTAATTTATTATGGCCAGTGAGATACAGGAATGTTACCTCCACCACTCTCCCAATTGAGATAAAGAGTTTTAAGATTCCGCCTGAGGAGACAGTAACTTTAGGTGATGCCTGGGATCCAAAGGTGATTTATCTCATGTCTATAATTCTGCTGCTGGTGATAATTATCGTGTATCTCCTGATTTCTTTGCGGCGAGAGAAAAAGGTGTCCAGGGCGTGTTTTGTTATTAAAACTAGATCAAAAAGAAAACGCCGTGGCTCTCGATCAGTCCCAGAGTCATCTAGTGACGAGGACTGTGGAGAACCTGTGTCAGTTAAAAAGAAGGCTAAAAAGTTAATTGGTAAAGCAGCTCTAAATGACTTTGCTGATTCTGGCAAGCAGCCAAGGGCATCGGCTGGTATCAACATGGCACCTACTCCTTCTCCTACTCCTTCTCCTTCTTCTTCTTCTCTGTCGGCCATTAACGGAGCAACGTCACTTCCACCCACTCCCTCAGTGGGACCGGAAGTCACTGCCCCAGCAGCTGATTTATCTCAGGACCTGTCAGCTTCCATTAAGGTGGCTGTAAATTCAAACACAGCTCCACTTAAGGTGGCTCCTTTAAAGACTAGAGCTGGAAAGGGCAAAGATGGAGAAGAAGAGGAGGAGACTGATCCTGGTGAGGGGCCCTCTACTCTAAAAGATCCTGCTCAGGAGGAAGAGAAGGTTTGTTTTAAAGATCTAGCTAACCTAGTGAGATCAAAGCAGGATAGAGATGAAGCTAGGAAAGCAGCTGGCAAAGGTGGTTCTCAGCTTAAAGAGATCCTGAGGAGAATGACAGCAGGATTTTATGGGCAAAGAATTCAGGGAGATGAGGAGGAAGATGATATTACGGACTGTTCGTCACCACGGGAGGAATTGCGAAATGTCCGTAAAGATTTCACCAGGGCAGATAAGGAGCCAGTTCTAGCTTGGCTTAGTAGGTGTTATGATACAGGTGCTTCAGCTCTAACAGTTGGAGACAAGTCAGCAGCTCAGTTAGGAACTCTCTCAAGGGACAATGGAATAGATAGACATCTAGGTGAAGCTCTCGGTAAGGTTAATCTGTGGATACGCCTTTTAATAGCGGTTGCCCTGAGATACCCTTCCCGAGATGATCTTCCATGGAATCCTAAACCCTGGACTACCATAGATGAGGGAATTAAGCGCTTGAGAGAATTTGCTGTTAGAGAGCTACTCTATGGTGAACATGAAACTCTGAATCCTGATGACGTTCCTGTGGGTATTGGTCTTGCTAAAAAGATCATCAAACTTGCTCCTTCTAATTATGCAAATATTCTGGCAAGCAGAATTGTGTCAAGAAGTTATGGTGGAGCTTCTCCTACGGTTGGCCAATTCAGTGATCAAATGAGACAATTGGAGGATAGCATGACACGTGGTTCTTTGGTTTCAGCCATTGAAACTCTGTCTGGAAAAATTGAGAATTGCATGAGAGAGTTAAAAGATGAATTTAGAAATTCCATATCCCAATTGGCACAAAGGGATAATTTCAATTCTTCCTCCAGGTGGGTACAAGTTTCATCTGTGAGGAATACACGTCCTCCAAGGAGGTCATTCCAAAACAGGTCATTCCAAAACAGGTCGTTCCAAAACAGACCACCAAGACAATCACGTAGAACTATTTGGATAACTCTGCGTGATCAGTTTGGTGAGAACATGAACCGCTGGGATGGCCAACCAACTTCTAATCTTTTCAGGAGACTGAGGGAATTGCAAAGTGGCAGAACCCGAGGTAGCAATACCAGAAGGGTAGCTGTTACTTCCACAGTTCCCCAGTATGACTCTTATGGCTCCAACAGTGGCTCCAGTTATAACATGCAAAGTTACAACCCTGCACAATATGTGCAATGCACATGTGGGCATGTTCCCCATAACTAGGGGTGCCCTGCCTCCCGCCAGGGGGAGGAGAGGGATAACAGAGATAATAGAATCTATTGGGATGTGTACATCCAGTGGCCTGGCACTTCACAATTTCAGAAGTACAGGGCCTTGGTTGACACAGGAGCTCAGTGCACCATAATACCATCAAATTATCAGGGATCAGAGTCTATAACTATTCTGGGAGTCACTGGTGGATTTCAAGAGTTAAGTAAGGTAGAGGTTAATATAAGTTTAACTGGTAAACAATGGAGGAAGCATACAGTTGTGACCGGACCTGATGCACCTTGTATTTTGGGAATTGATTTTCTGAGAGAAGGGCGTTTCAAAGACCCTAGAGGTTACAAATGGGCTTTTGGAGTAGCTTCTATAGAAATTGATGGACAAAAATTGAAGCTGTCTGCCAGACCTGAACTTTCTGATGAATCTGCAGTTGTGGGACAACATAAGATACAGGACATTAAATTGCCGGTTGCTTCTCAGACTGTGCATCACAGACAATACAGAACCAACCGTGACTCTTTGTTGCCCATTCAGAATCTGATTCGTCAGTTGGAAAGTCAGAAAGTCGTCAGCAAAACTCATTCACCTTTCAACAGTCCAGTGTGGCCTGTGCGGAAGCAGAATGGAGACTGGCGTCTGACGGTAGACTACCGAGCCCTGAACGAAGTGACACCACCTATGAGTGCAGCAGTACCAGACATGATGGAACTACAGTATGAGCTGGAATCAAAAGAGGCCAAATGGTATGCTACCATAAACATTGCTAATGCATTTTTCTCTATTCCCATAACAGAGGAATGCAGGCCTCAGTTTGCTTTCACCTGGAGAGGAATCCAGTACACTTTCAACAGACTGCCAATGGGCTGGATCCACAGCTCAAGCATCTGTCATGCAGTGATCCACGATGCTCTGGAGAAAGGCGGTGCTCCACAACACATCCAGTTCATCGATGACATCATCGTCTGGGGTAAAACTGCTGAGGAAGTCTTCAAGAAAGGTAACAAAATCATTGACATTCTTCTGAATGCAGGTTTTGCCATCAAGCGAGACAAGGTGAAAGGACCTACCACAGAGATTCAGTTTCTGGGAGTGAAGCGGCAGGATGGACGCCGACACATTCCAGTGGATGTGGTAAATAGAGTCTCTACCATGGCAAGTCCCACAAACAAGCAAGAGACCCTACGTTTCTTGGGGATAGTGGGATTTTGGAGACTGCACATTCCTGGATACAGTCAGATTGTGAAACCTCTGTATGATGTGACTCGAAAGAGAAACCATTTCCACTGGGGACCTGAACAACAAGCAGCCTTTGACCAGATAAAGCAAGAGGTGATTCAAGCAATGGGTCTGGGACCTGTCCGAGATGGTCCAGACATTAAGAACATTTTGTACACGGCTGCAAGTGACAATGGTCCAACCTGGTGCTTGTGGCAAAAAGCTCCAGGTGAGACACGTGGACGACCTCTTGGTTTCTGGAGTCGAGGTTACAGAGGTTCAGAGGCTAACTATACTCCAACAGAGAAAGAAATTTTAGCTGCCTATGAAGGAGTAAAGGCATCTTCTGAAGTAATAGGAACTGAATCACAACTTCTCTTAGCTCCCAGATTACCAGTTTTGAATTGGATGTTCAAAGGCAAAGGATCCACACCACATCATGCCACAGACTCAACCTGGTCCAAGTGGATGGCTCTGATAACACAGAGAGCTCGAATGGGAAATCTTGAAAGACCTGGTCTAGTGGAGGTGATCTCAAGTTGGCCTGAAGGCATCAACTGTGCTAAACCTCCAGAGGAGAAAGTAACTCGTACTGAGGAAGCTCCTCCTTACAATGACCTCTCTGATGATGAAAAGAAATACGCTTTGTTCACAGACGGTTCCTGTCGTCTTGTTGGAAACAAGCGAAGGTGGAAGTCTGCAGTGTGGAGTCCAACACGCCGAGTTGCAGAGACGAAAGACGGAGAAGGAGAATCCAGTCAGTTCGCAGAGGTAAAAGCTGTCCAGCTAGCTCTCGAAGTGGCTGAACGTGAGAGATGGCCAAAGCTTTATCTCTACACCGACTCATGGATGGTAGCCAATGCTCTATGGGGTTGGCTAAAGAACTGGAAGAAGAGTGGTTGGCAGAGAAAAGGAAAACCCATTTGGGCAGCCAACCTATGGCAGGACATTGCTGATCGAATCGAGAGAATTCCAGTGAAAGTGAGACACATCGATGCTCACATTCCTAAGAGCAAAGCTACTGAGGAACAGCAACACAACCATCAGGCAGATCTAGCTGCAAGAGTTTCTCAAGTAGACATGGACTCTAATCTTGATCTCGACTGGAAACACCGAGGTGAGATATTCTTAGCTCGGTGGGCTCACGATTCGTCAGGACATCAAGGCAGAGATGCAACATACCAATGGGCTCGTGACAGATCCATAGACATTTCCATGGATGCTATCACACAAGTCATCCATGACTGTGACATTTGTGCTGCTATTAAGCAGGCAAAACGACTTAAGCCCTTGTGGTATGGTGACAGATGGTCCAAGTACAAGTATGGTGAAGCTTGGCAGATTGACTACATCACTCTACCACGTTCTCGTTCTGGTAAGCAGTACGTGCTTACTATGGTAGAGGCAAACACTGGATGGTTGGAAACTTATCCAGTTCCACATGCAACTGCACGCAACACCATTCTTGGTCTGGAGAGACAGATCCTGTGGAGACACGGAACTCCAGAGAGGATTGAGTCAGACAATGGAACTCATTTCAAGAACAACCTTGTAAAGAACTGGGCAAAAGAGCACGGTATTGAGTGGATATTCCACGTTCCCTACTATGCACCAGCTTCAGGGAAGATTGAACGCTACAACGGTTTGTTGAAGACCACTCTCAAAGCCATGGGAGGTGGATCTTTGAAAAACTGGGAAAAACATTTAGCACAAGCAACCTGGCTGGTAAATAGTAGAGGTTCAGTGAACCGAGCTGGACCTGCACATTCAGATCTGCTACGGAAAGTAGAAGGTGATAGAGTTCCTGTTGTTAAAGAAAAGAATCTGTTAGGTAAAACTGTTTGGGTATTTTCACCCTCAGGAGAGGCTAAACCTGTCCGAGGGGTGGTTTCAGCTGAAGGTCCGGGTCACACTTATTGGGTAATGCAAGAGAATGGTGAAATTCAGTGTATTCCGCAAAGAAATTTAACTTTAGCGGAAAGAGGTTAATTTCAAACTGCTGTACAGCTACATCGCGTCCAGAGGAAGAATCAACGAGGAATCTATGGTGCACTAACCCTGAGATCCCTGAGAGCCCTGAGTCAACTAAGAGACCCTGAGATTCCCTGTTTCCCTTTTCTTCGCTTCGTCGGCGAAGAAATGAACTGTTTTCCATTTTTCTCATTTTCTGATTTTCTTGGACTTTTGAATCATCTACATCTGAGCATAGCCGGAATGGACTATGAACTTTACTCACGAACTGTAAATATCGTTTTGGATTGGATGGACAGTATGAACAGCCAATGAAATTGTTTAGAAGGGGTGGACTGTGGCCGGTTGACGTTGCCCCCTTAAGAAAGGGAATATGGTGGACGGAAGTTGGTAAACGGAAGGAATAGTCTAAACTAATTTCATTGGACGAGTGGGAGGAAGCACCTTTCTGAGCTGGGACTATACTGAGTTTCTCCAGCACCTTATCTTCAGTCTTGCTTCCGCCTTTCTACGGTGCGGCTGCTCTCTGTCCCTGTGCTGGGCTTTCTGCCAAGGCTCCGGCCTTGAGAGAAAAACTGATAAGGCCTGTATTAACTCTTTTCCAATTAACACAAAACTGCTTTTAACTTCTTTCTTTCGCTCTCTCTCTCTCTTCTAACCTAATCTGGGGAAAGGGGGGAAAGAGGGGAAAGAGGAGGTGGGGAACCCCCTCTCTGCCGAGAGGGGTTCACTCTCATTTCTGTGTTACTCTGTTGTATATCTTTGTATATATTGTAGATATTGTAAATTTGTAAATATCTCCCTGCAAATCCTACATCGCTTTGTAAATATAGCTCCACTGCTTTGCTAATTCAGCTTGCGAGTTTTTTTTCTTTTCCCTTCAATTTTTTTTTCCCTTTTACTTTACAAGGGGGAAGGGAGGAGGCTTCTTGGCCTTGCCCTTCCACCCACCACACTAAGAAAATACTGTTTTGAGGGATGCACTTTCCCTGGCTTATTTCAAAACCGCTACCTCTAAAATACCAGTAAAGAGCTGAATGCCAAACAAGAAAAAGGATATATTTTGTGGACAGAGCTTCAAGGTGTGAAGTGACTGAGTCCTGCAGGGCAGCTATGGCTTCACATTTACAGGATTCTTCAGTTGTTACAAGACTGCTTGTTATGGCTCCTAAGAGAGAAAACAGCATTTAGAATATTTATGACAATTATTGAACATTAAAACCCCAGGAAACACTTGATTCTGCAATGAGAGTTGAACTCATGCTGTGAGAGTACAGCAAACACTGCAGCCTAGGGCAGTTGAGAAGGAGGGATGGCAATGAGTAGGGATCAGTGTGTAGTCAGAGACATGAGTGTTGCAGTCCAGAAACACCATGGGCAAGAGAGAGCTTGAGTCTCACCAAGAAGGAGGCAAAACAGGGAGTTCTTCACCTGCCTACCTGAATCCTCTGCATTCTTTCAATCAGGTCATGACTGAGCAAAATATGAAAAGGGGCCTGGGTGCAGGGACCAGCCACCCTCCCTCATCAATTCTAATTGCTAGACTGGAGTGAATCCTACTTTTGCCTGTTATCTCTTCCTCTCATCCACAATATCCCTCATCTAAAAAGGAAGGTGAAATACTGAGGCCTGAACAATAGGCCCTGAACCAATGCTGACCTCTAGATTAACCTCACAACCAAACATTATCTATTATTGGTATCTGCTCATGAGTGAAATATGTATTATCATTAGTGTTTATTGCCAGCATCTGATTATTGGTGAAAGTTGTAGCTTAGACAAAATATAATAATTAGGGGAGATTAAATGTAATGAGAATGTATTCAACTTCCCTTATTTAGAGGCAGAATATCAAGGCCACGCAGTCAGATGGCCAGCCTTGTTTGGAGGCATGTGGTCAAAGCCAAATAGATAAAGACACTCTGTTGGTTCCTCCCTGAGCCCTGACCAGGCCGTGGGAGGAATCTAAGAGGAGAATTAAACCAGATGTCTCTGTATTTGAAGCCACATAAACTTGTTTATTCATCAATATAAAAAGTTGGACGTTGGAGACCTCACCTACAAGTGGACACACTGTGTAGGACCTTCCAGTTGCTAGGAAAGGTTCTTCAAATCCTCACTGTAACTGGGGCTCCCTAGTGACTGCAGATCTGGATGATGGAGGTTTTTTCCCTGAATTGTTTTGATTTCCTTTTATTTTTTCTTTTTGTTCATCAATCATGCCATTGATATTTCCATTTTGCAGGGAAAGTACAAAATCTATGAACAGATTCATGTCTAGCAGTGCAGAAATTCATTTCTCTTAGAGCCAGTGTTGAAACTGATGCCTCCTTGATTCCACTGAAGCTGTATTTGTTCAGCTTCCCTCTTTGGAATGTTCTAACAGCTTTATGGTCAATATACAAAGAAGAGCTGTTCAGGAGTCAGCTGAAGGAAGGTCAATTCAAAATATCACACCAACATGGTTGGTTTTCAACCAACTGACAGTTAATTTTTTATGTTTGCATTTAATTTCTCTAGTGGCAGATACAGATTATATCTGTTTTAACAAAATTACTTTTCCAACCAACTTTGGCAACTGCCCAATGGCACCCAACAGTCTTCTGCAGTCCCAGTCTTCCAGTATTTAATATTCAAAATCTTGGACACTCCTGTTGCCACCCAAATGCCACACAAGTCATATAAAACATGCTAGAGTTTTGTTTGTACAGTGCATTTATGTTGAAGCCCAGACCTACAGGAAATTACTATTACTGCTGATGGTGTTTTGCTAAATCTACCTATTTCATAACTGCTTGAGCCAGCAGTTTGCCCAGGTGGCCAAGAAGGCCAATGGCATCCTGGCCTGCATTAAGAATAGTGTGGCCAGCAGGAGCAGGGAAGTCATTGTGCCCCTGTACTCTGCATTGGTTAGGCCGCACCTTGAGTACTGTGTCCAGTTCTGGGCCCCTCAGTTTAAGAAGGACATTGAGACACTTGAACGTGTCCAGAGAAGGGCAACAAGGCTGGTGAGAGGCCTTGAGCACAAGCCCTATGAGGAGAGGCTGAGGGAGCTGGGATTGTTTAGCCTGGAGAAGAGGAGGCTCAGGGGTGACCTCATTGCCCTCTATAACTACCTGAAGGGTGGTTGTAGCCAGGAAGGGGTTGATCTCTTCTCCCAGGCAACCAGCACCAGAACAAGGGGGGACAGTCTCAAGCTGCATCAGGGGAGGTTTAGGCTTGAGGTGAGGAGAAAGTTCTTCACCGCGCAAGTCATTCATCATTGGAATGGGCTGCCCAGGGAGGTGGTTGAGTCACCATCCCTGGAGGTATTCAAGAGGGGATTGGACGTGGCACTTGGTGCCATGGTCTAGTCACGAGGTCTGTGGTGATGGGTTGGACTCGATGATCCTCGAGGTCTCTTCCAACCTTAGTGTAATGGGTTGGGGCAAACCCCCTCCCCACCATGCGCAGAAATAACGACTCAGACAAACAGATTGCAAAAGTGATGGAAAGTTTAAATAGAAAACAGTGAGTGCATGCAGAAAGCTACAAACACAGTGACAAAAAGAACCCCAAAACAGACCCAGAGAGATCCCATCCCCACCTGAGGGTGCACCCAAAAACCCCCAGGGCTCCTCCTTCCCCCCCCCACTACTAGGCTAGTCTCAGCTGGCCAGATCTGAGACTGCCCATCCCCCCGTGGCCTTGGGCCTAATCAGGCCCATGGCCAGGAGATCTCTCCCCCAGTTACCAGGTGTCGGAGAGGATGGAAAGAGGAAGTGCCAGACCCCACCATAAAATTTATAGTGGTGCAAGGGATCATGGTAGAAATACATAATTTCCTGTGTCTACCCACTGGGCTGGACTTCTGGACACAGGAAACACCCCTGTAGCAGAGGGCACCCAGCGCAAACTTAGTTATACTGTGATACTGCTCTTACATGGAGTCCTTAGCTACTCAATGTAAGTTATTCCTGCTGTGAACCAGAGGTCAGACTAGGTAACTTTTGAGGTCCCTTCCAACTGAAATTCACCTATGATTCTACATCAAATGGTGCAAATATTTTGCCAACATTTGACACCATTGGACAAGAACTTATGGTTTAGTGTTATGGCAGTTCTTCTGATACCAGTTCAGTTCCCTTCTGCCCCTGCCCCCCCCGCCAATGCTGGTACACAATTGAGTCCCATGCCCCAGAGAAACCTTGTCTTGCCAATCCCCCCAGTTATTCCAACTTCATAAGGAAATGCAGATTAAAACTTGTTTTTTCTTTCTTCTAATGTGTGGCGATAGGTAAGAGTCAACATTATTTTTAAATACCATAACTACTACAACTAAACAAGAAGGATCAGACTGGCCCAAAACATTAGTGGAAACAGGCAGAAAACAATTAAAAGGGATTATACTTTCAGGGAGCTTGTGAGATGATAGAACATATCTCAAACAGATTAGAAGGATTTAATACAAAGAGAGGTACTTCAATAAATATGTTCAGGAAAAAAACACAAGTATCTTATAACACTTCAATGCATGTGTTTCTCAAATACATTTACTACTAATGAGAGCTATTTCAATATGTGTATTTAGCTGGGGAAGGTATGAGGGGACAGGACACAGAAATCTGCTCTTACTTGAGCAAGTCTTCTTGTCTGGATTCAGGGTATAGCCCTGGTAGCAGTCACAAGTATAGAAAAGATCATCCCTCAGACAGACCTGCTCACAGTCATGCCTTCCAGGGGCACACATGTCGACAGCTGAGGAAGGCATTACAGAGGAGAGTATTAATCCATACTCCAAGTTCAGTTTAGTTGATATTAGTCATTCCCATTTGCAAACATGCCATCATTTGGATTCAAACCAGGATGTTTTCATTGCATGTCAGCATGCCATTAACTGTGATAAGACATACAGAGTGTGTTTTCATCTGGCTATCAACATCACAAAATTAATACAATTTCTGGAACACTGGCAGCACTTTTTTTGCAGTTGTAACAGATTGCAAAAGGAACTGAACTAGAAGTGACCCAGTTACAAAATAATTATCCCAAGGAATTCCAGAGAACAAATATCTGGATTTTAAGGGAGAATTTAGCATTATTATTTAGCCATTTTGGTTCGCTAGCCGATCGGGACTGCTGCTTTGGGACCGCTCCGCTTGAACTGTGAGTTTCTGCTCGGGGTTTTTTGCCTTCCTTTCGGGGTTTTGCGGGTCGGGAGGACTCCTGGTAAAGGGGAGCTGGCAGGATCGTGCTCTCGCGAGCCTGCATGGGAACGGGAGCCTGACGTCATCCACGGCAGTTTTAAATCCCGCCCGGGCTGTGCGCGCAGCACCATTTTGGTTCAATAGCTAGCCTATCAGCTGGTTGCAAAAAAAAAAAAAAAAAAAAAAAAAATTTTTTTTTTTACTCAAACGTTGCACCATGGTTGTCACTCAGATGAAGGGTAGAAAAGCAGCATCTACCCAGACAGAGTTGTTTCACCAGCATGCTGGAGTCCAGGCTGCCAGCTGCAGAGAGTGCTTCAGCCTGGCACTTGGAATAGAAGGGGAGGGAGAGGACACCTGTGTCAGGTGTGACCAGGTGAATTTTCTCCTCAGCCTGGTGGCAGAGCTGAAGGATGAAGTGGCCGAGCTGAAGGAGGAGGTAGCTAGGCTAAGGACAATAAGGGAAAGTGAAAGGGAGTTAGATTTGTGGGAGAAGGCTCTGCAGATCTCCCCTGCTGAGGGAAGGGTCCCTGGAAACGGAGAGGGATGGATACAGGTCCCTGCCAGGGGTGGCAAGAGAAATCCACCCCGACCCTCTCCTCCTCCTCCGCTGCCCTTGCATAATAAGTATGAGGCCCTGCAGGCTGAGGGCAGTGGGGATGAGAGGGCTGAGGCTGAGGAGCAGCCATCCAGAGGGGAGCCTAAGGCCAAGCGGTCCCCACCAGCTATAAGGACCAGCTCCGGGGAGGAGCCTAAGCCCAAGCGGTCCCCACCAGCTATAACGACCAGCTCCACAAAGAAAAGGAGAAGGGTTATAGTTGTTGGGGACTCTCTCCCGGGGGGTACTGAGGGACCCATATGTCGTCCTGACCCATCCCACAGGGAGGTCTGCTCCCTACCCGGGGCGTGGGTTAGGGACATTGCAAGAAGACTCCCTAAATTAATCCAGCCCACTGACTATTACCCTCTGCTGGTAATACAGGCTGGGAGTGATGAGATTGACAAGAAGGGCACCAGGGCGATTAAGAAGGAATTCAGGGCCTAATCCATCAGGGCGACTATGATGTAGTCGCCATCTCAGAAACTTGGTGGGACAGCACCCACGATTGGAGTGCTACAATGGGGGGCTACAGGCTCTTTAGGAGGGACAGGCGAGGGAGAAGAGGAGGACGGGTGGCTCTGTATATTAGGCAGTCACTCTCTGCCACACAACTTGTGGTGGAAGATGAGGTAGTTGAGAGCCTGTGGGTCAAAATCAGAGGACAACCTAACAAGTCTGACATCCTGATTGGAATCTGTTACAGACCACCCAACCAGGATGAGGCGGCTGATGAGTTGTTCTACAAGCAACTGGAGGCTGTCTCAAGATCATCTGATCTTGTCCTTGTTGGTGACTTCAACCTCCCAGATATCTGCTGGGAACTTAATTCAGCAGGGAGGAGGCAGTCCAGAAGATTCCTGGAGCGAATGGAGGACTGCTTCCTGACACAGCTGTTAAGCGAGCCTACCAGGGGACAGGCTCTGCTTGACCTGCTGTTCTGCAATAGGGAAGGGCTGGTGGGAGATGTGATCGTGGGAGGCTGCCTAGGGTGCAGTGACCACGAGATAGTGAAGTTTTCAATATGCAGGGAGATTGGGAGGAGCACCAACAGAACCTACACCTTGGACTTCCGAAGGGCGAACTTCAGCCTATTTAAAAAACTTGTCTGCAAAGTCCCCTGGGTACCAGCCCTCATGAACCAAGGGGTTCAGGAGGGTTGGACCTACTTCAAACAGGAGCTCTTGAAGGCACAGGAATTGGCGGTTCCCATGTGTCGGAAGGCAAGCCGGCAGGGAAGGCGACCGGCCTGGATGAGCAAGCAGCTCCTGGAGGATTTAAGGGGGAAGAGGAGGCTGTATCACCTTTGGAAGGAGGGGAAGGCTTCTCGAGGTATGTTCAAGGAAGCTGTTAGATTATGTAGGAATAAAATTAGGGAGGCTAAGGCCCAGCTGGAACTGAAGCTGGCCACCTCAGTCAAAGATAATAAAAAGCATTTTTATAAATATATTAACAATAAGAAGAAGGGCAGGAAGAACCTGAACTCCCTAGTGGACCTGGAGGGGAACATAGTTACTGAGGATGAGGATAAAGCTGAGGTCCTGAACACCTTCTTTGCCTCAATTTTTAACAGCAAGGCAGGAGTTCAGGACGAGTGGTCTCCGGAGCTGGGCGTTGGGGTCGGGGAGCAGAGTAATACCCTGGAAATCCATGAGGAGTTAGTTCGGGACCTGCTGAGCCACTTGGATATCCACAAGTCCATGGGACCAGATGGGATCCATCCTAGGGTGCTGAGAGAGCTGGCGGATGTGCTAGCTAGGCCACTCTCCATCATTTTCCTCCAGTCCTGGCTCACTGGTGAGGTCCCAGATGACTGGAAACTGGCCAACGTGGTCCCCATCCACAAGAAGGGTCGGATGGAGGAACCTGGAAACTACAGGCCAGTCAGCCTGACCTCAGTGCCAGGGAAAGTGATGGAGTAGATTATCCTGGCAGCAATAACTGCGCACCTGAAGGATGGCCAAGGGCTCAGGTCCAGCCAACATGGATTCAGGAAGGGCAGATCCTGCCTCTCCAACCTGATCTCTTTCTATGATCAGGTGACCCGCCTGGTGGATGTGGGGAGGCCTGTGGATGTGGTCTCCCTGGACTTCAGCAGGGCCTTTGACACCGTCCCCCACAGCAAACTGCTGACTAAGCTGTCAGCCCGTGGCTTGGACCACTACACTCTGTGCTGGGTTAGGAACTGGCTGGAGGGCCGGGCCCAGAGAGTGGTCGTGAACGGTGCCGCATCCAGCTGGAGGCCAGTCACCAGTGGTGTCCCCCAGGGATCAGTGCTGGGCCCTGTCCTCTTCAACATATTCGTTGATGATCTGGATGAAGGGGTAGAGTCAGTCATCAGCAAGTTTGCAGATGACACAAAGTTAGGGGCAGATGTTAGTCAATTAGAGGGTAGAAAGGCTCTGCAGAGGGACCTCGACCGACTGGAAAGATGGGCAGAGTCCAATGGGATGGCTTTCAACAAGTCCAAGTGCCGAGTGCTGCACTTTGGCTACGGCAATCCCATGCAGAGCTATAGGCTGGGGTCGGAGTGGCTGGAGAGCTCCCAGACAGAGAGGGACCTGGGGGTACTGATCGACAGCCACCTGAATATGAGCCAGCAGTGTGCTCAGGTGGCCAGGAGGGCCAATGGCATTCTGGCCTGCATTAGGAGTGGTGTGGCCAGCAGGAGCAGGGAGGTCATAGTGCCCCTGTACTCTGCTCTGGTTAGGCCGCACCTTGAGTACTGTGTCCAGTTCTGGGCTCCTCAGTTTAAGAAGGACATCGAGACACTTGAGCGTGTCCAGAGAAGGGCAACAAGGCTGGTGAGAGGCCTTGAACACAAGCCCTATGAGGAGAGGCTGAGGGAGCTGGGATTGTTTAGCCTGGAGAAGAGGAGGCTCAGGGGTGACCTTATTGCCCTCTACAACTACCTGAGGGGTGGTTGTAGCCAGGAGGGAGTTGGCCTCTTCTCCCAGGCAACCAGCACCAGAACAAGGGGACACAGTCTCAAGCTGCGCCAGGGGAGGTTCAGACTCGAGGTGAGGAGGAAGTTCTTCACCGAGCGAGTCATTCGGCATTGGAATGGGTTGCCCAGGGAGGTGGTTGAGTCATCGACCCTGGAGGCGTTCAAGGGTAGATTGGACGTGGCACTTGGTGCCATGGTCTAGTCATGGGGTCTGTGGTGTCAGGTTGGACTCGATGATCCTCGAGGTCCTTTCCAACCTAAGTGATACTGTGATACTGTGACGATTGATGGGGCAGGAGCTCAAGTGGTGTTCTGCTCAGTTCCCTCAGTGGCAGGGGTGTACACTGAGAGGAATGGGAGAACCCACACCATCAACAATTGGCTCAGGGGATGGTGCCAGCGGCAGAACTTTGGTTCCTTTGACCATGGGACAACTTTTACTGCACCAGACCTGCTGGGTCCTGATGGGGTGCATCTATCTAGAAGGGGTAAGAGAGTCCTGCCACTGGAGTTGGCAGGGCTCATTAGGAGGGCTTTAAACTAGGTCTGAAGGGGGTGGGTGAGGCAATCGGTCCCTCTGCAGAGGTAAGAGTAGGGCACAAGGTAGGGTCAATTGAGAAGTCAGGAACCCAGCTGTGATGCATGTACACAAATGCATGCAGCCTGGGCAATAAGCAAGAGGAGCTGGAGGTCCTGGTCCATCAGGGCAACTATGATATAGTCGCCATCTCAGAAACTTGGTGGGACAACTCCCACGATTGGAGTGCTACAATGGGGGGTTACAGGCTCTGTAGGAGAGACAGGCGAGGGAGAAGAGGAGGAGGGGTGGCTCTGTATATTAGGCAGTCACTCTCTGCCACACAACATGAGGTGGAAGGTGAGGGAGTTGAGAGCCTGTGGGTTAAAATCAGAGGGCAGCCTAACAAATCTGACATCCTGGTTGGAATCTGTTACAGACCACCCAACCAGGATGAGGAGGCTGATGAAGTGTTCTACAAGCAACTGGAGGCTGTCTCAAGATCATCAGATCTTGTCCTTGTCGGCAACTTCAACCTGCCAGATATCTGCTGGGAACTTAATTCAGCAGGGAGGAGGCAGTCCAGAAGATTCCTGGAGCGAATGGAGGACTGCTTCCTGACACAGCTGTTAAGCGAGCCTACCAGGGGACAGGCTCTGCTTGACCTGCTGTTCTGCAATAGGGATGGGCTGGTGGGAGACGTGATCGTGGGAGGCTGCCTAGGGTGCAGTGACCACGAGGTAGAGAAGTTTTCAATATGCAGGGAGATAGGGAGGACTACCAACAGAACCTTCACCCTGGACTTCCGGAGGGCAAACTTCAGCCTGTTTAAGAAACTTATTTGTAAAGTCCCCTGGGTACCAGCCCTCATGAACCAAGGGGTCCAGGAGGGTTGGACCTACTTCAAAGAGGAGCTCTTGAAGGCACAGGAACTGGCAGTTCCCACGTGCCGAAAGACGAGCTGGCGGGGAAGGCGACCGGTCTGGATGAGCAAGCAGACAGATGGGCAGAATCCAATGGGATGGCATTTAACAAGTCCAAGTGCCGAGTGCTGCACTTTGGCTACGGCAATCCCATGCAGAGCTACAGGCTGGGGTCGGAGTGGCTAGAGAGCTCCCAACCCCCCTGCCATGGGCAGGGACACCCCACACTAGATCAGGCTGGACAGAGCCTCATCCAGCCTGGTCTTAAACACCTCCAGGGATGGGGCCCCAAACACCTCCCTGGACAACACATTCCAGGGTTTCACCACTCTCATGGTGAAGAACCTCCTCCTCACATCCAGCCTGAATCTCCCCACCTCCAGCTTCATCCCATTCCCCCTAGTCCTATCACTACCTGAGATCCTGAGAAGTCCTTCCCCAGCCTTCCTGTAGGCCCCCTTCAGATACTGGAAATCCACAATTAGGTCACCTCGGAGCCTTCTCTTCTCCAGACTGAACAGCCCCAACTCCTTCAGTCTGTCCTCGTAGGAGAGGTGCTCCAGCCCTCTGATCATCCTTGTGGCCCTTCTCTGGACACGTTCCAGCACCTCCAGATTCCTCTTGTAATAGGGGCTACAGAACCAGACGCAGTACTCCAGGTGGGGTCTCACCAGAGCTGAGTAGAGGGGGAGGATCACCTCCCTCGACCTGCTGGCCACACTTCTCCTGATGCAGCCCAGGATCTGATTGGCTTTGCGGGCTGCAAGTGCACATTGAGAGCTCATGTTGAGCTTCTTGTCCACCAGCACCCCCAAGTCTCACTCCTCAGGGCTGCTTTCCAGCCAGTCACTGCCCAGCCTGGATTTGTGCCTGGGATTGCCTCGACCCAGATGCAGGACCCTGCACTTGCTCTTATTGAACCTCATGAGGTTGGCTTGTGCCCACCTCTCCAGCCTGTCAAGGTCCCTCTGGATGGCCTCCCTTCCCTCCAGCCTGTCTGCTGCACCACACAGCTTGGTGTCATCAGCAAACTTGCTGAGCGTGCACTCAATGCCACTGTCCATGTCACCCACAAAAATGTTGAACAAGACAGGACTGAAAGACATTATTCTGTCTCACACTGTTATGATTTTCATTAGGAATCCTAATAATCCTGAATACTCCCACTAATGATGAAGCTAAAACATCACACAGATGAGCAGTAACCTGCCACATGCCGAGGAAGAAGTTGTTTCTTGCAATATTAGCAGTAACTATGGTGAATCCAAATTTAACCTCATACTTTCACCCGTGAGCTGAAGTCAGTCTCAAAAAGCCAGGCATGAATTGTAGAAATGCTATTAAATGGCAAAGAGATATAAACAAACATACAAAAAGCAGGATCAGTAGAAGATTATGTTTTCAGAAATAACAAGAGTGAAAACTTGAGTGAGAAGAATGCTTATGTGTTCTCAAAGGGAATGATGCACTTACCAGCTATAAAATAACTATCCTAAGGCTAGTGCTGCTCAAAACTTCTGGATTTAAAGAAATAATTCCAGAAAAGTATTTGGAGGAAAAAAAGTTTTTATAACAGGCTAACTTCAGGTGCCAGGGGTAGGAAAGGAAGAACCTGCTGCTATTGTTAAGACTGGGGATGCTACAAAGCAAAGCCCTGCACAGCTTTGGAAGCCAAAGCAGCAAACTGTAAAAAAAAAAAACCTGAGTTTCAAGAGGGAAGATGAAGAGGATGTGAGAAAATCATCAGGGTTTAAGCACTCTCTGGTCTAGTGGCACTCACTCTCCAGTGGAGACACAGTGCTGATGAACATCTCTGAAAGAGGATCATCCTCTCCCATGGACTAAGTGATGTTTATGAAGTATTGTGAATAGCATAAAATGGTAGGTAAATGCCAAATTGCATCTTTTTAATATAATCATAGAATCATTTAGTTTGGAAAAGACCTTTAAGATCACTGAGTCCAACCATGAGCCTCACACTACCAAATTCACCACTATACCATGTTCCTAAAACGCAGGTTTAAAGAAAATACATTTTAAGATAAATGCAATTTTACTGTTACTGGAACCAAGGTGAAGGTGCACAGGTGAGTTCTCATTTTAAGAGTGGATGTCTGTAAGCAGTTTTTCAAGTAGAAATAATGAGGGCAACTCATTGAGAACATGTCCATGTCTCCATGAGTTTTATTATTACCTGAGCAAGTCTTCTTATCTGGATTCAGGGTGTAGCCTTCATAGCATTCACAGACATAGGATCCGTTGTTACTCACACAGATCTGGTCACAGTTGTGCCTTCCAGGTTCACACATGTCCACAGCTGCAAGATGCGTGTTAGAGAAACATTTCATGGTGAATAAAAAAGCAGTTTGGGAAGGAGTTCATACTCACATTTTCAAATATATTTTCATTTGGAATCAGATCAGAAATGGCAATAATAATTGAAGGAATCAGAATAAATGGTAGGAAACAAAATCGATACAATGTCTGCATCTGAAGATTTGGTTTTGGCATCTGACCCTAAGGAATGGATCTGTAGGCATAAAAAATAATAATAATTTTTAAAAAATATATAATGATGGAACCAAATTTCTCACCATTGCTTGCAGCAAACTTTTATTTATTATTAGATTTATTTTTATTGAAGAAGATACAGATGCTCACTGTTTCAACAGAAGTACAAAAGTAGCCTCTCAAATCCAATTATGGTGTCAAAATGGTGATTGTTTTTTTTTTCTCCTAGATGAATACATTTAATGAAGGAGTAATACCTGAGCAGGTTCTCTTACCTGGGTTCAAAGTGTAGCCTTCATAGCAATCACAAAGGTAGGATTTGCTGTTCCTTACAGAGACCTGCTCACAGTCATGGGTCCCAAGTGCACACATATTTGCAGCTACAAGGGGCATTTTCAGAAAAGGCATTTCAGTCATCCCAAAGCAAAGAAACCGTCATTAATAATTCATGCTTACAAAAGTACATCTTGCACTGTTTGCTGGATTAGTAGTAGCAAATATCAGTGCTGTGACACTGTCATAAGAATTTACAGGCATCCTCTGATTATTCTGTAGCCAGAAGAAAGAGGTCATAAATGACACCGGCACAATTGCACTGGAATAGCTGCCACCTGGGGTGGCAGAAAGACAAGATTAATTGAAAAGGGTGCAATAGGGAGAAAAATTTAAGCATTCAGTAACATTACACTGGAAATGAGAACTTGGCAATGAAAAGGACCTTCTGGCTTTTTGCATCCAGATCCTTTCTATTACAGACAACCAGTTGAAATTATCCCCAAATATATCCATCATTGCCTGGCAGCTTACTACCTTCTCCTCACTAACATACAACCTGACTTTATGGGTTCCTGCTGCACTGTAAAAAAATGCTCACGTAAAATTAAATGCAAGAGAAAGCAACATAAAGTAAATAAATTTAAAATGAAATAAAATTAAACAAAGCCAAAGCCAAAAAAAAAAAGCTACAACACAATTGAATCACATACATAGAATCACTATGGTTGGAAAAGACTCAATATCAGCCACTATCTAAATCTACCAGGGCCACTACTACACCATATTCTTGAACACCATATCCAGACAGCTTATAAATGCATCCAGAGATGGCAATTCAACCACTTCCCCAGACATCCTGTTTCAGTCTTTGATAACACTTTCAGTAAAGAAGTTTTTTCTAAGCCTCTTATGGCGTAACTTGAGGCTATTTTGTCTTGTCCTATCAGTTGTGACTTGTGAGAAGAGACCAACACCCACCTCTCTACAACATCCTTTCAGGTAGTTGGAGAGAGCTGTAAGATCTCCCTTCAGCCTCTGTGGCAATGCCAGCGACGAGCGGTGTGAGCAATCTGGCAGTGCAGGCCTAGAGCCTGACATGGTGGTAGGCCATGCTCAGCATAAATGCAGAGCCAGCTAGCAGTGTAGCAAAACAGTGCTGCGCCTGCAGCATGTAACTAAAACAAGGCACTGGTAGCTATAAACATGGACAGTTATCTTGGGACAAAAGGACATGCATCTGCATCAACAAACCTGGTTGTGTCATTAGTAGTTGGACCAATAATCTGTAATAGTGCGATGTGTGGTCACTCAGAGGGAACCAATGGAGCTATGCCAACAAAGGACTCCGAGTTTATATAAGTTGTAGCAGTTCCCTTGCTACGCACTTCTGCCTTTCCTGTCTCTTCTTCTTCTACACTTTACTGTGCTATATTTGCACTACAGGCCTGCACCATCGGCCTGCAACACTGGAACAATAAAGGAACAATACTCAATCATATTGGTCAGCCATATTGATTCCAATCTCCATCGCCTCCCATAAGCCTCCTTTTCTTCAGACTAAACAACTCCAGTTCCCACAGCCGCTCCTTGTAAGACCTGTTCTCAAGACCATTCACCAGCTTTGTTGCTCTTCTCTGGACCTGCTCCAGCACCTCAATGTCCTTCTTATACTGCAATGCCTTTATGCTAAACATAGTACTTATACTATGTTCTTAAACTCACATATATACTACACACAATACTCAAGGTGTGGCCTCATCCCTGGAACAATCACCTCTCTAGTCCTGCTGGCCACACTATTCCTGATACAGGCCAGGATGCTGTTGGCCACCTGGGCACACTTCTGGCTCATGTGTCACCACCCAAAAACAAGAGCATCAAGAGCAAGAGGATGAGAAAAATTACTCAAAAGCACTAAGATAACGCACTGTCTTCTCAGGGATGAAAAGATGTATAATAATAGTCCAGATGTAGAATAGAATAGAATAAACCAGGTTGGAAGAGACCTTCAAGATCATTGTGTCCAACCCATCAACCAATCCAACCCACCTAAACAACTAAACCATGGCACCAAGCACCCCATCAGGGCTCCTCCTGAATACCTTCAATGATGGTGACTCTACCACCTCCCCAGGCAGCCCATTCCAATGGGCAATCACTCTCTCTGTGTAGAACTTCTTCCTAACATCCAGCCTAAACCTCCCCTGGCGCAGCTTGAGACTGTGTCCTCTTCTTCGGGTGCTGGCTGCCTGGGAGAAGAGACCAACATCCACCTGTCTACAACCTCCCTTAATCCACCTGTACAATATGAGTATGTGAGAGCTGCAGCTGCCTTGATCTGTGAGATTTTTAAAATTTAAGATGAAAAGTGGATAAGGAGGACAATTTCTACAGTAAGGTAACTTTACAGACGTGTAATGTCTGTCCTAAATGAAGGACAGTATAGAAATAACCCCCAAACCTTAGAGTACTGAGAAGCTGAAACTAGAAACTACAAAATGAGATGCAATTTTTGGGGACCAGCTAATTCTCTCATCAGAAAACAGAGTGACAGGAAAATCAGTGTGATGAATGACAGTCAATATAAGTGTTTTGTGGTGACAGGGCAGATGAAATGACTGTTGTAATAAAACCTTTATTAGAATAAACCTTTATCAGAATAAACCAAACCAGGTTGGAAGAGACCTTCAAGATCACCGTGTCCAACCCATCAACCAATCCAACCCACCCAAACAGCTAACCCATGGCACCAAGCACCCCATCAAGTCTCCTTCTGAACACCCTCAATGACGGCGACTCCACCACCTCCCCGGGCAACCCATTCCATAGCGCAATCACTCTTTCTGTATAGAACTTCTTCCTAACATCCAACCTGAACCTCCCCTGGCGCAGCCTGAGACTGTGTCCTCTTGTTCTGGTACTGGCTGCCTGGGAGAAGAGACCATCATCCGCCTGTCTACAACCTCCCTTCAGGCAGTTGTAGAGAGTGATAAGGAAACCCCTGAGTCTCCTCTTCTCCAGGCTGAGCAATCCCAGCTCCCTCAGCCTCTCCTCATAGGGCTTGTGTTCCAAACTCCTCACCAACTTTGTTGCTCTTCTCTGGACTCATTCCAGCAAGTCAACATCCTTCCTAAACTGAGGGGCCCAGAACTGGACACAGGACTCGAGGTGCGGCCTAACCAGTGCAGTATACAGGGGCAGAATGACCTCCCTGCTCCTGCTGGCCACACTGCTCTTGATGCAGGCCAGGATGCCATTGGCCCTCTTGGCTGCCTGGGCACACTGCAGGCTCATGTTCAGCCTACCATCAACCAGCACCCCCAGGTCCCTCTCTGCCTGGCTGCTCTCTAGCCACTCTGACCCCAGCCTGTAGCTCTGCATGGGGTTGTTGTGGCCAATGTGCAGAACCCGGCACTTGGATGTGTTAAATCTCATGCCGTTGGATTCTGCCCATCTGTCCAGCCTGTCGAGGTCCCTCTGCAGAGCCTCTCTACCCTCCAGCAGATCAACTCTTGCCCCCAGATGGTGTCGTCAGCAAATTTACTGATGATGGACTCAATGCCCTCATCCAGATCATCAATAAAGATGTTAAAGAGCACAGGGCCCAGCACTGATCCTTGGGGCACACCACTAGTGACTGGCTGCCAGCTGGATGTGGCACAATTCACCACCACTCTCTGGGCTCGGCCCTCCAGCCAGTTCCTAACCCATCGCAGTATGCTCCCGTCCAAGCCATGGTCTGACAGCTTGGCCAGGAGTTTGCTATGGGGGATGGCGTCGAAGGCCTTGCTGAGGTCCAGGTAGACTACATCAACAGGCCTCCCCACATCCACCAGGCGGGTCACCTGATCATAGAAGGAGATCAGGTTGGTCAGGCAGGACCTGCCCTTCCTAAATCCATGTTGGCTGAGCCTGATCCCTTGGCCATCCTGTAAATGTTGTGTGATTGCACTCAGGATGACCTGTTCCATGATCTTGCCTGGCACTGAGGTCAGGCTGACAGGCCTGTAATTCCCTGGCTCATCCAACTGGCCCTTCTTATGGATGGGCACCACATTGGCCAGCTTCCAGTCCTCTGGGACCTCCCCAGTGAGCCAGGACTGCTGGAAAATTATGGAGAGTGGCTTGGCCAGCTCATCTGCCAGCTCTCTCAGCACCCTAGGATGAATCCCATCTGGTCCCATGGACTTGTGGGGATCCAAGCTGCTAAGGAGAGTTCCAACCACCTCCTCATGGAACATAGGGAAACTGTGCAGCTCCCTGGCTCCTTCTGACAGCTCTGCAGGCCAGCTGTCAGGAAGATGTTCTGCCCTTCTAGTAAAAATTGAGGCAAAGAAGGTGTTAAGTATCCCTGCCTTTTCCTGATCCTTTGTTACAATGTTCCCCTCCGTATCCACCAAGGAGTGGAGGTTGTCCTTTCCCTTCCTCTTACTATTAATGTATTTATAGAAGGACTTTTTGTTGTCCTTCACAGTAGAGGCCAGTTTAAGCTCCAAGTGTGCTTTTGCCTCCCTAATTCTCTTCCTACAAGACGTAGCAACATCCTTAAACATTCTGTGGGTTGCCTCCCCTCGCTTCCAAAGGTGATACACCCTCTTTTTTTCCCTCAGTTCCATTAAAAGTTCATGAACCATCCAGGCTGGCCGTCTGCCCCGGCGGCTCATCTTCCGGCACATTGGCACAGCCTGTCCCTGAGCCTTCAACAATTCTTCATTGAAGTAGGTCCAGCTCTCCTGGACCCCTTTGTTTTTAAGGGCTTTATCCCAAGGAACCCTCTGAATTAGTTCCTTGAGTAACCCGAAGTCTGCCCTCCGGAAGTCCAGAGTGGAGGTCTTCTTGCCGCCCCTCTTGGCTTGACCAAAAACCGAGAATTCAATTATCTCGTGGTCACTGGACCCTAAACACCCTCCAACCACCACATCGCCCACCAGTCCTTCCCTGTTGGTGAAGAGGAGGTCAAGCATAGCCTTGCCCCTGGTAGGCTCTCGCAGCACCTGGGATAAGAAGCTGTCCTCCATGCATTCTAAAAACCTCCTAGACTGTCTCCTCTCTGCTGTGTTGAGTTCCCAGCAGATGTCAGGCAGGTTGAAGTCGCCCATGAGAACAAGGTCCGGAGATCTTGAGACAGCCCTAAGCTGCCTATAGAATGCTTCGTCAACATCTTCCTCCTGGTTGGGTGGTCTATAACAGACTCCAACCAGGGTGTCTGCCCTGCTGGTCTTCCCTCTAATTCTTACCCACAAGCATTCAACCCGATCGTCCCTAATCTCCATCTCAATGGCATCTAGTGCCTTCCTGATGTAAAGGGCCACCCCTCCACCCCTTCTTCCTCGCCTGTCTCTCCTGAAGAGCTTGTAACCGTCAATTGCAGCGCTCCAGTCATGTGAGTCGTCCCACCATGTCTCTGTGATGGCAACTACATCATAATTTTCCTGCTGCATCAAGGCTTCCAGCTCCTCCTGTTTGTTACCCATGCTTTGTGCATCAGTGTACATGCACTTCAGCTGGGCTGCTGGTTTCACCTCCGACTCTAGCTTGTCGCCCCCAGACTCTTGTCTGAGAGGACTCTTTTCAGCCCCTTCCCCCTTCGAAACTAGTTTAAAGCCCTGTCGATGAGACCCGCCAATTCCCTACCCAGGATCTTTTTATCTTTGGGGGACAGTCCGTTCTCATATACAGTGATCTTTCCCCTTCTCTGGGACAGATGTACTCCATCTGTTGCCAGCTGGCCTGGTGCAGTAGAAAGTTTCCCAAGATCAAAAAACCAAAAATTCTTTTGACTGCACCAGCCTCTAAGCCACTTGCTAACTATAGCTGCTGACCTGTTTCTTACGGTATTCCCTCCTGCAACTAAGGGTATTGATGAAAAAATTATTTGTGCCCCTGACCCCTCAACCAGGTCTCCCAGGGCCCTGAAGTAATTTTGGATAGCCCTGGGAGTTCTGGTTGCAACATCATCATTCCCTAACTGCATAACTAGTAAAGGGTAGTAGTCAGAGGGCTGCACCAGTTTAGGCAGCCTACTGGTAACATCATTAACTTGGGCTCCTGGCAGACAACAGAGTTCCCTATGAGATGGGTCAGGCCGACATATAGGGCCCTCCGTTCCCCTCAGAAGGGAATCACCAATAACAATTACCCTCCTCTTTTTTTTGAGGGAACAGGTCCTGATGCCAGCAGAAGACTGTTTGACCTTAGGCTGCTTTGCCTTAGGCTGTTTAATCTTAGGCTGCTTAGCCTTAGGGAGAACCCTAGATGGTGTGTCCTCCGGCATCAGGACCACCTCACCCTCAATTTCCAGTGCTCCATATCTGTTTTCCAAGAGCAGCGGGGAAGGTGAGGGGAGGCAAGGAGGTTTAACTTTGCATCTTTTGAGAGTAACCTGCGTCCATTCACCTCTGCTTTTTGAATAACCAGCCTCTGCTGGGGGAGCCTGCAGCAATGCACTGTGTGTGCTGACAGTCTTTTCCTTCACAGATGGTTTGACTGCATAACTAATTACCTTCTGACCAATTTTTCTCAAGTGTATTTCGCTTTAGATCTGCTGATTTGTTGGTCATCTGAAGATGCTTCTGTTTCTCTCCACAGACTGTAGAGGAAACCTAGGTATTCACTGAAACTTAGATAATTTAGATGAGGGGAAAGGGAAGGGGAAAGGGAAGGGGAAAGGGAAGGGGAAAGGGAAGGGAGTGAGAAAAAAAAAAGAAAGGTAGAGGAAAAAAGTGTGAAGTGGAAAAAAGGAGGAGAAGGAAAAAAAGAAGGAAGAAATTAAAGGGAAAAGGAGGAAAATGGGAAGACAAGTGTTTTATTATTTGAGATTTTACTTAGATGAGTAGTTGCAATATGGGTATGGACTGTGGGTAAAATCAAACTGCAAAGCAATAGTGATGAAATAAGAAATGAGAAGCGGGAGTTCTTGAATCCTCTCATGTTTTTCTGAATGCAAGGCAACACTTCCCATTTTCCAAAATAGGGAAGTTTTAGATGTTTCCTAATAAGGCTAATAGAAATTTTGTCTTGTTTTTTCATTGGTAAAGCAAATCTTAAACCAAGTCTGTATCTTTTCATTATGCTACACCCTTGGGAATAAGATAATTCATCTCTCCATGGTTTATGAGCAAAATCTGTGAGTGATATTTTCAAGCATAATTGTGAAGCTCAGACTCAAATGGCCAGATTTTTGTGGTAGGAAAGTTAAGTCTCCAGTGACTTTGACACCAACTCAAGACTTAAGATACTAGGATTTTTCCATCTCTAGGATGGTCTCATGTTGGATGATACTCTCAGTGCATAAGAAATTGATCTTAGCCAACTATTTTGCCCCTGAACATTAGTTTTCCTGTTTTCAGTTCACCCTACAAACAAATATATTTGCCTTGGCCAATGCAATGAAAATCGTAATTGTCACTGGTGAGTGTAGATTTCTGACCAAAAACCAGCTTGGAGCTGGAAAAGACCCAGTTTACCCACACTGTCTTACAAGGCGCTCTTAGATTCTTTTGATTTGTAGGAATATTTTTAGAAATTATTCCCTTCACCCTGTTCTTGTTCATGAATCCCTCAGACTCTGGCCAATTGCATGCAGGCAACTCACATACACACATACTGGAAGTGTGTATGTGTGAACTCTGGTTTATCCTCCGACTTAGTAGGGGCATCATTTCTGTGCTTCAGCAAAAACGGGCTTCCTGACGAACAGAGTCACTGCGAGCCGCAGCAAACCCTTTTAAATTAAGCCACTCCCGCTGCTGGGATCACGAGTCTGAGCCACGTGACTTTGTCGGGAAGCCCGTATTCTCTTGTACTCTCTCGTGCTCTCATGCGCTGACGCACTTGTTCTAATTTTTTATTTTTTTTTTCGTGTGTGCAGTAGGTGCTGTGGTCAGGGACAGGCATGGTTGTAACTCGCAGCAAAAACTCCCTAAAAAAATCACTGTCAACCCAGACTGAGGTAGAACACAAGCAGGTAGCTGTCCAGGTATCTGGCTGTAGAGAGTGCTGGAGCCTGGCTCTTGAGATGCAGGATAGTGGAGGCAACTCTTGCATAAGGTGTGAGCAGATTGACTATCTGCTTAATCTGGTGGCCAGACTGAAGGATGAGGTTGCTAGCCTTAGAAATGTAAGGGACTATAGGTGTTACAGTTTGAGCTGGGTGCCCCCCTGCAATGTTTACTTCCTGTGTCCAGAAGTCCAGCCCAGAGGGGTGGACACAGGAAATTATGTAGTATTTCATACCACAATCCTTTGCACCACTATAAGATCCAGTGCGGAGTCTAGCATGCTCTCTTTTCTTCCTTCTCCATCAGCCGGTAACTGGGGGAGATGTCTCCTGGCTTTGGGCCTGGCTAGGCCCAAGGCCATGGGGGGATGGGCAGTCTCAGATCTGGCCAGCTGAGACTAGCCTAGCAGTGGGAGGGGGAAGAAGGAGCCCTGGGGGTCTTGGGTGTACCCTCAGGTGGGGATGAGATCTCTCTGTGTCTGTTTTGGGATCTTTCTTTGTCACTGTGCTTTTGGTTTTCTGTAAATGTTCACTGCTTTCTATTTAAACTTTCCATCACTTTTGCAATCCGTTTGTCTGAGTGTTTATTGTTGCCAGGGGTGGGGAAGGGGGCTGCCTCAACCCAGCACAGTAGGAAAGAGATGAACCAGAGGAGGAAAGAGATGAACCAAAGGAGGAAAGAGATGAACCAGAGGAGGAAAGAGTTGAATCAGAGTAAGCAGGTTCTGCAGGCTCCCCCAGCAGAGGCTGGTTATCCAAAAAGCAGAGGGGAATGGACGCAGGTTCCTCTCAAAAGACACAAACCAAAACCTCCTTGTAGGACGACGGAGATTGGGAATCAATACGGCTGACCAATATGATCGAGTATTGTTCCTTTATTGTTCCAGTGTTGCAGGCCTGTGGTGCAGGCCTGAGGTGCAGGCCTATGGAGCAGGCCTGTAGTGCAAGTATAGCACTGTAAAGTGTAGAAGAAACAGGAGACAGGAAAGGCAGAAGTGCGTAGCAAGGCAACTGCTACGACTTATATAAACTCGGAGTGCCCTGTTGGCATAGCTCCATTGGTTCCCTATGAGTGACCACACATTGCACTATTACAGATTATTGGTCCAACTACTAATGACACAATGAGGTTGTTGATGCAGGTGCATGTCCTGTTGTCCCAAGATAACTGTCCATGTTTATAGCTACCAGTGTCTTGTTTTAGTTACATGCTGCAGGCACAGCACTGTTTTGCTACACTGCTAGCTGACTCTGCATTTATGGCCTACCACCATGTCAGGCTCTAGGCCTGCACTGCCAGATTGCTCACACTGCTCGTCGCTGGCATTGCCACACCTCCTTGCCTCCCCTCACCTTCCCCGCTGCTCTTGGAAAACCGCTATGGGGCACTGGAGATCAAGGGTGAGGTTATCCTGATGCCGGAGGACTCACCATCTGGGGTTCTCCCTGAGGCTAAACAGCCTAAGGTTAAACAGCCTTCCCCGGGCATCAGGACCTGCTCCTTCAAAAAAAAGAGGAGGGTAATTGTTATTGGTGATTCCCTTCTGAGGGGAACAGAGGGCCCCATATGTCGGCCAGACCCATCTCATAGGGAACTCTGTTATCTGCCAGGAGCCCAAGTTAAGATGTTACCAGAAGGCTGCCTGGTCTGGTGCAGCCCTCTGACTACTATCCTTTACTAGTTATGCAGTTAGGGAATGATGATGTTGCAACCAGAACTCCCAGGGCTATCCAAAATTACTTCAGGGCCCTGGGAGACCTGGTTGAGGGGTCAGGTGCACAAATAATTTTTTCATCAATACCCTTAGTTGCAGGTGGGAATACCGTAAGAAACAGGTCAGCAGCTATAGTTAGCAAGTGGCTTAGAGGCTGGTGCAGTCAAAAGAATTTTTGGTTTTTTGATCTTGGGAAACTTTCTACTGCACCAGGCCAGCTGGCAACAGATGGAGTACATCTGTCCCAGAGAAGGGGAAAGGTCATAGTATATGAGAACGGCCTGTCCCCCAAAGGTAGAAAGATCCTGGGAAGGGAATTGGCAGGTCTCATAGACAGGGCTTTAAACTAGTTTCGAAGGGGGAAGGGGCTGAAACTAATCCCCTCAGGCAAGAGTCTGGGGGCGATAAGCTAGAGTCAGAGGTGAAACCAGCAGCCCAGCTGAAGTGCATGTACACTAATGCATGAAGCATGGGTAACAAACAAGAGGAGCTGGAAGCCTTGGTGCAGCAGGAAAGTTATGATGTAGTTGCCATCACAGAGACGTGGTGGGACGACTCACATGACTGGAGCGCTGCAATTGACGGCTACAAGCTCTTCAGGAGAGACAGGCAAGGAAGAAGGGGTGGAGGGGTGGCCCTGTACATCAGGGAGGCACTAGATGCCATTGAGACGGAGATTAGGGACGATCGGGTTGAGTGCTTGTGGGTAAGAATTAGAGGGAAGACCGGCAGGGCAGACACCCTGGTTGGAGTCTGTTATAGACCACCCAACCAGGAGGAAGATGTTGACGAAGCATTCTATAGGCAGCTTAGGGCTGTCTCAAGATCTCCGGACCTTGTTCTCATGGGTGACTTCAACCTGCCTGACATCTGCTGGGAACTCAACACAGCAGAGAGGAGACAGTCTAGGAGGTTCTTAGAATGCATGGAGGACAGCTTCTTATCCCAGGTGCTGCGAGAGCCTACCAGGGGCAAGGCTATGCTTGACCTCCTCTTCACCAATAGGGAAGGGCTGGTGGGTGATGTGGTGGTCGGAGGGTGCTTAGGGTCCAGTGACCACGAGATAATTGAATTTTCAGTATTCGGTCAAGCTAAGAGGGGTAGCAAGAAGACCTCCACTCTGGACTTCTGGAGGGCAGATTTCAGGTTACTCAAGGAACTAATTCAGAGGGTTCCTTGGGATAAAGCCCTTAAAAATAAAGGGGTCCAGGAGGGCTGGACCTGCTTCAAGGAAGAATTGTTGAAGGCTCAGGGACAGGCTGTGCCAATGTGCTGGAAGATGAGCCGCCAGGGCAGACGACCAGCCTTAATGGGTAATGAACTTTTAATAGAACTAAGGGAAAGAAGAGGGTGTATCACCTTTGGAAGAAAGGTGAGGCAACCCACAGAATGTTTAAGGATGTTGCCAAATCATGCAGGAAGAAAATTAGGGTGGCAGAAGCACATTTGGAGCTTAGTCTGGCCTCTGCTGTGAAGGACAACAAAAAGTCCTTCTATAAATATTTTAATAGCAAGAGGAAGGGAAAGGACAACCTCCACTCTTTGGTGGACATGGAGGGAAATGTTGTATCAAAGGATGAGGAAAAGGCAGAGGTACTCAACACCTTCTTTGCCTCAATTTTTACTAGAAGAACAGAACGTCTTCCAGACAGCTGGCCTGCAGAGCTGGCAGAAGGAGCCAGGGAGCTGCACAGTTTCCCTGTGTTCCATGAGGAGGTGGTTGGAACTCTCCTCAGCAGCTTGGATCCCCACGAGTCCATGGGACCAGATGGGATCCATCCTAGGGTGCTGAGAGAGCTGGCAGATGATCTGGCCAAGCCACTATCCATCATTTTTCAGCAGTCCTGGCTCACCGGAGAGGTCCCAGAAGACTGGAAGCTGGCCAACATTGTGCCCATCCACAAGAAGGGCCAGTTGGATGAGCCAGGGAATTATAGGCCTGTCAGCCTCACCTCAGTGCCAGGCAAGATTATGGAACAGGTCATCCTGAGTGCAATCACACAGCACTTAGAGGATGGCCAAGGGATCAGGCCTAGCCAGCATGGATTTAGGAAGGGCAGGTCCTGCCTGACCAACCTGATCTCCTTCTATGATCAGGTGACCCTCCTGGTGGATGTGGGGAGGCCTGTGGATGCGGTCTACCTGGACCTCAGCAAGGCCTTCGACGCCGTCCCCCATAGCAAACTCCTGGCCAAGCTGTCAGCCCATGGCTTGGACGGGAGCACACTGCACTGGGTTAGGAACGGGCTGGAGGGCCAAGCCCAGAGAGTGGTGGTGAATAGTGCCACATCCAGCTGCTGGGCACTCACTACTGGTGTGCCCCAAGGATCAGTGCTGGGCCCTGTGCTCTTTAACATCTTTATTGATGATCTGGATGAGGGCATTGAGTCCATCATCTGTAAATTTGCTGACGACAACAAGCTGGGGGCAGGAGTTGATCTGCTGGAGGGTAGAGAGGCTCTGCAGAGGGACCTCGACAGGCTGGACAGATGGGCAGAGTCCAATGGCATGAGATTTAACACATCCAAGTGCCGGGTTCTGCACATTGGCCACAACAACCCCATGCAGTGCTACAGGCTGGGGTCAGAGTGGCTGGAGAGCGGCCAGCAAGAGAGGGACTTGGGGGTACTGGTCGATGGTAGGCTGAACATGAGCCTGCAGTGTGCCCAGGCAGCCAAGAGGGCCAATGGCATCCTGGCCTGCATCAGGAACAGTGTGGCCAGCAGGAGCAGGGAGGTCATTCTGCCCCTGTACACTGCACTGGTTAGGCTGCACCTCGAGTACTGTGTCCAGTTCTGGGCCCCTCAGTTTAGGAAGGATGTTGACTTGCTGGAACGAGTCCAGAGAAGGGCAACGAAGTTAGTGAGGGGTTTGGAACACAAGCCCTATGAGGAAAGACTGTGGGAGCTGGGATTGCTTAGCCTGGAGAAGAGGAGACTCAGGGGTGACCTTATCACTCTCTACAACTACCTGAAGGGAGGTTGTAGACAGGTGGATGATGGTCTCTTCTCCCAGGCAGCCAGTACCAGAACAAGAGGACACAGTCTCAGGCTGAGCCAGGGGAGGTTTAGGTTGGATGTTAGGAAGAAGTTCTATACTGAGAGAGTGATTGCCCATTGGAATGGGCTGCCTGGGGAGGTGGTGGAGTCGCCATCATTGGAGGTTTTCAGGAGGAGACTTGATGGGGTGCTTGGTGCCATGGGTTAATTGTTTAGGTGGGTTGGATTGGTTGATGGGTTGGACGCGATGATCTTGAAGGTCTCTTCCAGCCTGGTTTATTCTAAATAAATTCTAAACCAGTAAGTCTACTCTTAAGACTGAGAGATTTTTCTTTGGCACTATGAAAGGACTTGCTTTGGCAAAAACGTAGGTGGAAAACTAGTGCTGTGTTCACAGCACACATACTGTGCACCTAGTTGGGCACTTGTGCCCACTTCCAGCTACCAGAGAGAGAATCTGGTCACATTGGCAACACAACATGATATGAAGAGCCAAACGTCAAGGCATTTCCTATGTTAACTGTTAGGCAAAGTGTCCTATCTGAAGATGGTCCTATGTATTTCACAGACTGTTAGACTCACAGAATGTTAGGGGCTAGAAGGGACCTCAAAAGATCATCTAGTCCAACCCCCAATATTTATTTTGTATCTAGAAAAAGAGGTCTATTCATTTCAACCATATTCAGAGGGTATGGTGGTAATTTTTAGTATATCTCTGAAATATCAAAGTAATACCTTGCTAACCAAGCTCCCAAGGCAATGGCTGTTATTTTAATTCTCTTACAGTGTTCTTTACACCAGATTTTACAGATTATTTGCTGGAGATTTATTTTACAAGTAATTTCCTTAGAAATTTACTAGAAAAATTTACTTCATTTAAATTTGAATTTGGATGTCAGCTTTTCGATCACACCATAGGTCTCCACATAAAAGATGTGTTCATCCAGTGGTTTGCTGGCCATGATTCTCAGAGACTGCATGTCTTCCGGGTCTACCCCAACTGCATAGATCTCAGTGCCCGCTGTCTGGGCACTTGCTGCCACATCTTGAACCTGGTCTTGTGGCCGCCCATCTGTCACAACAATGACAACCTTGGGAATATTGAAGCTTGCTGGCTGTGTGCCCATTTCCTCAGTGAAGACTTCATCCATGGCAGTTTGGATGGCAAGGCCAGTCATTGTGCCAGAAGACAAAGGCTCAATGTGAGATATTGCCTCCTTCATAGATGCTTTATCAAAGTACGTCTGGAGGGGAAACTCTACTTTGACAGTGCTAGCATAATTCATGACTGCCACATGGGTTGTTCTTTCACCAATGTCCAGAGTATCAATCATTTCCGACAAAAAGATTTTCACTTTCTCAGACTCTTCAGGTCGGACACTACAGGAACTGTCTATGATGAAGACAAGGTCTAGGGGACAGTTCTTGCAGGCAATGTCTGTCAAAAAGGAAAGAAAACACTTCAGTTTTCTCCTACAGAGGACCAGAGCTCTCACTCTAGGGCAGTGAGACCTGTCATGGCAAACTACTTCTGCCAGCCAAATGTTGTCACTCTTGACTCGTTAGGAAGAGGCTTAAAATTATCAATGTTCACAGGTAAAAACAATTGAATTTCTCTAAGGATTAACAGAAAGGTCCACATTTGAGTCCAGAAAATGCCTACCTATCCTTGAAACTAAGGGTTGTGGTTCACACATAACAGCCAATGTGGAAATCTAGCAATGGGATGTAAATGTACTTACTTTTCATGTAGTAGAGATAAAGCCTGAATTCCATTATTCTAAGCTACAGAAATTAAATGGCAAATCAGTTGGATATATTTCACAGTGAACAGACCCTAACAATAGATTTTAGGGTAGTAGCAATATAGACTAGGAATTAATTCTTGCTTGTAATTCACAATCCACAGTACACAACAAGAAGAAATAAAGGCCAACAGGAAAAAGATGCAAATGATGCTGTGATAAAGGCTTCTTTAGAAGTTATTGCTGTTTTAAAGCAGACAAAAAATAATCAAGATGGTGACAGTGATTATAGTCTCTGTCCTGATATCCTGATATGATGTTGACAATCCCACACTGTTTATGAAAAGCAGGCAAAAGCAGAACATTTCCTTAAAAGAGACATTCCAGCTCAACTGCACATTAAATAGCAAAATATGAGGTGTTCAGTTTGAATACACTCCTTGAGAGCTGTTTTGGGAACCTGACACACCTGTCCCTGGCTACTGTTAAGTTCACCTTTCGTATTCCATTCCAGTTGCAATAAAAAATAAAAAGTCTTCACAAATCTCTTAAAAGTACAGGTGAAAACAGCCACCTTTTTTTTTCCCCACTGTGCATTAAAAAACTTTTATTTCCCCTTGTGGTAGGGAAAGAGGAGTGGAAAATCACAGGCAGATCTTACTTCCTTCAGGAATCACAGTAGCAGAGTTGATTTTGCCTTTGAAGAGTAACAGACTGGACAAATCTATAATCTCATCCAGGTATATTATATATATGAGTCTACATACAGTGCATCACTCAGTTTTTGCATATGGATTTAGAAGGATGGCTTGGAGCTTGTTGGAAAGCTGAGAAAACATGAAGAAATATTTGTGCATATACGTGTAGCTTAGGAGATGAAAAGAAAAGAGGGGAAAAAAGACACAGTATTTGTCAAATAATAATAATATTTTTTTTTAAAAAGGACCAAAAATTGAAGACACAAAATTTCTTGGGTTTAGATGAAGAAAGAACAAACACACACAAACCCAAAAGCTGTTTTCAGCAGCCTGATTATTCTGTAAGTCTGAAATAGAGATGTTTTGAGAAATGAACACAAGAAGGAAAGAGTTATGTAGGTTTTAGAGATTAGCAAGGCCAACTTTGCATGAAGAAAGAGTAGTTTTACTTCTGCCTACATGCGAATGGTTTACGTACCATTCCAGGTGCAGCAAGACGGCCCTGGGGCATAACTTTCCTGTAACTTGGTAAAACCACGGATGAGAAGAAACCTCCTAGGAGAAGCAGTGCTAACCGGAGCAGCGAGGGAGCAGCAAGAGAAGCGCGGCGAGACAGCAGGAGAGCATCGGTCGGGAAGTGGAAAGGGCTGGCCGTCCCCGCAGCCCCGAGGCAGGAGGAGGCAGCACTCCGCCACAGTACTGTACCTGCCACTGCCCGGGTCCCGGAGATGCGCCCGGCCGGGGAGCCCGGCACCGCGGGCAACAGCAGCAGCAGGGAGCAGCCGAGAGTACCGAGCCCGCCCCATGGTGTCGTCGCCTGCCCCGCTGGCCGCGGGTCCACAGTTAAAAGCTGCCGGCCACAGCGGGCGGGGAACAGCGGTGGCATCAGGGGGTGGCATAGACGACTTCCCCTACCACCTCCTCTCCGGGGTGGGCAGCGGTGAAGAAGGGGCGGGCTTCCAGGCCCGCCACCCCGCCCCGGCGGGGCCGTCAGAGAAGGGCTGTGTGGGTCAGAACTAAAGCCTTCCAACCTGGGAGCAGGGGAGTCGAAACAACTTCATCCACTGGAATAATTTGATCCAGGTCTGCTAACTGTGCACCTCTAGTCTCAAGGTTTCATGTCCAAGGCTGTATTTGCAAAGCTCAGCATTATTGCCCAGGTAAAAGAAACTGCCTTCCCTCTTACCAAACTTAACTGAGGCCATTTTGCCTCATCCCTAGCACTGTGCAAATCCTCCCATTTCCCATGGGAAATGCAAGCAAATTTTCACAGAAAGTGTGACTAAGGGCACAAATGCACCACAATCTTCAGCACAGGCTTTTAGAAGACACATTTGCTGAACCTCCATTTGTTATTGGATTGCTGGATCATCTCTACTCCCTCTACCTCCATAAGGGGAACAGGAAGCCCTGATTTAGAATATGAACCACCACACTCTCACAACCCACTAGCTGCATTGTCTCAGGCAGGTATTGACTCACTTCAACAGGTAGCTGTTCTGACTGCACAGTGGAAGAGGTCTTCATTGCCATTTACAAAGCCTACAAATACAATCAAGGCAAAGGGAACATCATCCCTTATATAGAGGAAAGCCACAGGACCAGTGGAGTACAGTGGCTTTCCTCTCCTACAGGGCTGATCTCCATTTGACCAATCATACACGTGCACACGCACACACACCCCACACCTCCCCAAACTTCAAGTAGTGCCAGCTGCTGCCAAATACAGCTCACCCATACAGTCACCCACACCCATTTTGTGGCCAGAGCTCTCTGCCCACATACAACACCTTCAGGTTCCTTTGGTGCCCACTCATGGTCAGACAGCTAACAAAGCAGCATACCAAGTCTCCCTCTGTGCAGCTGGATCTATGTCAGAGCATATGTCTGGGACCATAATTTGAGTATCACACAACTCCCTGGTAGTTTGAGCTGTGTGTTTCTTAGACCACTTGAGCTTCATGTAGGCTTTCAGGTTCCCCTAGAAGTCCCAGTTAAGCAGTCCTCACCAGCACTTAAAAGATTCACTGTTTTTGGAGGCTGCCAGTCCAGTTGTGACCGTTTGAGGCTGTGCCTTTAAGAAAAGGGACAGTGCTGGGACACTCTGGCTGAATGTTTAGGAATAATAACGAAAACAATCAGATATTCTAAATGAATTTCATTGGTAGAATGCAACTTTAAGTTTTGAGTTCAGTTGGAACTTTCCTCAGTTCATCCCTTTCCTTCCTTCTTCCAGCTTGCCTGCTTCTGGGCTCCCTGCCAGAGCGGCCCTGAACAGATAAGCAACTAATTTGCATGAGGCCTACTAAGATTCTGCTTTATTAATAATTACCTTTTCTCTCTTTCTAACCCTCTTTGGGAAAAAAGGGAGGTAGGGGGAGAGAAGGGGGGGTACAGGGGGGGAACCCTCCTTCGGAGGAGGGAATTTCGTTCCTGTATTCTTGTTTTTTTTAACTTTGCTGTATATTTCTGTATATATTGTAAATACTGTATATTTTTGTGTACATATCTTGCATTTTCCACATTGCTTGTAAAATATAGCATTTCCCTTGCTTCTCCGGCTGAGTTAGATGTGGTTTTTCTTCCTCTTTGTGGGGGAGAGGAAGCTAGGCCTTCTCTCTCCAAACCACCACACCAGTTCACATGCAGAACTCGGAGACTGAGTGCAGTTGCCACCACATGTGGGTGCATAGGGTGACTGGAAGGGCAGGATCCTGCCAGAACAACGACAAGACAAGTTCTTACACTGCCACAGTTTAAAGGTGCTCTTGCAGATGTCACTTTGAAGAGAAAACTAAGGGAACTATTACCCAAGCATGGCAATAATGACGGAGGGCACACATCAGGAGAATAGGAAGGAGGGAAATACTTTACAGACTAGAACAACCAATACTTGTACGCTGTAGCAATCTGAATCCTTTTCTCCAGAGTTTAATTGTAGATTTTGTCTTCCAAAGTAAAAGCCATTTTCTCTTCACATGTATTAGCAGATCATTAAATTATTTTTTACCTCTTACTACAGAGGAGGAACTGGAGGAAGTTGATTGTTCATAGTGTGTAGGAGGTTTGTTTTTGTTGTGGTGTTTTGGGGGGGGTGGGTTTTTTTGTTGTTGTTGTTTGGGTTTTGTGTGGGGGTTTTTTTGTTGTTTCCAGGTTTTTGTTGTTGTTTCTTTGTTTCTTTAGTCTTGTGGGGTTTTTTTGCTTGGTTCTTTTTTCCCCTCAGAAGAAACATTTATTCTAAGTCATGGCATACATCCAGCAACTTTGGATACTTTCCAATGTAAATAATGTTGTAGTCCTACTGGGTCTGCCCTGCTCTTAAACACCTGAGCACATCAGACATTACATTTGCCCCAAGGGCTAGAATACTCCAGTACAATTCTCCTTTCCCAGCTTATACATAAGTAGCAAGCAGACAAGTAGAAGACAACCAAGTACTTGAAATGCGAAGGCTGCAATACAAGCTTACACATGAAAGGGAATCCACGTTCTCTGCCCACAGGAGGACTTCTGATGAAGGTCACAGATCAGCCACTAAACAACCTGTAGGAAGCCAGTGTTTACTGAGCTGCAGATATGTGGGACTATCCACACTACACCAAAGCACTTAAAAGACCAAGGCTACTGGTAAACATTTAGTAAAAGATTTATTTAAGTGTCATTTATCACAAAGAGGAAAATACATATAAGATTAGAAGCATGCGACCATCTTACACATTTCTGTTTATTTTTCTTGCACTTGCAGCACATTGTAATACAACAAATTGTGCCACACGCTTCTTCCTGAAAAATACTGTTTCAAGACAGGGTAATGAAAAAACCAAAACAACAACCAACCACAGTAAAGGTAAGATAACATGAGAAAAGTGCAAAGTAATAAAAGTCATGTATATACCACATTCAAACCCCCTGCCCTTCCAAAAACTGGATAAAGGCAAACTGTCATATTGCTGCACGATCAGATTGTCTTTATGAACTACTTTACAAAAGAAAAAAGTTAATATAAATGAAGGGCACGATCCTGCAGACACTTGTAATTGTAGCTAACTTCAATCACAGGTTGGCTCAATTGGTATTATTAAAAGCCACAAGTTAGTCACATGCCTAAGTTCTTGCAGTATAAGGCCCCAAGGCAACAAAATGTTTAAGAGCATTAGGGAGAACAAAAATTAAAGCAAACAAAATCATTCCCAGACATGTTTTGCTTAGTAAGTTTATATCAAACATTTTAAAACAGAACAGTTTCATCCTAAAGCCCTGAATATTTCTCTTACTTAAGCAGTTTTGCAAAATTAAAAGACAAAACCCCTGGAAGCTGTTATAGATGTTAACTAACATAAAAATTGCTTCAGGCAGGTATGTAGGGAGGTGGAGGTTCCTTCTCCGGCATCTTCACTGCCATTTCATAGGTTGGCAGCATATACTAGAAAGAAGACATTTTGAAGAGATTAAGGTAGAAAGCTTAGGGAAAAAACACCACCAAACAACCAAAAAAACCCTAGAACAAACCCATACATACTGCCATCAGCAATTTAATTGTCTGTTGCAGGCAGGTATTTTAAAGAACTTAACTGCTGCTCCCAGTAAGCTAGTGCAGAAGTGAAAGAAGGTGCAGCAATAGCTTACAACTCTCCCGAACCTAACCCTAGGTCATTTGTTCCACCCACTGCCTCCCATTTTGGGCACTACAGGAATGTAAATAATAGCCCACCACAACATTGGTTGCTTTAACTTTTAATATTTACAGTCTTTGTTCAGAAAGCTGGAGAAGGTTTGTAAGCGTATCTATAAATGGTTTCTACTTCAAGCAATGCTGGTTCCTTTCGTCTCAAAGAGAGGGTTTTACCTGTGGAGGAGCTTCAAAAGCAGGATACACAGCTATCTCTGTCACATTTCTGCTGCTGATATATTTATAGCAGTTCCATACACAGTTAATTAGATATGCCTGAAAGAAGAGAAATTTCTCATTTTACAGACCTCACATACATTACCTGGTTCAGAAGTTAGACACTGAATTACATTCATATGACAAAAAGGCAAATAAAACAACTCAGTCAATAAGTATGGCCTCAAGTTGCCCCAGGGGAGTTTAGGTTGGATAGTAGGAAAAAAATGTGTTCAATGAAAGACTGCCTAGGGAAGTGGTTGAGTTACCATCCCTAGAGGTATTTTTTAAAAGTGTGTCAATGTGGTACTAAGGAACACAGTTTAGGGGTGGACCTGGCATTGCTGGGTTAATGGATGCACTGGATCTTAAAGGTCTTTTCCAACCTAAATAATTGTATGGTTCTGTATCTGAGGAATGGTTTGTTGTTCCTTATTTAGCTTTGCTGTCACAGTAACTCAGAGGGGACAAACCACACAGGTTTTAGCAAAAGAATTCACAGATCCATTCAACTAGTATATTTGCCTCAGTAGTACTAATCAATTGGTTTATGCTTCTGTGGATCTCCATCCAAATTTGCCAGAGGGAGGTGGTGGTGGTGAGGCCAACCGCACAAACACACTCATCCCTGAGTTAATGTTACTATGTGGCCAAATATCTGTGCAAATGAGAAGGCACAAACACACTCTGGGCAAGGAGAATATAGGAGAGAAAAATCACCTGGACTAAACCAACATTAACTGCTGTAGGAAGACATATCATGCACTGATGAAGATTAGATTTATTTTCATTGGCAAGTTAGCATGGTTATACAAGAGAGTGAATTTCCTAATCAATACAAAAATATCATCTACTATATGAGGCTTCCACTCTCCCCAAACCAGGCTTTCCATACTTTCCCTTAGAGAAAGTATGGAAAACAAGTAAAATTGTTCTATTACTTCATTGTTCATTTAATTCAAGTACAATGAAGGAAAATTGTCATGGCCAAAGTGTATTATCAAATAATTTCTCTGATATGCTTTTTCTGCACAACAGTTTTTTTTAATTCAATTCAATGCCTCTGTTATCTAGATCTTCAAAACCAAAAGATCTGGCAATATTGCATTTCAGCAGGAAGATGCAGCTCCAAATTAATCTGTGCATTTCCTCGTTTCATAACATGCAGGCCAGTTTGCTAGGCAGAGCGAGAGATTTTAGTATGCAGTAACTCAGTATTGCTTCACTACAAGGTTAACTGCAAATATGAAACATATCTCCAGATATGCAAAAAGATGGCACCTGAAGTCTTTGTTTGTGTATTCCTACTAAAGAAGGGCAGAGCTGTATAAACACACCCCACTACACAGGAACAAGTTAATTGTAGACAGCAATACACAAAAGACCTCAGTCATACCATAACTGAATGTCTTGTAAGAAAATATTTGAGCAGAATTGTTAACTCAGCATTAAGAAGTCAGCCAAGTTCTCAATTCAGCATTGAGAATTAACTTGGATTGACAGCATCTTAATATAGTAAACTCACAAAAAAAGACATATGCTTAAGTTCTGACTTACCTTTAAAATTATAAATAAAGCAAAAAACAGCAGAACGATAAACAGGAGGCAGCTGGAGTCCAAGGCAAGGAGATCATCTTTGTAAGGGAAATCCGGCTAGTTAAAAAAAAAAGAGATAAGATAAGCATGAATGCTGCACAGTCACAAATATAAGAAGATCCAAACCATACCAAATGAAACAAAATTATTGCGTAAACTACTCCTCCAGAAAATCATCAAGCTACATTTCTCACTGGATTCTTAATTCTCCTACAAAGCATAATACTGATCTTGCCCTTGTCCTGCAAAAACAAGTCACTATAGAAAAGGGCTACTTTTTAAAAAAATCTATCTATATACACAGTACAGCCTTGTACTGTCTATGTCTTTAGTCACTTCCTCAATCTGATGCCAATACAAATACTAATGAAATTTCCTTTTTAACAATCACAGCACAACATTTGTACTTACGGTCATAATGAGAGGATTAATTGCTATCCAGGTAGTCTAACCAGTAACATATACATGTGCAGAATATAAAGGAATAAAGCTGCCCCCAAAGAAAGGCCAAAACCACAAAATTCAGACCATTCTCTTTCCCTGATCACAGTAACACAGCCTCTCTCAACACCTGAAGGGTTAAACCTTGGAGAGCTGAGCTCCAAGCACTGCTGGACTGATAAGAAGGAGACAGTGCTGGCCTTGATGGTTTGTGAATTATGGGAATACGGTGCAGCAGTGCTGTTGGAGGAGAGCAGATATTTGATTACGAGTGGTTGTTATGACCGGAGAGGGTAAGACTTCAGACATACAGCAGACTGATGTAACAGAGTCCCTGATTCCTGTTGTAAACTGCTTCTGCGTTGTATTAGTTTTATAAAGAAGAATTCTGCATAATAAAGTGGACACCTGGCCTGCATCAGGCTGCATCCCATCCCTTAATCGCGGCAAATGGTGATCCCCGATGTGATATGGGGCAATGAAACGCTAAGCTGTGTCCTGCTGCATATTCCCTCGGAACTTTGAATGAGCTGCTGAAAGGAAGCAGAAAAAGCTGGCTGGCCAGAGCAATCCATCCTGCTGGATGAGAGGTGAGCCGTGGGAAGCATGGGGAACCAGGAGAGTTCCTCAGAAAGAGACGTTTATGAATTAATGCAAGAACTCCTTAAAAAGCATGGCAAGGTTATCTGTGGCAGTGGGTGCAGGCGAACATCCCAACAGTTACAATATCCAGCATGTTTACGAGTGAAATGTGGGATCAAGTGGGGGTGAAGTTATGGGATGCTGCTACTACAGGGAATGTTGAGGCGCAACGTATGTTCCCATGGTGGCAGATTATATTCGAGATGATTAAAGCGCAAGAAGGGAACTCGGAACAGAGTATTGAGGGAGCTCAGACTTCCTCCATTACCCTCTAAGCTGCCACCAAAGCCAAAGCTGCGGACTGAGACTTTGGGTACAAATGCAGCAGAATACCCCCCCGAGCATGACCTCCTAGATCCAGGTCCTGTCTATCCTGAACGGGAACCAGACCTTTATCTCCGGGATCCTCACGATGTGTGGGCTTCTATTAAGCGCCAAGCTTTGCGGGATGGAGACACTGAGGTTGCTGCAAGAATCGTGGCTCCTGTACTGTACACGGGAAGAGGGGGTAACCCTCAATGGGAGGCTTTGTCCTTTCCAGTGATTAAAGAACTCTGTCGTACTGACACTAAGCATGGGCTCTCTTCTCCTTATTTCGCTAATCTTTTAACATCTATACTCGACAATCACGTAATGACACCATACGACTTAAAATCTCTAGCACAACTGTTGCTAACTCCGTCTCAGTATACTTTATGGGAGTTCCAGTGGAGAAAAGGGCTCCAAGTGCTCTTACTTACATATGCGGGACATAACAATCAGGCTTTAGCAGCACTCACGTTGGATCACCTCATGGGCACAGGTCAACACACTGACCCGGCAGTGCAAGCCTGCGGGAAGCCTTGGAAGCATCGCGAGAGGAGGCACGAAAGGCTTTTCTTAAAGTCCTGGACTTCCAAAAGCCACAAAAAGTTTTTACGAATATTGTTCAGGAACCGCGAGAACCTTATATGCAATTCATAGATAGGCTTAAACTGGCCTTAGAACGCCAAATCGATAATGGGGAGGCAAGGGAAATATTACTGTTGAAATTAGCTGTGGAAAATGCAAATGCAGATTGTAAAGAAGCTGTTAAAATCTTTGCCTAATCAAAACCCCACCTTGCTAGAAATGATTGAGGCATGTAATAAGATAGGTATGATGGAACATAAGTATGAAGCTATGGCTGCAGCTTTTGCAGCTATGAATGGTCCAATGAATACAAGAGTTTGTTATGGCTGTGGGAAACCAGGTCATCTCAGAAAGAATTGTTTGGTAGCTAATACTGGAGCCAAACCTAAGGCACCCGGGATTTGCCCTAAGTGCCAGAAGGGGAGGCATTATGCTAACCAGTGTCGATCTAAGTATAATTCTCAAGGGCAGCCTGCGCAGGGAAACTGGATGCGGAGCGCGGGATGGCGCCACGCGCAGACAAAAATCACCCAGCTGTCACCGGCCAGTCAGATGCCGGTAGCACGCGCGTCTCTGACCTCTGCCCAGCAACAGCAGGCAGTGCAGGACTGGACCTGGCAACCTCCAACACAGTAACTTTACTTGATACCACAGTACATTTATTGCCAACAGGTGTGTCAGGTCCTCTTCCAGTTAAAACTCAGGCATTAATATTAGGTAGATCATCAACAACGATATCAGGACTTTTTGTGCTTCCTGGGGTTGTTGATTCTGACAGCACAGATAAAATTCAGATTATGGCATGGACTCCGTTTCCTCCCTGCACGGTACCGAAGGGAAGTCGTATTGCACAGCTATTATTGCTTCCCTTGGGATTAGAACGTCCCCCTGCAAAGGGACCTTTAAGAAATAAAGGAGGATTCAGGTCTACTGGGGATCCACAGATTCTGTGGGTACAGACTATCTCTCAAAAACGTCCTATTTGTCAATGTGTCCTGATGTATGGTCAGCAGAAAATAGTGCTTTGTGGTATTATTGATACTGGAGCAGATGTCACAGTGATTTCTAAAGCTAAATGCCCCCCCCGCTGGCCTGTAGCTAGTGCATCTCAGGCGCTGGCAGGCATAGGGGGAGCTGGAGAAAGTCATCAGAGCCTGAATTTCATTCTGATTCAGGGACCAGAGGGACATATAGCTTCTGTGAAACCTTTTGTTTTATCTGTGCCTATGGTGCTATGGGGTCGTGATGTGCTTTCACAATGGGGGATGACCATGAACACCCATTTTTAGAGGGGGCCATTGAGGTGCACAACACCCTCCAGTTAACGTGGAAAACAAATTCCCCCTGTCTGGGTGGGTCAATGGCCCCTACCATTGGAAAAGCTTTGCGCACTCCAAGAACTAGTCATAGAGCAATTGGGGAAAGGGCATATTGTACCCTCCACGAGTCCATGGAACTCTCCTATTTTTGTCATCAAAAAACAAACAGGCAAGTGGTGCTTACTCCATGATCTCAGAAAGATTAATGACGTTATGGAAGATATGGGGAGCCTTCAACCAGGGCTACCCTCACCCACAATAATACCACAATATTGGCATTTAACTGTAATTGACCTGAAAGATTGCTTCTTTAGCATTTCTTTACATCCAAATGATGCTCCTAAATTTGCTTTTTCAGTTCCAAACATCAACATGCAACAACCTTTACAGAGATATCATTGGGTTGTGCTTCCACAAGGAATGAAAAATAGTCCTACAATTTGTCAGTGGTATGTAGCAAAAATTCTTAGTCCTGTTCGAGAGGCATTTCCTGATGTTCTGATATATCATTACATGGATGACATTCTAGTGGCGGCACATAGCCCCGAGCTCATGGAGAAAGCCGTAGCCCTTACTGTATCTACTGTGACTAAAGTGGGTTTCTGTGTAGCATCTGAGAAAATTCAGAATGTACCACCATTTAGGGTGGAGAATTCAGACTCAAACAATTGTTCCACAGTCCTTACAAATCAATGTACATGTGAAAACACTTTATGATGTTCAGAAATTGCTTGGAACCATAAATTGCCTTCATCTTTTAAATTGCTTGGTAATTGGGGACTTTCTCTCTGGATTTGTAGTTTTCTTAGAACAATTATATATGCTTTTACTGCTTTATTCTTTTTGCTACTTTTTTACCCTTGTTTACTGTAATGCTTATAGAGTTTGATTAATTGCTTTGTTAAGGGGATTCTTGTTATATAACAGAAGGGGGAAATGAAAGGTTAAATCTTGGAGAGCCAAGCTCCAAGCACTGCTGGACTGATAAGAAGGAGACAGTGTTGGCCTTGATGGTTTGTGAACTATGGGAATATGGTGCAGCAGCACTGTTGGAGGAGGGCAGATATTTGATTACGAGTGGTTGTTATGACCAGAGAGGGTAAGGCTTCAGACATACAACAGATTGATGCAACAGAGTCCCTGGTTCCTGTTGTAAACTGCTTCTGCGTTGTATTAAGTTTTATAAAGAAGAATTCTGCATAATAAAGTGGACACCTGGCCTGCATCAGGCTGCGTCCCGTCTCTTAATCACGGCAAACACCAACTTTTTTAAAAAATCTGTTTTAAACAAGATGTATTTTTAAACATATAGGCACCAGCCAGAAAGAGCTTTTGATCCCTATTAACTGACAGCACATTCTATCCATCGAGTCTTGAAGTTAAAACACCTGGCAGTGCTAATGAAAACTCCATTACAGTTTCCTTAGAAGGCATTGTTGCAAAATGAGAAGAATTGTATAGAACATGAAAAGGAAGTCTCAGAATCTCAGATTTCAGCCCAAAATGCATTATATCAATTCTTACATATACTCTTCTTCCCCTCCCCCACCAAGCAAGGGTCAACGCACTTTTAATCTGTGGTAGCAAACCTGCCACAGAACCACACTTCTTAAAGGGTTAAAACCAAATTGTTTCAAGTGCAAATGTAGCAAAGACAGTTTGAACCAACAATTCCCATCAGAATTCTTCCTATATGCTCCCTGGCTTTCCTTCTAGAGAGAATGACCCCTTTGGCCCTTCAACCTCTGATAAATTCTCCTTCTCAAACATCCTAGCAGTCCTCCCCTATGGCTACTCCAGTCTGAATTCCGCTTTCTTACACACAGGAAAGTAACTATCCGACTAAACCTAAGTTTAATTTCAAATGTAAAATATCAGCTTGAGCTGAACAAACACTTACCAACTGATCCAGGTAATCCTTAATTCTGGGCAAGTAGGTTAGAGAACTGATGGCAACCAGACAACTGAGCACAAAATCAAAGAGTTGGTAACAGAAAAATGGGATCAGCCAGCCAACTCGATGCTAAGAAGAGAAAAACAGCAGCCTGTAAGGTATTTAGTTAAAAATTTAAGTAGCAAGTTTAAAACCACAGACTATAAATATACTTACAGCAATAGCGCCATACACCATCATTGCACTGATTGTGAACATGAGGAGGGAGATAGCAAACAGAACACAGGCATTTTCTGCATTAGAAAAAAACCAGTTAACATCAGTCATGTCCTGAAGTTGCTACACTGCAGCTGACTGGTATGCAACCTCTATCCATTACTATGATCTGTTCTCAGCTGTTCCATTTTCTTGCAGGAAGAAAATTAGGGAGGCAAAAGCGCATTTGGAGCTTAGTCTGGCCTCTGCTGTGAAGGACAACAAAAAGTCTTTCTATAAATACATTAATAGCAAGAGGAAGGGCAGAGACAACCTCCACTCCTTGGTGGACACGGAGGGGAACGTTGTGAAAAGGGATGAGGAAAAGGCAGAGATACTTAACACCTTCTTTGCCTCAATTTTTACTAGAAGGACAGAATGTCTTCCAGACAGCTGGCCTGCAGAGCTGGCAGAAGGAGCCAGGGAGCAGCATAGTTTTCCACTGTTCCAAAATGGGGTAGTTGGTGATCTGCTCAGCCGCCTGGATCCCCACAAGTCCATGGGACCAGATGGGATCCATCCTAGGATGCTGAGGGAGCTGTCAGAGGAGCTGGCCAAGCTGCTCTCCATCATTTTTCAGCAGTCCTGGCTCACTGGAGATGTCCCAGAGGACTGGAAGCTGGCCAACGTGGTGCCCATCCACAAGAAGGGCCGGTTGGATGAGCCAGGGAATTATAGGCCTGTCAGCCTGACCTCAGTGCCAGGCAAGATCATGGAACAGGCCATCCTGAGTGCATTAACACAGCACTTAAGAGGATGGCCAAGGGATCAGGCTCAGCCAACATGGATTTAGGAAGGGCAGGTCCTGCCTGACCAACCTGATCTCCTTCTATGATCAGGTGACCCGCCTGGTGGATGTGGGGAGGCCTGTGGATGTAGTTTACCTGGACTTCAGCAAGGCCTTTGACACTGTCCCCCATAGCAAACTCCTGGCCAAGCTGTCAGCCCATGGCTTGGACAGCAGCACTCTGAGCTGGGTTAGGAACTGGCTGGATGGCCGAACCCAGAGAGTGGTGGTGAATGGTGTCACATCCAGCTGGCGGCCAGTGAGTAGTGGAGTCCCCCAGGGATCAGTGCTGGGCCCCATCCTCTTTAACATCTTTATTGATGATCTGGATGAGGGCATTGAGGCTATCATCAGTAAATTTACTGATGACACCAAGCTGGGGACAGGAGTTGATCTGCTAGAGGGTTGAGAGGCTTTGCAGAGAGACCTCGACAGGCTGGAGAGATGGGCAGAGTCCAACGGCATGAGATTTAACACATCCAAGTGCCGGGTTCTGCACATTGGCCACAACAACCCCATGCAGTGCTACAGGCTGGGGTCAGAGTGGCTGGAGAGCAGCCAGGCAGAGAGGGACCTCGGGGTGCTGGTTGATGGTAGGATGAACATGAGCCTGCAGTGTGCCCAGGCGGCCAGGAGGGCCAATGGCATCCTGGCCTGCATTAAGAACAGTGTGGCCAGCAGGAGCAGGGAGGTCATTCTGCCCCTGTACACTGCACTGGTTAGGCCACACCTCGAGTACTGTGTCCAGCTCTGGGCCCCTCAGTTTAGGAAGGATGTTGACTTGCTGGAACGAGTCCAGAGAAGGGCAACGAAGTTAATGAGGGGCTTGGAACACAAGCCCTATGAGGAGAGGCTGAGGGAGCTGGGGCTGCTTAGCCTGGAGAGGAGGAGACTCAGGGGTGACCTTATTGCTCTCTACAACTACCTGAAGGAGGGTTGTAAGCAGGCAGAGGTTGGTCTCTTCTCCCAGGCAGCCAGCACCAGAACAAGAGGACACAGTCTCAGGCTGCGCCAGGGGAAGTTCAGGCTGGAGGTCAGGAGGAAGTTTTACACGGAGAGAGTGATTGCGCTATGGAATGGGTTGCCCAGGGAGGTGGTGGAGTTGCCGTCACTGGAGGTGTTCAGGAGGAGACTTGACAGGGTGCTTGGTTACATGGGTTAGTTGATTAGGTGGTGTTGGGTGATAGGTTGGACGCGATGATCTTGAAGGTCTCTTCCAACCTGGTTTATTCTATTATTCTATTATTATTATTCTATTTGTACAAACTAGCAGATCTTTTCTCCCAACAGGAAAAAAACTGGTTCAAGAAAGCCAACAAGCATTTGGAAAAATCCCTCTGCCTTAATCAAAAGGCCTGAAATAAAGATCAGACACACCAATTAGAAGCCTGACATAGTTTGATAGTAATGCAACATAATGATACTGCTTTGCAATATATGTCAGTGCTAAAACTATGTGGCTGATTAAAATTCTTTCCAGTTGTAAAGTTAAATGAAGCTAGCACAGTATCAACCTTTACACTTAAAAATGGTTTGATTATATAATTTGGTCAATTGGCAGTGGGAGCAGCACTGCTCCTTCAGTAACACTAAGGAAAACAGGAAGTCACTGTGGAAGGTATCCCATTATTTACAAGAAAGGCAGATGAAGAGAAGCCAAATGGTAGCAGAATCCAGGACGCTCACGGAAACTTACCAATTCCCCTTGTGCATCACAGCTCCTTACAACAGAAGTACAGCTGCTTTCCACGAGTTAACTACACTCGTTCTCCTACAGCAATCAGAGTTTACATTCTTAAACAGAAAGAAACCAGCTAAAGTCTACAGATGTGGCAAGTTAACATTTTTAGCAACACTGAAGCCAAACTTGTGCTTCTCATGTTTGAAAGATGGCTTGAGAATCCTAACTTTCTAGTCTGCAACTGATCCGAAAAGATACACTACAGAAGCACGAGGTACCCAATTCAGTACAATACCTACATATATAGATGGCATCAAGGAGACCCTCCAATGTCTGAAACATACTGCATTCAGAGTGCCCTAAGTAGTCAGCAATAACCAACAAACGTGAGTTTCTTCCGAGGATTTCTTAGTATCTATACGCACAAAGCTGTAACATTCCCTTCACACACACAAAAGCCTCTAGCTCATCCCAACATAGGAAACAAGAATCTTCCTCAAAAGCATGTGATAGCCATTTTACAACAGCAGTGGAGAAAGTACCTCCAGATTCAGAAGTATCTTTCTGACATAAGCTTAAAGCTACTACATACACCAACATTCATTATGGAAGATAAGACATTTTAGAGATACCTGCTGTAACTTTGTAAAGCCAAGATATAAAGTGAAGTATTTGGTCCTTGTTCTCACTCTCATTTCTTTATTAACAAACATTAGTTAGTCACAGGCCAGAACTGACAGTTTCTCAACTTGGGTCATGAACAATGAACACAGACTGTAAACCACCATGCTCAAAAGCCACATTTGTGCTGCAGTATTTCTCTTCACTCCATACTGGACCTGACCCTCCCTAAATTTGAGTGTAATACAACAGAATGAGAAGAAAAACAGTACAAGTGCCACACTAAACATACTTCTGCACATCTGAAAAACAGAAAACCAAAGACTGTGCCCAAGTTTACACATCAGTCTACAGTTAAACCTTGCTCATTGCAGACGAGTTTTGCCACCAATTACACTTACATAAATCATACATAATCTGTAACAATTAAGTGGAAACTTGATTTAATTCTGCTCATAATGCTTCTTCTTCTGTGTCAAACTCTTCAGATAAATACTTTGGTTTCACTCAAGTACTTTCTATCCCAATTCATCTGCTCTTCCCACAAAAATAGCATGGTCTTCCTCTCCATAATCTTATGCACATTAGTTGTAGGATCTTTCCTTAGATCTATGATGATGGCTCAGAAACGCAAAAAAAGTATTTAAAATTTGTTTTCTGCTTTTTCCTTTACTGACACAGCAAAACCACTACATGTTTATGGAGAAAATTAAATAGATGTGTTCCACACATACTTCAACACCAAGAAAACTTCAGAAGTTTTATTAAGATGCTTAGGAGCAATAGAAAGTAAGAATAATATTCCTATGAAGGTGGTTGGGGTTTTTTCTAATTCTTGTAGAACAACTCAATCCTGGAACAGTTAAAGAGAAATTCACAAAACAAGCCAATGGTATTTTAAAGCTGTATGCATACATTGCACACTAGGGTAAGGCAAATACACCACAACACTGCATGCTTTATTCTCTAAGCAGACAGCAGAGTTATACACCTACCAGCCATTCTCTCAGAAGCATAGTAATTCCCAATGACTTCATACTGGATATCAACAGTTGGCAGTATATTTGGATGAGTCACTTCTACTGTCAACAAGATGCCCATCAGCAAGTTCACCACCTGAGAAAGATCAACAGTTACATAAAGGTTATTTACATTGCAACACCTATGAACTTTTTAAACACACTAATAAATCTTTTATTTTAGTTAGAGAAACTCATTGCTTTGCCTATATGCAGAAGAAAATAAGAAGTCAACTTATTATTAAATGTCAAGCTATCCACATGAAACTATCCAAACAATCAGAAGAGCACTGGGCATTTGCTAGTTTTACTGAATCACAACTAAGTAACTTTGTGAACTGAAAGGATGGATAGGGTTTGTAGGGATTCAAATGACATTTAAACTGATGCTGCAGGATGAATTCACAGAATAGTTTGTGAACTGGAAACAGCTAAAATAGGCCAGGAAGGAAAAGGTACAACAGACAGTGAGGAATATTTGGAAAGAGTTTCTGCTATCTACAGTAAATTCAAAGTTAGTGTTAATTTAATGTACAAGATAAGATGCTGCCCCCTATTCTCAAACAGTGCTGGGGGGGGAAAACAGTAGAAGGGGAGGTGTAAGCGTCACATAGTAAATACTGAGCACATGAGGGAAAACTTTCACTACAGATCTAACTCTTCAGTGCAGGGAAGGGAGGAAAGTAGGAGATCTTATTGGTTTCTCCCATGTTACAGTTTTAATACAAACAGGGGAGAACTGTCTGCCTTCCTCTTCCTAGATAATTTATTAAAACCTCATCAGTCCTTATCAAAAAGGCTGCACAAACACAGGTGATGTTAAATTCTCACAAGCAGATTGAAACCAAAATTTGTAAGCATTCAGTATTGGCTATATTCTTACCAGTTCTTCCCCTCACACTGCCATTGAAAACTACTTCTGTTTCCCATTGTGGTCCAGAAATACTTTCACAAAGAGCTCAGAGACAAAAGTAGCTCAAGCCTCTATAAAATTGCCTTCACAGCATTTATAACATATTCAAGATTTACAGGAGCATAGTTTCTATCATTAATATGTGGAGAGATAGGACATGGCACTTGGTGCCATGGTCTAGTCATGAGGTCGGTGGTGACAGGTTGGACTCAATGGTCCTTGAAGTCTCTTCCAACCTTGGTGATACTGTGAGAGACATGCAAAAGAAGGTTGCATAACCAAAGAAGTTGTGATATTTTCAAGCTGCAGTATTCACTACAGTCACCACCACCAGAAGGATCATGGCCTCAAAAGAAAAAAAACAAACCATAGAAAACAAAACAACACAAAAGCAAGAACCCAAACCACCACAAACTGGTTTGCAATTTCTCAGAACTTTTGAGTATTTGCTAAATTTCTTATTTTACTGCCCTGTTTTCAGAAGTCAGTGATAGTAACAGTGGCAAGTCTACACACAATTACTGAAGTTTTCAGTGAGGAAAGAGAGCTTTTGAATGTTTAAAAGGAAAAGGGTTTTGTTATGGTTGGTTGTTTTGTTCCCCTTTCCCCCCCCCCCCTCAGGTATAGAGATAGCAGTGATAAACTTGCTTACACCTTCTGCTAAAAAGAAGCCTTCAGTGAAATCAAAGATAATGGTTTTGTATAAATGCTGCCATGTCATCATCTATTATACAAACATATTGGCAATTCCAGCTACTTTAGGTCACCTGTATCTTCAATTTTATACCTTGGAATGCAAAACCAAAACAAAACCCAGTAACTGGTACAGCTGGAAGTAAAGAAGTGAGTTTAGCCACCAGTATCTTCAGCTTTTAAATGAGCATATTGCCCCTGGCTCCAACAAGACACTTCCTCCAGGGCAAACTGTCAAGCTGTCTATCAGCCACTTGTCTAAATTTCTTCATTTTGCTTCTCTCACCACTCCTGCTTCTCCTTCTCTACTTTTGCTTTCTGTCCTCAGTGTATTTTAAAGCCTTCTGCTTCCTCCTTTGTGAGTGAGCCAGGAGTATCAACCAATACTTGGGAAAATAATTTCCTGCTCTATATTTGTTTTGAAAAGCCTAATGTCAAGATTCAGATCTGTGACAGTTGAAACCAATTTCTATTTCATAAAACAAATATTCAAATTATAGCTAAATCCCTTGTTATTTATACACAGTCAGAATTAACTTAAATAGTGATAAAGTTCAGGATGAAAGATATTACTTCAATACCAAGCTAAGCACCCATGATAGGCTATCTGCCTCAAGATAAAGAGCAAGCAGCTCTTGAATAGATATAGAAGTACTGAAGAACTTGAATGCCTTGGAGTTGTGAGACTAATTCTATGTCTGTCACTTTTTAAATTTTAATCCTATCCATCATCTTAGATATTTCACTAGTTAGTGAGCAAAGTTTAAACTATTAAAGCTTTGTTTTCTCAACCTGAAACGGCAGGCAAGGAAAATGAGAGTAACTAAAAAACCAATCTATTAGTTTATTTTTCCTAACTTTAAAAGCCAACCAAACAAAACCAAAAACAGAACAACAACAACAACAAAAAAATAAACCCCTAACAAATAACAAACCTAAAGCTCTGCCAATTAACACCCCAGGGTTTCCAGTAATCATTACTGCTATTTCTGAATTATATCACAGCACTGAGCAATTCTTCATATTCAATATATGGATTTCAATTATGAGTTACCAACAGCTCCAGATTAGGAGTCCTAAGCACAAGACAGAGTTTATTTTAACTGCTACCATTCTAATTTCACAGAAGCTTGATAACAGCAAGACCACAAAGCTTCTTTAGCTGATAGTCAATGTGACTGGCAGCAAGAGAATGGTTTGGACTGCACGGCATCACCAGAGCTTGTATTTTATCCCCAGTGAGTATATTTTGTGTTTACAAAAAGTCTACATGGATAAAAACCTCAGAAAAAAATATAGAACAGTACATAGTACATAATATTAGTACAGTGTAATCTGGAGATTAAAACTACCCCATCCCCCAGATTTCCCCACCAACCCTGACAAGCCAGCACTCAAGTGGCTAGAACATCATTCCAAGGTAAAACCTTGGAAATCCCAGCAGCTATCCCATCCTAGTCTTTTCTGATAGGAAGTAAAATAAAAAGAAAATTAAAAACTACTAAATGTTCAAATTATTATTCAAGAGATGGTTCCAGTAAGATGAAAGAAAAACAATTTAGTTTCGTAGTAGTTGAAGAAGGCATTTGACTGTTATAACTGGGATAAATCAACTTAATGAAAGTTTGGTGTAGCTTTTGTCAAAATTAAAAATCCAATAGCTGGTATTAAGGTAGAAGGTCAGGGCTTATTACAAACTACTAACAGAAGTATTAGCTCCCCATATGATCAGAACTCAAGAGACTGCAGGACTATGCCAAGAATTATTTAATTACTGAGTTTTATCTCCATGGTATACATTTAATGCCTAATCACACAAGTACTTCATTTCTCTGTAGGCCTGAACATGAAGCCCATATTTGCCCAAGTACTCAGTGACTAAAAGCCTTGGGCATAAACAGGAATTCCTACATATCATTTGCTTATTTCTTTTTATGAGGGGGAAAGGAGGGCAATTGACATGCATTATTACACTTTCTCATCCTGCTCTCACTTTTCCAGTGTTCTTCCTTAAAGGTGTTTCTGAAAAAAACAAGTCAAGATGAGGCTTTTGTACCGGTGTTTTGGTGTGTGGGTTTGTTTGTTTGTGGGTTTTTGTTGTTGTTGTTTGGTTGGTTTTGGTTTGGTTTTACTATAACAAAATAATAAAACCTGAAAAAAGAAGAGTAATTGCAAGTAGGGTGCTTCAGAGCTTCTAGCATGTCAAGAGTAGATTATGACCAGTTACATTTTTCTTTTCTGGAAACCTTTATTCAGTGAACAAATTACACTAGAGATCACCCTCAAGTCTCCTGCTAACTAGCACCAGTTGTACCCCTTTGACTCCATCGAACTTTGTTGCCAGAACGAAACAGCCACTCCCTCTGAAACAATACTATTATTTTTAGACTGTTTATTGAACTCTGATCCGAATTTTGCCCGTGCAGCGTTCATGCTTCCGGCTTCTGGCGAGCAATGTGCCCAACAAGAAAGTTGACAGGAAGAAACAAACTTCAAAGCCACACATTTGCAATTATGGAGCTAGGAATAGGAGTTTTCTTTTTCCTTCCTGCACAGAACAGCAGTGGGTGTTGCAGAATAAACCAAACTATATTAGTTCTGGAATTCAAGTACAAGTCTGCTAGAAATTATCTTAACTCGTCTTTTTGCGAGTACAGTTTTATCTTTTTATTAGAAACAGCAGCAGCGTGTGGACTGATGCAGTTTGATCACACAGCATCAACAATTTAGAAGATAATGTCCTTGTTCTCTTTGGACTCACAGAACTACAGAACAAGGACAGTGATATAACTGTTTTAGGCAGGAGATAAGTTAGTTAATTAGATGCAAGATTTAAGAGTATACAAATAAGCAAGGAAAATGAAAATACCTAAAGAAATGGTTACATAACATATTAAATAGCTGAAACTCTTATCTTACTAAAACATCTGGAGCAGATTGCTACAAGACTCCATTTTATATTTGGTATCAAATTCCTTCAGGACTGCACAGCAGGAGAACACAGTCTATCCCGTAAATACAGGCTTACAGGCTGCCCAAGATCCTCAGTAACACAAAGCTATTGTTGAGCTAAGCATTCTCCCCCACTAAAATGCTACTTCCCTAGCAAAAAACCCAAACAACAAATCCAACCCCCAACCCACACAAAGTTATTACTATTTGTCTCACTGTAACTCACAAGTGTAGATTATGGCATCTATTTAGAAATATTTATCACAAGCTAGTGTGTGAAAGACTGAAAAGTTAGTGGTATACTTAAATGGTGAATTATTTAGCATGTCTAAACAACCTGAGTTTTTTTATTTTTAGGTTTCTTGGCAGAAAGAAGTTTATTTCTCACTGTTCAAATTTTACTTTACTGCCAAAAAGGCCCGAATTATAATTAAATTCTGATTTAAACCATTAGGCAAGACCACCTAATATTTCATGGTAAGGCCTTACTTTGCCTTAAACAGCTAACAGTTACCAGCTTTAAGAGTTATCATCTTCTTCCAGCTGACAGCTGGGAGGAACTGTATAAAAAAATTTCAATGCATAGTTTAACAAAGCATTTGATACAGTTCATAGAAAAAATGCAGCTGTGAAATACTTTGTACGGACCCCACTACCCTGAACTCGACTACATTTTCCCCTTCCAGCAGCCTGGATCTGTTGCAGTTACAGGAGATCAAAGGAATGCTTTGCTCAGACACCACTTCACATCTGAAGCAACTGGCGACTTTTCACCATCCACAAGCTATAGATATTTGCATGCAGTCAGAAAGAAGGAACAGGTGCTGCATCCAGGCAACAAGAGTAAAACAGAAGCACAGTAAGGTTAGTAGAAGCTAGAAGTACTGCTGTTCTGTGGCCAGGGAAACCACAATATCCCCACCAAGTTAGTGGGTTTTCAGATACTCCTATGAACAGGACACAAAAGTGGGGAAGGTATTAAGATGCACTTGTGTCATAAGAAAGATGAGCATCTCCTTATGGTTAAAGATTTATGCTTCTACTTGAGGCACCAGAAGCATATTTTTGATCTTCTTCCATCAGCACATGGTAAAACTGGAAGTTTTGCAGGTTTCTGTAATAAGTCTGACATTCATTACTGCGATGGACTTTACTTTTTTATTTTACATGAATTGATAGTTGAATTTAATCATCACCAAGACATTTTTTCCAATTTCTTTTTGAAAAAGAAAAAAAATCTTTCCTAGAGTTTTGCTACATTCTCCATTCCCCTACTTTACTTTTTCTTCCATGTGTGTACATTTTTTTGTCAATGGAAGGGCCAGTATGAGAGAAAAAGAAACAAAACACCACATGATCATCCCATACTTGCTTAAGTTAAACCCATAAATTATCCAAACTTAAATCCCCATGTCTGTAAAAGCAGTTTCTGTGCATGACTCCTTCACATCAAGGCATAAAAATTCATCACTCTTTATTTTCACAATCTGGGGAAAGGTAAAAAGGATTACAGGCCTAGGTTATGGCTTCAGGAGAACATAAAAGCTATGATGCAACACTTTTAAGCTGCCCTCACGCTTTTACGGCTCATGAGCCTATCAGGAAGGAAAGAAGGAAATTGCTTCACTAAAAGGGAACTCAGTTCCCCTTTAAGGGAACTAGAGGAAGTTAAGACTCCAGGCCTGAGCTTGCTGGCACTGTTTCACATTTCTATTTCACTCTAGTTTAAAACGATCTCAAATATTTCAGTTTCACCACCATAACTTTCACTCAGAGAAAAAAGCGCTCACTGGTAAGAGAATGAGAGGTGTTTTGGAAGCCAAATCTGTCTGTATTGTTCCTCAACCACTGTGCTGAGAACACAGAGTACCAAATAACCAAACAACTTCCCATCCCACAAAGCTCTTTAGCGAGCAGAAGCCATGCTCGTTTTGGAAACTTGCCTTCCTCTCAGAGGCTACAAACTACTCCCGGGAACCAAATCTTACCCTTCTATTCTCAACATACCCCATCTTCCAGTCTCCTCGAATGTTAGTATCTCCTTTCTTTCCAGGAGACGGGAGATCGGTGCTTGAAACACATGGAAGCCCCTATCCCTCCAACCCAAGAGAGGAACAAGTAACAGAATCCCACAGAGACCTAGACTAAAATACCCTGAACTTTCACTTTGCTTTCTCTTTCTAACCACAAAGGAGGCCTTCAGGGAACAACTCCGTCTAGCAAGCCAAAAAGAGACCCTGAAAAGGAAGGGGGGCCCAAACCACGATGGGTGACTCAAAAAAACTCGATGAATTTCCCTCGCACGACGCAGCACGGGGAGCCAACCAAGGACTGGCAAAACAGCAACAGACTCCCGAAGGAGAAGCCTGGCCGGGGAGGAAGGGAGTTGCACCCCAAAAGCCCTGGCCCGGGCCCACCAGTGGCGCGCGCACACGGGCCACTCCGCACCCAGGCTGGGCACCCGCCGAACTGCCACGCGTGCGCGCTGCGCGCCACCTAAATCACCGCCCCCTCAGCGATGCCGGCTGCCCCCCGCTCCAGCCTCTCACCATGTACCAGGTGCCCAGGATAATGGTGCCGGTCCGCACGTGGCAGCAGCCGCAACAGCGGGTGCTGTAGAAGCGGTCCCGGCTTCGCTTGAACGTCATGATAGCAGCGGCAGCACCGATCTCCCGTCTCCAAGCCTGCTGCTCAACCTTTCCAGCCACTTCCCCCAAAGCCGCGGGCCGTAAAACCCCCGCGATCGCGTCAACACCTCTCTGGCCAATCCGCTGCCGAAAGGAGGGACGCGAGGGGGAGGTGTGCTGGAGGGCGTGTACGTTACCGCAGCAACAAGCGATTTGCGGCAGTATCGGCCAATCATAGCAACTCTTGAGTGCAACGCCCTGTGATCCACCTGCGGCGGTGGTGGGGCGGTACTCACCTGAGGGGGGAGGCCGGCGGTAGGCGTCGTCGCTCCTGTCCGCCATGTTGGGGCGGAGCCCCGCCCCACGCGGGTTCCCATAGGGCGGGTACTGCACTGGGTAGTGCGGCCTGTAGAGGTGGATTGTGGTCGTGCTTGCTTGGCGTGTGGGTCACAGCTTTGCTACTAGCCCAGACAGTATCGGTGAATCACACAGAATCACTGAATCACTATGGTTGGAAAAGACCCTCAAGATCATCAATTCCAACTACTAACTAACTTTACTAGATCTGCTACAATATTCTTGTGAGAAACTCACTGCTGAAAATTTATAACCAGTTTATTATAAAACAAAGGTAGCACAGCACTGTGCGCATAGCGAGTTTGCTAGAGGCGCACCCTAACAACACGAGGTGAACTTATATAGACGGCAAACATACATATTAATATATTAAAACGTACATATTCATATATTCCCCAGCATGCTCCCACCCCTCTCCATCAGGACAGACAAAACCTGTACTTTTAACCTGGCCAGTCTTTAGACCTGTTGGCGCCTCCCCTTTCTCTCCCAATACCCCACACAATACAGACCATCAGCCCAACGATCCAGGCCCAACGATCGAGCCCCACGGTCCCCAGTATTTCCCCTTGCGAAAGCCAAATATAACCAGTTTCTCACATTCTTAAGCACCATGTCTGGATGGCTTTTAAAATATATCCAGGGATAACAATTCAACCAATTCCCTGGGCAGCCTGTTGCAGGTTTTGATAACTTTTTCAGTATAGAAGCTTTTCCTAATGTCTATACTAAACGTCCATTTTGTGTCATCAGGGTTGACCAGGGCAAAGAGACAGTGCTTGGCCTTTGAACAGGCAGCCAGAACCTTGTGGGAAAAAAAAAACAAACCACCAAACACGAAGATTAAACAAAACAACAAAACATCAGCAACCGTTTCTTCCAAGAAAAAAAAATGGAGTAGTTTTCTTCTTAGTAGAGCCCAAAGTGGCCTGCTTTGAGATACTACCAGTAACCCACAGCTTTTGCTGAAATTCAGGCACTACTGTAGAGTTTCCTAAGCCATTTTAGTATCCATTTGGATTAAGTTAATGAGATTGTGTGTTACATGCTAAGAAGATATGTGCTATGAGTGAATTCTAGTCCATGGGAACACTTTGCTTTTTGTCAGTCGAAGCCCCTGTTCATGAGTGGGTGGGTAATAATACTAATTCTTTAGTCCCTCTGAAGATTGCTGCTAGATATATGTGTTATTTAGAAATAACGGGTATAAATTCAAGTGCCACTTTCATATGCATCTGTAATAAGAGCTTGCTCCACCATTTAGACACAAGTCTCTTGTTCCCATGTGGAGCAGGACCTATAAACTTCCTCTGACCCAAGGGCAGTTGTTGGTTTTTGCAGATCTGAGCTGTTAATACAGATATTACAGATAATACAGATGTAGTGGTCGGAGGGTATTTAGGGGCCAGTGACCATGATATAATTGAATTTTCAGTATTCGGTCAAGCTAAGAGGGGCAGCAAGAACACCTCCACTCTGGACTTCCGGAGGGCAGACTTCAGGTTACTCAAGTAACTAACTCAGAGGGTTCCTTGGGATAAAGCCCTTAAAAATAAAGGGGTCCAGGAGGGCTGGATCTGCTTCAGGGAAGAATTGTTGAAGGTGCAGGGACAGGCTGTGCCAATGTGCCGGAAGATGAGCCGATGGGGCAGATGGCCAGCGTGGATGGGTAATGAACTAAGGGAAAGAACTAAGGGAAAAAAAGAGGGTGTATCATCTTTGGAAGAAAGGGGAGGCAACCCATGAAAAATTTAAGGATGTTGCTAGATCATGTAGGAAGAAAATTAGGGAGGCAAAAGCACATTTGGAGCTTAAACTGGCCTCTGCTGTGAAGGACAACAAAAAGTCCTTCTATAAATATATTAATAGCAAGAGGAAGGGCAAGGACAACCTCCACTCCTTGGGCGACATGGAGGGAAACGTTGTATCAAAGGATGAGGAAAAGGCAGAGTTACTTAACACCTTCTTTGCCTCAATTTTTACTAGCAGGACAGAACATCTTTCAGATAGCTGGCCTGCAGAGCTGGCAGAAGGAGCCAGGGAGCTGCATAGTTTCCCTATGTTCCATTACCGCAATTGAGAGATGGAGACAAAGCTTGATGCAAGCAAAGTGTCTACTTTATTGTACAAAGTCTTTTCTTTATATAGGCTAACATAATCAAAAGCAACTCGTGATTGGTAATTAGATGTGTCCGTGCGACAGTTACAGACTCATGATTGGCTGCTGATAAAATGCCAGGTAACACACATAGCCGGGGAAGGCCCAGCAGCTGTTAGACAAAAGGCAAACGATCAAGCATCTCTTATCTAAGTTCAGAGAGAAGACAAAAGACTCTCATGCAATGTTTATCAGCTCTTATTCTCAGGTCGTTGTGTGGCTTCCTGAGTCACAATTGCTGTTGGTAATCAGCTAAAGGCTTTTTTCTCTCTACACAGTTGCAGTTTTTCCCCAAGGCTTGTGGCCCACAAGAGCTAAAACATTTCCTTCTATCAGCTGAGCATTGCTTGAGGTTCTACTCCCTAAATTCAGTGCGTCATTTCCCCCTTTCTGTTGCACGACAAAAACCTTCTTAAGAGAACGATCAAGAAAGCGCTGTAAGCATTGCAATATACAAGGTAACAAAAGTAACAAAAAGTAAAGCAACAAAAGCATAAATGATTCAAGAAAGCTGCATTAACACATAAAAAAGAGATGATGGGACTGGGCAGTTATCCAAAGGCTATCCCATCAGGCAAGTAGAAGAAGGATTATCAGGAGAGGCAGTAGCCAGACATAAAGCAAAACAAAACAAACCTAATCTTCAGCACTGTCTTTTACAACCTGCTCTAAAGGTATGTTACATCTTTACTTTTCTAAGATGGTCAAAAATCATAACTTGTTTGGTAGCAAGGTTTCTTTAATCTGTAAAGGTAGATCTGGCCAGGCTCTAGCTTCACAGACAGAAAACTTTCAGGCAAACAGCAAGAGCAAAAGAGCTTCATTGCTTTGCCCAATATAAAATTACACATAATAGCATTTTTTGGCTCATCCTAGTAATACTAATCTCTTATTGGTACCATTAAAACTTCTTTTTTGCTATGGGGTACTCTCCCTTCTCCCCTTTTTGTTGTTTTCAACCTAAAATGAAAATACATGTTGTGTTATAATGAATTTTGATTTTTTCCTCTAGGTGTATAGAATTATAGCAAACTGGTGGGATAACATATAAGTCCATATAAACATAAACCCTTTTGCTAGTTATGGCCTTGATTTCAACATGTGGCACAGCATCATGGCTGAACCATAGAGGGTTATGGCGCATGCACAGGGTTGGAGTTGCGCATTCTCACACCCGAATCACGAGGTGTCACCACTCGAGGTAGAAGAGATGGCCACCGCCAGAGAGGATGAGACCACCCCGGATCCATTTCCAGAGCTTTCTGAGATGCCAGCCAGTCCACCAATGGTAATGTTTCTCTACAGTATTTTAATAAAAACCCAGACAATATTTCCTAACTTGGCTGTAACACTGCAATGTTTTGTCACCATTAGGCTGGTAGGCCACTGTCACCCACCAGGGAGGAGAGGCCCAGATGAGCAGTTGTTCACCCTCCACAACAACCAAAGAGGTTAGTTCTGTTAAGGTGAACCACGCTGCATCCAGATGTTGAGGTGGTTCGTTGGAGGCAGCTTAGAGTCTTAGTTTATTCACTGTTCGGTGTCTCAATCTGTGCTGTTATCCTTATTTTTGTTACTGCCATTCTACTGCAAGAAGGGGGCCGCTTTAACGACCAATTTGATCAGCGGATTCCACTTTATTGAGCATCAGACACATCTTATATACAGTTTGCTATAATTATGCCCACTTGGCAACATACTATTGGTTGCTCTCTAAAAGGTTACATCATTGTTTTCACAACTCTGTGGAATTCTTCCATCCGGCCTAATTGCTCTCTTTCCCAGATCTCGCCTCCTCCTTATCTTGCTTGCCTCCCATCTCAGGGGCAGCTGGACTTCAGCATACCAAGCAATCAGCACTTTCTCACATCTCCTCTCCGCCAGTATATTATCAACAGAGAATTCTTCAAGGCCTGAATTGCACAGGTGTTCCTGGGACCCATGTCCCCTCTTGTCCGACAACAATTCCCCCGTTTTTCTTTTGTGCAAGTAAGGCCTTGGAAGTTATTCTTTGAACACTTTGCATAATACAATTATAAACAAGTTTAACAATAATCAAAATGAGTACAATAATACCTAAGAACCTTAAAACTTACTACTATAATTAACAAACATATTTACATTAAGTCTGGGTATCCCTATCAGACATGTCTGAAAAAGTTCAATCAATTCATTATTACCTGTTATGTTGCATCTTTATTTTCTCTAGGATGGTCAAAAATCATAATTTGTTTAAGGGTAGCAAGATTTCTTTAATCTGTAAAGGTAGATCTGGCCAGGCTCTAGCTTCACAGACAGAAAACTTGCAGGCAATCAGCAAGAGCAAAAGAGCTTCATTGCTTTGCCCAGTATAAAATTACCCATAATAATGTGTTTTTGCTCATCCTAGTAATACTGATCTCTTATTGGTACCAACTTCACCCAAAAAGCAACCTTACAATAGTTTTCTTCATCTTATATAGTTTCATCATCTATATAAGCAAACTTATGCTAAATAGAAGGGAGGCATATGATAGTCTTAGAATAGGTGGTCAAATCCCTTCTCCCTACATTCAGTGTGGTAAGGGTCAGAGCATCCACTTTCACACATGCTCAATTGTGCAGGCTTCTTATCTGAAGAAAACAAATTCCTAGTTCTGAATGTTTATCTTTAAGACAGCTCCTTCTCAGCCGTGATGTCTCCAATTAACCAGTGTCCTTGCAAGTCTGCAAGAGAGGTTTCTTTCTCTTTACCCTCTAAACAGGCCTCACAAGATCCTGACCCTTAATCCCAGTGCACTCTAAGTCTTACAATTTTAACACAAATCACCAGTATATTCATCACAATTCCCCCCTTTTTTTTTTTTTTGTCACCATTGATTTGTGTTAAAATTTCCAGATATTTCAGAACCTTCTTAATTGGATCATAATTAAGGTCATCTGTTCTGATCACATTCTGATCATAACCATTTGCTTGTAACTTATTGGCATAAACAATTTCATCTAAAGGTCTTACCATTTTAAAACAACAATTACAATGAATTACACAGATCAGTATTACAATTATTCCAACAGGTATTGCAAAGAATTTTTTAAAGCAACTTATATTCGATAAGCAAGAAGTTAACTTATCCCATATTCCTTTAAATACAGAAGAAGTATCATCCAAAGAAATCTGATGTAATATCTGATTGTGGTTCACAATCGCCTGTAAATCTGTTTCCACTCGTTTATCTAGATTAACATAATTACAACAACTTACATTTATGACTACACATACACCCCCTTCCTTTACATATGAAAAATCCAAAGCTAATCTATTCTGAGTAGATATTTTCGAGAGACTATTGATTTCATTTGCTGCGCTTTTATTGCATCTGTGCTTGCATTTACCATGATTTCAACTGTAGCAGAAAAATTTACCATTGCTTTTTCAAGTTCAAGTCTTTTCTCTCTGGTCTGATCAAGATTCCACACATGGGAACATGGTTTTTGATTTCGATTGGACTACTTATGTACAAATAGGGTTAGGATCAAAATTAGGCTCCACCAAGTATATGTGAACTCTGCCTCCTCGGCCTGCTGGGGTGCAACCAGCAGCCGGGTGTATTTTCTTCTCGGCAGCAGTTACATTCTTCAGGAGCCCTACAGATTTTTTAACTCCTTAACCCACTTCAAAATTCCATTTGGAGTCTCTTCTCTATTTCCTTGGTTAGTTTGTTTACCATTTCCCATTGTGCTTTTGTTATTTCAATTCCTCTTCCTTCAAAATCTTATGTCTCTTACTTTTCCTTTTACTAATCCTTTTAATTATTCCTGAGATTTCCCAACTAAAATTTCTCTAGTCTTTATTTCCCACTTATGCCAATCCCTTTCAATAATTTTCCATGGGGATTTAAATCCTTTTTCTCACCACAAAATAGGTTTTCTGTATTTACCAGTCCAAACTGCCTATTTTCAAATTCAGCATTCAGGACAAAAATTTTTTTTTTTTTTTTTTTTTTTTTTTGATTGATGCTTTTGACCCCAGATTATCATAACAGTTATTGTGATCGATGTTCGACTTCGTGGGAAATGCTGTTTCCTCTCAGTCTTGGTTCTTCTGCACATTAGTGAAGGAATAGTTGTTAAAATTAATACCTATTTACTACAAACCTTAACTTATGCTAATACTAAAAATCCTTAAAACCTTAAAAAACTATGTTAAAATTAATCCATCAAATCAGTGTCTAAAAAGAAATAAAATTGTTACATTAACTAAAAAACACTTTCCAAAATTAAAAGCTGTTTATACATTCCTTAACTATATTACATGGAGCTCCTTTGAAATGCCTAGGCAGACAACTAAGAAGGTTCGAACCAAAAGAAAATCTTACAATTTGAACTCTTAACTAAGTGCATACACCTTACTGCAATTACTATGTACTAAGTACTTATAAATACCAAATGCTTACTTATTCATTATGCTTATTAGAAAAACTTAACAAAACTCTAAATAACAAATCTCTAAAAGACGTTACAATCAGAAATGACAAAATGAGTACTGTTGCTTTAAATCAAAACAGAGTAGTGCGGCTAAAGCCGCTGCGGGGGAAAGGGGTGGGGGCTGCTGCCGTGGCAGCTGCTCCGCTGCTACTGTCGGCGCTGTCGGTGTTGGTGGTGCGTCAGCCGGTACCGCCTTGGTCGGAGCCGTCGGTATCCGCGGGGGCCGGCAGGGCTCGCGGGAGGAGTGCGGTGGCAGGAACGCTGTAACCGCGAGCCTCCAAGCGCTCCATTTTTTCTAAGAGGGGCCGTAAAGCAAAGTCAGCGTTGTTTGAATTCCTCGCTGCCGGTATTGTCTTCCGAATCCGAGCCGTCGCTGGCGATGTCAGAGGAAGGTTCCCCGCTGTGTGCAAACGGCAGTGGTGACGGCTGGTAAACGCGGTGTGGTCGCCGCAAGATGTATCGGGGGCGGCCCCGGTCGATCGGTCGACAGTTCTCAGACACATCTTTCAGCTGCAACTCAGATACACCTGGTGCTGCATCTCATCCTGACAAAGTTGCTCTAACTGCAGCAGCCATTCGCTGTTTCAGTTCGTAGGTTTTAACACAGTTCATGCATTCTCGCCACGACTTTTGCAGCTTTACAGCAGTTTTATCACCATCTATAACCAAGTCCCACAACTTGTTCCTGTATTCTCTCCAACAAGCTTCATCAAAATAACTATCTCCGCTAGGGAAATGCCCTAAAGCGGATCTATGGGCCAAAAGTCCAGGCATTACTTTAGACGATATCTCCGCCTTACGCTTTTCGATGACACTGTATTTCGTCTGATGACTGCTTATAGGGTCGGCCTTGCCCTTTCGAGTCTGTGCGCAAAGGTACTAAGGCTGCCATAACCTGCTGATTATGCTCAAGCTGTTTTGTCATTGTCATTGACAACACCTCAGCCTGTTTTTGTAATCCCTTATCAATCACCTCCGTCAGCATGGCCATCGGATTGCTTGGCAAGTCCTGAGCCCTCTGCAACAATTCGGCTACCGTCCATCTAGGATCTGCTGATGTAATAAGCTGCTGCGTCTGCTGGTTCCCATTCTGCATTAAACACTGCCTTAAAATTGCCTCTCGGATACCTTCTCCTACGCTTGCTGCTCTAAGTGCGGCAAGCAACTTATCCACAAATTCGCCAAGAGGTTCCTGTCTACCTTGCTTAATTCCCATATAGTGAGGATTTGCATTTCCATCCTTCTGCTTGTCAAAAGCCCTCCTTACTATCTGGGCTGATGCTTGCAAAACAGGCGGCTGTAAAAGTGCCTGTAACTCTGGTCTCTCATACTGTCCCGTTCCACACAACTGATCTACTGTTACATCAAATAGTGGGTCGTTTTGCTGTCTTTGTACTCCAGCTGATTGTCTAGCTAGGTGTTCCCACTCATTCAAAAATGTCATAAATTGAGATGCTGTTAGGATCAGCTTCATAACATTATAAGAATCTCTAGGTAACATATTATAGTTCATATAAATAAAATCAATCATCTGTCTAGCTGGTTCAGATTGAACCCCAAACTGACTCGCAGTCTGTCGTAATTGAGATAACAATTTCCATGGCAATTGGGTTACATCAGCCTGAACAACATTTTGCTCCCCAGGGACCTGTGTATACATTACTGGAAGAACTTGATGTGAAGCAGCCAGCCGGCTAAGCCCTTCCTGATCTCCTTCGGCGTTTAAGTGTTCTGCAACCTTTCGCCAATACTCTGTGTGCTTTCTTGCATGATCTTTAACACCACCTCCAGGATCTATCGCCCTGTTTGTCTCCTCTCCCTCACTTACTTTCTCCTCCTGTACAATTTGCTCAGCTAAAAGATACGGGGAAGGCTCCTCAGCAGAGTCCTGTGTTACAGATTGTAATTCGACTCTGCCACCTAACCCTTTTACACACGCAGCCTTCTCCTTTCTTAAATAATCCTGAACCTCTTCTGACAAAGGCAACCCAGCATGTGTAACACTTGCTCCATTTGGGTCCGTATAATCTAATCGTACCCTGGCTTGATAAGCTGCCATTTGCTCAGCACGATGCTGATCCAATGCTGTCATAACCATCTTCCACCATTTTCCACACTCCTTTGCTCGTTTTTCATCACCTAAGCCATGCAGCCACAAGTCTTGTCCAGACTTTTTCCACTGCAATTTTTCAAACACCTCATTTGGGTCCTTAAAATATCCTAACTCTTCTGCATAGCTTAACAGCGGCACCAACTCCTTTGTAAAATTTAACTTACACTGTCGCTTTTCTAAAAAGCATATAAATAAATCATACGCTGCCTGCCTATCCATAACCGTATTTAAACGTTAATACCTGTGCGCACAGTCCTCGTTTAAGCAGTTTCCGGCTCTACAGCGTCTTCGGCTTCAAGGCTGTCTTCCCTTTTCTTGCAGCCTCCGGTACTGCTATCCCGGGCCGGCCGTCTTCTTGCCTCCCGGCTTACTGCGAATCTCCCAACGTCCCGAAGAACTTCTTAAACCCTAACGTTTGTCTTCATTAGGGTCCCGTGTTCGAGCGCCACTTACTGCAAGAAGGGGGCCGCTTTAACGACCAATTTGATCAGCGGATTCCACTTTATTGAGCATCAGACACATCTTATATACAGTTTGCTATAATTATGCCCACTTGGCAACATACTATTGGTTGCTCTCTAAAAGGTTACATCATTGTTTTCACAACTCTGTGGAATTCTTCCATCCGGCCTAATTGCTCTCTTTCCCAGATCTCGCCTCCTCCTTATCTTGCTTGCCTCCCATCTCAGGGGCAGCTGGACTTCAGCATACCAAGCAATCAGCACTTTCTCACATCTCCTCTCCGCCAGTATATTATCAACAGAGAATTCTTCAAGGCCTGAATTGCACAGGTGTTCCTGGGACCCATGTCCCCTCTTGTCCGACAACACCATTCTTTGTTATCTCAATAATTGTTGTAAGTAAGTTGTTTCCACAGTTCCTGTTCACTACTAGTTATTGTTAATTGTTGACACACATTATAATAAAGTTTATCTTTTTCTACAAAGTTTAACTCTATAACAAATAGAATCAAAAGGCAACAAAACTATATCATTCTAACCTCCTTTGCACACATAAAAACAAGTAAGATAAAATTGACAATATAGCAAAAGCAATCAATAAAATCAACAACCCAATATTGATAAAAGACTGCATCCACCCTGGTAACAACACATCCCATCAAAGTCTTTAATTGACTTTCCCTTTAACTATTTGACATTATAACCTATCTATGATAGACTGTTAACATATAAATCCATGTGAACATTTTCTGAAATCACACAGTAAAGCAATCATAATATTCAGTCTTAATTCAGATGTTTTATGGTACATTCTTCTCATTGTTGCTTTTGGTCTCAGATTATTATAACAGTCATTGTGGTCGGTGTTAGGTAGTTCTGGTGATTTCCAACTTAATGAGAAATGCTCTTTTTTCATCTTCTTGTGCTGTTGTTGAGATGATTGCAGTACTGCATTGCTGGTATCACTAAAACCTTATTTATAAAATATTGTAGTGGGTTGAGAGAGAAGGCTTAGCTTTCTCTCCTCCACAAAGAGGAAAAAAAACCCACAGCTAACGCAGTCGGAGAAGCAGAAGGAATGCTATACTTTACAAGCAATGTGGAAAGGCAGGTTAGATATACACAATATATACAGTATTTACAATATATGTACAGAAATATACAACAAGAATAAAAAAAGAATACAGGAATGAAATTCCCTCCTCCGGACAGAGGAGGGTTCCCCCCCCTGTACCCCCTTTCTCTCCACCTACCTCCCTTTTTTCCCAAAGAGAGTTAGAAAGAGAGAAAAAGGCATTATTAAGGAAGTTAGTAGGCCGCATGCAGGATTAGTGCTTATCTTTATCCAAGGTCAGAACTCTGGCTGCTCAGAAGCAGACAGGCTGGAAAAGCAGGATAGAGAAAAACTGAGAAAAATTCCAACTGAACTCAAAACTTAAAGTTGCATTCTACCAATCTACCAATGAAATTCATTTAGAATATCTGATTGTTTTCATTATTATTCCAAAACATTCAGCCAGAGTGTCCCAGCACTGTCCCTTTCTTAAAGGCACAGCCTCAAACAGTCACAGTCACAGTATCACAGTATCACAGTTGTCATAGGGTTGAAGAAAAGGCCGGGCCCTTACCCCCACCTGGGAGTAGAGGGAAGAAAGTTGAAAGGAAAAAAAAGGCACAGCCGGATTAGCAAAGGAGTGGGTGCTGTATATTTACAAAGCAGTTTGGGGAACACAGGGAAATATATACAGTATTTACAGTATTTACAATATATACAGAAATATACAACAAAGTCACACAGAAATGAGGGTTCCCTCCTCTGCTGAGGGGGGTTCCCCACCTCTGCTCCCCCTTCTCTCCCCTTTTCCCCAGAGAAGGTTAGAAAGAGAGGAAAAGAAAGAAAAGCAGTTGTTAATTGGAAAGCAGTTAATACAGGCCTTGCAGTTTATCAGTTTCAAGGTCAGTTTGGCCGAAAGCCCAGAAAGCTGCAAGCTGCAAGCCACCGAAGGAGGGGAAAAAAGACTGACCAGAAAACTGCTGTACTCCCAGTTCAAAAGGTGCTTCCCCCCAATCTACCAATGAAATTAGTTTAGATCCGTCTTTCGTTGACAAACATCCTACTACAATTAACTTTCTTAAGGGGACAGCCTCAAACGGTCACAGTCCACCCCTTCTAAACAATTTCATTGGCTGTTCATACTGTCCATCCAATCCAAGATGATATTTACAGTTCGTAAATAAAGTTCATAGTCCATTCTGGCTATGCTCAGATGTAGATGATTCAAAAGTCTAAGAAAATCAGAAAATGGGAAAAATGGAAAACAGTTTGTTTCTTCGCCAACGAAGCAAAGAAAAGGGAAACAGGCATTCTCAGGGTCTCTTAGGTGACTCAGGACTCTCAGGGTTCTCAGGGTTCGTGCACCGTAGATTCCTCGTTGATTCTTCCTTTGGACGTGATGTAGCTGTACAACAGTTTGAAATTAGACTCTTTCAGCTAAAGTTAAATTTCTTTGTGGAATACACTGAATTTCACCATTCTCTTGCATTACCCAATAATTGTGACCCGGACCTTCAGCTGAAACCACCCCTCGGACAGGTTTAGCCTCTCCTGAGGGTAAAAATACCCAAACAGTTTTACCTAACAGATTATATTCTCTAACAGCAGGAACTCTATCACCTTCTACTTTCTGTAGCAGATCTGAGTGTGCAGGTCCAGCTCAGTTCACTGAACCTCTACTATTTACCAGCCAGGTTGCTTGTGCTAAATGTTTTTCCCAGTTCTTCAAAGATTCACCCCCCATGGCTTTAAGAGTGGTCTTCAACAAACCGTTGTAGCGTTCAATCTTTCCTGAAGCTGGTGCATAGCAGGGAATATGGAATATCCACTCAATAGCATGCTCATTTGCCCAGTTCTTTACAAGGTTGTTCTTGAAATGAGTTCCGTTGTCTGACTCAATCCTCTCTGGAGTTCCGTGTCTCCACAGGATTTGTCTCTCCAGACCGAGAATGGTGTTGCGTGCAGCTGCATGTGGAACTGGATACGTTTCCAACCATCCAGTGTTTGCCTCTACCATAGTGTGGAGGGTTGGAAGGGTAAGGCCAAGAAGCCTCTTCCCTCACCCCTGTAAGTAAGGGGAAAGAAAAATTGAAGGAAAAGGAAAAAAAACCTCACAAGCTGAATTAGCAAAGCAGTGGAGCTTTATATTTACAAAGCAATGTAGGGTATGCAGGGGAATATTTACAAATTTACAATATCTACAATATATACAAAGATATACAATAAAGTAACACAGAAATGAGAGTAACCCCCCTTGCCGAGGGGTTCCCCACCTCCGCTCTCCCCTCTCTCTCCCCCCTTTCCCCAGAGTAGGTCAGAAAAGGGAGAAAGAAGAAAGAAAGAAGTTAAAAGCAGTTTTGTGTTAATTGGAAGCAGTTAATACAGGCCTTATCAGGTTTGTCAGTTTGAAGGCCGGAGCCTTGGCAGAAAGCCCAGCACAGAAAGCTGCTGCCTGAAGAAGAGGCGGAAGCAAGACTGAAGATAGAAGTGCCGGAGTGCCTAGTTCACTCCCAGTTCAGAAGGTGCTTCCTCCCACTTCACCAATGAAATTAGTTTTGATTATTATTTCCGTTTATGTGGTGAAGGCACATTATGCCCCGATACTGAATCTTGTCCCAGCATGTGGGCAAGTTCCCCCTCCTCCAGGAGGAAGACAAAAGCCAAGGCATTAGCCAGGCTTGCACGCACCCAGCGCATGCAGTGCTTGTGCTTACACCAAGTATGGGCATAATTCTAGCTTCACGCTTTCTATAGGCTGAAGCCAGTTGCTTATGAGAGTGCCCATTGGTCAAGCCCAGCCTCGAGGAATCTATAAGTATCACCCCAGTTGGTGAACACGTTGCCCCCTCATTTACTTTGTCTCTGTGCTTGCTCGAGAGAGTAATTCTCGAGCTGCAGCCTTTGCCATTGAGCTTATTGTTGTTAGCTTCTGTTATACATGCACGCATACTGGAAGCCTCTGCATTGTTGAAGAAGCCCAGAGGGAGGACCTTCGCTGAGCCTGAGGAGCTCAGCATTGCTACAACCAGTCGTGCCGATCGGAAGAGCCCATCGTGCCACCAGAGGACTGGACCAACCCCCGCGGGTAAGATCTGCCCAGTTGCCGGGGAGAAGGGACGTGATCAGTACCGAGTGCCGCTCTCTCAGAGCCGCCGAGTGCCGCTCTGAGCCCTGTGAATTCCAGGGAAAACCAGAGCATTGTTCGTGCTTGTATTGCACCGGACCCGGGACCACTACGAGAGTCCTGTTGCTCCTTTAACCTCGGTAAAGAGAATCCGCCGCCTAACGCAGCCGCATTCTCCCCCTGAGGCTGTTTGCATCAGCCCCGAGAACCGCCGTGGTTGGGCCGACCCCCGTAGCTTCGCCTGCTTCCGTCGTTCGAGCCCACCTACCGGCCACCGTCGTCCCGCCCTGCCGTGCGAGCCGACTTTAGAGGGCCGACCCCACGGACCGACCCTGTCCAGGACCGATCCCTGTTGTCTGAAGGGAATTGAATATTGTCCACGTGCTTTGCACCCACTAGCACTCAGTTCAAAGTATCCGCGTCTAGCAGAGTAAGCGCTGACGCATAGAAAGATTATAATATTGCTGTATATAGCCAGAAGCCGCCCGCGTCCCGCCGAGTCTCCATCTAGTGGCCAAGCGGCGGAACTGCACCCTTCGTTATATAAATATAGAAAGGGTTTATAGATAGTTCAATTACGTTATAATCATAACACTAAGCCAGTTGTGGAATGTATTTCACGAACGTGCACTAGAACATGTATATAAGTTGGTGATTCATCGGTTATTAATAGTTTGATAATTAATAAAAATAATAATTTTCATAATTCATATTTCATATTCGTAAATTTAATAACCTCTTCACCACAGTTTACCAACTTCCATCCACCATATTCCCTTTCTTAAGGGGACAACGTCAACTGGTCACACATAGTAAGCACGTACTGCTTACCAGAACGAGAACGTGGTAGAGTGATGTAGTCAATCTGCCAAGCTTCACCATACTTGTACTTGGACCATCTATCACCATACCACAAGGGCTTAAGTCGTTTTGCCTGCTTAATAGCAGCACAAATGTCACAGTCATGCATGACTTGTGTGATAGCATCCAAGGAAATGTCTATGGATCTGTCACGAGCCCACTGGTAGGTTGCATCTCTGCCTTGATGTCCTGACGAATAGTGAGCCCACCGAGCTAAGAATATCTCACCTCGGTGTTTCCAGTCGAGATCAAGATTAGAGTCCATGTCTACTTGAGAAACTCTTGCAGCTGGATCTGCCTGATGGTTGTGTTGCTGTTCCTCAGTAGCTTTGCTCTTAGGAATGTGAGCATAAATGTGTCTCACCTTCACTGGAATTCTCTCGATTTGATCAGCAATGTCCTGCCACAGGTCGGCTGCCCAAATGGGTTTTCCTTTTCTCTGCCAACCACTCTTCTTCCAGTTCTTTAGCCAACCCCATAGAGCATTGGCCACCATCCATGAGTTGGTGTAGAGATAAAGCTTTGGCCATCTTTCACGTTCAGCTACGTCGAGAGCTAGCTGGACAGCTTTTACCTCTGTGAACTGACTGGATTCTCCTTCTCCATCCTTTTCCTCTGCAACTCGGCGTGTTGGACTCCACACTGCAGACTTCCACCTTCGCTTGTTTCCAACAAGACGACAGGAACCATCTGTGAACAAAGCATATTTCTTTTCATCATCAGAAAGGTCATTGTAAGGAGGAGCTTCCTCAGCACGAGTTACTTTCTCCTCTGGAGGTTTAATACAGTTGGTACCTTCAAGCCAACTTGAGATCACCTCCACTAGACCAGGTCTTTCGAGATTTCCCATTCGAGCTCTCTGTGTTATCAGAGCCATCCACTTTGACCATGTTGAGTCTGTGGCATGATGTGGTGTGGAGCCTTTGCCTTTGAACATCCAATTCAAAACTGGTAATCTGGGAGCTAAGAGAAGTTGTGATTCAGTTCCAATTACTTCAGAAGCTGCTTTTACTCCTTCATAGGCAGCTAAAATTTCTTTCTCTGTTGGAGTATAATTAGCCCCTGAACCTCTGTAACCTCGACTCCAGAAACCAAGAGGTCGTCCACGTGTCTCACCTGGAGATTTTTGCCACAAGCACCGGGTTGGACCATTGTCACTTGCAGCCGTGTACAAAATGTTCATAATGTCTGGACCATCTCGGACAGGTCCCAGACCCATTGCTTGAATAACCTCTTGCTTTATTTGGTCAAAGGCTGCTTGTTGTTCAGGTCCCCAGTGGAAATTGTTTCTCTTTCGAGTCACATCATACAGAGGTTTCAAAATCTGACTGTATCCAGGAATGTGCAGTCGCCAAAATCCCACTATCCCCAAGAAATGTAAGGTCTCTTGCTTGTTCGTGGGATTTGCCATGGTGGAGACTCTATTTACCACATCCACTGGAATGTGTCGGCGTCCATCCTGCCACCGCACTCCCAGAAACTGAATCTCTGTGGTAGGTCCTTTCACCTTGTCTTGCTTAATGGCAAAACCTGCATTCAGAAGAATGTCAATGATTTTGTTACCTTTCTCGAAGACTTCCTCAGCAGTTTTACCCCAGACGATGATATCATCAATGAATTGGATGTGTTCTGGAGCACCACCTTTCTCCAGAGCATCGTGGATCACTGCATGACAGATGCTTGAGCTGTGGATCCAGCCCATTGGCAGTCTGTTGAAAATGTGCTGGATTCCTCTCCAGGTGAAAGCAAACTGAGGCCTGCATTCCTCTGCTATGGGAATAGAGAAAAATGCATTAGCAATGTCTATGGTAGCATACCATTTGGCCTCTTTGGATTCCAGCTCATACTGTAGCTCCATCATGTCTGGCACTGCTGCACTCACAGGTGGTGTCACTTCATTTAGGGCTTGGTAGTCTACCGTCAGACGCCAGTCTCCGTTCTGCTTCCGCACAGGCCACACTGGACTGTTGAAAGGGGAATGAGTTTTGCTGACAACTTTCTGACTCTCCAACTGACGAATCAGATTCTGAATGGGCAACAAAGAGTCACGGTTGGTTCTGTATTGTCTGTGATGCACAGTCTGAGAAGCAACCGGCAACTTAATGTCCTGTATCTTGTGTTGTCCCACAACTGCAGACTCATCAGAAATCTCAGGTCTAGCAGATAGCTTCAGTTTTTGTCCATCAATTTCTACAGAAGCTACTCCAAAAGTCCATTGGTAACCTCTAGTGTCTTTGAAACGCCCTTCTCTCAGAAAATCAATTCCCAAAATACAAGGTGGGTCAGTTCCGGTCACAACTGTATGCTTCCTCCACTGTTTACCAGTTAAACTAATATTAACCTCCACCTTAACTCTTGAGATCCACCAGTGACTCCCAAAATAGTTATAGACTCTGATCCCTGATAATTTGATAATTTGATGGCATTATGGTGCACTGAGCTGCTGTGTCAACCAAGGCCCTGTACTTCTGAAATCGTGAAGTGCCAGGCCACTGGATGTACACATCCCAATAGATTCTGTTATCTCTATTATCCCTCTCCTCGCCCTGGCGGGAGGCAGGGCACCCCTAGTTATGGGGAATATGCCCACATGTGCACTAAGCATAGTGTGCAGTGTTAGAACTGGAGCCACTGTTGGAGGTATTATAGTTGTTCTGGGGAACTGTGGAAGTAACAGCTACCCTTCTGGTATTGCTACCTCGGGTTCTGCCACTTTGCAGTTCCCTCAGTCTCCTGAAAAGATTAGAAGTTGGTTGACCTTTGACCTTTGACACCGTCCCCCATAGCAAACTCCTGGCCAAGCTGTCAGCCCATGGCTTGGACAGCAGCACTCTGAGCTGGGTTAGGAACTGGCTGGATGGCCGAACCCAGAGAGTGGTGGTGAATGGTGCCACATCCAGCTGGCGGCCAGTGAGTAGTGGAGTCCCCCAGGGATCAGTGCTGGGCCCCATCCTCTTTAACATCTTTATTGATGATCTGGATGAGGGCATTGAGTCTATCATGAGTAAATTTACTGATGACACCAAGCTGGGGACAGGAGTTGATCTGCTAGAGGGTTGAGAGGCTTTGCAGAGAGACCTCGACAGGCTGGACAGATGGGCAGAGTCCAACGGCATGAGATTTAATACATCCAAGTGCCGGGTTCTGCACATTGGCCACAACAACCCCATGCAGTGCTACAGGCTGGGGTCAGAGTGGCTGGAGAGCAGCCAGGCAGAGAGGGACCTGGGGGTGCTGGTTGATGGTAGGCTGAACATGAGCCTGCAGTGTGCCCAGGCAGCCAAGAGGGCCAATGGCCTCCTGGCCTGCATCGGGAACAGTGTGGCCAGCAGGAGCAGGGAGGTCATTTTGCCCCTGTACACTGCACTGGTTAGGCCACACCTCGAGTACTGTGTCCAGTTCTGGGCCCCTCAGTTTAGGAAGGACGTTGACTTGCTGGAACGAGTCCAGAGAAGGGCAACGAAGTTGGTGAGGGGCTTGGAACATAAGCCCTATGAGGAGAGACTGAGGGAGCTAGGGCTGCTTAGCCTGGAGAGGAGGAGACTCAGGGGTGACCTTATTACTCTCTACAACTACCTGAAGGGGGATTGTAAAACAGGCAGAGGTTGGTCTCTTCTCCCAGGCACCCAGTACCAGAACAAGAGGACACAGTCTGAGGCTGCACCAGGGGAAGTTCAGGCTGGAGGTCAGGAGGAAGTTTTACACAGAGAGAGTGATTGCCCATTGGAATGGGCTGCCTGGGGAGGTGGTGGAGTCGCTGTCACTGGAGGTGTTCAGGAGGAGACTTGATGGGGTGCTTGGTTGGGATGTGTCTGTTGATTAGGTGGTGTTGGATGATAGGTTGGACACGATGATCTTGAAGGTCTCTTCCAACCTGGTTTATTCTATTCTATTCTATTCTATTCTATTCTATTCTATTCTATTCTATTCTATTCTATTCTATTCTATTCTATCTGTTGATGTTCTCACCAAACCGATCACGCAGAGTTATCCATTAGTCCTATGTGACTGCCTTGGTGGTCTGTTTTGGTTTGATCTGTTTTGGAATGACCTCCTTGGAGGACGTGTATTCCTCACAGATGAAACTTGTATCCACCTGGAGGAAGAATTGGAATTATCTCTTTGTGCCAATTGGGATATGGTATTTTTAAATTCATCCTTCAGCTCTTTCATGCAATTCTTTATTTCACCAGACAGAGTTTCAATGGCTGAAACCAAAGAAACACGTGTCATGCTATCCTCCAATTGTCTCATTTGATCAGGGAATTGGCTAACCATAGGAGAATCTCCACCATAATTTCTTGCCACAATTCTGCTTGCCAGAATGTTTGCATAATTAGAAGGAGCAAGTGTGATGATCTTTGTAGCAAGACCATTTCCTACAGGAATGTCATCAGGATTCAGATTTTCATGTTCACCATAGAGTATCTCTCTAACAGCAAATTCTCTCAGGTGCTTAATTCCCTCATCTATGGTAGTCCAGGGCTTAGGATTCCATGGAAGATCATCTCAGGAAGGGTATCTCAGGAAAACTGCAAATAAAAGGCGTATCCACAGATTAACCTTACCGGGAGTCTTGGCTAGATGTCTATCTATTCCATTATCCTTTGAGAGAGTTCCTAGCTGATCTGCTGACTTGTCTCCAACTATTAGAGCTAGAGCACCTGTATCATAACATCTACTAAGTCAAGTTAGAACTGGCTCCTTATCTGCTGTGTTGTAATCTTTACGGTGAAGAACATCCCTGAAGGTCATCTTCTTCTCCATCTATCACATCTTCCTGGACATGTTGTCCCCATAGTCCTGCTGTCACTCTCCTAAGGATCTCTTTAAACTGAGAAGCACCGCTGCTACCTGCTGTCCTAGCTGCATCTCCATCCTGTGTTGATCTCAATAATTCAGCTATATCTTTAAAACAAACCTTCTCCTTCTCCTCAGCAGGATCTTTTTTGGCAGAAGCTCCCTCACCAGGATCAGTCTCCTGCTCTTCTCCCCCATTAGATCCTGGATCAGCTTTGGCCTTTCCACTTCTAGTCTTTAAAACTACTTGCTTAATTGGAGCTGTGTTTGAATTTGCAGCCGCCTGAACAGAAGATGACAGGTTTTGAGACAGATCAGCTGCTTTGGAGGGGGCTTCCGGTCCTGCCGAGAAGGAGGGCGGAACTGACTTTGCCTCGTTAATGGAGGCCGAAGATGGGGGAGATGCTATGTTGGAAGCTGCCGCTGCCCCAGGCTGCTTGCCAGAATCAGCAACAGAACCATTCAAAGCAGCCTTTCTAATAGACTTTTTAGCTTTATCTTTAACTGATACAGATTCTCCATTCTCTTCATCACTAGAAGACTCTTGGGCTGAGCCATAAGTATGCTGCCTCTTCTTTGATCTATGCTTAATAATGAAGCAGGCCTTAGATACATTTCTCTCACAGCGCAAATAATATAACAAATACGCAATCACTATCATCATCAGCAGATTCACACACATCAAATAAATCACCTTTGGATCCCAGCCATCACTTAAAATTACTCTTTCACCTACTGGAATCTTAAACTCCCTTATCTCAATTGGCAAAGTGCTCGAAGTTATGTTTCCATATCTTCTAAGCTGAAAACACCCAGACAGCAGTCATACAGAACCTGAATCTTATACCTGAACCAGAAATATAATTTCTACATTAAATATTTACCTAGGTGATCGATAAGGAGGCCCAGACAATACTTGTAAATCAGGACTGAACATATTGAAAAGAGGAATTGCTTAAAAATCCAAAGCACCTTCATAATTGCTTGTCTGACTCAAGCAAGCAATAAATCAAGCTATGTCTGCCGCACGTTGGGACGGCCAATTAAAAAAATGTAGTGGGTTGAGAGAGAATGCCTAGCTTTCTCTCCCCCACAAAGAGGAAAAAAAAAACATAGCTAACTCAGTCGGAGAAGCAGAAGGAATGCTATATTTTACAAGCAATGTGGAAAGGCAGGTTAGATATACACCATATATACAGTGTTTACAATATATGTACAGAAATATACAGCAAGGAAAAAAAAAGAATACAGGAATGAAATTCCCTCCTCCGGACAGAGGAGGGTTCCCCCCCGTACCCCCTTTCTCTCCACCTACCTCCCTTTTTTCCCAAAGAGGGTTAGAAAGAGAGGAAAAGGCAGTTATTAAGGAAGTTAGTAGGCCTCATGCAGGATTAGTGCTTATATTTATCCAAGGTCAGAACTCTGGCTGCTCAGAAGCAGACAGGCTGGAAAAGCAGGACAGAGAGAAACTGAGAAAAATTCCAACTGAACTCAAAACTTAAAGTTGCATTCTACCAATCTACCAATGAAATTCATTTAGAATTTCTGATTGTTTTCATTATTATTCCAAAACATTCAGCCAGAGTGTCCCAGCACTGTCCCTTTCTTAAAGGCACAGCCTCAAACGGTCACAAATATGCCTTTTTTTTTTTTAATATACATATATATAATCCTTAAAGCTATTATAAATACAAAGAAAGCACTAAAAAATTTCATTCTATAATATACCTATATCAGACTCTTAACTTATGCTAATACCAAAAATCCTTAAAAACTTAAAGAACTATGTTAAAATTAATCCATCAAATCAATGTCTAAAAAGAAATAAAAAAGTTGTTGCATTAACTAAAGAACACTTTCTGAAATTAAAACCTTATTTACTACAGTCCTTAACTATATTACATGGAGCTCCTTTGAAATGCCTAGGCACACACAAAAAACAAAGACAAGAAAGTTCGAACCAAAAGAAAGACTTAAAATTTGAACTCATTACTAAATACCTATACCTTACTATAATTAGTAAATACTTATAGTTACTAAATACTTACTATTCATTGTGCTTACTGGTAAAACTTAACATCAAAATAACAAATCTATAAAACACATTACAATCAGTAATAGTGAAATTAGTACTGTTGCTTTAAATCAGAACACACCTTTCATAAACTAGAGTCTTATCAGAAAGAGAAGGGGGGGGGGAAAGGGTGGCTGTCTTAGCAAAGCCACCGTAGGTACAGAGACAGGGGTAGAAGGGGGGGGGTCGCTGCCGAATTCACAGCCAAAGGTAGCTTTTCTTCGAAGGCAGGGCTATATCAATAGGTAGTAACAGCCGTGATTTGAGCTTAATTGTTGTTCTGTCTCCTGCTGTCCTTTTTGTTCTCTTTCTGTGGCTGTTTAGGCAGAGCAAAAGTCACTGCCTTGTCACCTTGTCCGATCTTAATTTCCTTTCTTAACATAGTCTCAAAACTGAGTTGTGACCTTTTAACTTAGAATGTCCCTTCTGTCCACAATCAAAACACGTTGGAGAACTTTCAAGACTCAGCAGTGGGGGGGTCCAGTGGCGGGGGGGGGGGGGGGGTAGCGGGCTGCTGTTGCTGTTAGGCCTAGAGTCTGCAGCTCCAAGGTTGCAGGAGGGCTTAGAAAAGTGCTGTTAATTACTGCTAAAGTTGCCTTAGGATCTTCTGCTAGTTGTTCTAAAGATTCTTTAACTAATTTCCACGCTGTAAAGGAAGACGTAGCAATTTCGCTTAATTTCGTTGCCATCCCAAGCTCTGTACTGACTCCCAATATTGCTTTCTCTTCTTGCGCTTTAAGCGTCTCAAATGTGATCCACCAAAAGGGAAGCAAGCGCTGAGCCTCAGTGTTCCCTGTTGTAGCAGCATCCCATAACTTCACCCCCACCTGATTTCAAATTTTACACGTAAACACACAAGATGGTGTAACTGTCAGGATTTTCGCTTGTACCCATGTGGTGAAGGCACATTATGCCCAGATACTGAATCTTGTCCCAGCATGTGGACAAGTTCCCCCTCCTTCAGGAGGAAGACAAAAGCCAAGGCATTAGCCAGGCCAGCACGCACCCAGCGCATGCAGTGCTCGTGCTGACACCAAGTATGGGCATAATTCTAGCTTCACGCTTTCTATAGGCTGAAGCCAGTTGTTTATGAGAGTGCCCATTGGTCAAGCCCAGCCTCGAGGAATCTATAAGTATCACCCCAGTTGGTAAACAAGTTGCCCCCCTCATTCACTTTGTCTCTGTGCTTGCTCGAGAGAGCAACTCTCGAGCTGCAGCCTTTGCCATTGAGCTTATTGTTGTTAGCTTCTGTTATACATGCACGCATACTGAAAGCCTCTGCATCGTGAGAAACACAGAGGGAGGACCTTCGCTGTTTCTGAGGAGCCCAGCGTCGCTACAGCCAGTCGTACCGACCGGGAGATCCCACCGTGCCACTGGAGGACTGGACCAACCCCCGAGGGTAAGATCTGCCCAGTTGCCGGGGAGAAGGGACTTGATCGATACCGAGTCCACGTATGCCTAGCCCCGCCATAGCAGGAGAGGAGCCGCCACAAGTGCCGCTGTGAGCCCTGTGAACCTCAGGGAAGACTAAGGCATTGTTCGTGCCTATACTGCACCGAATCTGGGACCACTCCAAGAGTCCTGCTGTCCCTTTAAGCACAGTAAACGAGAATCCGCCGCCTAACGCAGCCGCATTCTCTCCCCGAGGCTGTATGCATCAGCCACGAGAATCGCTGTGGTTGGGCCGACCACGTAGTTTTGCCTGCTGCCGCGTCGTCCGAGCCCACCTACAGAACACTGTTGTCCCGCCCTGCCGTGCGAGCCGACTTTGAGGGCCGACTGAGAGAGCTGGCAGATGAGCTGGCCAAGCCACTATCCATCATTTTTCAGCAGTCCTGGCTCACGGGAGATGTCCCAGAAGACTGGAAGCTGGCCAAAGTTGTGCCCATCCACAAGAAGGGCCGCTTGGATGAGCCAGGGAATTATAGGCCTGTCAGCCTGACCTCAGTGCCAGGCAAGATTATGGAACAGGTAATCTTGAGTGCAATCACACAGCACCTACAGTACGGCCAAGGGATCAGGCCCTGCCAGCATGGATTTAGGAAGGGCAGGTCCTGCCTGACCAACCTGATCTCCTTCTATGATCAGGTGACCCACCTGGTGGATGTGGGGAGGCCTGTGGATATAGTCTACCTGGACCTCAGCAAGGCCTTTGACACTGTCCCCCATAGCAAACTCCTGGCCAAGCTGTCAGCCCATGGCTTGGATGGGAGCACACTGCACTGGGTTAGGAACTGGCTGGATGGCTGAGCCCAGAGAGTGGTGGTGAATGGTGCCACATCCAGCTGGCGGCCAGTCAGTAGTGGAGTCCCCCAGGCATCAGTGCTGGGCCCTGTGCTCTTTAACATCTTTATTGATGATCTGGATGAGGGCATTGAGTCCATCATCTGTAAATTTGCGAACGACACTAAGCTTGGGGCAGGAGTTGATCTGCTGGAGGGTAGAGAGGCTCTGCAGAGGGACCTCAACAGGCTGGACAGATGGGCAGAGTCCAACGGCATGAGATTTAATATATCCAAGTGCCGGGTTCTGCACATTGGCCACAACAACCCCATGCAGTGCTACAGGCTGGGGTCAGAGTGGCTGGAGAGCGGCCAGCAAGAGAGGGACCTGGGGGTACTGGTTGATGGTAGGCTGAACGTGAGCCTGCAGTGTGCCCAGGCAGCCAATGGCATCCTGGCCTGCACCAGGAACAGTGTGGCCATCAGGAGCAGGGAGGTCATTTTGCCCCTGCACACTGCACTGGTTAGGCCGCACCTCGAGTACTGTGTCCAGTTCTGGGCCCCTCAGTTTAGGAAGGATGTTGACTTGCTGGAATGTGTCCAGAGAAGGGCAATGAAGTTGGTGAGGGGTTTGGAACACAAGCCCTATGAGGAGAGGCTGAGGGAGCTGGGGTTGCTTAGCCTGGAGAAGAGGAGACTCAGGGGTGACCTTATTGCTCTCTACAACTACATGAAGGGAAGTTGTAGACAGGCGGATGATGATCTCTTCTCCCAGGCAGCCAGTACCAGAACAAGAAGACACAGTCTCAGGCTGTGCCAGGGGAGGTTTAGGTTGGATGTTAGAAAAAATTCTGTACAGAAAGAGTGATTGCCCATTGGAATGGGCTGCCCGGGGAGGTGGTGGAGTCACCGTCATTGGGGGTGTTCAGGAGGAGACTTGACAGGGTGCTTGGTGCCATGGTTTAGTTTTTTGGGTGGGTTGGATTGATTGATGGGTTGGACACAATGATCTTGAAGGTCTCTTCCAACCTGGTGGTTATGATGATGATGATGATGATGATGATGATGATTGTTGTTGTTATTATTATTATTATTATTATATGCACACAGTGTAGTTTAACCCTGGTGCAGCTGCAAGTATTTCTTCTTGACCATGTACAACCAATTTGAAACACTCATAGAAGTATAAATATTTGCTGTGCATATATACACCATGATGTATGTCATATGTCAATATTAATACTAAGTATTTTTTCAATCTCAACAATAAGAAGTTAATGAGGATGACTGTATTTGTCATTTTGATATATTCCAGATCCTACAATTAACACATTTTATTGTTTTAGCTACTTAGTCTATTTTTAGACATTAGCTGTTGCTGAGTTGCTTGAAATTATTTACTTAAAGTCTTTAAACCTGACCTTTTTGTTTTAAACCCCCAGTGTTCCATAGTTGGTGTTTTTCTCCCTTAGGACATGTTTCATTTTTGAATAAACATGTTGTAAGTGCTGCTAAGACTGCTCTAATGATCCTATTACAAACTATTGTTTGTTTCTTTAATGCTCTTAATGTTCTCAGCCCTGTGCACAGATGCTTAATTATCAACACTGTGATTTAATGTAGCAAAACCAAACCAGTTTTAATCAATACACATGCATGCATGTAAATAAATAGAAAAGGAATGTGCATTTTGTTGTAATCAGTCATTAAAAAAAATACCACTTTTTTCACAGATGGTACATTTGGAATCCTAAACTATCTCTTTCTGCAGCATGCATGCCTGAATTGAACACATTGTTCCTTCAGGGTCAAGAGAGACTCTCCTTCCTGTTGTCTTTCCCTGTGTTTCGGGGCTAAAGTAACTCAGAAGAGAAAGCAGGATCTTCTCACTAGTTAGGGCATCCGTTTGGAAACACCTAGATTCCATTCTCAAGTCAACTGTTTTTTGAGGGCAACTGTTCCAGCTAAGATCTTGCAGTTGGATGTTCTGCCTTCACTAGCATCACTCTCATGTTAGCCTCAGATCTTCAGGGCTATTTTCATGAGATGAAAGAAATCTTAATTAAGTGTTGGTATCTTTGTCAGCCAGGCTCAGAGTAAGAATTGATGTGATTCCCTTGAGCTTCACTGCTTGTTATACCCTGCAGACAACAAAGCTACTGGGAAGAATAATGTGAATGTCATTTAACATCACAAAGCAGCTTTCCACAGCAGGATATACTGATGTGGAACTATTGAGTGGGCATTCAAAAAACTCTCCATTTTCTCCTCCCCTAATAAAAAAACCCAAACCAAAACAAAAAAAGGACCATTTTGAGAATGATTGCATTGTTTCCTGTACTTGAGGGAAGAAAGTTTAGGTTAATGATTTTAGTCTGACACTCTGTGAAAGATTCAATTTCTTCCACGCTACAAGCAAGTCTAGATGACCTCAGGCAAGACAGTTCCTTCTCTCTGAGTCTTAATTCTCTCCTGTGAGTTCAGAGAGGATTTGCAAGGCTAAATACATTAAAAATTCTGAAGGGCTCAGCTTATAGTCATGGCAGCCAGAGCAGAATCTTAGAGAGACAGAGAGTACTGGTGATAAACTTTTTTTCCCAAATATCAAAAAGACCTTGACATTGCAGGGGCAAGTCATCCACTTCCTGAACGGCAAGAACAGAAAGCCCTGCACATAGCTGCAAGTCAGAAGCAACTGCAAAAGAATGATTCACATTCCTTTACCAGCATGACACTTAACTCCTTCCCTCTCAGCAGGTAGGGAGGGAAGGAGTTTTGATATCATAGTGTTTGTCATTAGCCAGACTAGGTAGGTCTTTCAAAATCCATGTCTAGATAGAAGATTTGAACTTCTGTCTTAAGAGGGACTGGCAATGTTTTACCGAACATAAATTAGTTTTGAATAATCATGTTTGAAAACAATACATATGACAGCAGAGTGGCTAGGATCAGGTAAATGAGAGGCCAAGTTGCATTCCCCTTCAGCTTCTTCAAAACATCAAGTTCAACACCTGCAAGATGTCAAAACAATAGAGCACTAAGACCGTTTTATGATGATTTGTGTAATTCCAGTCTCCCTTTTGCACCATTCTTCAGTCTATCATTTGCTAAAAGATGTTGGTTCAGACTTATGGTATAATCATTGCTTCCACTCTACATGCACTGAACTACTGCCAGTTTGCTCATGAAAGATGAGATGCTTCAGCATTTGCTGTGTGTGTGTGAAAACCTACAGACTATGAGCTGGTGTTTGTATGTGACCTGTGCAGGCAGGGTTCCCATCATTTAATAATGAAAATACTGCCCTGAGGGTTGGAGAAACTGAGGCACAGTGAAATTGACTGATATGACCAACACCACAATGACTAGTGAAAATTATAGGAACATCAAGCAAGTCTCCTGTCCAGTGGCTTCTTTTCCAGGAAATAAAAGAGGCAGTGCAGAACATGTTAGAGCTCTTGCAGATCTTCTTTCCCAAATAGGAGGCTCTTGACTATGTGGGCAGTAACAAGCTACTACTATTTTTTCTTTTTTAGAACTTTATTCTATGTGTCCATCTGCTGCGCTACATTATAAAATTAAACAAAAAAAAAAAAAGCAAAAAAAGGAAAAGAAGATGACTTTGCTTCTCAGACTTATTTTCCACACAGAACAAAAAAATTTAAATCAAAAAAGCAGGGCTTTTCAACAGCACAGGGAAATGAATGTCTTTACACAGATACTGCAGTATATAACCCTGGACCCCTTTAATGGAATTTTTAAAAGTCAACAGAACTGCTGCAGAAGGCGTGAAAAATAATCTGGGCTGAGAGAACAGATTTGCTTTTTGCTTCCTTAAAAAGAGATAAGACTCTTCTTGAGTAAAAGCAAATCGTTAACATGAAAATGAGGGAGGAAAAGAAAATGTCAGAGGGGAAATGTTCCTGTTGGTGACTCACACGGTGAAATATTAGATATCCTGAAGTCAGCATTAACAAATTTTATCAGTTTTTTTGTTCCAAGATGGATCCTGCTAGAAGACAACAAGCTAATTTGGATATTCAGTGGTTTCTTGTAAAAGAGATAAGAAAGTAATGAGAATGTATTGCGATGAGTTTTGTGGTTATTGGATTTTATTTTTGTTTATTGAATTAATCAACATCACTTTGGGATTCCTAATGTAGTGTTCCAAGCTTCTGTACTTTTTGTTCTAGTTGATTGCTGTTAACAATATGAATTACCTTTTACCAGCAGGACTCAATTTAACTCAGTTCCAAAACTTTTAACTCATAACAGATGGATCAGAAAGTCAGGGTTAGAAAAGCAGCTAAAATATGACAGCATGACACAAAACTTTCATTAGCACAAGACTGTGTTTCTGGGTTACTTGCTGTATGCTTGGGTTTTCTGACTATCAAACACTGAGAAAAAAATCTTGTATTCATTTAGACACTCAAGATGCACTAAAATAAAAAAGCCATGGTTTGTTTACATCTATCTGTCTTCATACAGCTGAGGAGATATATGAATATCTAAAATTAATGTCATCTAAAATGGTACTTGCAATTTCAGATATCAGTACTCTCACATGACCAAAAATGAGCTCTGGAATGGGAAATGTCCTGTATTTACTGGCAGCTTCCCCCTTCCAGCCTTCAGCCTGCACTTACCTCTCCATGAGCAGTGGCAGGGTGAACAGGAGGAGCCTGAGGACCTGAATGCTACCTGCTCAGGGAAGCAGGAAGAGTTACCATCTGGTGAGTGTTATTTCTTTACACATTGGCTCTTTGAATGGGTTTGAAGCTTCGGGTGTTGGCAGATACTTCCAGGAGGAACATAGGGACTGGCAGCTAATGCTGCCAGAAGTGCTTGACAGAGAACCCAGCGCGTGGCTGAAGAGAGGAGGCAGCTTGAGGAGCGCAGCTCTGGGAGTTTGCTTTTGGCTTTGATTCCCTTGCTTTTCAGGCGGTAAGGGGCTGGTGGCTCGGGATCTCCTGAAGAGGAGAGGAGGGGCAGCAGGCTCGGGTTGCCTACTTGCCTGAGGGCAGTGACACAGCTGGGGGAGGGGTTGCCGCGGAAACCGCGCGCCAACCACACAGAACACAGCGCGTGGCTGAAGAGAGGAGGAAGCTTGAGGAGCTCAGCTCAGCCTTCTCACTGACAGGGAAAAAAAAAAAAAAAAGCCGGGTGGAGAGGGTGGTTACTGCAAGATGGTCACTACTAGAGCAAAGGCTAACAGAAGAACAGTGGGCACCCAAACAGAGACCACTCACAAGCATGCAGATGTTCAGGTACATGGCTGCAGTGAGTGCTGGAACCTGGCACTCGATATGGAGGATGGAAGGAACAACTCCTGTGTTAGGTGTGAGCAGATCAGTGATCTGATGAGCATGGTGGTTGAACTAAAAGAAGAGGTGGAAAGGCTAAGAGCTATAAGAGATGGCGAACGGAAAATTGACTATTCCCATAATCTAACCTCTTCAAAACCAGAACAGGGGGTAACTCTTAGTGGAACAGGAAGTTTGATACCTTCCCAGCAGCAAGCCTCTCGACCTCCCTGTAGTAACCCACATGAGCAGGGCCAATGGGAACAGGTCTCTGCCCGACAGAAGAAATGCAAATGGAGAAAGTCTGCTACTTTGAGCAGCATGCTGCCTAGAGTGCAATTACAGAACAGGTATGAGGCTCTACAGGAGGAACAGGTCATTACAGTATCACAGTATAACTTAGGTTGGAAAGGACCTCGAGGATCATCGAGTCCAACCTATCAACACAGACCCCATAACTAGACCATGGCACCAAGTGCCACGTCCAATCCCCTCTTGAACACCTCCAGGGACGACGACTCAACCACTTCCCTGGGCAGCCCGTTCCAATGATGAATAACTCGCTCGGTGAAGAACTTCCTCCTCACCTCAAGTCTAAACCTCCCCTGGCACAGCTTGAGACTGTGTCCCCTTGTTCTGGTGCTGGTTGCCTGGGAGAAGAGACCAACCCCTTCCCGGCTACAACCACCTTTCAGGTAGTTGTAGAGGGCAATGAGGTCACCGCTGAGCCTCCTCTTCTCCAGGCTAAACAATCCCAGCTCCCTCAGCCTCTCCTCATAGGGCTTGTGTTCAAGGCCTCTCACCAGCCTTGTTGCCCTTCTCTGACGAGAACGGAGACAGGGACGACAGCACTCAATATGAGTGACAGTAATCATCCAACTTTATTGTTCCACACGTCATTATTTATAGTCTTATCTTATGCATAGTTAATTCTATTCTGATTTAACACATACTATTGGTTTCTCTCTAAAAGGTTACATCATTGTTTTCACAACTCTGTGGAATTTTTCTGCTCAGTCTAATTGCTCTTTTTTCCAGATCTCGCCTCCTCCTTATCTTGCTTGCCTCCCTTCTCAGGGGCAGCTGGACTTCAGCATACCAGGCAACCAACACTTTCCCACAGCTCCTACTCCACCGTTATATTATCAACAGAGAATTCTTCAAGGCCTGAATTGAACAGGTGTTCCTGGGACCCATGTCCCCTCTTGCTCAAAACAATCCCCAACACTTCTCTGGACATGTTCAAGTGTCTCGATGTCCTTCTTAAACTGAGGGGCCCAGAACTGGACACAGTACTCAAGGTGCAGCCTAACCAAAGCAGAGTACAGGGGCACAATGACTTCCCTGCTCCTGCTGGCCACACTATTCCTAATGCAGGCCAGGATGCCATTGGCCCTCCTGGCCACCTGGGCACACTGCTGGCTCATATTCAGACAGCTGTCGATCAGCATACCCAGGTCCCTCTCTGTCTGGGAGCTCTCCAGCCACTCCGACCCCAGCCTGTAGCTCTGCATGGGATTGCCATAGCCAAAGTGCAGCACCTGGCACTTGGACTTGTTGAATGCCATCCCGTTGGACTCTGCCCATCTGTCCAGTCTGTCGAGGTCCCTCTGCAGAGCCTTTCTACCCTCTAACTGACTAACATTTGCTCCTAACTTGTTGTCATCTGCAAACTTACTGATGACTGACTCAACCCCCTCATCCAGATCATCAATGAAGATGTTAAAGAGCATGGGGCCCAGCACTGATCCCTGGGGGACACCACTGGTGACTGGCCACCAGCTGGATGTGGCACCATTCACCACCACTCTCTGGGCTCGGCCCTCCAGCCAGTTCCTAACCCGGCACAAAGTGTAGTGGTCCAAGCCACAAGCTGACAGCTTAGCCAGCAGTTTTCTGTGGGGGACGGTGTCAAAGGCCTTGCTGAAGTCCAGGTAGACCACATCCACAGGCCTCCCCACGTCCACCAGACGGGTCACCTGATCATAGAAGGAGATCAGGTTGGAGAGGCAGGACCTGCCCTTCCTGAATCCATGTTGGCTGGACCTGAGCCCTTGGCCATTCTTCAGGTGTGCAGTTATTGCCGCCAGGATAATCTGCTCCATCACTTTCCCTGGCACTGAGGTCAGGCTGACTGGCCTGTAGTTTCCAGGTTCCTCCATCCAACCTTTCTTATGGATGGGGACCATGTGTGCCAGTTTCCAGTCATCTGGGACCTCATTGGTGAGCCAGGACTGGAGGAAAATGATGGAGAGTGGCTTGGCCAGCTCATCTGACAGCTCTCTCAGCACCCTAGGATGGATCCCATCCGGTCCCATGGACTTGTGAGTGTAAGGTCGAGGTAAGGTCGAGGACTCAAGAAGGTCAGAAGCTGCACCAATGACAGGTTGCCTCAGGCCAGCCATCAAAACTTACCCAGAAAAGAAACCTCATAGGGTAATCGTTATAGGAGACTCCCTACTGAAGGGAACAGAGGGCCCAATATGCAGACCATAGGGTGGTCAGCTGCCTCCCTGGTGCCCAAGTAAAAGACATTGTAGATATAATTCCCAACCTTGTGAGTCCTTCAGACTACTACCCACTTCTGGTCTTTCAGGTGGGTAGCAACGATGCAACAATGAGAGACTCACAATCAATTGAAAAAGATTTCAGAACCTTAGGGCAACTGCTAAAGGGATCAGGAGCTCAAGTTGTGTTCTCTGCTGTCCCTCTAACGTCAGCAATGGATGAGGGAACACTGAGGAAGGGCCGACAGGTCAATTCATGGCTCAGGGGCTGGTGCCATCGACAGGGCTTTGGGTTCCACAATCATGGATTGGTTTTCAAGGCACCAGAGCTGAAAACAACTTATGGGACACACTTGTCCCAGAGGGGGAAAAGAATCCTGGGGCAGGAATTGGCAGGGCTCATTGATAGGGCTTTAAACTAGATTTGAAGGGGGAAGGGGTTAATAGTCTCCTGCTGGCCAGTGACAAACAGAGGGGCAGCTCACCAGCAGTAGAGAGAAGGAGAGCTGGTAAAGGCTCTCAACTTGCTGCCCTGAGGCAAGCCACAAATGATCCACCAGCACATTCTGTGGAAACCGAGGGGAATTGGCACAAGAGGAGGACAGGGCCAGCCCAGCTGAAGTGCTTCTATGCCAATGCGCACAGCTTGGGCAACAAACAGGATGAGTTAAGGGCCACTGTGCTGCTGGGATGTCATGACATAGTGGCTATTACTGAAACTTGGTAGGATGATTCCCATGACTGGAATGTAGGGATAGATGGGTATAAGCTCTATAGGAAGGATAGGCAGGGAAGGAGAGGAGGAGGTGTTGCCCTCTATGTCAATAGCCAGTTGGAATCAGTGGAGCTCCACCTGGGGAGGGATGATGAGCTGGTTGAGAGTGTATGGGTTAAAATTAAAGGCAAGACAAGGGAAGGAGATATTACTGTGGGGGTCTCCTACAGGCCACCTGACCAGCAGAACCAAGCAGATGAGGCCCTCCACAGGCTTCCAGGAAGCGGCTTCCAGGTCACAAGCCCTGGTCCTCATGGGTGATTTCAACCACCCTGACATCTGCTGGAGGGACAACACAGCAAGGCACCAGCAATACAGGATGTTCCTGGACTGCATGGGAGTCCATGGGACCCGACAGGTTACACCCACGGGTGCTGAGAGAACTGGCAGAGGAGGTTGCTAAACCCCTCTCTATTATATTTCAAAAGTCATGGCAGTCTGGGGAAGTCCCCACAGACAGGAAAAGGGGAAACATTACCCCCATTTTCAAAAAGGGGAAGAAGGAGGAACCAGGGAACTACAGGCCAGTCAGTCTCACCTCTGTGCCCAGAAAGATCATGGAGCAGATCCTCCTGGAGGCATTACTGACTCAGAAGAATAGTGAAGAGGTGATTGGGAACAGTCAGCATGGCTTTGCCAAGGGCAAATCCTGCCTGACCAACCTGGTTGCCTTCTATGAGCAAGTGACGAAATTAATAGATGAGGGGTGAGCAACTGATGTCGTTTACCCGGACCTGAGCAAAGCCTTCGACACTGTCCCACACCACATCCTGGTCTCCAAACTGGTGACACATGGGTTTGATGGGTGGACCACTAGATGGATAAGGAACTGGCTTGATGGCCGCACCCAAAGAGTAGCTGTCAATGGGTCCATGTCCCAGTGGAGGCCAGTGACAAGCGGAGTCCCTCAGGGATCAGTCCTGGGACCTGTCTTGTTCAACATCTTTGTGGGGGACATGGACAGTGGCATTGAGTGCACCCTCAGCAAGTTTGCTGATGACACCAAGCTGTGTGGTGCAGCAGACACGCTGGAGGGAAGGGAGGCCATCCAGAGGGACCTTGACAGGCTGGAGAGGTGGGCACAAGCCAACCTCATGAGGTTCAATAAGAGCAAGTGCAGGGTCCTGCATCTGGGTCGAGGCAATCCCAGGCACAAATACAGGCTGGGCAGTGACTGGCTGGAAAGCAGCCCTGAGGAGAGAGACTTGGGGGTGCTGGTGGACAAAAAGCTCAACATGAGCTCTCAATGTGCACTTGCAGCCCGCAAAGCCAATCAGATCCTGGGCTGCATCAGGAGAAGTGTGGCCAGCAGGTCAAGGGAGGTGATCCTCCCCCTCTACTCAGCCCTGGTGAGACCCTACCTGGAGTACTGTGTCCAGTTCTGGAGCCCCTATTCCAAGAGGGATGTGGAGGTGCTGGAACGTGTCCAGAGAAGGGCCACAAGGATGATCAGAGGGCTGGAGCACCTCTCCTATGAGGACAGACTGAAGGAGTTGGGGCTGTTCCGTCTGCAGAAGAGAAGGCTCCGAGGTGACCTAATTGTGGCCTTCCAGTATCTGAAGGGGGCCTACAGGAAGGCTGGGGAAGGACTTCTCAGGATCTCAGGTAGTGATAGGACTAGGGGGAATGGAATGAAGCTGGAGGTAGGGAGATTCAGGCTGGATGTGAGGAGGAGGTTCTTCACCATGAGAGTGGTGAAACCCTGGAATGGGTTGTCCATGGAGGTGGTTGAGGCCCCATCCCTGGAGGTGTTTAAGACCAGGCTGGATGAGGCTCTGGCCAGCCTGATCTAGTGTGGGGTGTCCCTGCCCATGGCAGGGGGGTTGGAACTAGATGATCCTTGTGGTCCCTTCCAACCCTGACTGATACTATGATGCTATGAGTCATTTATCATGTCTCTGAAACTTGAACTACACGTAACAACCACAAAAGGAATAGTGCATACAAAGAGAAATCAAAGTTTGACAGGAAATATAGTTTACTAAGGTTGCAATATTCTTTGGATGGGACAATACAAGGGACAATTACTGTTACAGTGGCTTTTGCCCAAGACACAGGGAGTTTATTTCTGAGACCAATGCATTATAGTGTGTTTTCAGTACTGGAGGATGATGTTTTTGCAAGCAAGAACATCTGCAGAGATGAATGGCAGGAATGACACTTACTAGAAAGTTTAATTTGCCTTAGAAAGATCCCTGGGTCTGGTTCAGTATGATCACAGAAGGACAACATTTCCTACATCTAATCTTTGTAGCCCACAACTTAAAATCCCTCTCTCATCACAAAGGGCCAGCTACCCTTAGAAAATGTACAGTATTATGGACCAGGCCTTTGTCATTAGCACAATAAATAAATTATTTTTTCCAAGCAATTAGCATGTCTAGATGATACTCAATTCATGCAGATATATCAGCTATGCCACTGATCTGCACACTGGGTGGAACCTTGATAATTGCAGATGATTACAATGATCAGTTACAGATAATTATGGAACAGCAGGCCAAATTCCTCTCTGTGGTTGCACCACTTAACCCTGATGGAGCTACACCACCTTTTAAGTGTGAAACAAATCTTGAGACTTTGCATCTGCCTACTGCAGTCTGCCTATGAGTAAACACAGCTTTGTAGGTCAGGAGTTCATCAGTTACATCATTAGCCACATCTTAATGATTGAGATACCATCTCACACACCCATCACTTGTGGATGTGGCCCTATTATTAGGGATGTAGTCAACCTTCCACCTTCAAAAGAATGCCCACACAAAAAAGTGTCATTACAAAAATAGAAGACTGAGATGAAGAGAAAGTCAAAACTTAAAGGAGTGTATTTCACCACTTGCAGCTGCTGCTGTGACAATTAATTGCTTGCTCCTAACCAGATCATAGATGTTTTCCCAGCCACTTCATCTCACCTCTCATGCTATGGCTGCACCAGAGGCTTGATTTCCAGCCACTGAGCTGTCTGCAGGCACAGGGAGAGCTTTTTGCTATTCCTGAGGCATGTGCCACTCAAACTAATAAATTGCTTAGGAAAAAGGCAGAGGGAGCCAGCTGGATCATGCCAGCATGAGCTAGCAATTAGACTACACTGTGTTCGTGAATGACAAGAGAGTCTACTGTAGATTTACCCTTCAAAGGGATAAATTATGCATAGGATATAAACATTCAACCTATTGCACAACTTCTTGGAGGGATGCTGAATGTTCTGTCTGAGGACTTAGGCTAGTCTCCAGATAATGAAGTTCAGAGGCTAAGAGAATGAGTATATATATCCCATTTGTTTAACACTCACCATGCCAGAACAAGCATAGCAGGCTGATGATCTGTGCAGAATGGTTCATTCTCACATAAGAGAAGAGGAGACATGTCTTAAAAGCCTACAATTCAGGCAGTAGTCTGAACAGGCAGTGAAGAAAGGGAAGTGAAAATTCCAAAGGGGCTCAAAGGTCTGCTTTTCAAAGGTGCTGGCTACCTGCAAAGACTGTTTAAGTTGAGCAATGGTTTTTCATCCTCTGAGGACTAGGAAGTGAAAGAATGAAAGTTAACAGCAGTTGCTGAGTGTGTTGTGTTTTGGTTTGGTTATGTTTTTAAACTTGACCCAGTCACTGGACACATCTTTCCCATCCCTGGGAGCCTGTGCAGCAGTACTGGGCAATGCAGCACATAAAGGCTACTGGCACTATCACACCTATATTAACCAACAGTAGAATCATTGTTAGGGTTGGAAGGGACCTCAAGGATCATCTAGTTCCAACCCCTCTGCCATGGGCAGGGACACCTCACACTAGATGCGATTGCCCAGAGCCACATCCAGCATGGCCTTAAAAACCTCCAGGGATGGGGCCTCCACCACCTTCCTGGGCAACCTGTTCCAGTGTCTCACCACCCTCATGGTGAAGAATTTCTTCCTAACATCCAATCTGAATCTACCCATTTCTATTTTTTTTTCCATTTCCCCTAGTCCTATCACTACCTGACATCCTAAAAAGTCCCTCACCAGCTTTCTTGTAGGCCCCCTTCAGATACTGGAAGGCCACAATTAGGTCACCTCGGAGCCTTCTCTTCTGCAGACTGAACAGCCCCAACTCCTTCAGTCTGTCCTCATAGGAGAGGTGCTCCAGCCCTCTGATCATCCTCGTGGCCCTTCTCTGGACACGTTCCAGCACCTCCAGATCCTTCCTGTAACAGGGGCTCCAGAACTGGACACAGTACTCCAGATGGGATCTCACCAGAGTGGAGTAGAGGGGGAGAATCATCTCCCTTGACCTGCTGGCTATGCTTCCCTTGATGCAGCCTAGGATATGATTGGTTTTCTGGGCTGCAAGTACCCAGCATGCCCTTCCTAACTACAAGCAGTGATGGTACTGGTACAGAAGAAGTCTCACACACAGTACATTGTCACTAGATTTGTCCTGAAAAGAGCTTTGCAGTTACCTAGGAAAGCCTATGGTCAACAATATTTAGTGGTAATAGTGCATTTTCTTTGCCTACATTAGAATATGATATTAAATAACGTGTGCTATAAAACACTCAGCCCATCTGTATTGCAATGGTGACTTCTGTGGTGGTGAGAGAAGGCCTAGCTCTCCCTCCCCCACAAAGAAGGAAACCACAGCTAGCTCAGTTGGAGAATCAAAGCCATATTTACAAGCAAAATGTAATGCAGGTTATATAAACCTTTATTAGAATAAACCAAACCAGGTTGGAAGAGACCTTCAAGATCATCGTGTCCAACCCATCAACCAATCCAACCCACCCAAACAGCTAACCCATGGCACCAAGCACCCCATCAAGTCTCCTCCTGAACACCTCCAATGATGGTGTCTCCACCACCTCCCCGGGCAGCCCATTCCAATGGGCAATCACTCTCTCTGTATAGAACTTCTTCCTAACATCCAACCTGAACCTCCCCTGGCGCAGCCTGAGACTGTGTCCTCTTGTTCTGGTACTGGCTGCCTGGGAGAAGAGACCATCATCCGCCTGTCTACAACCTCCCTTCAGGTAGTTGTAGAGAGTGATAAGGTCACCCCTGAGTCTCCTCTTCTCCAGGCTAAGCAGCCCCAGCTCCCTCAGCCTCTCCTCATAGGGCTTGTGTTCCAAACCCCTCACCAACTTTGTTGCTCTTCTCTGGACTCGTTCCAGCAAGTCAACATCCTTCCTAAACTGAGGGGCCCAGAACTGGACACAGTACTCGAGGTGTGGCCTAACCAGTGCAGTATACAGGGGCAGAATGACCTCCCTGCTCCTGCTGGCCACACTGTTCTTGATGCAGGCCAGGATGCCATTGGCCCTCTTGGCTGCCTGGGCACACTGCAGGCTCATGTTCAGCCTACCATCAACCAGCACCCCCAGGTCCCTCTCTGCCTGGCTGCTCTCTAGCCACTCTGACCCCAGCCTGTAGCACTGCATGGGGTTGTTGTGGCCAATGTGCAGAACCCGGCACTTGGATGTGTTCAATCTCATGCCGTTGGACTCTGCCCATCTGTCCAGCCTGTCGAGGTCTCTCTGCAGAGCCTCTCTACCCTTCAGCAGATCAACTCTTGCCCCCAGCTTGGTGTCGTCAGCAAATTTACTGATGATGGACTCAATGCCCTCATCCAGATCATCAATAAAGATGTTAAAGAGCACGGGGCCCAGCACTGATCCTTGGGGCACACCACTAGTGACTGGCCGCCAGCTGGATGTGGCACCATTCACCACCACTCTCTGGGCTCGGCCCTCCAGCCAGTTCCTAACCCATCGCAGTGTGCTCCCGTCCAAGCCATGGGCTGACAGCTTGGCCAGCAGTTTGCTAGGGGGGATAGTGTCAAAGGCCTTGCTGAGGTCCAGGTAGACTACATCAACAGGCCTCCCCACATCCACCAGGCGGGTCACCTGATCATAGAAGGAGATCAGGTTGGTCAGGCAGGACCTGCCCTTCCTAAATCCATGCTGGCTAGGCCTGATCCCTTGGCCATCCTCTAAGTGTTGTGTTATTGAACTCAGGATGACCTGTTCCATGATCTTGCCTGGCACTGAGGTCAGGCTGACAGGCCTGTAATTCCCTGGCTCATCCAAGCGGCCCTTCTTGTGGATGGGCACCACGTTGGCCAGCTTCCAGTCCTCTGGGACCTCACCAGTGAGCCAGGACTGCTGGAAAATTATGGAGAGTGGCTTGGCCAGCTCATCTGCCAGCTCTCTCAGCACCCTAGGATGAATCCCATCTGGTCCCATGGACTTGTGGGGATCCAAGCTGCTAAGGAGAGTTCCAACCACCGCCTCATGGAACAATATACAATATACAATATACACAATATACACTATTTACAATATATATACAGAAATACACAGCAAAGAAAATAATCAGAACAAAACTCCCTCCTCCGGACAGAGGAGGGTTCCCCCTCTGTACCCCCTCTCACCCCCTACCTCCCTTTTTTCCCAAAAAGGCCTAGAGAGAGAGAAAAGGTAATTAATAAGGATGAAATTTTGTTAGGCCACCAGTCTACCCCTTCTAAACAATTTCATTGGCTGTTCATACTGTCCCTCTAATCTAAAACAATATTTATAGTTCATAGTCCATTCCAGCTATCCTCAGATGTAGATGATTCAAAAGTCCAAGAAAATTAGAAAACAAGAAAATGGAAAACAGTTTGTCTCTCCACAGATGAAGTCAAGAAAAGGGAAACAGGGATACAGGGATTCTCAGTTGACTCAGGGCTCTCAGGGTTCTCAGGGTTCGTGCACCATAGATTCCTCATGGATTCTTCCTTGGACACGATGTAGCTGTACAAGTTTGAAATTAAACACTTTCAGATAGAGTTAAATTCCTTTGTGGAATACACTGAATTTCACCATCCTCTTGCATTACCCAATAAGCGTGACCCAGACCTTCAGCTGAAACCACCCCTCAGACAGGTTTAGCCTCTCCTGAGGGAGAAAACACCCAAACAGTTTTACCTAAAAGATTCTTTTCTCTAACAGGAACTCTATCACCTTCTACTTTCTGTAGCAGATCTGAATGTGCTGGTCCAGCCTGGTTCACTGAACCTCTACTATTTACCAGCCAGGTTGCTTGTGCTAAATGTTTTTCCCAGTTTTTCAAAGATCCACCCCCCATGGCTTTAAGAGTGGTCTTCAACAAACTGTTGTAGCGTTCAATCTTCCCTGCAGCTGGTGCATAGTAGGGGATGTGAAATATCCACTCAATACCGTGCTCTTTGGCCCAGTCCTTTACAAGGTTGTTTTTGAAATGAGTTCCCTTGTCTGACTCAATCCTCTTTGGAGTTCTGTGTCTCCACAGGATTTGTCTCTCCAGACCGAGAATGGTGTTGCGTGCAGTTGCATGTGGAACTGGATAAGTTTCCAACCATCCAGTGTTTGCCTCTACCACAGTAAGCACGTACTGCTTACCAGAACGAGAACGTGGTAGAGTGATGTAGTCAATCTGCCAAGCTTCACCATACTTGTACTTGGACCATCTGTCACCATACCATAAGGGCATAATTCGCTTTGCCTGCTTAACAGCAGCACAAATGTCCAAGTCATGGATAACTTGAGTGATAGCATCCATGGAAATGTCTATGGATCTGTCACGAGCCCACTGGTAGGTTGCATCTCTGCCTTGATGTCCTAACAAATCATCCATGAGTCGGTGTAGAGATAAATCTTTGGGCATCTCTCACGTTCAGCTACGTCGAGAGCTAGGGTTCTGCACATCGGCCACAACAACCCCATGCAGTGCTACAGGCTAGGGTCAGAGTGGCTGGAGAGCAGCCAGGCAGAGAGGGACCTAGGGGTGCTGGTTGATGGTAGGCTGAACATGAGCCTGCAGTGTGCCCAGGCAGCCAGGAGGGCCAATGGCATCCTGGCCTGCATCGGGAACAGTGTGGCCAGCAGGAGTAGGGAGGTCATTTTGCCCCTGTACACTGCACTGGTTAGGCCACACCTCGAGTGCTGTGTCCAGTTCTGGGCACCTCAGTTTAGGAAGGATGTTGACTTGCTGGAGCATGTCCAGACCTTCTTGCTCTCTACAACTACCTGAAGGGGGGTTGTAGACAGGCAGAGATAGGTCTCTTCTCCCAGGCAGCCAGCACCAGAACAAAAGGACACAGTCTCAGGCTGCGCCAGGGAAGGTTCAGGCTGGAGGTCAGGAGGAAGTTTTACACAGAGAGAGTGATTGCGCTATGGAATGGGCCGCCGGGGGAGGTGGTGGACTCAGCATCGCTGGAGGTGTTCAGGAGGAGACTTGACAGGGTGCTTGGTGCCATGGTTTAGTTGGTTGGGTGGTGTTGGATGATAGGTTGGACGCAATGATCTTGAAGGTCTCTTCCAACCTGGTTTATTGTATTCTATTCTAGCTGGACAGCTTTTACCTCTGTGAACTGACTGGATTCTCCTTCTCCATCCTTTGCCTCTGCAACTCAGCGTGTTGGACTCCACACTGCATACATCCACCTTCGCTTGTTTCCAACAAGACGACAGGAACCGTCTGTGAACAAAGCATATGTCTTTTCATCATCAGAAAGGTCATTGTAAGGAGGAGCTTCCTCAGCACGAGTTACTCTCTCCTCTGGAGGTTTAACACAGTTGGTACCTTCAGGCCAACTTGAAATGACCTCCACCAGACCAGGTCATTCAAGATTTCCCATTCAGGCTCTCTGTGTTATCAGAGCCATCCACTTCGACCATGTTGAGTCTGTGGCATGATGTAGTGTGGAGCCTTTGCCTTTGAACATCCAATTCAAAACTGGTAATCTGGGAGCTAAAAGAAGTTGTGATTCAGTTCCAATCACTTCAGAAGCTGCTTTTACTCCTTCATAGGCAGCTAGAATCTCTTTCTCTGTTGGAATATAATTAGCCTCTGAACCTCTGTAACCTCGACTCCAGAAATCAAGAGGTCGTTGTGGTGAAGGCACATTATGCCCCGATACTGAATCTTGTCCCAGCATGTGGGCAAGTTCCCCCTCCTCCAGGAGGAAGACAAAAGCCAAGGCATTAGCCAGGCTTGCACGCACCCAGCGCATGCAGCGCTTGAGCTTACACCAAGTATGGGCATAATTCTAGCTTCACGCTTTCTATAGGCTGAAGCCAGTTGCTTATGAGAGTGCCCATTGGTCAAGCCCAGCCTCGAGGAATCTACAAGTATCACCCCAGTTGGTGAACACGTTGCCCCCTCATTTACTTTGTCTCTGTGCTTGCTCGAGAGAGTAACTCTCGAGCTGCAGCCTTTGCCATTGAGCTTATTGTTGTTAGCTTCTGTTATACATGCACGCATACTGGAAGCCTCTGCATCGTTGAAGAAGCCCAGAGGGAGGACCTTCGCTGAGCCTGAGGAATTCAGCGTTGCTGCAGCTGGCCGTGCCGATCGGGAGAGCCCATCGTGCCACCGGAGGACTGGACCAAACCCCCGAGGGTAAGATCTGCCCAGTTGCCGGGGAGAAGGGACTTGATCAATACCAAGTCCACTTATGCCTAGCCCCGCCGTAGCGGGAGAGGAGCCGCCGAGTGCCGCTCTGAGGAGCCGCCGAGTGCCGCTCTGAGCCCTGTGGATCCCAGGGAAAACCAAAGCATTGTTCGTGCTTATACTGCACCGAACCCGGGACCACTACGAGAGTCCTGTTGCTCCTTTAAGCTCGGTAAAGAGAACCCGCCGCCTAACGCAGCCGCATTCTCTCCCCGAGGCTGTTTGCATCAGCCCCGAGAACCGCCGTGATCGGGCCGACCCCCGTAGCTTCGCCTGCTTCCGTCGTTCGAGCCCACCTACCGGCCACCGTCGTCCCGCCCTGCCGTGCGAGCCGACTTCTGAGGGCCGATCCCACGGACCGACCCCGACCAGGACCGATCCCTGTTGTCTGAAGGGAATTGAATATCGTCCACGTGCTTTCCACCCACTAGCACTCAGTTCAAAGTATCCGCGTCTAGCAGAGTAAGCGCTGACGCATAGCAAGATTGTAATATTGCTGTGTATAGCCAGAAGCCGCCCGCGTCCCGCCGAGTCTCCATCTAGTGGCCAAGCGGCAGAACTGCACCCTTCGTTATATAAATGCAGAAAGGGTTTATAGATAGTTCAATTACGTTATAATCATAACACTAAGCCAGTTGTGGAATGTATTTCACGAACGTGCACTAGAACATGTATATAAGTTGGTGATTCATCGGTTATTAATAGTTTGATAATTAATAAAATACTATTTTTCATAATTCCTATTTCATATTCATAAATTTAATAACCTCTTCACCACAGTCGTCCACGTGTCTCACCTGGAGATTTATGCCACAAGCACCAGGTTGGACCATTGTCACTTGCAGCCGTGTACAAAATGTTCTGAATGTCTGGACCATCTTGGACAGGTCCCAGACCCATTGCTTGAACTACCTCTTGCTTTATCTGGTCAAAGTCTGCTTGTTGTTCAGGTCCCCAGTGGAAACTGTTTCTCTTACAAGTCACATCATACAGAGGTTTCACAATCTGACTGTATCCAGGAATGTGCAGTCTCCAGAATCCCACTATCCCCAAGAAACATAGAGTTTCTTGCTTGTTTGTGGGATTTGCCATGGTAGAGACTCTATTTACCACATCCACTGGGGTGACCTCATTGCCCTCTACAACTACCTGAAAGGTGGTTGTAGCCGGGAAGGGGTTGGTCTCTTCTCCCAGACAACCAGCACCAGAACAAGGGGACACAGTCTCAAGCTGTGCCAGGGGAGGTTTAGACTCGAGATGAGGAGGAAGTTCTTCACCGAGCGAGTCGTTCGTCATTGGAATGGGCTGCCCAGGGAGGTGGTGGAGTCACCGTCCCTGGAGGTGTTCAAGAGGAAATTGGACGTGGCATATGGCGCCATGGTCTAGTCATGGGGTCTGTGTTGATAGGTTGGACTCGATGATCCTCGAGGTCTCTTCCAACCTTAGTTATACTGTGATACTGTGACACACAAACACTAAGATATGCATATTCTAGACAATGGGCTGCTAAGTAGCATTAGTTAAGATCCCCCCCCTCACTTGTCTGTCGGAATAAGTCCTGCTGTGATAAATTTTAGGGCACACTGTACAGCCAGGTACCCCAAAAATGGCAACACAAGGGAACTGCCCTTTACTAGCTAAGTTTCAAGAACAAATACATTGCTGCAATTAATTACTTCACTAAAGGATACAGCCATTCTGACAGCTATGCAACAGATGAAGGCTCTCAGGTAAAAGAGCTGAGGTGCAGGAAAAACTCAGACAAGCCAGCATCAGGGACTGCATGGCTGTGATGGCAGCAGCACAGATCTCTGCTGTAGTGCTTTAAAGCGGTTAACATCCCTGGTTACTCAGTGTCCTATGTGAAAGGAGTTTCACAGTATCAGCCCAATGCCCACAAAGGGAACATGCATACATTTAACATTCATTAGTAATGTCATCTTCCCACACAATCTCCAAAGGCAAAAAGTTGAATGCAGATGGAGATCTGACTATCACTATCTCATTCTTCGAGGCAGCACTACTAGAATGGGTCAGGTTGGGGCATAGACTCAGGGCCCTCTGAAGAAATCCTCACAGATACCACAAAAGCTACAGATCCTCAGGGATAAAGGGCCTCAGCTTTTAGTGGTGTTAGCTCAGTGTTACTTATAAACCACAGCATTCAATTGCAACACATTCCCTCCTCCATATTATAGGCTCTCTTACAATGAGAAATACACACTGTTCAATAAATACTAAAATTACATTTACAAAAATTTCATTCACAAATTTCATTTATAATAGCATAGTTAACAAAATGAAAAAAACTTCCAAACTACAGATTAAGAAAAATTATTTCAAAAAGCTGATTCAGTCTACTATAAGTACAAAGGCAACATGCTGTCATAGGGTTGGGGGAAAGGCCAGGCCCTTCCCCCCCCCCCCCCACTGTGAGTAGAGGGAAGAAAATTGAAGGGAAAAGAAAAAAAAGTTCACAGCTGAATTAGCAAAGCAGTGGGTGCTGTATATTTACAAAGCAGTTTAGGGAAACACAGGGAAATATGTACAGAATTCAAAGTATTTACAATATATACAGAAATATACAACAAAATAGCACAGAAATAAGAGATCCCCCCTCTGCTGAGGGGGTTCCCCACCTCTGCTCCTCCCTCTCTCCCCCTTTCCCCCGAGAGGGTTAGAAAGAAAGAAAAAGAGAAACTGTTAATTAAAAAGCAGTTACGTGTTAGAATGTTAGAAGAGGCCTCACGCTTTATCTGCTTCAAGGTCAAGCCTGGCCGAGAGCCCAGAACGCTGTGAGCTGCAAAGGGGGAAAAACAAGACTGAGGAAAAGTGCAGGAATGCCCAGGATTCTCTGCTGTACTCCCAGTTCAAAAGGTGCTTCCCCCCAATCTACCAATGAAATTAGTTTAGATCCGTCTTTAGTTTACAAACATCCGACCACAATATTCCCTTTCTTAAGGGGACAGCCTCAAATGGTCACAGTCCACCCCTTCTAAACAATGTCATTGGCTGTTCATACTGTCCATCCAATCCAAAACAATATTTACAGTTCATGACTAAAGTTCATAGTCCATACTGGCTATCCTCAGATGTAGATGATTCAAAAGTCCAAGAAAATCAGAAAATGAGAAAAATGGAAAACAGTTTGTTCCTTTGCCGACGAAGCGAAGAAAAGGGAAATGGGGATTCTCAGGGTCTCTTAGTTGACTCAGGGCTCTCAGGGATCTCAGGGTTCGTGCACCGTAGATTCCTCGTTGATTCTTCCTTTGGACGCGATGTAGCTGTACAACAGTTTCAAATTAACCTCTTTCAGCTAAAGTTAAATTTCTTTGTGGTATATACTGAATTTCACCATTCTCTTGCATTACCCAATAAGTGTGACCCGGACCTTCAGCTGAAACCACCCCTCGGACAGGTCTAGCCTCTCCTGAGGGTGAAAATACCCAAACAGTTTTACCTAACAGATTCTTTTCTCTAACAACAGGAACTCTATCACCTTCTACTTTCTGTAGCAAATCTGAATGAGCAGGTCCAGCTCGGTTCACTGAACCTCTACTATTTACCAGCCAGGTTGCTTGTGCTAAATGTTTTTCCCAGTTTTTCAAAGATCCACCCCCCATGGCTTTAAGAGTGGTCTTCAACAAACCGTTGTAGCGTTCAATCTTCCCTGCAGCTGGTGCATAGTAGGGAATATGGAATATCCACTCAATACCGTGCTCTTTGGCCCAGTTCTTTACAAGGTTGTTCTTGAAATGAGTTCCGTTGTCTGACTCAATCCTCTCCGGAGTTCCGTGTCTCCACAGGATTTGTCTCTCCAGACCGAGAATGGTGTTGCGTGCAGCTGCATGTGGAACTGGAGAAGTTTCCAACCATCCAGTGTTTGCCTCTACCATAGTAAGCACGTACTGCTTACCAGAACGAGAACGTGGTAGAGTGATGTAGTCAATCTGCCAAGCTTCACCGTACTTGTACTTGGACCATCTATCACCATACCACAAGGGCTTAAGTCATTTTGCCTGCTTAATAGCAGCACAAATGTCACAGTCATGCATGACTTGTGTGATAGCATCCATGGAAATGTCTATGGATCTGTCACGAGCCCACTGGTAGGTTGCACCTCTGCCTTGATGTCCTGACGAATCATGAGCCCACCGAGCTAAGAATATCTCACCTCGGTGTTTCCAGTTGAGATCAAGATTAGAGTCCATGTCTACTTGCCTACCAGGGGCAAGGCTATGCTTGACCTCCTCTTCACCAATAGGGAAGGGCTGGTGGGTGATGTGGTGGTCGGAGGGTGCTTAGGGGCCAGTGACCACGAGATAATTGAATTCTCATTATTTGGTCAAGCTAAGAGGGGTAGCAAGAAGACCTCCACTCTGGATTTCCGGAGGGCAGACTTCAGGCTACTCACGGAACTAATTCAGAGGGTTCCTTGGGATAAAGCCCTTAAAAACAAAGGGGTCCAGGAGAACTGTTGAAGGCTCAGGGACAGGCTGTGCCAATGTGCCGGAAGATGAGCCGCCGGGGCAGATGGCCAGCCTGGATGGTTAAAGAACTTTTAATGGAACTAAGGGAAAAAAAGAGGGTGTATCACCTTTGGAAGAGAGGGGAGGCAGCCCGTGAAAAATTTAAGGATGTTGCTAGGTCTTGCAGGAAGAATATTAGGGAGGCAAAAGCGCACTTGGAGCTTAGTCTGGCCTCTGCTGTGAAGGACAACAAAAAGTCCTTCTATAAAGATTTTAATAGCAAGAGGAAGGGAAAGGACAACCTCCACTCCTTGGTGGACATGGAGGGAAATGTTGTATCAAAGGATGAGGAAAAGGCAGAGGTACTCAACACCTTCTTTGCCTCAATTTTTACTAGAAGGACAGAACGTCTTCCAGACAGCTGGCCTGCAGAGCTGGCAGAAGGAGCCAGGGAGCAGCATAGTTTCCCTATGTTCCATGAGGAGGTGGTTGGAACTCTCCTCAGCAGCTTGGATCCCCACGAGTCCATGGGACCAGATGGGATCCATCCTAGGGTGCTGAGGGAGCTGTCAGAGGAGCTGGCCAAGCCGCTCTCCATCATTTTTCAGCAGTCCTGGCTCACTGGCGAGGTCCCAGAGGACTGGAAGCTGGCCAACGTGGTGCCCATCCATAAGAAGGGCCGGTTGGATGAGCCAGGGAATTACAGGCCTGTCAGCCTGACTTCAGTGCCAGGCAAGATCATGGAACAGGTCATCCTGAGTGCATTAACACAGCACTTAGAGGATGGCCAAGGGATCAGGCCTAGCCAGCATGGATTTAGGAAGGGCAGGTCCTGCCTGACCAACCTGATCTCCTTCTATGATCAGGTGACCCACCTGGTGGATGTGGGGAGGCCTGTGGATGTAGTTTACCTGGACCTCAGCAAGGCCTTTGACACCGTCCCCCATAGCAAACTCCTGGCCAAGCTGTCAGCCCATGGCTTGGACAGCAGCACTCTGAGCTGGGTTAGGAACTGGCTGGATGGCCGAACCCAGAGAGTGGTGGTGAATGGTGTCACATCCAGCTGGCGGCCAGTGAGTAGTGGAGTCCCCCAGGGATCAGTGCTGGGCCCCATTCTCTTTAACATCTTTATTGATGATCTGGATGAGGGCATTGAGTCTATCATCAGTAAATTTGCTGATGACACCAAGCTGGGGACAGGAGTTGATCTGCTAGAGGGTAGAGAGACTTTGCAGAGAGACCTCAACAGGCTGGACAGATGGGCAGAGTCCAACGGCATGAGATTTAACACATCCAAGTGCCGGGTTCTGCACATTGGCCACAACAACCCCATGCAGTGCTACAGGCTGGGGTCAGAGTGGCTGGAGAGCAGCCAGGCAGAGAGGGACCTGGGGGTGCTGGTTGATGGTAGGATGAACATGAGCCTGCAGTGTGCCCAGGCGGCCAGGAGGGCCAATGGCATCCTGGCCTGCATTAAGAACAGTGTGGCCAGCAGGAGCAGGGAGGTCATTCTGCCCCTGTACACTGCACTGGTTAGGCCACACCTCGAGTACTGTGTCCAGTTCTGGGCCCCTCAGTTTAGGAAGGATGTTGACTTGCTGGAACGAGTCCAGAGAAGGGCAACGAAGTTAGTGAGGGGCTTGGAACACAAGCCCTATGAGGAGAGACTGAGGGAGCTGGGGCTGCTTAGCCTGGAGAGGAGGAGACTCAGGGGTGGCATTGTTGCTCTCTACAACTACCTGAAGGGGGGTTGTAAACAGGCAGAGGTTGGTCTCTTCTCCCAGGTAGCCAGTACCAGAACAAGAGGACACAGTCTCAGGCTGCGCCAGGGGAAGTTCAGGCTGGAGGTCAGGAGGAAGTTTTACACAGAGAGAGTGATTGCCCATTGGAATGGGCTGCCTGGGGAGGTGGTGGAGTCGCCGTCACTGGAGGTGTTCAGGAGGAGACTTGACAGGGTGCTTGGTTACATGGGTTAGTTGATTGGGTGGTGTTGGGTGATAGGTTGGACATGATGATCTTGAAGGTCTCTTCCAACCTGGTTTATTCTATTCTATTCTATTCTACTTGAGAAACTCTTGCAGCTAGATCTGCCTGATGGTTGTGTGGCTGTTCCTCAGTAGCTTTGCTCTTAGGAATGTGAGCATCGATGTGTCTCACTTTCACTGGAATTCTCTCGATTCGATCAGCAATGTCCTGCCACAGGTCGGCTGCCCAAATGGGTTTTCCTTTTCTCTGCCAACCACTCTTCTTCCAGTTCTTTAGCCAACCCCATAGAGCACTGACTACCATCCATGAGTCGGTGTAGAGATAAAGCTTTGGCCATCTCTCACGTTCATCTACGTCGAGAGCTAGACGGACAGCTATTACCTCTGTGAACTGACTTGATTCTCCTTCTCCATCCTTCGCCTCTGCAACTCAGCGTTTTGGACTCCACACTGCAGACTTCCACCTTCGCTTGTTTCCAACAAGACGACAGGAACCGTCTGTGAACAAAGCATATTTCTTTTCAACATCAGAAAGGTCATTGTAAGGAGGAGCTTCCTCAGCACGAGTTACTTTCTCCTCTGGAGGTTTAGCAGAGTTGGTACCTTTAGGCCAACTTGAGATTACCTCCACCAGACCAGGTCATTCAAGGTTTCCCATTCGAGCACTTAGACCATGTTGAGTCTGTAGCATGATGTGGTGTGGAGCCTTTGCCTTTGAACATCCAATTCAAAACTGGTAATCTGGGGGCTAGAAGAAGTTGTGATTCAGTTCCAATCACTTCAGAAGACGCTTTTACTCCTTCATAGGCAGCTAAAATTTCTTTCTCTGTTGGACTATAATTAGCCTCTGAACCTCTGTAACCTCAACTCCAGAAACCAAGAGGTCGTCCACGTGTCTCACCTGGAGATTTATGCCACAAGCACCAGGTTGGACCATTGTCACTTTCAGCCGTGTACAAAATGTTCTTAATGTCTGGACCATCTCGGACAGGTCCCAGACCCATTGCTTGAACTACCTCTTGCTTTATCTGGTCAAAGGCTGCTTGTTGTTCAGGTCCCCAGTGGAAATTGTTTCTCTTTCGAGTCATATCATACAGAGGTTTCAGAATTTGACTGTATCCAGGAATGTGCAGTCGCCAAAATCCCACTATCCCCAAGAAACGTAGGGTCTCTTGCTTGTTTGTGGGATTTGCCATGGTAGAGACTCTATTTACCACATCCACTGTAATGTGTCGGCGTCCATCCTGCCACCGCACTCCCAGAAACTGAATCTCTGTGGTAGGTCCTTTCACCTTGTCTCGCTTGATGCCAAAACCTGCATTCAGAAGAATGTCAATGATTTTGTTACCTTTCTTGAAGACTTCCTCAGCAGTTTTACCCCAGACGATGATATCATCAATGAACTGGATGTGTTCTGGAGCACCACCTTTCTCCAGAGCATCGTGGATCACTGCATGACAGATGCTTGAGCTGTGGATCCAGCCCATTGGCAATCTGTTGAAGGTGTACTGGATTCCTCTCCAGGTGAAAGCAAACTGAGGCCTGCATTCCTCTGCTATGGGAATAGAGAAAAATGCATTAGCAATGTCTATGATAGCATACCACTTGGCCTCTTTGGATTCCAGCTCATACTGTAGCTCCATCATGTCTGGCACTGCTGCACTCATAGGTGGTGTCACTTCATTTAGGGATTGGTAGTCGACCGCCAGGCGCCAGTCTCCCTTCTGCTTTCGCACAGGCCACACTGGACTGTTGAAAGTTGAATGAGTTTTGCTGACGACTTTCTGACTCTCCAACTGATGAATCAGATTCTGAATGGGCAACAAAGAGTCACGGTTGGTTCTGTATTGTCTGTGATGCACAGTCTGAGAAGCAACCGGCAATTTAATGTCCTGTATCTTATGTTGTCCCACAACTGCAGATTCATCAGAAAGCTCAGGTCTAGCAGACACCTTCAATTTTTGTCCGTCAATTTCTACAGAAGCTACTCCAAAAGCCCATTTGTAACCTCTAGGGTCTTTGAAACGCCCGTCTCTCAGAAAATCAATTCCCAAAATACAAGGTGCATCAGGTCCGGTCACAGCTGTATGCTTCCTCCACTGTTTACCAGTTAGACTTATATTAACCTCCACCTTACTTAACCCTTGAGATCCACCAGTGACTCCCAGAATAGTTATAGACTCTGATCCCTGATAATTTGATGGCATTATGGTGCACTGAGCTCCTGTGTCAACCAAGGCCCTGTACTTCCAAAATTGTGAAGTGCCAGGCCACTGGATGCACACATCCCAATAGACTCTATTATCTCTGTTATCCCTCTCCTCCCCCTGTCAGGAGGCAGGGCACCCCTAGTTATGGGGAACATGCCCACATGTGCATTGCGCACAGTGTGCAGTGTTATAGCTTTGCATGTTATAACTGGAGCCACTGTTGGAGCTACTAGAGTTGGGGAACCGTGGAAGTAACAGCTACCCTTCTGGTATTGCTACCTCAGGTTCTGCCACTTTGTAATTCCCTCAGTCTCCTGAAAAGATTAGAAGGTGGTTGGCCATCCCGCCGGTTCATGTTCTCACCAAACTGATCACGCAGAGTTAACCAATTAGTCCTACGTGACTGCCTTGGAGGCCAGCCTCCAGTTGCTTGTAGAACAACTCATCAGCCGCCTCATCCTGGTTGGGTGGTCTGTAACAGATTCCAATCAGGATGTCAGACTTGTTAGGCTGCCCTCAGATTTTGACCCACAGGCTCTCAACTACCTCATCTTCCACCTCAAGTTGTGTGGCAGAGATTGACTCTCTAATATACAGAGCCACCCCTCCTCCTCTTCTCCCTCGCCTGTCTCTCCTAAAGAGCCTGTAACCCCCCATTGTAGCACTCCAATCGTGGGTGCTGTCCCACCAAGTTTCTGAGATGGCGACTACATCATAGTTGCCCTGATGGATTAGGACCTCCAACTCCTCTTGCTTGTTGCCCAGGCTGCGTGCATTGGTGTACATGCATCGCAGCTGGGTTCCTGACTTCTCAACTGACCCTACCTTGCGCCCTACTCTTACCTCTGCAGAGGGACCGATTGCCTCACCCACCCCCTTCAGACCTAGTTTAAAGCCCTCCTAATGAGCCCTGCCAACTCCAGTGCCAGGACTCTCTTACCCCTTCTAGATAGATGCACCCCATCAGGACCCCGCAGATCAGGTGCAGTGAAAGTTGCCCCATGGTCATAGAACCCAAAGTTCTGCCGCTGGCACCATCCCCTGAGCCAATTGTTGATGGTGTGGGTTCTCCCATTCCTCTCAGTGTACACCCCGGACACTGAAGGAATTGAGCAGAACACCACTTGAGCTCCTGCCCCATCAATCAATTGTCCAAGGGCCCTGAATTCCTTCTTAATTGCCCTGGTGCCCTTCCTGTCAATCTCATCACTCCCAGCCTGTATTACCATCAGAGGGTAATAGTCAGTGGGCTGGATTAATTCAGGGATTCTCTTCGCAATGTCCCTAACCCACGCCCCGGGTAGGGAGCAGACCTCCCTGTGGGATGGGTCGGGACAAAATATGGGTCCCTCAGTACCCCCCAGGAGAGAGTCCCCAACAACTATAACCCTTCTCCTTTTCTTTGTGGAGCTAGTCGTTACAGCTGGTGGGGTCCGCTTGGCCTTAGGCTCCCCTCTGGATGGCTGCTCCTCAGCCTCAGCCCTCTCATCCTTACTGCCCTCAGCATGCAGGGCCTCATACTTATTATGCAAGGACAGCGGAGGAGGAGGAGAGGGTTGGGGTGGATTTCTCTCGCCACCCCTGGCAGGGACCTGTATCCATCCCTCTCCGCCTCCAGGAACCCTTCCCTCAGCAGGGGAGATCTGCAGAGCCTTCTCCCACAAGTCTAACTCCCTTTCACTTTCCCTTATGGTCCTTAGCCTAGCTACCTCCTCCTTCAGCTCGGCCACTTCATCCTTCAGCTCTGCCACCATGCTGAGGAGAAAATTCACCTGGTCGCACCGGACACAGGTGTCCTCTCCCTCCCCCTCTATTCCAAGTGCCAGGCTGAAGCACTCTCTGCAGCTGACAGCCTGGACTCTAGCATGTTGGTGAAACAGCTCTGTCTGGGCAGATGCTGCTTTTTTACCCTTCGTCCGAGTGACGACCATGATGCAACGTTTAAGGTTTGGATTTTCTGTTTGGGATTTTTTTTTTAACCTTACCAAGAACCCTGCCTAGATGTCTATCTATTCCATTATCCCTCGAGAGAGTTCCTAACTGAGCTGCTGACTTGTCTCCAACTATTAGAGCTGGAGCACCTGTATCATAACACCTACTAAGCCAAGCTAGAACTGGCTCCTTATCTGCCCTGGTGTAATCTTTTTGGACATTTCTTAGCTCTTCCTTCGGAGACGAACACTCAGTTATGTCATCTTGTTCATCTTCTTCCCCAACTTGTTGCCCTAATAATCCTCCTGCCATTTTGTGAAGGATCTCTTTAAGCTGAGAACCACCTTTGCCAGCTCCTTTCCTAGCTTCATCTCTATCCTGCTTTGCTCTCACTAGGTCAGCTAGATCTTTAAAACAAACCTTCTCTTCCTCCTCAGCAGGATTT